>NW_026087964.1:27070463-27670463 GCF_022539395.1 Myiozetetes cayanensis
CTTCATTCCCACCGCTTCCTGGAGCTTCTCCACAAAACCCCACCACATGTTCCCGACAGGTGCCCCTAAAAATTGATCCAGCAAGCGGCAAAGGGCGGCTGGGAGGTGGCCGTCCCGGGAGCAGCCGCTCCTCCCGCCCCCCAGAGCAAGGCCAGGGCAGGCACCCCCCGCCCGCGGGCTCACCCGGCTGAAGCTGCGGGGGAAAGCATTTCAGAGGGAGGCTCATGAACCCCCTGCCGGGGCTGTTGGCGTGCAGAACATATAAGCACTCTAGGCAGAGCGAGGTTAGAGCACCCTGTGGTTGCTCCTAATGAGACGAGGGAGAACGTCGCGGGTGGGACTCTGAATGTCGCTCCCGCGGGGCTGCGGGGGATCTGCAAGGGCGGGGGGTGTCTGTGTAGGCTCTGAGGCGGAGGGGTCGGGGCTGCCTGGCCTCCCTTCCCCGAGGCACACGGCGGAGAACGCGCTCCGACCCTTCCGAGAAGACCCCCGATCCCCCGCCCCGATCCCCCGCCTCCTAAAGGGAGGAAAGGAGGGAACAGTGGAAAGGGGTCGGCGGGGTGGGGTTTGCCGTCCCGCACGTGTGGGAAGGCCAGGCAAGTGGGCTCTGTGACGGGAACAGCGCCCCGGCTTTCGGCGCCGAGAGGGACCCGCCGCTGCCAGCGCAGCTCCGCGCAGCCCGCAGGGAGCCGTGCCCGCGCCCCCGTAAGTGTCTCCTTCTCCCGCCTTTCCCTTCCTCGGCACCGGGTGGGCGAGGGGTTGGAGGAAGCGCCGCTGTCGGGGCCTCTCGGCTGGCTTGGAGGTGCTGGCGAGGGGGTCCCACATTCCAGCCAGGCGAGAGCCCCCGGTGTGCGGCCGGAGGGGCGCTGACCCCCCCGCCTGAGCCGGGGAGTTATTCTTAGCGCCGGGGGACTTGCGCGGAGAGAGGCAAGGACTTTTCTGCTGCCTTTTAAAGTCCGCTGTGTGGGAAGCGGCGCTGGCGTTTCCCTGCTGGCCCTGGTCGCGTCCCCCCAGTCCGAGGCGCGGGGCACAAGGGGAAAGGGACCCGAGCGCTGCTGGGCAGCGGGTGTGGGACCTTGTCTGCTGGTCCTGGGGCAGCATCTGCTGCTACTTTAAGTTTGGAGGCGTGGATGGGTGAAACGGCGCTCCCTGGCTTTCCGACGAGCTCGATCTAAGACTTTACCTGCTGGAGTTGCCGTCCGTGCAGGTGCTGCCCGTGTGCAGGGGTTTACTGACTCAAAGCACACAGTGCAACCGCAGTTCTTCAGTGCGTTTTGGGAAACTGGGGAAATCACACTTCAGTGGAGAGCATGAAGTGGGTGCAGGTCCCTAACTGTGGTAAGGCAAGTTTAGGAAACATACAATTGTTCCCTTCTGCCAACTTTGCAATGTTTAAACATAGAAATATATTTGAAGTGTAAGTCACCCAACATATAA
This sequence comes from Myiozetetes cayanensis, assembly GCF_022539395.1. Lineage (NCBI taxonomy): Eukaryota > Metazoa > Chordata > Aves > Passeriformes > Tyrannidae > Myiozetetes > Myiozetetes cayanensis. The sequence continues at coordinate 27,071,901 of NW_026087964.1, forward strand.
TGCTACTGGCAGCTGGAGAAAACTAGTCCAATAAAATAAATGTAAAATTTGAGGTGTCTGAAGCAACAGAACATAAATCTTATGTTTAAAATATTAAGTATCACTCGAGATTTATGATAACATTTGGATGGTAGAGTGCTGTGCATCTAATGCAAGTCTTAGGTCTGGGTGAACTCCATTAATTCAGCTGAATTACCTTAGTTTTGAGCGAGTCAGGTTATCACACCGCTTGGTTCTGGCAGTGAATGTAGTTTCTTCTGATTTTTATGCCGGTGCTTAACACATGATTCCAGCAAAAGTAACTTACTTGTGAAAGGAATGTAAGTTTCCTGAAGTTTGGTGTGAAAGGAATTACTTCAAGCCTCCCATCTGCTTCAAGTATAATAACACCTAACATTATTTGAAAAGCTTTCAAACATTTCTCTTTGTATTGTTCATATTAAAACCAAAACAAATATATTGAGAGGCTTTCAGATGTTTCAGAGATGGCGAATGTAAGACAGGGGATCATGGCATATAGAACTTGTATATATTGAAACAAGCTGCTGGTAGTTTGTTTATACTAGAAAGACAAAACACATTGTATGAAAAGTTCACATAGACACTGTGCAGATCAGTACACAGTGGCTCTTGGATTAGAATTTGGATTACACACTGTGGAAAATGTTTTAAATTCTGGTTTGTGTCACCTCATGGCATTATAACATTAAGACTGATTGTAAAAATAGGCATCAGGCCCATAAAATAAACTTGTTTTCATTGATATCTATAACCTACAATATAGTCAGACATAAAAAGACATGGTGCCTGTCTGCCCTGCTCCTGTAAGCAGATCTCCATTGGTGCAATTAATTCCATCTGACTCTATCCTGTCCACACAATTCTGAACCCCACTGGGCTCTGATACAAATTGGGACAGGAACAGAACAACCCCACAGAGACATAAGTAGCTGTTTTTATATCTTATGAAAATGCAGTGATCATTTGTACTAATGGCATACATTTTTACTCTTTTGCCACATGTTGTGATGAAGATTATTCATGCATGGAGTAATCTTCTGTCTAACTGATGTTACTCAAATATAACTTTTGATTCTTCAGATGTGGATGAAAACTGGCACTTTGTGAAGTTTTAATGCAATGACGCTTTTGATCCTGAAGCTCAATATGTTGACTAGTGTGTGCATGCATAAATGGTCTGAACAAAGCTGTTGACCTCAGTAAAAGTGTACTTGATAAGATGCATGACTGTGTAGTTTTTTCTAGCTTTGTACGCACAGATTAAATCAAAATCAGTTTCAACTTTCTTAATAATCATAGAATCACAGAATATCCTGAGTTAGAAGGGACCCACAAGGATCATCGGAGTCCAGCTGCTGGCCCTGCACAGGAAAGCCCCAAGAATACACACCATGTCTGAAAGCATTGTGTTAATAAATTAATGTACTAAGCAACCTGCCTGTATATACTTCTAATTTTTTTAAGTTTAAGATTTTAGTTAATAAGGTACTCAGGGATGGCAATGACTTTGGAGTCAATGTGTTGTTACTGATGCCATTTGTGAGCTACTTTATGGGGATATTTGATGTATGAATATGTTGACATAATAAGTGGCAGTGAATACAGAAAAACGGGCAAGATAGAAGAAGAATAATTTAAAACTTTTTAAAAAATTTTCACTTTTTAAGTATTTTAGTAACAATGTATTTTGAAGGAGGAGGTGGTTTCTTTTTGTAAATCAGTGATTGCAGGTGGATGTGACAGAGACTCAAGCTAGTCAAGACTCCTGGGTAAGTATGTTGGATATAAGAACCCAACAGGAGATCTTGAGGTGAAGAGAACTGCAAAAGATCCACCTATCTTAAGTGAAAAGATGTGAATCTTAATTTTACAAGTGTAGGGACCAGAAATGGGACAGAGATTGAAAACACACATCAGCTTAAGTCAGTGTAGGTTTTACTTTGTTTAAAAATGCATGTTACATCTATGTTTCAGCTTGCATGTACTGCAGAGTAACTGAGAAAAGTTGTCACTGGTGTTCATTGCAATACGAGATGTATTGAAAGGTGCTTGAAGATTTAGTTCCTCCTTTCGTGCCATGGCAGATTTTTGTTCATTTTGCAGTGGACCATATGTTTAAGGCAGAGGCGAATGAAGGGAAAACACTACAAATGATCAAAAAGGAACTTAAACTATATCTCATTCCCTAAGTTTACAGCTTTATTCATACACCTTTTGATCATCTTTACTTCTGTTGGTTCCATAGGTATTTTGGCATTCATCCATCATGATACAGGTATCACATGACACTAAAAAAACCTCCCCAACTAGACATGGCATGCTTTCCTGGTTTGCCTGCTGTTCTATTTTTAATCAGAATTCTCTCTAGCTCATACAATGGTAGACTTCAGGAGAAAACCCTTTAGGAAATTTTCCTTCACATAGGCAATATTAGATAGGGCATTAACATAAAATATAGCATGTGCTGTAGGATGCTGGTCCTGTCTTTGACTTATTATTAATTTTTTATACTAGAATGAGCAATTTTCTGCCATTTCTTTTCTCCTCAGGTACCTCTGAGGCATTTGGTGATCTATCAATGCCACATAGCCAAAGGTGTAAAAAAACAGTTAGCAATGTCATTTTAATGCGTATTTGTGACTTTAAAGCAGAACTTCATGTTTTCATGTTAGCTCTTTCCGTACTAAGATACAAACAATTATTTTATATGCTGCTGAAATTATTTAAAAGTATGTAAAAATATTTGGAGTCATGCTTCTGTGTCTGGAAGTTTTCATGTATCTGAAAGTGCCCAGTTTCGTGATACCTTTGCTGTTTATCACATCACCTTTGATCCCTCAGTGTCATGATACAGTTCTGATGCTCAGTCTTGGTGATTCTCATCCTTCTGTTTGTTCTCCAGTTGGAGTAAGACTGATCTTCATTCCACTGGTGGTAAGTCAGTTGACAGGGCTGTTGGAAGCAAACAGTTGAGCTTTCAGAAAATGACAAACGTGTCCTCCTCTCTGCTGGGAAAAGCATTTGTGTAAGTGATCTGCCACTACAGCTCCAGTGAGAGTTATAAAGGTTACTAGTGAAAGTGGCTTCTGGGATTCCTAAGTTTAGTCATTGCTGACAGTCATCTAAAATCCGCAATACTATCTTGCGTGATCTCAAAGTTGTAATTTATCTGAGTGGGCATACTCCAGGGGGAAGATGATTTAGAAACACACTGAATGTTGTCACTGTCCTTAACATTTGAGTTCCTGCATAGGATTGCATATGTGTGGAATGAGATTTCTGAATGAGATACTGATGGGAAATGTATTGCATGTGCTTGACCACAGAATGAGCTCAGAACATCTTGTTCTACACACATCTGGAGAAGAAATGCACCATTGCCTCAAATAAAACATTCTGCCTGAGAGATGATTGTTGAAGGTCTCTTAATGCCAATATATGGGCTACAGCAATTATGTACACGGATGGATAGCCTTTAGTTCCCTCAGTCTTACTTGATCATGAAGTCCTGTAGAAAAGAGGGTGGGCAGGTTGAGACAGTCTAAAAATTTAATACTTTAATGACTGGTGTTGAATCTCTTTTTATTGAATGTCACTGGAGGAGAGGTGCTACTGGCATAGCATACATAGACAATTACCATATCTATGCCTTACTGTGGATGTTAAGGTTCTGTCCTAAACTGCTTACACTCCCATGTTTGTGTCATGTATGTGATGGTTGTGTATATACGTAAGCAGCCCTCCAAGACGTTATAAAGAAGTAAGTGTTAAACTAGAGTAGAATATTTTATGGTTTAAAGTTAGTTACAGAGGTCCTCACAAATAAAATGTACTTTCCTTAACATATTGTAAAAGTTAGTAGAATCCCAAAGACGGAGTCTCTCAAAATGTTGCCCAGACAGCAATGAACTTTTTAATGGTATGGAATAGCAACACCATTGTTTTGATGACAGCTAGCTACTATAGTTTGGACTATGGCTTCTAGAAACATTATCTAAGACTAGTTTACATAAAAATCCAGGCCACCATAGGATGGCTTCTGCAACACTGATTTTGGAAGGGTAAAATCTCTTATTCAGATACTTCTGCATGGTTGCATGCCTCTGACAAGTAGAAGTAAACCAGTCACACAGGAAAAAAATGGAGGAAACAATCATACATAAACCATCACATGATTGTCATGCTTGTTCATTGGCTCTGGTTCTTCTTCCATCTCACTTCTGCAACTACCCTGTCCTACCACACTCAGCAGTTAATGTAGGTGAGCCATAAAGACCTCCATGCAGTTGCTAGAGAAAAGTGGTTTTTGGTGCCCTCAGTTCTCTGTGACAGCTCATCAGAAATGCAGTGGAGTGCACACAACATCTGCTGTTTCTGATAAGTAATCAGAATGGGCAGAGTCAGTGTTTGTGATTCAGTGTTTCACTGTTGTTCTATCATTAATGCCTCTTCGTGATGGTAACATCAGTTTTTAGAGGTCTTGGATGACTGTTCTCACTAAATGACCTCATTTCTGAAAATTACTTTGTCAGATGTGCTACCAGAAAGGGATGATTAGATTAATCCAATTTACTGGTTACTGGAGTTGTTGTGAATTTAACTGCTGTAGAAAGGTAACAAAATGTAGAAAGGTGTCAACTGACAAAATGCAAATAGATAAATTTTCTTATGCAGGGAACTTAACTAGGAAACATTTTACAATTAAGATTTGATTGAAGGGAAGGACAAAGTGTACCAATAATTTTGCCAGACCTTTCTACCATCATCTGTGTTTAATATACAAATTCACTTCACTTTGTGCTTTTTGTTTTCCAGAAATATATGGAATAAATTTATTTTTGCTTTAAAGAACATTATGCTTTATGTGACTCTTTTTGGGAAGAGGGAGTTGGATTCCATGCAATCTAATCTTCATCACTGTGAAAACAGTGAATGATGGGGATAAGCTGTTCTATAGCTGTGTGAATTCATGTAGCTAATCCCTACTCCTGGCCCATTTTCTTTGAGATTAGTTAGTTCTTTGCCCGGAGTTGGATTGCAAGCTATTTGACAAAATGGGAAAGTGATTGTTTTTATTTTATTTTGTTTATGCAGTACCATATGCATTGTGGTTATGAAATAAATAATAATTGAAATGGAATTTTGAAGGGATTATTATTGTCCTTATCTCCATATTATTTAAGGAAAATGTAACATTTGGATATCATGAAGATATTTGATTACTCACATGAGGACCTAAACTAATTCCTCTGAATTCACTGTTTATGAATGATTTGGTGTAATATTGATTTTGTTTTGCCCTTGAATGTTTTTGGACTGTCAGGCAGTTGAGAGAAAACAATGGGGTGTGACTTGCCATTAAATACTTTCAGCACTGTGAATGAGACAAAAATCTTGTGGATATATAGAATTAGCATGCATGTATGATTCTTTTCAAAGGTACAGCACTTCAGTGTGCTTTTTAGAAGCAATAGTTTAGATGACTAGGCAGTATTTTTGATCCTTGTAATGACAGCCTAACTTGTTTTAAGGTTTAAAGTAATAATAAGTATTTGAGTGCAGTAAGTTGCAGAACTTAGTTGCTGTGTTCTGCTATATGGATTTGAAGAGAGGGAGAACTTTTTAGTACTGAAGAAGTATCATGAAACATCATGCTTGTTATGTGGAAATTGGGCCAGCAAAAATTCTTACATGTTTTTGCAATAATAGGTACATTAATATGTAATTTATACCTATTGTTGCTTTCCCTCAGCGATATGTTTTTAGAAAAATCTTGATGCCTTACATCTATGCACTGCTTAGCAAACTCTGTCCACCCTCCTTCTTTACAAAGACTTGAGGAGGGGCCCTACGTGGTTACTGATAAGAAGGGGCTGTTCTGCAGGTATAACGAGATCTCTCCCTATGTGAAGAGGGAAGTCCTGAGCTGGAGGCTTCCTTCAGGACTGTTTGTAGCAGGTGCCTCCTACATCTATGAATGTGCTTTTTTAAAAAATATTTTTCAATAAGGCATGAGTATGCACTAGGTAAATTGTTGTGCTGACAAACTAATAAGAGAAACATTGCAGTTATCTACAACTAGATCAGTAAAAAGATTCAATGTTAAAAATTCAGTTATATAGGTTACCAAGTAGTACATGGTGCTTCAATAGAAATACTATGAGATTTGCAAATATAATATTCACTGTCAGAGGGAAAAGTGCAGAGAAGTTGAAATTAGTACTTTTTAAAATACCATCTATGAGGAGACTTCCTGTTGTAACTAACAGGCCTGCTTTGAGGGTTTCACTGTCTTCAGGTGGCCTGTGTACCCGACCTTACCATCCTTTGATATGTATCTCATCCTTTGTGTTAGTTTAATTCCGTGCCCCAAATCTGAATTGGCTCAAATAGTTGTTATGAATAAAGATTCAAATATCCCCTAAAGAAGCCTCAATGGTGAGCTGTGGTTCCTCATATTCTCATAGTGCTATCTTTCCTGTTTCCCAACCTACTTTTCAGCCCAGTAGAGACTGCTGTATTTCATGTTTACATCAGTTTGTATAGAATAACTCCACAGCCTGTAGAGTTTTGTGCTGGCGTAAACAAACGATGCCTACAGCACCATAACCAGACCATGACAGAGCTAAAATCGTGTTTGGAAACACAAGTTTATGGAGGCGAAGTATTTCTCCTAAGGTCTGTATGTAACTGCCTTCTCCCAGTATTTGTATTTTTCTCCTTCTTGTCCAAAGCCAAATGGATTCTTCTCATTTGTCCATTTATGTGAAAAATGTAAATGCCTGACAGAAAGTCGATGTCCTTGACTCTTCTTGGAGCCTAAACAACTGAGTAGAATTTAAGTGCATTCATCATATTTGGTTTAGATGATATGCAGAGCTCCCATATTGCCAAGATCTCTGTTTTTTGCTCAGAGAAGTATATGATTGGTGCAACACAACATCCAGGAAAATAATGAGAGAGACCATTGTATTTGAAAGACCTTTTGGAATGTATGGAGGCGGAACAGTGGCAAACTTATGTTATGCCAGTTATGAGAGAAAAAAAAAAGTATTACGAGGTCCTCTGTAGCACTTTGTTCTCTGTAGCAGAAGATGAGATGCTGCACAGGGAAACAATGGTGATTCACAGAGTGTTTGCTCCTGAGAGTTTGAGTGGGTTTAAGATGTGGTAGGCCCAGATCACCTGAGAGCGTGACTGAACGAGGCATTTAGTTTCATGGTGTAGTTGACATGGTAGTGTTCAGTCATAGGTTGGAGCTGATTATCTCAGAGGTCATTTCTAACCTGATTATGATATCAACCAACTTTTGCTGAGACTAAATTTTTAAGGCAATTACAAGAAGTTTTCAGGAGTTAAAAAGCAGATGTGCATGTGTCATTAGGAGAAATCTCATTTATTCCATGAAAATGCAACTTTCATCATTGTGGTAGAGCCTGATGCTGAAAAATACTATGTGGTAGCAAGTGTTATTTGCTGTGAGGTATTCTGGTAGAACAACTATCTTAGAGCACTGAGGTATTCACTGTGTGGTTTTTTCATGGTAGAGAAGAAACTGAGAGGGAAAAATCAGCCCTGTAACATACTTTTTCTAAGTGAAAAAATCTGTTCTAATTGATTCAACATTTATTCTTTAGTGGGACACTACTTCTGAGTATCCAGTCCAGAATTGTTTGCAGTCTCCCATGCAATGTCCAGCTATTAGAAATATTTTATTAGACCACTGTAATTTATTTTTTTAATTTATTACATACATGTGTCTTATTCTAAGGCAATTAGTTTCAACATCAGATTTAATAACCCCATTTTGTATTTCTAATTGTCCCAGTTATAAACATTCATAAACCTTCCTGCAGTTTTGTATTACTCAGTAAAGCCTTCTATGGTGTTTAATTGCCTATATCCTCCACTTCGTTAGTTGTCTAAACAAATAATTTTATATTTGTATTAAATAGAAGGGCTTTTTTTCCATTTGACTGTTTTTCTGTCCTATGTAGGAACAGATGGCTTGCACTTAGTTCAATGAACCAGATGCAAAAAGAGCAGAATTTGCAGTAAAATACTGTTGATGTTGCATTTTTATTCCCACACAATAAATTAAGTCAGCTTTTTGATTATGTAAAGTGAATGTTTGCACTCTTTCATTGAAATTAATTAAAATGTATCCACTATCTTCTGTGAAACAAGCAGATTTCCAGTCTGGATGGGCTCATAGGTACAGTTTATGCATTTGGTACTAAAGCCATGTCAGCATAAGAAGCTCTTGTATTGTGCTCCAGGCTGCTATCTCTTGTTCCTGCTCTAGTAACCATCCCTCTATGCCTGCACAGATGTTTGTGGTACTGTGCAATGAACTGGATTAGGAAGCATTCATTTTTTTCCTTGGGATACTTTTGATTAAGGATTGGTTCCCTATTCCAGTTGGAATGGCCACACACATGGCTGTGCAGCCACAACTAAGGGTGGAGAGAATAGACTAAGCAGTATGAACTGCTTCAATTGTACCACCATTGGAAGAAACTATTTAATAAGCTGTAAAACATACTGTAATTTCACTTTTCCCCTCTGATGTTTGTCTTCCTTTTAGACTGGCTTTTTTACTGAAGAAAGCATTAGTTGAAAAACTTTCATCATAGGACTGTAATATCCCTCAAACTTTTTAAGGAAGTTTTGTCATTTAGAATCCTACTTTTCTTGCAACATAGGAACTCCTGTAGAGTTCAGTCTCATTCCTTTGGACAGAAGCTAAAGAAAGTACCAACTTTTTAATCAAGAAGGCATCACTTACCAAGTGTATTTTTGCGGATGCTCTTTTAGACTGGCTTGGTAAATTACTTTTGTGTGAAACTATATTGAATGGAGGACTTTCGATAGTTCCTACTTTTAATCTGTTACATCTTTACTATAACTCTAGTTCCACTTCTGCATTTTTTACCTGATTCTGATCTCTGTTTGGCTTTGTAAATAAAAAGTATCCACAGAACCCGTGAAATTACCAAAGTTGTAAAATATGTCTCTTGTTCCCTTACCCATCCCAAACAGTCTCTCAACTCTCATTTGCATTTCTTAGTAGGCTATTATAACCTATCAGAATTTCTTAAAAAAAAAGTATTCCAAATTATTTTCTTATGCCTGTTTATGAAAACTGGCAGTATATTTGTCCAAACAGCTGTGTGATGATTGGTACAAATTACTCCTGTAGAAGATGGTTAGTAGGATAAGAATCTTCTTTTAATCTACATAGGAGAACAGTGAAACCCAGCATTTTGGCTTGGCCAAAACCTAGCTAATAGACATAGGGGTTTCAGTGTTCCATATGCTTTCTAAGGATTTGGTAACAAACATTGCTGATAACACAGAGTTAGACAGTGAGTTGGTTTAATAGCAACTGTTTGCAATTGGCAGAAAGGCAGCAGAAACACAGAATGATGTGAATGTTGTTCATAGTGTTCCCTGGAGGGAGAGCTTGGGGTGGCTGGAAAGAAGCCTGGAACTGTAAGCAAAGAAGCTGTCCTGATACTTTGATTCCCGCTATGTTCAAGGAAACAGGACTCTGGAAACGCAGAGCAGGGCATGTGAGATGCATGACATTGAATTTCATCACCTCGAGGGTTGGTGGAGCATCTGCTTTCTAGGGGGAAAAGCTTCCAAGTGCTATATGTGGACTCTTCTTTGATAGTAAACACACCCCTTGAAACCCCCATCGAAAGGCTGAAGGAAGGTCTGAAACAGTGGTATACAGGAACATTGTTCACAGTGCTACTTCTGTGGCGTTCTCGTAAACAGCTACCATGGCTGCTGCCTTGAGTGAAGAATCTTTGCATTTCTCTTAGCAAACTTAGAAAGCAGGATTTCAGCAACAAAGACTCCACAAGCCTGGGAATCAGATCTGTGAATTGGATAGGCTATAGAAATTCTCTGCCTGGATTTGGAACTGTGTCATCCAGGGAACTTGCATAAGGCTGGATATTTTACCACAGAGTTCTACTCTGGAGGCCCAGGAAGGGAAAGTTTGGATTGCCCCATCAGAAATACTGCAATACTTGACATTAGCATTTTTTTTGACTGATACAACTCTGCTGAAATGTATTTGGCTAGGTTCAGTATTGCTAATAAATTTGGTAAATTATTGGGCAGAACAGAATAATAGCTTTTTGAGCACAGACTCTGAGGAGAAGTGGGATATGCTTCAGAATAAGCAGAGAGAGATGGTAGTGTTAAAATCCCACTCAAGGTTACAAAATGTTAAAGTATGTACCATGAGATGTATAAATGTGAAGTGTATGCCATGTGTTCAAACTGATGTTTCAGAATATGATGCCTCACCAGGCTGCGTAGTGAGAAGTGGCTGCATAGTGACCATCACAAGCAGTGAAGAATGGAAATCACAAAACTGTTGCTTGGATCCTGTGTGAGGGTTTTTTGTTGGCCTTTGGTACTGATTTGACCATTTAGAGAGGTTCTCTTCATCCTTTGCATCTATCATTGAACACCTGTATCAAGGAAGCATGTCTGAACCTTCAACCACTTCTGGGATCTTGCTCCCTAGTTAATACAGCATTGTATTGTGTAATGGACTGTGGAGATTTAGCAGTCTAATGCTGGAAAATTTTACAAATAAAAAAGAGATCCTGGCTGATACAGAGTGGGCAATTTTATGCAGTGAATCTTAAATTGGCAAGTCAGCATTCAAAGACCAGACAATCTAAAGAACACCAAAAGACCATTTTTGTGCAAGGATGAGTGTGTGACTGTTTTATGTGCATCTTCAGGCTTGTACAGTATACCAGCTTGCTTTTGTTTGGTAGGAGGAAGATACTGTCTGTATGCCTGCTGTAGCCCATTAGTTATACTCAGACATATACTAGGTACTAAAAAGGCCTATACAAAGCCCTGTGAACCAGGTGGACAGTCATGAATATGAAAGTTATAACTGAAGGGAAGGGGGAGGCATTTTCTTTGTATGGATTTAGATAAATGACCCTTAGAATTCAGCAGTACTTTCTACCTGAATTCCAGGTTCATATACTAAGACCATCTCAGCATGTGGTGGGGATGAACTTTCATAATGGTCTTCTCCAAAAACTGTGGAAACCAAATAAAATAAGTAATAAAATATAATAATAATTATAAGAAATAAATAAAACCCCCCCTATACAAATGCAACCTCTGTTGTCTGTCCTTGTCTTTCTTAGCTGCTTTTTCCTATGGTTCACACTGAAATAAGAGTATGCACACTGAAATAAAGGCATGCTCTAATAGAAGTTGGGCTGTATTTTGTTATAAGTAAAGCAGAACTGATAGTGTCTATATTTTTTTTTTTTTTTTTTTTGTAGTATCCTTATTATGGAGCCCCTGGTGGTCTAGGGGTAAAGGCGCCGCGCTATCACCGCGGAGACCCGGGTTCGATTCCCGGTCAGGGCCACTCCCGGGCAGGTGGGGCTCGTTAGCCCTTAAAGGCAACCCACCTACGTCCTAAGGACCTCGCTGCCACCGTCCAAGCTCGCTTGGCCCCGGCAGATGAACCTTAGGATTAAAGGGTGGGCTCAGTTCCGCGCACACTGTGTCTCACCTAAAAAATCCAATGCGCAGGCTGGAAGGTGGAAAGACCTTCCCCGGATCTTCGCTCGCGAAGACTGGCCATTATCCTTATTATGCTTTTAGAATTTCAGATCAAATAACTTGGAGTCAGAGTTTCATTTGGCATTCCCATCAGTGAATACCACATCAGGGTGCAGGGTGTGGTGTCAGTATTCAATTCATTACACAAAACTTGGAATGGAATAAGACTTAAAGTAACTTTTACAGCCATTACTCTCTAAATATCCCTGTTTCCCTAAGAGGTACCAGTAATGCTGCATACTGAACAACTGAACTGTCCAAGTTTGCTTAAAATCGATTTGTCTTTTGTAGGTGTTTCTGCCAGTGACGGGATCAGATTTGATGCATTGTTATGAGTCATTCACCATCAACACTGCTCCGATATTACATTCTAGACTTTAAACTTGCCATTCAGACTGTTGTCGCCTTTACAGGTTCTTAGCTTGCCTGAAAGTTCTGCCTGAGAATAAGCTTGTCCATACTCAGAGTTACGGTTGCACCAAAAATAGTTATATTTTAAGTCTTGCCTATAGCAGTTAATCCTTCTCCACATGTACCTTGCAGTAATGCTGGTACAAGAACTTGTGCAGTTCTGTAGTGAATTGTACCAGAAAACTAATCTGGGTCAAAACTGACTCAATACCTACTCAGTGTTACTGTGGCTTCATTCCCCAGTTTAATTCACTTTACAGCCACAGAAATGTTTCTCTGGCCCCAAGGGAAAAAAGCAAGAAGGAGCATCCAGTTAGAGTACAACACTTATTGTGGTGGAAGTGCCAGTTTGAGGTGTTAGTCCAAACTATGCTGTGACTACTGATAAAGCAGTGGCAACACAGAGCTTCTCTGTCTGGCAAGCATCTTTGCATTCAGGTGGGTTGCAGACCAGCCTGCAGCCTTTGCAGCTGAGGATTCACTGTTATCTGGGTGCAGTGGCACAGTGCCAATGTCTGCTTCAGCAGCAGTGCAGCTCTGCAGTAATGAAGCTGGAGAGGAAAATTTCTAATGCTGTGGATTCACTGACCATACCACTTATGTTTTGGTATGTGTGGGGGAATTGGGAGGAATTCAGTTTAGTTTTTGTCTGGTCCCACAGACTCAATTTCCATCACCAGTTGGAGCGTCATAGGTGCTATTCTGGAGTACATATCTGAATTTCCTTTCATATGAAAGGGTATCTCAGGATTGTTCACAGTGAATGGTCAGGATAACTGGGAAAGTCTTTGAAACTATGCATCTGATCTGAACAAAAATGCCAGTGCTCTGCCTATGGGTGCTGCAGTCAGACTGCTGCACTGTGGTATCAGTTGGATTTCACTTGTTGTATATTACTCTCTCATTATTTCTGATTTGAAACTTGATTTTGTGACAGTTCAGCAGCTAATCCCCCTGCTACAAGCTCTGGGACTGATGCATTCATTCACTCTGTGTTTGTGGTAATGGTCAGAAAGAGATATGTTCTAGCACAATTTTATCCCTTATCTCTATCTACTGTGGCAGTATTCCATGAAAATTGAGCTAAGTATGACAACATGAAGTCTAAGTCAAATAAAAACTTTTTTTACTGGACTGTTCTTGATGTGCATGGTGTGACGAAATTTAGTACCCAAAGAAGGGACCTCAAGGATCATCTGGTCCAAGCTTTCTTGGCAAAAGCACAGTCTAAACAAAGTGGCCCATCACCCTGTCCAGATGAATCTTAACAGTGTCCAACACTGGGGAATCCACCTGGGGAAATTATTCCAATGGTTGAATGTTCTTACTGTGAAATTTTTTCCTCTTGTGTCTAATAGGAATCTCCCCAGGAGTAACTTGTACCCCTTACCACTTGTCTTTGCCATGCAACTCCAAGTAAAAAGGGAGTATCCATCTTCATGGAACTTTGCCAAAAGAGGAATAGTGCTTGAAAGTGTTGCATTTGCAGTGTAATGGAAAATATTGGATCTGAAAGAAGCACCAGTGAAAGAAACCTGGATGTGTGTTTGAAAGATGAACTTTACCAGCTTTTTCTATTCTTGTTTGAAGATGTCAGCAGCAATAGCTCCACTGGAGCTTCTTGGTATTTTGATAGTAAAGCATATTCATTGTGCACCAGTAGGAAGACAGATAAACACACCAACCCACACACATTTTGTTGCTTACCTCTGCTTTTCTCATACTGTTGATTTTTCTTAGATCAACTTCTAAGGCCTTGACTCTGAGCTGGGTATTATGGCAGTATGAATAATTACAGAGATATTTTTTTATCTTAACACAGTTGAAAAGTTTTTTGTTTCACTAACTGGGGCTCAAAGTGTATTTATAGACAGATTTGTGCCATGTGGCTACAATCTGTAGTAAATTCAAGTGCTTTCATAACAAAGCTCTTAATTTTGAAGGGATTTCAGTCTTTTCGGTTATGCATAAATTTGAATTTCTGGATCAAGGATAAAGAACTAAGTATTTTCTTTTTCTTTTTGTAAAGAAATAAATGCTGACTCTTCCCTTCTCTCCTGTTCTGGAGCTAAAACAGTTTGGCAACAGTGTTTGAAGACAGTTACAGTTAAACCAGTTTTGGAAAACAGTTTGGCAGGACACAATGGAATAAGGCCAAAGTATGTTACAGCTAAGTTTTAAAACCTAATTCTAAGCTAAAATTATAGCTATAGTGAGAGAGAATGATGTAAAACTCAAATACAGTTTGTCTCTGCCTCCTTTTTTCTTTCTCCAGTTAGTCAAGCTGTGCTAGGCTGCTAGAAACAGTGCTCAAACTTCTCATAAATCCTACATTTCTTCTGCCTGAGCCTCAGTCAATGTGGACAGGAAATTAAATAGTTAAGTAGTTCTTTGAGAAGTAGCTTACTTTTTAATCATATCATCATTACGTAAAATTTCACATATCTTAAAAATTAAGGTCTGTGGAGCCCATAGGACTGCAGATAACTGATCTTTGCTTTGTCATTTCTTGCAAAATAGTTGAATCAAAGGCTGTTTCCATTTCCCTTGATACCTTCCGGTGTTGTACAAACACAGCTACTTTCAACTGCTTTAGTTTATCTGCTGTTGACTTTAGAAGTACAATTTGCAATATGACAGGATGACTGCAGGATATTATTTTTAAAGTTTGTATAAAATGGATTGTGCATCTTTTTTTCCCACAGTGAAAATGTCTAGACTCTTCAGAACCTTTGTAAAGCTGTTATCCAGACAAATTAGTTCCATGAATTTGAGTCACATCAACCTCAAGAATTATCCAAATAAATGGGGTCACCAAGTCATTGTACTCTTAGCTATAATACAAACCACTACTCATTATCGGCAAAGCTGACAGAAAAGAAAATTACTTATCGGCTACAGCCCGACATTCATCTTCTTTTTTTTTCTTTTTTTTTTTTTCTTTTTCTCATTTTTCCTTTTTTTTCATTTTTTTCTTTTTTTTTCTTTTTTTTTCTTTTTTTTTTTTTAACAGGAAGATTTTCAGTTTCTCTAAGTGTTAAAAATATTTCCCATCAGAGTGGGCATTCTGTTGCCTAATAATTTTGACTGTCTCTGGGAACTGCTAAATTGTATTGAGCATAAATGTCATGAGGAATAATTTCTGGCTAACATCTAATGCCAAGCCTAAGAGTAGAGTGCATGTAATGCCCAGTTATATTCTCAAGGAGATGTTCAATTCATTTTGGGGAGATTGAGATGTCATACTCCTAATCATCAGTAGCTTCTCTTTGATCTTTTATACTGTTCCAAAATCCATACCAATGCCAAAAATTAACTCCTCCATATCCATGACTTCTCATCTGGTTTTGATTGCACTTTCCAAATAGCCTTTGATCCAGTATGTGCTTGTTATTTGTGCTTTCTTTGTGTGCCTTTATACTCAGTTTGATAAATTCTGAACAAAGAAATCCACTGAACGCTACTCATGTTCAAATAGAGTCCATCTCCTCTCTTTTACACAAGCTTTAACAAACTGCTTTCTTGTACTTCCAGGAAGTTAAGACTGTGAACATTATTTTGTTTGGTCTTCTTTCCCTTGTGAGAGAAAGGGGAGAGGAAAAGAAGTAGTATGAATAAACTGAGTTAAGCTAAGTTTAGGCAGAGTCATAGTGTAGCAATTTCCCCAGCTGAATGATACTTTCATGCTCTGTTTGTGTTGTCTTTGAAGAGAACCTGTTAGCAGAACATAACTTTAATAACATGAAATATCTTTCCAAGGGGTTTGTGTTTTTTCGGAGGTTGCATTATAGAGGTTTAGGAACAGGTAGAATGAAAGACTATGATATTAACTCTTGAAGAAGTCATGGCATTGTCATCACATCACTGATAGCAGTGTATATTTTATGGGATAGGCATGAAATGATAGAGCAATTGTCTCTGCTTTCTCAGATGAATTTTCTACCCTTTTGGATGTTTTATGAATAGGTCATGGCAAAATTTCGAATGTCACACACTCATACAGCTATCACAGCAGAGAGCAAAATTATACTTAACAAATAATAGAGTCTTTTTTCTGAAGGAGTAGCTGTCTTTGATCTGTTTGATGTCTGAGCTTAGTAGCTCTACTGGTTTTCCCTCCTTTTCTCATGTTTTGACTTTATAGCTGTCACCAGTTTCATATGAATCATTGCAGTCCAGTGCTGAGCCCACCAACGTCCTTCAGGAGTAAATCCATTTTTTCTGCTCTGGACAATTCATCCATTTGCTGTTGCCTAACCTAAACACCCTTTTAGAAGTATTCCTGGCCATTGCACAGTTGTCTGCAGTTTGTGGTGTGTTTTGTAATTCCCATCAGAAAGTCTCTCTTTTTGAGGCTAGTTTGGAAGATAATTAATCAGTTCTAATGCTTTGGAGATTTGTTCTTTTTCATTTCTCTTTGCAATTGTTGGGAATTTCAGAGTAAGTGAAATTTGTTCAACTGTATCCTTGTGAAGTCCTAACTAACCTGCTTAGGATGTTACCTAGTTCTATTTGACATGTAAAATAAGTTGTCTTGAAAATTTCAGAAGAAATACCTATTTATGATGCATGGCTAGAAGAACACCACCTTTTCAGACTTTTATTCTGAGAGTTTTCAAAGGTTTCTCTCAACATGTCAGCAAGAGACTGTAGTCTGTCACTGTCCTTTTAATCTTTAAGGATAATCAGATTGATGTAGGATGACTACTAGTGCTACTGGAGAGTTACACACAAGGATGTAGACCATCTACCACCATTTGTAGGTAAAGTAATTGCAGATGCTTTTGTACTCAATAGGCAGTCCTCTGTGGCAGGTTTCCATACGTATCTGCAGTGCTATAGCAGAGTATCAGGTTTCATTGACTTCTGTCTTCTATTTTAAAGTTTTTTACCTGCAGAGTTTGGAAACAGAGAGGAAGTTATTCTTTAGGGAAATCCTTGCCTAATTAGAGGAGGATGCCAATTAATTCCAGTTGGGTCATATGGAATATCTTCAGGGTTGATTTTTAGCTTTTGTTCTAGATGAAAATATGCTGTGCATATAGTGATAGATTTTTAAAACTATATTTGGCTAACACCAAAAAACATGTCTAGTTTGTGCACCGCTGAAACTTTGCTGGTAGAGTATATAGTTGCTCTTAATCCACTAAATCATAAGGAGCTTTTTGTCCTTCATATCCTTTTATTGAGACACAGACTTCCTGCCTTGGATTTCCAAACTTCCGTGCTTTTTGAGACTTTAAGTAGAGCTTGTTATTTGTACTAAAATATTTAAAGATTATTTTCATAGTGGAGCGATTATTGTATCTCATTAGTTTCCTGTCTAATGAATCAATCTTCTTGCATTCACGTAATATAATGCTCTAGGTTAAAATCCCCAACCAAACAAAAACCCTCCCCAAACCCTGTCTTTAAAATTTCTTCTGAGGTGAGTTTTATTTTTGAAATGATTACTTCCAATTGATCATTTATATATATTGTGTCATGTGATGGCTTTTGACATGGTAGTCTACTGAGGAAATTATTAACATTTTAGAATTGCTTTAGCCAAGGACATTTTAAAATTTATTAAGATGTTTATGGGCTTGCTTTAACCTCTACTGAAACAGATGGAACTCTCTACTAATCTTTAAAGACCACTCATCACAGAGACCATCTTTCTTTTCTGGATTTATCACAAAATGAGCACAACTGCAGTTAAACAGGGTGGTCAATAATGGTGCATTTTGACAGGTATCTCAATGCCTGTCAAAAATCACATGTTGCAAAATTACAGAGGCATTTTGTTTGGGTCTCATATTACTGATATTGCATCCAGTTCATTTTTCATGATACAAGATGGACTCTGGCACTAATGTACCTGAAAGTTCCTATTGACATGTGATACTCTTTGCACACTACTACTGAAAAACAATCTTAATATTTAGATGGATATGCAAGTATTTCAATAATGGAAGAGCTGTATTTTCATGAGGGGCTAAAGTTAAAGGTAAGGTTAGTTGGATAAAAGATGTCCAGGCTACTCTAGTGGGTCCATAAAAAGTTTGAAGTGAGACTCTGTTCTTTGCATATAATAATTTTAAAAGGCAGAAAATAATGAAAATTTCAGGCTAGTATTTATGTAAAATGTGAAAAAGGTCAAAATTAAAGGGAAATAAAAGAAATTAACTGGAAATTATGGGAGTTTGATCACAGGAAGTGTTTGGTTTTGCTTTAGCCTCTTCAACTGCTGGAAACTTGAGTTCTGCATGAGAAATGCACATGCATTGCTGGCTAAGTGTCTAGGAACATAAAGAGGAATAGTTTGACAATTTTATTCCAAAGCGGCATTTTCTGAAGGCCAGTAAAGCAATGCATAGGTGAGAAAGGATCTTAGCCAAGGTATACTTGCTGACACATTGATTATCATTTAAACTAGCTAAGATTTTTTTTTTTTAAGATTAACCGTGCAGGATTTTACAGTGATTTTCTTAATTTTATGTAACAAAATTCATTATATGAGTATCTGTTGTTGCTGTAGAACAATTAAACTTTCAGGTTTTAATAGTGTTTCAATTAGGAATATGTACTTACTCTTTGTACCAAAATCTTTTTGCATTATGAAAAGAAGTATCATTTACAAGTGGTACTAACCAATGATCAGGTTCAATAAAAATCAGTAAGCTGGTGAAACATTCCGTTTAGCTCTAGTAAGGGAACTGGTGGCATTTCAAAATTAAAAGTAATTTCTGTGTTATTTTGCAACTCAGTATTTTATCCAAATGGGGTTGTGTGTATTCTAGTTACCCTGTTAAAGTAAAGAATTAAAGAAGATACTCGATGACTGAAGTTTTTCTCAAACAGTTGGTAAAATGAGATGTCTTTCCTGCTTATTATTTCCTAGATCATTGCATTTCAACTGGCAGCCTGTTTTCTGGGTTTGGCCCTTGAGAGACTGAATCTGCCCTGGCCACCTTTTTCTCATGGGGCAAGTAAGGAATGGTTTGTGGCCAGATCCTGCCTCTGTGCACACGGGCAGCTGTAACTCAATTTACTGTCATTGCCACCAGAGCTTATGAGAAGAAAGTGGGGAAGGAGGATAGCTTTACTCTAAAATTGTGATCCAGCCATAACAACAGTATCTTTCTACATAGTAGGGACTGAGAAGCAATCAAAAAAATAGTGTAGTTTGCACTCAGTCACACACACGAGAACACAACATTCCACCCAATATGTGGGAGGGTATCTCTTTGGTGAAAACTACTCTACTTATTTGCAGTGTCTGGATGTTGAAGGGCCTGGCTTGTGCATTTGGGGTGGGGTTTTTTAAGGAAATTTATTTGGCTGTATTAGGACCTAGTGTTCTGTGGGATTTGCCCCATAACTTATTCATAGTGTGGCTAGAGATAAGGCTAATTTTTGTATAGATTAAGAAAAAGTGGTTGATTTAGGAACAAGTAAGGGGATAAGTATCTTGTTTCATGTAAATAAATGGAAGATGAAGAAATATGTGAACATAGAATTAAAGAACAAGTAGGAGATAATTTGGTAACTAAAGGCTTGATGTTCTGTATTGCTAGTGTTATATACATATTAGTTAGAGGAGGATATTTGAAGGAATTCATAATTACCTGTGTGACATCCCCTGACCACCTCAGCCAGAAATCGGTCATGCCATTCGGAATCATTGAATGTGGCAAGGGAGGAAAGTGACTGAGGATAGGAAGTAGTATTTTTTTTGTTTATTGAGATGCTTTGTGTTCAGGAAAATAGGATAAAAAGTTATACATTTATGGAGCCTTCTGTTGCCAGAATAAGGTAAAATTGGAAAATTGTATTTCACCTGATCTTCATGTGGGGGAAGTGATGGGCTGTCCCAACCACTTTCCAGTTGCTATGTTATACAAGTTATCCCCAAACCACATTTGTTAGTTACTTATTTTAACTAGGGCAAGAGTTGGTACTGCAGGTATATTTCTGCAAGCAACATTGATGTGGCTTGTTCCTTTGTGCCATTTGGTGGTCATTAAAAGTAGCTTCATAGGTAGAGTAAATGCAATTTAACACTCCAGTGACTTTTGATTTTTATGAGCAGAACTGCCACCTGGAAAACTTATGGAACTGCTAAGCTGCTAGCTTTTCCAATACCTCCAGACAATTTATACTGAAGATACAGTTGCAAGTAAGGAAACATCATGCTGGCTGTCTGGGAGTACAGAAACACACATGGGCACATGTGACTTTGGCTTTATCTGGGATGTTTGTGCTATTCCATATATTATTTATTATTTCAGAAGATTCATTACGTAATGAACCAATGTTTGTGCTGTCTTACGTGTTGGGATTTTTTTTTTTTTTAATGCTGTACTGAAATGGTTCACCTGTTACTGCTGAACTTGTTCTGGATTTATACCAAGAGAAGATCAGGTTTCTTCAGGCAGACTTGCCAGTGTTTGAAGCTTTAAACATTGAGTCAGATCTGCATAGATATGAAAGCAACAGCCTTCATCGTGGTTATGCAACTGTCTTGCACAACTGTGATTTGTATAAGATACAAAAGAATATTTCTTTCTTAATGGAAGTTCACAGAGGGTTTTCAATGTATCTTCAGAAGATTCTGAGCAGAGCCTTGCTGTCTGCAAGGGCTCTGTTATGTTACAACATGGAGCACTGCAGTCTGCAAATGTGAGCTCTCTGAAAAGCTGCAGCCTGTGGTTGGGTTAGCATAGGGTCACTTCTCATACCCCTGGAAATCTGTGATCAAGATCTCAGTGTGTGACTAGCAAGGTCAGTGTTGGGTTTTGCTGTGTTTTGAAGTCTTGGTCATGTTTTGCCTGTGAGATATCATACACAGTCAAGCTTTTTATTGACTTGCTTAAACAATACTGAGAAATTTGAAAACTTTTCCAGAAAATTACCCAGTTGAAGGTTATAATGTTCTTCAGACTCTGTTCCTGAAGCATTAAATGTAGTGGTGCTATATAAAGCCAAGAATGAAAAGGGAACTCTCGGGCATTCGTTACCTCAGTTGTAAATCATGTTAGATGTTAGGACTTATGTGATCTTGATATGGACAGTAAATATTCAGAATGCAGTGTCTGACACTCCACTTCTGGCTGGAGTGTCCACATTTAATGTCAAAGGGTAGTGCTCTGTAATAGCGTTGCTATAGTGACTTTGCAGTGACTTAATATTTTTGGGATTTCATCTTTGAAAGAAGTGGTTCTGATTTTGCAGGGCACAGAAAGTACCTGCAAAGACTGTGAGGTGATCTTAACAGCAGTAACTTCAGACCACAGAACGTTGTTTAATGCTTCTGGGATTAAGCACTGCAGATGGATCTTATTTATATTGTGTGAATTAACTATTCCCATTTATGTTGTTTTATATTGTCCTGATATACCAACCTAAAATAAATCACAGCTGTGCCTTGAGCACATGAGTTCTGTCTGGTGTTTGTGATGTCTGCAAGTGATGCTGGGCTGTCACAGTTCCATTTTTGCACCTAATGGAAGCAAAATACTTCTCTGATTTAATATTTAAAGTCCAGAACAGACCAAGCGATGGATCCTACTTTAAATACTTCTCCATAATTTTAAAGTAATATTTGGTTGCAAAGGAGATTTCTCAAAACTTTTATGCAAGAATCTCTTAAATTGATTCTTACTGCCTTTGATTTAACATAAAGGAAGTCTGGAATATAAACATATAAACAATATGTGCATCTAATTGATGGATTTCTGTAAGCAAAAGAAAACAAACTTAACTTTTGAAAACTCTTATAATTGGTAGATAATCAATACATGCTACATTTTATATGTTTCATTATTAGAAAGTTGTGACACCTTGATTAGGTGACCTAGGGATTTTTTTGGTTTGGTTTGGTTTGGTTTGGTTTTGGTTTTTTGTAATCACTTTAAGATGGCATCTTTTCCATGTCCATCTTTTCCACAAAAAGTCATATAGAAACAAGTAAGGTATGTAATAAATATTCTTTTCCTTCCCTTGCTCCATGATATTTTTGTAAGGCTGTTTCCAGTATTGTCCATGATTTATTTTAGTCTTAAATTAGATATATTCATCCTTTCTCTCTTCTCCAATTTTCTTTCTTTTTTGGCCCCCATATAGAAAAGGGGGGAAGTTCACTTTCTTGTAAGTTTGAGTTACAGTTTTCAGTAACCCAACACAGAAAATCAATTCTACTGTTTTTTGAAAGAAAAAGACATCCTGGAGCCCATTAGTATGTGGTGCACGGGTCAAACGGGCTGAGAGGTGCTGTGACCCAGGGATGGGACTGGACAACCTCAGCGGAGTAGGAACCCCTGAATCTGATACTACTTGTGCCATCAAACCAGCCAGCTGAGGTTGGGAAGGGAGGAGGGAAGTTAGGTGAATTATTAGTTTTTTGCTTAATATCCATTCTTACACCATGAAATTAGGCTACTTTTTGGACTACTCGACTCTCCTGTGGAATGCACAGGAGCACAAAGACAAAGCCATTAAATAATAAAGATTTTATAGACATTATAGAAGCCACCTCAGGAGTTTAGGCATGTGAAAGGGCTCTCGTTACTTCTACTTTTAAATCAGAGGCTAAGTCCCTTTTAAAGCATCACCAGCTTTTGGTGCAAATCAATAAAATTTTCAGCAGGGAAGGGGGTGGGATTTCATTTGCATCCTGCAGTCATCGCTTATATTTTCCTATTATCATTGAAAAAGATTGTATTTGTAAATACATCTCTACTAGTTTTTCAGAATTTTATGTTTTGATTTTGTCTGGTTTGGAAGAGAACAGAATACCTGGAATTGTTCTGATGTTAGCTTCTAAGAGGCTTTTGCTTGCGTCTTACACAAGAGCCTGTTACAGAAACTTAGTAACCGAGGGTGAAAGGTAAAGCCCTGTTACTGATTAAAAAGAGTAAAACAGCAACTTTCCTATCATTCAGGCATTTCCCGGCATGGAAAATGATTGTTAAGTAGAAATGGAATTAGTAGAAATTTTCTGGACAAAATTGTCTTTTTATAGGAAAACAACGTTCATTAAAGATATCAACTGGAAAGATTTCTCTTTTTTGATACAGGAGAAAATATCACTTTTAGCCTTTCCAATTAAAAAATTTTTAAGGAAAACCCATCAAACCCCCCTAACAAATATTCCAACAACGACAGAAAAAATCCAAGTAAACTGAAAAAAGAGATTGGCTAGAGTGAAAAAGAGTAAGTTGAAGGTTGATAGTCATACATGTAGGATTGGAAAATAATTTTTCAGTTGGTTAATTTGGGTAATGGAGAAAGTGATAACTAATACAGGGTGACCTTAAAAACTATAACGGAAGCCCATTCAAAACAATTAAAACCAATTATATCTGTACATATTTATATAACTTCTAATAATAACTCAGAGTAAAAGGCTTGGTGTTTTTCCTTTTTTAAGTTTTGAGATTTAAGTACTACTTTTCCATGCCGGTTGCATTTGCATAGGCCGGGATAATTTCTGTGAAATGTGCCTAATTACCTAAGTTGCCATTAGAAGAAAATATACATAGTCATTAGTATTTGGCTCAAGCATGGACTGGTTGTCAGAAATTGAATACTTTTTTTTTTTTTTTTAAATTGGCTTCAGTTCACTATGTTATGAGTCCCATCCGCCTTATGGAAAAGCAGAATGTTATCCAATAGCTTACATCTCAAAAAATGCACAGTGCCCGAATTTGTTTTCTGGTCTTTCTGCTAGCTCTTATTGAAAGTTTGTAACTTCATGCTTCTAATGGAGAAGTGTACTCACGCTTCAAATGGTGGTGGTGCCGTCCTCATGCTCCTTCCCAAGCTGCATTATGGAGCTGCATCTGATGCTCCTTTCCCAGGTGTCCAGGAGATGTGAAACAGCTTCATTCCCAGTCTTGGCAAGACATAGCATTGCAGTTTATTTTCAGTTACTTGATCAATTACAGATCAAGTATTTGTTAGTTCTAATTTGGATTTTCTTAGTTCTTCTTTGTATTTACAAAGTTTGTATTACAGACTTTTCTATCTGAATTTCCTATCTATATTTATCCTAGATCCAACGTGTGGATTTGGGCCAAAACATATGAGTGTATTTTTTATATAGATAGTATGGCTTTAAATAGTTACTTTTCTTCTCCAAAGCTTCTCCAAAACTCTGATTTTACGCTTAGGAACTACACTATGAGTCAGCACTACAAACGTTTTCTTTAGACCCCTGGGAATATTTTTAATTCAACAAATGATAGCTAGTAGCTGCTTGGGATATGCTTAATATTAGGTTACATGACTAATCCTTGGATCAGAATAAATAATAGGAATTTGTGCCATATGAAATGATACAGGATTGCAGATTTATTCTTCCTGCTTGTATTAGTCTAATAGTATATGATTATTTTTATAGGATGTATTATATTTCTTTTACAGAAGTCAGGATTTGAGGCATTTTTCTAAGTATAAACTCAAAAAGAGTTATTAAAGAAAAGGTGAGAGAACTGATAAGTAATAATTTTATTTTAATCTGTACAACATTCTGTAGGAACTAGTTTCAGTAATCTGCTTGAACCACAAAAATCTAAAATAAATTTAAGAGATAGGAAGCCCTTTAAAATGTGTTTAATTATAATTTATTCTCTTCAGAACTTATGTTTTCATAACATTTTGGAGATAGCCTACATTACTGTTAAGCTATATAAAGACTCGTTTTCTGTCTTGAATGTTTATGATAATTTTAAGCACAGTAGCACATAGACTTCACTATATTTTTATTCTCAGAACCACGTCAGAACAACTAAAACATAATTACTTCATCTAGAAAAGATTCTTGCTGGCACCTGATGAATCCCCTTATGAATACTAGTACATCTTCTCTTAACCCATCAGAGCTGCACAAACTGTACAAAACATGTTTCTTTTTCACTGTGCATGTCACAAGTTGTGTTTGTTACAGCTGGTTGCAAAGTCAAGGGGTTGCCATGGTTCACTAAGGCCCAGTCGTGCAAGCACTTTTGTTCATGTTTAACTGATGAAGTATGTGTAGTTATAGGGGCAAGCACATGGATCTTCATGTGCAAAGTTAGCACCTCTAGTTATGTAAAACTCCACCTATTTTTGGCCTGTAGCTGTGAGACAATTCAGAGTCAACAGCAGAGCAGCTTTTAATGAGTTTATCACTTCGGTACCTGCAGTACTTTGTTCGGTCTGTGCAAGAGTTTCACAAATTTATGGTTTGGGTTGGTTTTTTTTGTACATTTAAAATTCCCTGAACATGAATGTCTGCATAACTCTGTAAAAATATGTTCCTTTTTACCACTCTAAGGGAAAGTCTTAAAAGCAGCCTTCCATAGGAAAATAAAATAAATAAAATAATTTTGTCTTTCAGTTCATTCTCTCTAATGTGGTCAACTGTTTCCTGGCAAGAAGAGAATTTCTAATCAACTTCTTTGTGGAAAGAATGTGCTACGAAAGCCCTTGGGGTATGCAAGTCAGAGGGCTGTTGGATGAGGCATTTTATGTTAATCCAAGTGTGACATAGTTGCTAAGTCTCTAAAGTCAGAACTTAAGCTATAAAGTAATGTTTTTGATCAAAACACAGTTGGATTTGTCACTGGAAACAAACTGGGAGCCACTAAGTGGATGTAACACAGCTCTTTCCTGGAGAGAAACAACAATTTCCTCTGAGAGAAAAGATGGATATGCTATTGCAGGTATCTGCCACCAGACAGCACTCTGTATGCTCAGTCTTGTCCAAAGAGCACCAGGTCTGGCATCCTTCACTAATACCCCATTAGTCCCCATCCCTTCATGAACATCTCTCTGATACTGCTTTCACACAAACCCTGAGGCACACAAATACACCTTTCAGCTGAATCCACAAAACCAACACTCTGCTAGGTGGCAACATGGTCATCTTACTGTTTTGAGCATGCATGACTGAAAACACGTAAAAAAACTGTGAGTGTCTGTCCATAGGACCTTTGATCCAAACACTACGTAATGGGGACATACTAATCCACCCCACAGTGCACTAGATCAATGACAGATGCAAGCTATTTTATTTCACCAGCCAGGGTACTCTCCCTGCCTCTTGACTGGGAGCCAGGACAGTTCTATGTTTTAATACCTTTAGCAGTGTATCTCCTGTGTGCTACTGTTCCCAGGATTAAGTTTTAGAAAGTCAGATGAACCACAGCAGCCCAGCTCCTATGTCTTTGTTATCATCCATAAATTTACTGGTGTTACCTGGGATGAATTGTTATCACACCCAGCAGATAAGCAATAAAACAAGAGGCAGTGGGCAGAAACTGGTGCACAGGAAGTTCTACCTAAATATGAGGAAGAACTTCTTTACTGTGCAGGTGACTGCACACTGGAACAGATTTCCCAGAGAGGTTGTGGAGTCTCCACCACTGGAGATATTGAAGAACCATCTGAGTAATTCCCAAGTTATTCATTGCCATGTTAGAGAGTGCTAGTTTGGTAAAAAAATGCCTAGATATTGTCATATTGTCACAGGTCAGAGTGATGCTCCTTAAAAGTAGTTTTCATGTATTTCTGCACAAGAAGCCTAACCTGTAGCAAAACTTCTGACTGGGTATTAACTGTGAAAGAGATGAAGTTCATATTTAATAAAGATGAGGTCAACAAGAGGGAAAGAATTAGTATTGTCATCATCAGAGCTTCAACAAACAAGACTTTTCTCTTAACACCTTTTTGCACTTTAAGAAAAAAATTGCCTTGGATAATGTAAGCTGGACTCCTGGCCTTAAAACATGGCCCACTCTTGTGGAGCACACTTTTCTTGGAGAAATTTCTTCTTGGATCTGGGAGGGCTGAGGAAAGGTTGTATTCTTTCCTTGCATGTGGCTGCAGGAAGCAGGACTTTTCGTGAGGGAAGGAGGAGGAGCCTTTTCTGCTTCTGGAGCACTGACAGATCTATGCTCGTGGAAAACTAAAAGCTGAGAGAAAGTTATAAAGGCTGCCACATAACGTGTTTTTCTGCATATTTTTCATAGGGAAGACTTTTCAATGATGAGAAGCAAAGGGCTTTTCTCTGCAAGGTTTATCTTTCAAGTGTTAGCTGAACAAAAATAAAGTGATTCAAACACGAATGTTTAAAAGGAAACAATGTGCTATGAATAATATTGACTGGAAATGCTACTACATGTTTGGATATGGTTTGTCTGTCATTGAAAGTAATAAAAATACAACTGTAAATTATACATTGGGGGTTGGTTTATGCTGGAAGCTAATTTTTAAGAAACTGAGGTTTATTTATTGGTTGTGTCATGGGATTATTTAGCTTGTTTTAATTCGAGTGTTCAGCATTTTTGCATTTCAAGCTGTATAAAGGAGTACAAAATCTGTGGTTACATCTACCCAGTTCAACAGAATAGGCTCTAATCAGGCTCTGTAAATATACTGTCCCCTATGTTGTTGCTACCACAGCAGTACTTTTAAAATTATTTATATTCTTCTAAAATTTACCCAACAAAATCAGTTTTCATGCTGTGCTATTGCATTTAGGTCTACTGCAAAGTATCCTTCGACATGCTTGAAAGCCAGCTTATTTTTCACAAGAGATGTGGAAAGATTCTGCCTTGATATCCCAGTGGGATACCAAGTTTGACATCTACATTTCCTCCAGGATGTGTGAAAGGTTTACCTGTAGGGAAATTACACTACTCCCTCACTGCATGAGGGACTATACAGCATGCATTTTGTATGCACACACACAGGTGGGTTTAAATGTAGAAAATGGCATTCCAGTTGGATTTTGTGTCTTCAAGAAAGTCGTGATTTGTCAGAACACCTGCAAGACTTCCTCTCCCTCTCTCTCTGCCTGCCTGCCTTGGCTGGGCAAATAGCTGACAAGCTCTCAGCCGTCCAATCACTTGGGCTGCCAAGCCACCACCCCTTGTAACCAACGGCTTCCAAGCTACCTGCAGCTGGCTTTTAAAGCAAGTATGTTAATAAAATCACTTTCAGTCATTACTCTTCCGTTTATGACAGCAGGAGTTCAGGACTGGGTAAGAGAAGAAGAAGTTGCTCTGAATCAGGTTTGTAATGATGTTTGCTGCTGAAAGAAGTAACCTGCAAGCAACATAGCTTATCGTAGGAAACTTTGCCTTTAACATACGTGCTTTTTGAAGTAGCAAGAGCTGTGGTATACAGTTTGTTTACAATACAGCATTATTCTGTCTTTGGCAAAGTGCAAAGTACTGTGCTAATATTTAGAAGATGCAGATTATGTTTTCCTTCCCTGTCTGTCTGGAAGGTGTTTCTGCTTTTGGATTATAAAGCTTTCCTTTTCTGTTTTATGCATCGTAGACTTCTGTTACGGTTGCTGCTTTCCAATTTTAGCACCTTAGTATTATTGAAATACATTACTTTAAATATTCCATGGCCTCAGGAGTTTTGTGAAAGTCTTGAGAACAGTATGAACTTTTAGGACACTTGCAGTGAAATCATGTATTGGCTGTGCATGTGTGTACACACATACATACAGAAATCATGGACTATACCTACTTTTACTTTATCTCTGAATTCCTTTACTTTTATATATTATTGCACAAGATCTGATCAATGCAATACTGCAATTTTGAATAAGGCTAAATGTACTTAAGGGCAAACAAAAAAAAATTTAATAAATTCTGTAAATGGGAAATATATAAATTTTACAGATTTTTCAGGAAAATGAGCCAAAGGAAGAGGCTAAATTAACCTGTATTAACCACTATATATTTATATTTTCCCATTTTCAATATGTTAAAAATTTATTGGAGTTGTGTGTCCTGAATTGGCATGCTGTAAAATGTTAAATTACTGTACCTAAAATTTATAGTATATTATATAATATTAGCTCAACAGAATAGTTTTTAAGTAAAATATCTTTAAGTTACTTTGGCTTCAGGAATCTTGAAACATGCTTCTCAATAACAGTAGTAAAACTTTCAGATGTTTCATATTGCTTTGCAACAGTTGGCTTTCATATGAGATTTTAATCTTCTTTTATTAGAGCTTTTAACTGAAAATTTTGTAGGAAGAGCAGAATGGTAACTACAGGAGAACTTTGTATTTTCTCATGTGTAGCTTGGGTTTAATGTGTATTAACTTAAACTGCTTATGAGACATAAATAAATTAAAATGTGATTTTAATGGAAATAAAATTGGTCACACATGATGCAAGGTACTTTTTTTGCTCCAACATCTACTTACTTTTTGCATTTTGTTGACTCCTCTTTGGGATAGGACTCTAGATTAGGTTATTTTTACATGGAAAATGCTTTGCAGAAATGGTAGATTTTACAGGACTGTGAAGCAGTCAAAGCAGTTTTAATATGAATACAGTCTTTGTACATAGAGACTTTATTCCTTGCATTGCGTTTGTACTTACAAGTCTTTTGATACCAAATTTTTCATGCCAGGAGAGGGTTAAGAGTAGATGACCATTAAATGTTCCTGATCATCCACCTGAATGAAAGCTGGTATGAATTACAGGGCCGAACTCTTCTTCTTGGGTTAGCATTCAGATGGGTAGTGGTCAAGCAGTAAATGGTCTGGTTTAGAGCTGGCCAGGAAAAGCTGAAATTAGGAAGATTCTATTAGCAGCTACTGTAGAGAGAAAAAACCGAAACCAAACCAAACCCCCACGAAAAACAAACAGAAAAACCCCAAAGAAACAAACAAACAAACAAACAAACAAAACCCCAAGACAATAAAGAACAAAAGTGATTGGAAAAATACCTGTACTTATTTAGGTATTCTGACAAATACTGTGAATGTTCATCAGACATGAGGAAGCTTTGTTGTGTATTTTTTCCTGCCTATGTTAAATGCATCTGTCACTCTCATTTCCTGTCTAAATTAAGTCCTCCTCTTCCTGCCTATCTCTTTGTTGGATGCAGTTGAAAGGGTAAAACTGTAAACTACATTGTGGACGACATTCTTTCTAGGAATGCATTCAAGGAAGGAGGAGGTTTCAGTATGGGCTGATCATTGGTCCTCAAGTCTAAGGCAGTTGAACTTTTTCACAGGATTGTTGGAGGCATATTCTGTGTTACAGAGTAATCTGTAGCTAAATTAAAGCTTGGTCCAAAAGACACTTCAGAAGTGCAGTGGCCCAGTGCATGCAGAGCCAGAGAAGTGCCACCTCAGTTGTACACAGCAAAAGGAATGTGCCAAGGTTGGTGACAAATGGACTTCACAGATGTTTGTTTATGACAAATGTCTCTGTAACACAGACTTCCCCACAGTGGAGCCTAGCACAGGTTTGAATGCATGAGAGAAGCATCAGATTGGGTCTACTCCTCACCTTAATTAGAAATAACTGCACTCTGTTGGTGAGTGAAACCATTTCTGGTTTCTTATCTCTAATTGCCTATGCTTAAATTCTGTATAAGTTCAGGATTCAATTTTCTCTATTTAAACTGCATGAACAATTCAGCCCCCCCTGAGTAATCCTACTTGCAGGCAACATACCTAATGCTGTTATTCAAAGGCAGGCAGGTATCCAAGTCTGCTCCAAGAAATGTAGGACAGTTGTGTCAGAGATGCCTCGGAAGTACTGTCTCTCTTCTTGATTGATTACCCAATATATTGCGAAACCCAGGCTGTCAATTGTGCCTCCCCTGGGAGGCTCAGAGAAGAGCCAGTGCTCAGAGAAGAGCTGTGCAGGATATTCAGCAGGTGCCCAGGCCAGTGCTGGCATCGCTTATGGCAGCAGAGGCCAAGATGAAGCAGAGGCCACAGTGTGCTAGAACAAGGCAGGCTTAGGCTGCAGCAGGGAAAGGAAGAAGTAAAAAGGAGCAGTTAGGAAGATACTGAAACCTGCTGGTCAAAAAGTAGGAGAGATAATTTTTTAATGTGTTCACTTTATCCTATTTCATGTTCCTCTATGTCACAAAGACTGACAGAAAAGAAAACCATGAGATTTGTCTCAACTCAGGAATAAGGTCTGTGAGTCTACAGCAACAAGACCCTTTTTAAGAATGTGTGGTGGTAGTCAGTGCAAGCTTATCTAGGACTATACTGCCACCAAAAGGCACAACCAGTGTTAACTTCTTTGCTTCTGTAGGTCTGTATTTGAGCATGAGACATGCTTAGCCCCAGTGTTCTGATAAACTGTGGTTGGTAGTCAGTACATGTCAGCACTGAGTCATTGCCCAGGCTGTTCTCTTGCATTGGGTAATGCATTAATGGATCTGCTTTACAAGGAAAAGGTTACACTTGTCAGTGATTTCTGAAGACACTTTGTCACCTCTTACTTATGTCCTTTGGTCCTGTGTGAAGGCCAGATATCTTTTGAAGCTCATCGGTTCTTCCTGCTGCACCATCCTATCAAGTAGGAAGTCTTGGAATGTCTCAGCCATGTCTGACACAGAGTGCCGCACTTGGTACACAGCAACAGAAGTTGTGAAGCAGGATTCAGACATTGTTTACTGTGCATATATGTAAGGAATATGTAAGGAATATGTAAGGAAATGGTGCAAGACATTCTGGATTGCAGTGATTGTTGTAAAAGAACATCTGTTCCTTAAGTCCGTGTTAGGATGGATATACCTAAAAAGATGTGTTTTCCCATGCATGTGAGGTGGTTTTTTCTCTACAGACACAGGATTTTTATATTGAACTTTTGTTGTGCTGCAGCTTCTAAAGGCTAAAGAAGAAAGGCTGAATTTGAGTCAGAACAGGTGTTTCCTCTTACTGGCTTGTGGCTACCAAGAGCCAGCTTCCTGTCCTCTCCACAGGAATCAGAGAAAGCAGAAAAATTCTATCTATTTTGTCACAATGACTTCTTCTCAGCAGAGAAAACCATAATATCTCTCACCTGGCCACTGCAAGATGACTCCACAATCTCCTTGTCCCAAATGGCAAAGAAGCAGAGCAATCTAAGATGTTGTTTGAATAACAGGAGTTTTGGAAATTGTTTAGTGTTCTGAGAACAACATCTGACAGAGTATTTTTTCATTGTAATGAAATACCAAATGAAATATCATTTGGGGGGAGAGGGAAATAATGCCTTAAAAAAGCTATGTTTCTGCAACATTGAAATTATATCCCTGATTTTTTTCCTGGGGAAAAAGTAAATGCTAGCTTATTTAATGTCAAAGAAGAGTATAAATGTATTAGTTAGTAGATGTGATTAAAGTTCTTTATGTAAATACTTTTTTCACCAGTGTCTGTGCTATCTGCTACATTCTGCAATGATTTCTTTTATTTCACAGCTCTACATCCACCATGTTGCCCTGTGGACCAGCTTTGACCTTTATTAGGTGTCTGGTGCGGAAGAAGAATGTCAATGGTGAAAGCCTCGAGGACACCAAGTTGTGCCGATGCTTATCGACCGTGGACCTTATAGCCCTGGGAGTAGGAAGTACCCTTGGTGCTGGTGTTTATGTCCTTGCTGGAGAAGTAGCCAAATCCGATTCTGGACCTAGCATCGTTATTTCTTTCCTCATTGCTGCCCTTGCCTCTGTGATGGCAGGTCTCTGCTATGCTGAATTTGGTGCTCGTGTCCCCAAGACTGGTTCTGCGTATTTGTATACTTACGTTACTGTTGGTGAACTGTGGGCTTTTATCACTGGCTGGAATCTCATTTTATCCTATATTATAGGTAAGCTTAAGAACGAATACGATGGACCTAAAGAACAAACACACAGACCTAAAGAACAAACACACAGACCTAAATCTGTATCTTATATCTGCTGTCTCGGTGGTTTCTGAGACAGCAGATATAAGATACAGATTTAGGTCTGTCTTTCTTTTCTGTCTCTATACTTAGATGCTATTGCTTTTTGGTCCTGGTGAGATGAAATAACCAAAGTAATTTGATTAGGTTACTTCCTCCTGCACATCCCTCTTGCAAACTGGGTTTTTTCCAAGATATTTTTTAACAGTGTGTTTTGAGAAGTATGAACCATATACCTTGTGTGAAAATTGGATCAGTGTCATGGTTTTGACTTTGTCCGGATTTTAAACACTTACTGAAAACTTTTTTCCCCCCTTCTCCTCCCTCTGCTCTTCTCAGAAGAGAGAGGAAAAAAAAAACAAACCAGTCAGAGAATTCCTGAGTAGAGATAAGAACTGGGAGATTCACTTACAAACTAATTCTCACAGGCAAACAGACTCAAAATAGAACTTAAATTTATTGCTAACAAACTTAAAGTTGAATTATTCCTAACAGAATAAGAACTAAAGAGTAAAAGAATAAAACAGTCTTAAAACACAACACCTTCTCTCCACTGCCCCCTTCCCCCTTTCCCCTAGCAGTGCTGGGGACAGGGAAGAGGGGTCAGGTGTTATTTAAATCCATCTTTCGGCAGCAGCTCTTGCTAATTTGCTGTCCTGTGGGTCACTCCTCCATGGGCTGCAAGGGGACAACTTGCTTGACCATGGTCTTCACCACGGTTACTGGGGGTAATAGCTTTGAATCCTTCCCCTGTTTCTTGTGGGGTCCCTCCCCACAGGATACAGTCCTTGATAGACCTCTCTGGTGTGGGTCCATCCCTCGGGTCACAGCTGTTCCATAATCTGCTGTCCCTTGGGTCACAAATGAGCTGCATCAGCGTAGATCCCACAGGGTCACAAATCCTACCCGAGACAACTTGTTCTAGCGTAGGTTTCTCTCTCCATGGGCCGCAGGTCTCCAGCAAGACTCGGTTTCATCTTAGGCCTCCCATGGAGTCTCAGCTTCCTCGTGCATCCACTTATTCCAGTGTAGCCTCCTCCATGAGCTGTAGGGGGGTCTCCTCACTCCAGTAATCTTCCTCAGGCAGCAGGGTCTCAGCTTTAAGTCTTTCCCCTGCTGGAGGGGGAGAGGGAGGCTTCTGGGCCTTCTCCTTGCCCCTTCCTGCTACACTGACCTTGGAGTCTACATTGCTATCTCATGCTCTCCTCTACTCTCTTCTCTGGCTGAAACTTCTTCTGCGACACAGGCTTCTCTTCCTGTGTTCTTAAGTATGTTATCACAGAAGCGAATACCATTGGCTAGTAGTAGGAAGTCCAGCCTGGAGCTGGCTATCATTGGCTTTTTCATAGAATAGCAAAAGCTTCTAGTAGCTTCTAATTGAAATCATCTCTGTGGCCCCCTGTTACTAAAAAATTCAGCCATGTGAACCCATGACAATCAGATAATTCAGTGATGATGCACAAGAAGAAACAGGATTTCATTGCTGTCTTTGGTCAGCAAGAATAATTTCAGTAAAATCAATAGGCAATTTTTTCTTCTGAAGATACACAGCAAGGACATTTACTTCAAGAAAGTCATAGTGTTTAAGTATTTAATTTGCTACTATAGCATCATAAAGCACTGTCCTATCAGGTAATCCCATAAAATATAAAGTTGACCAGAATAAAACCAATGCTTATATGGCAGATATTCAAATAACTACCTCAGTGCTTCAGCTGAGATAACATTTTCTGATTTAAAAATTATTCCTTCCAGAGAAGTGTGTTCCAAACTTCCATTATATTATATTTTGTTTTAGCATGCCTAGCTCATACGAACTGTGTTTTGTATGAACATAGCCTAGCTCCTGTACCTAACTACAGGATGGTTGCCCAAATCATTAAAAAATTTATATGCCCTAATATTGTACTCTACTGTATTGTACTGTATTTCATGACAGGAGAGTTGTAAAAATAAGGTTGCATTTTGACATGGCTGTGTGCACTCTTTACTTACAGGAGAGTATTAATTTTAAATACTAACTGTAGCAACACATATCTTGCTAGTGATTTTTTTTTTTTGCTTTACTTCCAGGTGGGCAATCTTTTCTCCATGTTCTTTCTTAAAATGCTTTCTTACGTTACTTTATATTGTTTAAAATATGTCATATTGTAACTTTAGAAATAAGCTTCTTCCTGAATGACATCAGATATAAATGATGAAAATAATTTCTGCAGTATTTTGGGAATAAGTGGCACACAAATTTTTATATGTTTGTTATAGAGTAATATGTTTCCATTTAACTACATAGAAAAATTCTAAAACATTAAAGTTCTTCAGCAAAAAAACCTCAATTGTACCATAAGCTCTGTTTTTTAAAATAGAAGTAGCAACAGGCTTAGTTTTATTTTTCACTGGAAATAGCTATATCCTGCTGTATGTGTGCAAACCCCTAAACATGCATGTATTTTATGAAGGTACATCAAGTGTAGCAAGAGCCTGGAGTGGCACCTTTGATGAACTTCTTGGAAAACGGATTGGTCATTTCTTCAGTACCTACTTCAAAATGAATTACTCTGGGCTAGCAGAGTATCCTGACTTCTTTGCTGTATTCCTTATATTACTTTTATCAGGTAAGACAATATATGGCTTCTGTTACAATCTGCTTAAATATTGCAGAAAGAACTTCAGATTTGAATATTCCCTTGAGCAGAATTAAAACTCACACAAGTTATCTGTTGATACCAAAAACTGATTTTTATTGATTGCTAAAAGATGCAAAGAGGAAAAAATAAGAAAAGATTGGAAAATGCTAAAATTATTTTTTAGAAGCAGAGAAAAGATACTACTGAAAACTACCTTTCTGCCATGCTGGTGTGAGTTGGGGGGTGGGGTGGGGGTGGGAGAGAAACAATTTTCTGCCTTTTTTATTTTTTTCTCTGTCTCTGCCGCTTTTCGATGTTAACTCTTTTGAAGACCTAAAGAGTGGAACATTATTTTTTACCAAATAAACTAACAATTTAGAGAGAAAAAAAACGTTACAAATGCCTTCATGCACAATATATGATTTAAGGAGACCATGTCACATCACCAAACTGCAGACTTGACCTTAAGGTCCCTCTGAAAGCATTTACCAGTGATAAAGCCATGAAAACACACAGAACTGTATAATTTTCTGGTTACCATCAATCTATATCATGGGTTTTATAAAAAAAGTGCTGGCAAGTAATTATGTGACATCTCAGCCTTTTTTTTTCTCGTGTCTCTGCGGCTTTTGGATGTTATCTCTTTAGCTGCAGGAGGTCTAACAGCTTTAGTTCAATGGAATGCAGGGTGTGGTTTCACTTCTCAGGACAAGCCAAGCCGTGTCCCAGGCTGTGCAGGATCCCAGGCAGCATCCTGGCCCTCAGGAATACAGTGAGGCTAGAAGGATAAAATATAACTCACACATGCGGCACGGTGGGTCTCAGTTCTCTCCAGGCCGGCAGAGTTCCAGTCTCCCGTGGCAGGCAGGCAGCACACGGTAGCAGAGAAAATGTGAGGAGAGGTGAGGAGAGACTCCTGGATCAACCAGTTCTCTCTCCGTTTCCTCTTCCCTGATTTTCCAAAATTTGTCCTCAGGTTTTATAGTGTTCAGAGGAGGTTGTATGTGGTTTCTTGGCACGTAGCCAGTTCAGATGTTCGAGGAGATATGACAACCTTAAACAATGGCAGGATCTTCTGGCAAGAAAAGTCCCATGGGAAGTCCTGGTGAGAATTTCTGGCAGAGAGCTGACAGAGAATTTTTGGTATGAAGTTTTTGACAGGCAGAAACAATGGCAAAACATAATTTTTGGCATTTCTATATTATCTGTGTGTTACAACTTCATTTATGGTGGTTGGGATGTTTTACATACCAAAATGCTAATGTATTTTACTAGAAATGCCTTAATAATGTTTAAGGAAATTCAGCACATTTTGTACTGGCACAATGGCTCCATGGATTAAATGTATATAATCAAATTTTCATGTGTACTCTCTTCCGTTGAAACTGAGATGTGACGTAATCACTTACCAGTACTTTTTATAAAACCTATGATATAGATTGATGGTAACCAGAAAATGATACAGTTCTGTGTGTTTTCATGGCTTTATCACTGGTAAATGCTTTCAGAGGGACCTTAAGGTCAAGTCTGTAGTTCGGTGATGTGACGTGGTCTCCTTATATCATATATTGTGCATGAAGGCATTTGTAAGGTTTTTTTTTCTCTCTAAATTGTTCGTTTATTTGGTATAAAATAATGTTCCACTCTTTAGGTCTTCAAAAGAGTTGTCTATCCTAGAATTTATTTAGGCTAAAAGGCACTCCAAGGTACTGGCATGAACCAACAGACCAATTTGAAACCTGAGTAAACCTTTCATGTCTACTCCTCTCAGTCCTGTTTCTTTTTCATCTTTACTCATGTATCGTGTTTTTAAATCACAAAAATTGATATCAACTACATGCTATTTGAGCGATCAGAAAGCTCAAAAATACTGCAACTTATTTCCTCTTTGCATTAACAATTGCTTTCCACAAGGAAACATTCTTACTTCCCCAGGGAGTGAAGGAAGCAGGAAGAGTATTCTAAAGTGTATAGTTTGTTTTCAGGCAATACTAGAAGCATGTCAGTATTCAGCAGATGTCTTGCCCATACTTCGTATACTTACTATGTTCATTCTCTCTATAGATCAGACCAAAGCAGGAGCTTTTCTTCTCTGGAAAGTGAAACTTTTTATATGTTTATAACCTCCTGTTCTCTTGCTCTATTACAAGTGGCTTTTTTTGGACCCAGGAAAACATTTCTGTTTGACTCCTAATGCTAGAACAAGTGACCAGTGCATCTGAAGTTCTTATTAGGTCTCTGTACACAAAAGGTTGAGTTCCTACACTTAGGAAGATCTGTGAGTTTACTTGACAAGGTTTAGTCCAGCATCCTGCCATGTTTTTGGCTCAGAATTGCCTATAGGACCAGTTTAGACCCTTATGTCCTCAGGTGGGATGGACATTTC
Organism: Myiozetetes cayanensis; assembly: GCF_022539395.1. Classification (NCBI taxonomy): domain Eukaryota; kingdom Metazoa; phylum Chordata; class Aves; order Passeriformes; family Tyrannidae; genus Myiozetetes; species Myiozetetes cayanensis. The sequence continues at coordinate 27,109,636 of NW_026087964.1, forward strand.
AGTTTTACTTCTTCCAAATAAAAGAAGGGAAAACAACACTTTGAAAAGCAGAGCACTGAAACTCCACAAACCAAACTATACAGTGCTAGTACAGATGCTGCCACTTTCTATGTTTTTTCCATTACCATTGCTGCTTCAGAACATAAGAATTAGAGGTTCCTGATAGAAGACAAAGTGTTTCTCCTATGCTTTATCACTGCCCCTGAGTTTTCATTTGTGTCCTGTCTTTTGATCCTCAGTTGCCTCTCCTGGTATCTGTTTTAAGGAGCCAAACCCCCAGTGAGTGAACTGGGTGGAATTCACTGCTGAGAGGAGAGGCACTGGGGATGGATCAGGGCTGTGTAGGCTAAGCATGACACAGTAATTGGATTTTGAGCTGCTCAAAGCTGAATCATAGGAATAGCAGGTGATGTTTTACAGAAAATATTACGTGCTAAATACAAGGGAAAGTACACCAAAATCTGGTTTGATTTTTTTATTCCTACAGAAAGGACTTGGAGAATGCACAAATTATGAATCATACTGTATTAGGCTGATTAAGAGATTAACTTTTTGGGAAAAACTGAGCTGAAGAAAGCATACACCTGTTTCCAATAAAAATGCCGTTGGCAATGAAAAATATATCTCATAACTTCTGTGTTCTGATAAGATAGCAAATGTGTCATTAGTGGAGTCAGAAACTTTTCAGACATGATTTTGAGAGGCTTAAAATTTTCAGACTTAATCTCTAAATAATGAGGTAAAGTATGTATGTGGTAACAGTGGAAATGCTTAGAGCGCGAAGGACCTGTGAAAGCTTTCCAACTGTATTTAATTTTTCCTGATCTGCTCACTGCCTGCTCTTCCATTAAACTGTTCATACACTTAAAATTTTTCTAAGTCTAATGACACAGTATAATCCTGATGGAATAACTTTCAGATTGTTGTTTTGACGACCAGGAAAGCAACACACACACACACACATCATGCAGCAGCAGCTCTGAGGTCATTTTTAGAGCAGCCCTATTTATATCTTTGTCTTACAAAGCTTTACTGTTCATTGAAGCTCAACAGTTTGCAACGTAGTAATCATTGGCATTCCAGGTTCTGCATCAACGTTGTAACAGTTAGCATTGCAAAAGTACACATCTTGTCCTTGTGGGTTTCTGACTTCCCTGTTCTCACAGATACTGTCTCACGCCATCAAGATCAATATCCTCTGTCAAGGGGTCTGCAGACCCGCCGCTTATCCCCACGTCCGATTGTTTAAGTGCACTACTCTGTAACCTAAAGGATGTGCATTTTGTATCAGACTCTTTTCTAGGATCTCTATGCATCAGTGTTATGAACAGGAGGCGTGGATTTCTTTTAAAGGTTTCATTATTGAACTAGGAAATGGGACTTACTCTGTGATGAACGTGTCCTAGAAAATGTAGAGTGAATAGGTTACATTATTAATCTAATAATTTTACTTCTTTTCTTAATCTAAAGAATAATTGTTCTGTAAGGACAATAGATTCCACCAACCTGTTTTTACAAAGCATAGAATTCTTGCACCTATTTTTACTCCATGGATTGAAATGGAGATATGGATTTGCATCTCAGATAAGCAGTGAGTAGCAATTGCTCAAAGTACTTTTAAAAACTTAAAGAATGCCATTAAAGAAGCTTTCTCTTTTGTGGTTTCCAATACATTTGCCTATTGTCATGCTGTTAAAGAGTCTAGTAAATTTGTGCTACTGCTTTTTAAACATATCAAATCTAGTTGCTGTATTATTAATACTACTTGCATACATAAATATATATAAAATATATTATATATACATATATATAAACTTGCATCCTTTAAAATGCTATTTTATTAGTTTAAGGGACCATTCACATCTATAAATTATTTTTATTTTACAGGTCTTTTATCTTTTGGAGTAAAGGAATCTGCATGGGTGAATAAAATTTTCACTGCTATTAACATCTTGGTCCTACTCTTCGTTATGATTTCTGGTTTTGTGAAAGGAGATGCTGACAACTGGAAAATAAGTGAAGAATATCTCAGAAACCTTACTGCAATAACAGAGTAATTTTTAAAAATCTATTTACTTGCTCATATGCTAAGCAGTTTTCTATTACACATGTTTCATTGGTATATACACTACTAGTGTTTTAATATGTTTTGTCACAAACTTCAAAGTGAGTAAGATGATGGTTACTTGATTCATATATTCTTCCTTTTGCTGTTTTTTTTGTCTTCCTTACAAGCTTGGACATAAAAATGTCATCTTATGCAGTTTTGTAAATGTCATGGGTTTGCTCTGGGCCAATTTTCTCTCACCCCCCACACAATTGCTATAAGTTGAGAGAAGGTTTATGCAGACAAAAGAGATCTGATTGGGGAGAACAATATTAGGATTTTTTACTAGTAAGATAAAAACTAAAGAACTATATCTACAGCAATTCTAATTAGGCAAAAGTACTATGTATTTACAGAAATATCCCTCCCCCTTGTATCAGTTCAGGAGGAGAAGCAGTCTCTTTTCCATTTCTGGAGCTACAGGTCTTTTAAATAATTTTGCAGCACTCGAAAGTTCTTCTTTTATTATCTCTAGGATGACAATTTTGATTCATCGCAGCTGGAACTGTTTCTCTTTCTCTCTCTCTTCTGTGTTGACCTCAGGGCTGGGCCTACCCCCTCTTGGGCTAAGACCGGAGGCTGGGGGTTACCCAGGCCCTGTGGAGTTTTCCATGGACTGTAAGGTGACACTTGTCTACCATGGATCTTCACCACAGGATCACAAGGGATAATGGCTTTTGAGTCCACCCCTGTTTCCTGTGGAGTCCCTTCTCACAAGAGACAGTCTTTGATGGACCTCTCTAGCGTGAGTCTACACCTTCGGGCAACACTTCTTCCATTCTCTGCTGTCCCTCAGGGTCACAAATTCAGCTGCACCAGCATGGATCCCTCACTGGGATCCCACATCCTACCCGAGCTGACTCGCTCCAGCATAGGTCTCTCTCTCCATGGGCCACAGGTCTCCAGCAGGACTCTGTTTCATCTAGGCTTCCCATGGCATCACATCTACTTCATGCACTCTGCTGCAGCGTGGGCTCCTTCTTGAGCTGCAGAGGGTCTCCATTCTCCAGTAATTTCCTACAGACGGCAGGGATTTTTAGTTTTCAGTCTTTTCCCTGCTAAAGGGAGGGAGAGAGAAAGGGGGAGAGAAGGAGTTCCCCCCCCCAACCTTCACAGCTTCTCTCTTCTCTCCTGCAGCTGCCAGCTTTGACCTTGGAGGCTCTGTTACCTCTGCCTGGAATTTCTTCTGCAGTATTTCTCATCCAGGCAGTCTTTCTTTAGAGTTTTTTCTTCACTCTGTTACATGTCTCAGTCAGGGGGGCTTCAGTGCCACACCTGCCCCCTGCCCAGGGCCAGGGGAGGAGGGAGGCCTGACCCCAGCTGGGGCCCGACACCACTCCCTACATGGCTCCTGATTTCATCTGCACAACCACCTTCTCTTCCGTTTTCTTAAATATGTAATTGTCAGAGGCATTACTAAAACTTCTGATTGGCTTTTTCTCCAGAAATTCCCTTGGAAAAAGCTATTTTCAGCCCCGGGGGGGCTGTTTGATTGGTTTGGCAAACCCATGACAGTAAAGCAGAACTCTGTCTTGATGAGAATATTTTATCGTTTCTCTAGAGTGGTAGGAGAGGAGGGTGAATGTGTTTGTCCTACCAACAATGAAAAAATAAAGTTCTCTTTCTGCTGTATTTTTCTGCTTTATAGGAACATCTCATCCTATGAAAATGTGACAAGTATATATGGGAGTGGTGGCTTTATGCCATATGGTTTCACAGGAACATTGGCTGGTGCTGCAACATGTTTTTATGCTTTTGTAGGATTTGACTGCATTGCAACAACTGGTATAGTATTTATATGTCTGTGTATATATGTTTAACATGACTTTTTTGTTAAAAAAAGACATAAACCTTACAAACAACATAACAATCTGTCTACTCTTTTTACTTTGCTTTCTCCCAAACCTTCTTCAGTCCGTGTAGAATGAACCTAAGTTCATTCCTGAATGTGGCTATAGTTATGGGAGGAAGTAGGAGATTTTGCCTATTTTATTCCTGTTCTAAAGAAATTCATTGCTGCTTTCTAAGTCTGGGAAGTGCTTAGCATACAATTTTTCTGCTCAAATAATGTTAATCACTTGCTCACTTTTTCAGTTCTCTGACATGAGGTGTCTCTTCTGAGGCTGGCTTGCATATGGCTGATAGGGAATGAGTACATTGAACTATAAATTGTAGGTAAATAACTAGAAATACTGGGGTTTGAGTAGTCTAGAAATACGATGTATTTTATGTCCTTTAATTTACCTCTATTTTAATGCTATTTCTGACAACAAAATAGTTAGTTTTGTTCTAGGTCTCTCAGCTTATTTCACTCAGATTTTTAAAATTTCTGTTACAGGTATGATTCCCATGACTTAGATTAACCAATGATTTGTCTTTGATGTTATCTTTTAGAGCTGAAGGTGAAAATTCATAGGAATTTTTGGTGGTTTTTTTCCCCCCTTTCTTTCAGGAGAAGAGGTCAAGAATCCTCAGAAAGCCATACCCATAGGAATTGTGGTGTCCCTGCTTGTCTGCTTCATGGCCTATTTTGGGGTTTCAGCTGCACTGACACTTATGATGCCATACTATCTGCTAGATGAGAAAAGTCCTCTGCCAGTAGCATTTGAATATGTTGCCTGGGGTCCTGCTAAATATGTTGTAGCAGTGGGATCCCTCTGTGCTTTGTCTACAAGGTAAAGACATTGAAATACTAATTTTGCTGGGAAAAACTGATGAATAATAATTACATTTATATGTAGGTTCATGTGTTCATTTTGAAGGCTCAGTCCATGCAAACAATTAGCAGTAAGTATTATAAGCAAGTTTTATACTTAAACAGGTCTACATCACAGTAGCTGCATTAATTTGGTTCCTTTTTATTTTTTAACTGTACTGTTATTGAACTCTATCTCTTTGGTAGAAGTTTATTATTAAAGTATGTATTTTCAAACATATGACCTACAAGTTATCTTTATTAACTGGTAAAATGAACCTCACCCATTTTGTCTTTTCTTCCTGACCATTCCTGATGACTGTGGGCTCTGTATTTGCAGGCAAAATTGAAGAGAGGATTAACTAAACTCCACTCCTCATTTTCGTTGCCTCTCTCTGTTTCCCTCCAGTAGCTAGTCTGTCTTCTGACATTATCCCTTCCTGTGGTTTCTGTGTGGGTATTCATAATGTAGATTATAACTGTCAAAATATTATAATTTATTCCCCTTTGGGAAACTGTGGATGTAATCTTAACATGTTGTTTTGATTAAAAAGATCAGGGAGGGCATGAGATGTATTAGTATGTATTCATATATATTACACCCCAATTTTGATGTGGTATAAATCCTTTCATAGAACAGAGAATTGCTTAATAGTTAAATTCAGGGCTGAAAATGATGATGTTTATTATTTACCTGAGCTGATGTAAGTAATGAGTAATTTACATGAGCTTTGGTGGTAAGATACTGCTGCATTTCCACAATTGAAAACATAATGCCTGGGGAAGGACTGATTCTGGCAGCATAACCTTGTATAACCTTATAAGGTTATAACAGATAGCCCTTGTAAGTAGCCTAAAAATCATTGGCATGCTGACTGTGGACAATGGTTTAAAGGAAAGGAATATTTAGATGTAGGAGGGGATAGAAAAAGGAAACAGCTCCAGAATGATGTAAAAGAATTGTAGAGCTGAGTGAAGAATGTCACAGTTAGACATTTCATCCTGGAATTAAAGTTATTTTCTATCTAGTTGTCATGGCCTCCTCAGTTTGGAGGGTTTCACTGAATTTTTCCTTTACATTGATAAATAATGAAATTTGCATATAAGCAGAAACTAAGTTAAAGAAATTAATACTGGAAAACAACATGAACTGAGATGGTAAAATACTTTTTTAGAAATTTGGACTGTTGGTCTATTTTTCCAGTGTATTATGAAGAATTATATTTTCTTCTGTGGAGAAATTAATCATTCAGTCTGTTGACTGATGTCAGTTTAGAACAAAACAAAGGAAACTGTATTTCATATTCCTCAGTGTAGAGGTGTAATTAAGAAAAAATGCTGGGATGATTGTTTTTGGTTCATACAGTTACCTTGTACTATGTTATTTCATGAACTTGTTTTCTCAGGGTAAAGATGTTTATATTTTTTTACATTTATATATATAAATGTACTAGAAGAAGGGTAGGATAAATTAATTTCACAAAGCTACAGCTGCAAAGAAACATTCTTTTTGGAAGGTACATTCATCATCAAAATCAGCTCATTTGCAATAAACTTCTCTCATGTCTAACTTTTACACTTGTGTCTCACAAGTATCAGTGGATGTATTTAGCATCTGTGGTATGTAAAAGCTGTGCGTTCTTTAAGTGATACAGTCACAGAAAGGAAACCATTCACCTGGTTAAAAACTAGTGTGCTTGCTGCAGAGGTTATACTGGCTCTGAATTTGCCTTTTGTTTTCTTAATTAAGATTATTTCTCTTTGAGGGAAAGAAACCACCTAATTCAAGAAGTATGTTTAAGAGCTTCAAGTTATCAATACTTTAAAAGCTTTCTGTGTTTTGCTAATAACAAATCTAAATTAATTAGCTTTACTTCTTCCAAAAAATGAAGCTTGCCTAGAGGTGCTTTAATTGAAAGAAAAAATCTGCCCAATATACTTGTATGGTGCTTACTTTGAATTACTGTTAATCAGCAGCCTCACATGAAAGTACAGTGTGGAAGAGATGCTGCTAATGCTTATTTATTTGCTGCTGCTTCTGACTGACAGACTTTCTCCAGGAATACTAAAGCTTAATTTCATAGTTAGTGTGATCTGGAACATGTTCCTGGTCCACTAACACCCAAGAACTATGGTGATGGCAAGAGTTATCTTGCTAATCTGAATTCTGCCTGATGACACAATTTCATAACCTAAATTAATTTTAAAAAAGTAATCTAAAAAAAGCAATCAACTTTGCAGTTAAAAAAAAAATCTATTTGTGTCTGACCTGTAGTACCTTGGGCTTATGGGGCTTTCTGGTTTTGTCTTAAAGCCATACATTTTGTTTCTATAGATGCCATTAATTAACATTGTTTACCTTATCCATGATACAACTCTGCATGAACTGTGTTTGCCATGTTGCATGTGTTTGCTTTTTACTCAGTCTTCTTGGATCCATTTTCCCAATACCACGTGTAATCTATGCTATGGCGAAGGATGGGTTGCTTTTCAAATGTCTAGCTCAAATCAATTCCAAAACGAAGACCCCACTAGTTGCTACTCTATCGTCTGGTGCAGTAGCAGGTGAGACTAAGAGTTGATCATTGTAAAGAAAGGTGCACTGCTAAACATGTTGCATATATGAAAATAAACCACTGCTGTGCAGGTTTGACGTGCTTCAGACTGAAATGATCAAATCTACTTGTTGCTAGGTAAAGTAGGCTACCAATAAAACTTTTCTCTACCACAGTTTTTGTATCTGCTTGTTAATCTCAAGTGCTCTCAAAGCCTAGGTTCAAAATAAGCAACCACCAAATCCAAGAACGTCAGTCAACCAAACAAAAAAACAAAAGCAGCAACACAGAGCCTAAAGAAAACTATACCTAAGCCCGTTAACTCTTCCAAGCTTTCTTTTTGTGTAGTTGGGTTTACCAATAAAGCTTTTAATAACCTGTATTTGAACTATACATTTTTCTGTTCTAGTCTTCTCGGCTCTATGTTCCCTTTGCCCCGAATTCTGTTTGCCATGGCACGCGATGGTTTACTCTTTAGTTTTCTTGCCAAAGTGAGTAAGAGGCAGGCACCAGTTTCTGCCACCTTGACAGCAGGGGTCATCTCTGGTAAGCTCTCAAAGCCCGTGTTACTTCAAACTGAGATTTAAACACTCTATGCACGTGCATGGTACTTTATATTTTTGAAAAGGGCTGCTTGTTAACTTCCCTTGCATGTACAATGGGAATAAAATTACTGAATAATCAAAGGGTGTAAGAACTCCCGATCATGCAAATCATGGTGGTGGTGATGGCCTTAATGTCAAAGAATTCTTTTTTTTTTTTTTTTTTTAAATATTAACCCCTTGTAGATGAATAAGCTTATTACTTAATCTGAGTCTCTTAGGCTGATGCTCTATTGACAGGGTTTTCTTGTCTGATGTACTCATAATATACTTATCACATCTATAAGGGAGGGGGAAAATTACATTTTTAGCAGTATCTATTTTTGTGTAAAATACAAAGATTTTTTAATAGTCTTTCAGAGAAAATGATTCTGTTTTTGTATAGGCTTACCAAATTGTGGTTGAGGGGTATGTGAGTATGTTGGGGGGTTATGTGTGTCTGCACATATATGTATACACATACATGCCTACATATATTTTAGCAAAACAGTATTTTGGGAGCTGTTACCAACTCTTACTGTTAATTCTTGACATACAGCTGTTTCACTTCCGTCCATATTTCTTGCAGAGGTACATGTAACTGTGCCCAAATTCCATCATTTAAGTTGAATGTCACAGAACCACAGAATATTCTGAGCTGGAAGGGACCCACAAGGATCATTGAGCCCAGCTCTTAAGTGAATGGCCCATATGAGGATCAAACCCATAACCTTGGTGTTAGCACCATGCTCTAACCAATTGAGCTGTTTCAGCTTATGTCTAATCACCCTGGAAAACTGGAATCTCTAAAAGTATTTAACTCCAAGGCAAATAAATAAGTTTTTTTAGTAATTCAAATATGAAATACATGCCTTAGAACATTTAGCAACCCTGGCTAAAATTAATCTCAAATAAGAGGTTCAGAAATGAGACTACAATATTTTCATTTATAGTCAGGGTATCCTCAGATGCCACAAGAGTGGAACTGCTCACACCACATACTTGTCAATAACGTGGAAAGGCACAGTCATTGCCTGGAGACTTCCCACATGAAGCATTATTATCAGTTCCCTTTTCTCTGGTCAGAGTACAAATAAATTGCTTAGGGTTACTTTTATTGTTTCAACTTTATTTTAATTTATCTTATTGACATATTCTCCTACAATAATTTGGAAGTGTGGTTTTGTGGGATAAAATCAAGATCTTTATCAGAAATCACAGTAATGATGAGAAGAAAGAAAACCGTATTATCCAGCTGGTAAAGTGGTTGATACGGTTACACAGCTCTCACTAGCTACACAGCAACCTTCATCAGACTGCTTTTAGAGAGTTTGGGGCATTTGGTGTGTCAACAGCTCATCTTAAAACAGCTTTATCTACTGCTGGAGAAAGACTAATTTCTTCTTCCATTAAAAGAAAAAAAAAATCATATTTGGTAACTTGTGGCCAAAAATAGTTCTGCCACGATAGTTATGGATGTATGCAACAACTTATCTGATTTTTCTATGCATTTGTAGCATGAAAATCTTACAGCTTTAAGAAATGTTAAGGAAATCAGATGTTTGGCCATTTAATTAAAGTTACCAGGTCAAGACTACAGCTGAAGCAACTGTCTCATGGTGTTATGTGACTTACTTTTCACAGGTGATAACTGCAGTGGCGAAAGTCTGCACATAGCAAAATGTTTTGGTGTCAGTCCAGTTCCACCATAAATCTACCATTGTCTCTTGGAGTAGAATTAAGAGAGGTGGAAAAGCAATACTATGCATTTTTTTCTCTTAGTAGAAACATAGAGGCATTTTTCACTTTGTTTCTAATGTCAAAGAACATTCTGGACTATGGAGTAGCCTTTTGAAGCTAGGATTAAAAATTAATTTTTGGATTAAGGAACATCCACAGTCGTTAAAGAAAACAGGACGACCTTCCTTAATGGGAAAAGGAGACTCACAAATTATATAAAAATTCTGTAATCCAGCAGTCTTGTTTTCAGAAAATCACATTTTGCTTCCTCCTTCAAGATCAAATACCAGGAAAATGGGTCTGTATGTTTGTGTACTTATGCACCTTTTTACAAATACATTAGCAAACATGTAACAAATATTAAATATAAATATTTCTGAATACAGAAAAATTTGGGTGTGCCTATACACACAGTGTATAAAGGCTACCTTTAGGTTTCTTTTGATGTTGAGATTTGATGTTTGAGATGCTTCTGAAACTCTACATCTCAAAAATGTTAATAAAATACAGATATTTTAAGAGGCTCTTTCCAAATCAGTTGGAATTAGCCTTTCATTCAGTGATGGTTTCTGCCAATTTCTTGATGAACTATGTGCATCTGTGTGCAAACAGCATAGACAAAAAAAGACATTCCGGAGGTTCCAAAGGAATGTGACATTAGCTTTTATAGACACAAGACTTCTATAATTACTCTCAGTATCATGAAACTTTCTACCTCTGAGCTGGGTGATTAAAAAATTCGTTCTTGTGAGATTTTTCTTGCCTTTCCTGAGGGCCACTTGAAAACTATTTTTGGTAAGATAACCACAAAAAAACCTCCAAACCACAAAACTGTTTTATTTGAGACAGCTCCTGAAAGTCCTCTCTAAATAGAGCTATTTCCCAGCTCAGCAGAAATTTCACACCCCAGTGACTTTCTGGCTCAGATTACTTTTCCTGGTTTGGCAATGGGATCCATTCTTTCAGGTTTGGTGAGACTCTGCTGCAGGATCTGAACCTTTTCCTATAAAAATGTGGTTTTAATATGGCCCCAATGTGTGCAAATACTTATGTCAAAGTAAGTCCAGTATGAAGCGTTTGATTATGCATCAGTGCCTACCTATATGAATTAGATTCCAAACTGGAGGGAATTAGGTTTGGGAATGATACCAATGGCTTCAAAAATGTGGTTTTAAGGATTACCATGATTTCACTCATACCGCTGTCCGTAAAACAATGTAAAATTAGACTCTGGACAGATTTGAAAATCTTACCTTAAAATGTCTTTATATTAATCTTGGCACTTATGGTTGGACTTGATGATCTTAAACATCTTTTCCAGTCTGAATGATTCTATGTCAATTTCATGGAAATTTTGCATTTTTTCTGTTTTAGCTGTAATGGCATTTCTGTTTGACCTAAAAGCTTTAGTGGACATGATGTCTATTGGTACACTTCTTGCTTATTCACTTGTGGCAACCTGTGTCCTCATCCTTAGGTGAGTCAAAAACAGCCTTCATATTCTACTGTGATTTATTTTGTGTTGGTCAGTAAATAAACAGAAGTCATATTTTCAGGGCACTTTTTTTGTTAGATGGCCAATAGCTGTAAGCATATAAATGATTTCTAAGAATGAGTGACTAATCAAAGAAAACAATGGTATATTGTCATGTAAGTATAGCAGTTAGCCAAGTCAAAGCTTCATGTGAAATCTAGACACTTTTTATTTTCCAGAAGTAATATTGGGCCAAGCATTAGTCCCAAAGGTACTAAATATAAGCTTGTGTGCAGAATTCAACAAATGATATTTTGATATGAATACAATCTGTGCTGTACATCAGGCCTATTACATTTTGGGAACTATATGTGAAAGGTGTAGATGTTCTAGGTGCTTCAGAGGATGAACAAGTTCAAATAATTGCTTTGTTTTACACTAGCCAGAAAGGTAAGATCAGAGAAGCGCTTCAAGATATGGTAGCCTTAGAAGAGAGAGAAAATATTATCTCTCAAAGGAAGAGATTATAAATACTTCTCAGTAAAATTCTGGCATCTGTCATGTTTGTAAACTGTGGAATTAAATTTATATATTGGTAGCTATAGCTAACTTTATTATGTATTGTTCTTTTAAGAGAAAATTGTCCTTGAAAAGTCAGTCTTTATGACTTAAGGCTAAGTAATTAACTTAGAAAAGTGAAACAGTTTAAATTCAGTTAAAATGTGTTGTTGCAGTAATCTACACTTTAAAAGAGAAGACTGTTTTATTCCATAGTGACTTACTTACTATGTGTATTTTTAAAAATACACTTAAATGCAAAATTTCAGTTTATGCAGGTTAGTAGGCCTCTTACAAGATGGGAAACAAGTCAGGAACTTTCCCTGCTGTTGACCAACAGAGCCTGTCCCCTCTTTCTCTGCTGGTCATTTATCTGACCCATTGGTGCATTCACATAGCTTTAAAAACTGTTGAAAAAAATCCCCCCCAAAAAAACACCAAAAAAGTGAGTTGCTATAGGATTTTTATAATATGATACTGACTAATAATGCTATTGCAGTACAGTTATAAATTGTGAAATTCTTATGTACTACTGCAAAGAATTTAGTATTTAAATACATTCCTAGATCCATATTGCTTCAAATCCCAAAGTAAGCTTAATGGGTTTTTATTATCCTGCTTGTTTTATGCATAGATACCAACCCAGTGTAACCTATGAGGAACCAAAATATTCTCCAGAAAAAGCAGCTTTGGCTGCAGCTGAAAGGGAATCTGCAGTAAGTGAATCACAGATAAATATGATAGAAGAGAATCGCTTCAGTCTTCAGGCCCTGATTAATCCATCCAGTTTACCAACTGAGCAGACAGCAACTACTGTTAACTTTTTAGTGGGTCTCTTAGGTAAGTATTCATCAGCTGTCCAAACTCATATATGCATTAACATAAATAATGGAATCTTATTAAAGACAGAATTAAAAATCCACTGATAACAGTCAGCCTTCTTTCAGTCATAATTAATTTGCTTTTACATAATGATTCTATGCCTTTATACTTCTTGATGGATCAATCTAATCTGCAGTCTAGTGTATTTTCTTTTAATTAAACATATTCGTGATAATACTACATATTGAAGACTTGCTATCACTCTTCTTAAAAGTCACTTCCTCTTCAATGCAGAGATTAAGTGACTTTTTCTATAATTTTGTTTTTCACACAGCTTGCTTGGTGTGTGGCCTGAGTGTCCTCATAACATATGGGATTCATTTCATTGCTAACTTGGAGCCCTGGAGTATTGGCCTTCTTGTTGTGTTAGCAGTGTCCTTCATAGTTACCATTCTCCTCATCCAAAGGCAGCCTCAGAACCAGCAGAAAGTGGCCTTTATGGTGAATAACATATTTACTCCATTATTCTCTAATGAGAGGTTTTGATGGATTCTAACAAGTGGGACAGAGAACTTAGAAACTGGAAAACAGTTCCAAAACTGATGAGAGTACATGTTGGAATTAAGTGGAAATGCAAGAACCAGCTAGCTCAGTGTTGGGGTAACGGAGCTGAATCAACTTTATTAAAAAATGGAGGGTTTTTATATGGATTGGGGAGGAAGGTTCAGGAATATGGGAGGAGGATAAAAGGAGCATGCTAATCCTCCAACTAGGATTGGGTATAAGGAAATCCATAAACATAGGGAGAACATACATATGTATACAGGGGTAGGATAGCAACAGGGAAAGTCAGGGATTGGTCGAGCTGCTGTGGCTCCATGAACTGTCCAATGGCAGCTGACACTAGCTCTTGAGCACCATGTCCATGGCAACCACTTGCAACATGATGACAATTGCAGCTGCAGCTCGACGGCAATATCACACCTAAAATCCTTTACAACACAAGTTGTTCAATCACCATAATTATGCCCTTTATAATTACAAAAAGTACTCCCAACAAGTACAGTCCCTTGTCTGTGTTGCCTGCAGACCTTTGGACCACTATGTACTTCATACCTTCCAGAGTATAAGTCCTTTCATTCTGTACTTCCACTTATGTTCTAAGATCAATTATTTAATGGAAATAATGAAGTATAGTGATGAAAGTAAAGGAATCTGGTGGAGCTGGGGATGCATTTCAGAAAGAAGGGATATGTATATAAATATATTTTTCAACTCTAAATACAGGAATTCATCAGTATATGTTCAGCACAAACTGGAAAGTTTTTCTATAGCCTTAGAGAATATATATTAGACATAATGTATTTGAAAAGTTTTTAAGATATGTAGAAACCAGTGGTTAAACCCAGTGAAAAGACAATTTCACTATATTCCAACAGCAAATAAAAATTCAATTCTTTATTAGTGGTTACATGTGTTACCTCTAGTTTTTGTTATATAACAGAAGTGTGATATGCAAAAAAATATATATTTAATATAAACATAATAAATATTTCCTTTTAGGTTCCACTATTGCCATTTTTGCCATCATTCAGTATACTGGTAAATATTTACTTGATGGTGCAATTAAGTGGAGAAACGTGGATTAGATTTAGCTTCTGGATGGCACTTGGTAAGTAATTCTGTTTATTTCAGTCATTTCATAAACTAGAACTCATGAATCTCATCTTAGAACATTCTTTTCCTTTAAGTATTTGAAAAAAACCCTCTGTGATTTATTAAAAGCCAGCTTATATTTCTGATTAAAAAAAAAAAAAAGCATGCTTCAGAAAAAGTATTTATATGCAGTCAACATTGTAGATACAGTTTTGAGGTAATAGGAAGAGTTCCAATAAGCTATATTTTTTTCCCTGGTAAGTATAGCCAAAATTGTGTAGAAACCTGTTTGTAAAAGCTTTCTTCCCAGTCTATCGGTTATTCTCCTTTTAGATCTAGGAAATTGTATTCATTCCACCTAGACATAAATTAGAGATAGTAGTTTCCATGACCTGTTAGAGCATTTAATTATGTAAAAATGATGCACTGGAATTTCCCATAGAAACAGGGAAGACCTGAAGCATGAGCTCTGATTCAGATACCTGAAGAAGAAAATTGTTTTGCAAAATATGTTCAGCCAGAGAGAAATATATGCATTTTTAATGCACTACTTCCCTGAAAACCCTATGAACTTTATTTTTGTTTTCTTTTGGAAGGCTTCCTCATTTACTTTGCTTATGGCATCAGACACAGTATTGAAGGTCGTCGTAGCGATGGAGATGATGATTCTTGTTCAGAAAATAGTGGGTTGAAAGAAAAGAACCCTGTGGAAGAACTGGATGAACCTGAAAATGCAAATGAAAGGGATCAATTTCTTTCACATGAAAGGACAAGTGAATGTTAATCTCTGCCGGCACACAAATCTTTTAAACCTTTAATTGACATTTGCAGACTGAAATTTCAAAAGCTTTCTGCAAACATTGTGCCTCTAGAAAGTGTTTACTACAAGGCCTGACTGATATTTTGGACAAGCTGCTAATCCATCTTCATCATTATTTCAGAACTGACAGCATGAAGATTAATATTTATATTAAAAAAAAAAAAGGAAAGTACCCTTTGGCAAGCAAAAAGTTGGAGACATGGTTTGGAATGTCATCCAAAATCACTAGCAATCATCAAATATGAAGAATTTTAGAACTGTCTGCCAGAAGTTCTGAATATTTGACAATGCATTGTGGACACAAATGCCTTTCATACATTTTTATATCTGTCACATGTTTTAGTCACAGTCTAAATTCTCTTCTTTCTACTGAAGTAACTCTCATCAGAGGTAAATTTCATTCAGGCCTGGAAAGTATTTGCAAAATGAATGGTAATTGTATGGATCAGATACTTTGTAAAAAGTAGAGGATCATATATTTATGTAAAAAGAAATAATTGCTTACTTTTACTAATTATGACTGCTAATCAGTAGTCCTGGAGAACTCAAGCAGTAAAGATACTTCAAAGGTTTTTAGTCCCTCCAAATAATATTGAAGGTTTCTACTTATGTAAATGCCTTTTCTTTAAAAGGTGCTGTATAGAAGTGTGTATAGAATAATACTCTCAAGAGGAGCTATGTTGTTTTCTGCAAAAGCATCTGGGACATAATCTGCTGGTCACAGTATTGACAGTGGCAGTCATACGTGATTTAGCTTTTGATTTCAGAAGGGCAGAATTTATCCCTGACTTGTCACTTACAGACAGCAGTCATCAAGTTTTTCTCCTTACTGCTCATTTAGTAATACTTTCTTCTCCTTTATCATATGCCAGAGCTGATTTTTCTGATATTGGTGTTACATGTGGCTTTTCCTCAGAAAACTTACTGCACAAAATCCCAGCTTTCTTTTCAGAAGGACGGGGAGGTTTAAAAAAACAGAGGTATGAGCTTTGGAAAAAGACCCTGTCAGAACAGTATTTCAGCACTTCACTAAGCCTTAAACATATGTCAGCACATTTTTGTGAGCAAAGCCTACCTACATCCACAAATCCATTCATGTAGGTATGATGTCTAAATGTTCATTTATGTAAAAAACAAAATTGTTGTGGTAGTGCTGGGTGAATAATTATTTTAATGCTGGTAAAAATAGAAACTGTTCCTCTTTCAACATAAGTCATGTCACCTCCCAAAGGCACTTTTTCTCAGCAAGTAGTAGGCTCAAGTCCCATGAAGGATTGTACAATATGAACTCATTTTGCAAGACTGTATTTGCAAAAACAGCTTCCCTAGAGTAAGAACTGTCTTGGACTTTGTCATGCAGAGTTGCAATCTGTTGCTGGTACTAATCATTAGTATTAATCTCCGTTGCTAGGTATAAAAACTTTAGATGCCATGAGATCTATGTTGGTTGGCAGTGAAAAGCACCTTGTAATAGCTGGAATTTCACAACCAACCAACAACAATATCCAAAAGAACAAAACAACCAAACCCCCCTCAAAAAAAATAAAAACAACCAAAACCACTGAAACTAGTTAGGCTGCTTCTGTCTGTCTTCTGCTTTTTTTTTTTTTTTTTTCAGAGCAATACAGCATTTTTTTTAATCTTAAAATTACTTCTTTCTCAGCAGTCTTAAATCCTCAGCTGTAGGAGCAAGTCAGCAGTGCCCATGTAAAGCTTTTGCACAATGTCTTTACAAGTCTACAGTGAAACACAGCTCTTTTAAAATTCTTTACACATTTCAGTGTGTGGGAACCACAGATGTATTTTTTCCTATGGCTGTTGATGCCACAGAGCAGGCCAGCCAGGCTCCCAAGGTGCAAACTGCTGCTGCTCTGTGATGTGCAAGAAAGACTTCATTCCCTCCCAAGGCCATCATATATTCTATATGTGTGCACACCTGTCTGTGCATTTGCACCTGTCTGGCATTAGCCCATAGCGATTTTGATGAACTAGTTAAAGTAATTTCTATATTGCACTGGAATTTTCCTTTGAAAAGATACTGTCAATATAATAAACTTCTGACTAAAGGAAGGCTAGCAAAGGCCTCTGGAGAGAACTAAAGGAAATAAATTTTCTAGATTATTTACCTAATGGATGTGTCAGTAGTTTGTGTATTGACAGTGTCCCCTTTCATTTGTATGATTATTTCTCCCCCCCCCCTTAGAGAAATTAATTATTTAAAAACAATAGAATGTGCCTGTACAGATGTTGCTAAGGGAGATGGAAGGAGCTGCAGCATGGGAACTACCCACATAACTAATAAGATATAAAATGGAACTAAAGGAAAGTCATTGGGTACTCCTGGTTTCTTCAACTGCGCAAAGCTTCTTTATATGTATGTATAGTGAAAGTCATTATTAGTCAGCGACTGAGTAAAAACAGACAAGCCATAAGTAAGATATTTATGGTAAGTTTGATAAGCATTTGTATATGCAATCGTGAAATTCCATATGCTTTAGCAGGACTTTGCAGAAGCAAAGGACATGCCATGCTAGTCCTTACACATGAGCTATGGATGAAACAAATCCTGATTTTTTTCTCACATTTGCTCTATGTCTGTACTTGCTGAGAGAGCAGCTGAAGCACAAGTCCAGTGGAACTAAATAGTTGTTATTTTCTAACACAGTTGTTGATATTGTAAATTGTTCTGTGCAAAGAGTAATGGTATCTGTTAATACAAAATATCTATTTTTGGAGGTAGCTTATTGGGATTGTTTTTCCTATATAGAAAAAACGCCTCCAAAAACTTTATTTGCATTGGTACCGTGTCTATATGCCATTAGATAAAGGAATTATTTTTACCTAGTAGGATTTAAGAAAGTAAGCCAAAACTGTATTTAACAGAGCACAAATAAATGTGCTTTTTTGTTCTGAGAGTAAGAGTTATAAAACATTTCTGAATAATTCATGTTATCTGAAATGATCTTCTTGTGCTATTCCAGTCCTAATTTTGCAATAGAAAGTTTTATGAGGTAACTTAGATTTCATTGTTTGTTACCATGGATGAAATTATTCTCTTAATAAGTATGCTTTTTGCTTCACAACAAATGCTGATTAGATTCCTGAAATCTGCCGTAATATGTTAATGTCTCCATGTGTTAAAGCCATTTATATTACCTGCTGTTGGAGAACTATCAGCAGTAAATGTCAATAGTAGCGATACAGAGTTACTTATGTATATGAATTTAACTGTGTCATCCAAAAACTTCAAATGATAAAATTAATTTAGAGGCAAAACTTGGTAAAGCTTAGATATATATTCTCTATTTATTGGATGATAAATATACAAGTCTAGCCACCTTTCCCCTAAAATTTATGCAAATATATATATACACACAGATATATATATTTAAGAAATATAAGGCATAGTGTTTTCATGGAAATTTTAAAAAGTGCTAATATCAGTGTGCCATAAGCATCCTGAGATGGTGAAATCCCTGACAGTGCAGGAAATCTGTGTGGGACTGTGCAATCATTTTATTCAGATATGAAGCCTTTGACATTGAGGCGCATTTTTTTACGATAGAAATTTAATTCACGAGAAGGCTGGCATGTGTTACTTGAGTGCATAAAAAAGAAAACAAAAGCACCTTTTTAATGCTCTTGGGCCCTAATTCTTCCTAGACTTGCTAGGAAGTTTGTACAAATTGCAGTATGTTCACTGAAAGCACTGAGGTTACTCAGTGTTAAGAAAATATATATTTTACAGAAAGAGCAGGTGGTATTTCATATGGTATAGGATATTTGTATTTGTTTTTAATTTTCTGTACCTTTAGTATTTCTTTCTGGTACATGTTTTGAAGACCTCTGTATTTTTAATAGTTGGACTTTTTCAAAGCTAAATGTATTGCCTTTACCATGTGTTGATCTCTTTTCCATTTGATTTTAGAAATCAAACTCCCTAACATTAGCTACGTTGAAGGATTACTGTGCATTGACATGTAGAACTATGTATATATATTTTTTTTTTAATTGTCTTTTGGACAAATTCTGTTGTCTTTGTATGTTTCATGTGCCTTTTGCCAGGTAAACTCCAGCTTCACCAAGTTTAGTTGGAGTCAGAATATGAGGATTTTAATGTTTCGGAGGACTTTTCTCTTTTGTGTTACCAGAAAGTAAAGCATAAAATATGTGTTTCATATCTTTAAAAACAGCTATGTGTGCATCACTTTAAAAAACATTAGTATTCATATCCATTTGAACTTTTCCTTTTTGTTCATATGTACATTCTAGTGATTATTTCTATATGATATGCTGCTGAGCTTTTAAAATGTTGATAGGATGATTATGATGCAACTTAAACTACAGATTTTTATTTCTTTGAAGTGCTCTGCCAAAATGAAAAAAATTTTGAATTTTTATGAATGTAAAAATGCTTATATTTAAGTATATGGTGCTTTCCCCCACTTTATAATAGAATTGTTATCAGTGACATTTTTAGTTCCAAATTCTGATGAAAATTACATTGCTCTTCATTTACTGTAAAATGTGCTTTGTGAGATAAAAATTGTGCATTTGTTCCATATTTTTTAAATAAAGCTGAATATCACTTGTATGTACTTCATACAACAGCTGTAACTTTAAACACCACTATGGTTTTAGTTAACACTAAAATAATATAGTGAATTAAAATCATTAGCATGCCAGATATCTAATGTCATGACATAATACAAATCATAGAACATTTAAAATAAATGTTCTATGATATGTCATAGTTATCCACTAGTTTTAAGTTATGGATAGTTATCCACTATCCAATAATTTTTATGAGTTATACATGATAACTTGTATGCATTTTATAGAGGGGAAAGCACAACCACATTTTACTTTTAAATGGGGAGATGGTCTGCAGATGAGGATGGTAGCAATGTCTGTTTCCTGCTTTGCTTCAAAGCACTGAAGAATTCACTGAAATAGGGAATAACACCCTTTGATTTAGGCATCTTGTGTTACAATACCAAGCCAGAGATGATATAAGCTTGGATTTCCAGAGAAAGTGAGAAACACTCAGCAGCTTTCATGCTGCTCAACATTCTGAAGCACGCAGCATTGTCCTGGTATCCAGCCAACTTCAGAGCTGGATGAGTCAAGTCACTGCTGTCTCCTTTTTCCCTTTTGGTGAAAAAGCAAACCAACATCAACACTAAAAAACCCCCCCAACAAAAACAAAACACCAACCCACCCAAAAACCTGAAACAAACCAACCTCAAAACCTTCCTCAACTTTGGATGGTACTGTAGGTATAGCAAGAGAATAAAAGTAAGTGCGGCTGTCACGGCCGAGCCGCTGCGAGCAGGGACGCTCCACAGATGCCCCCGAGATCGAGGCTCTGCTCAGAACACGGGGTCCTCAGCGAAGAGAGCGGGGTGCTGGTGAGATGGGCGCGGCCTGGCAGCACAGTGCTCATTGTCCTTCCAGCAGCCCCAGCCCCGCCCGCCTGCCCGCCTCCTCCTCCCCCCCGCCGCTGCCACCACCGCCCCCCTCGCAGGACAGCCTTGCCCTCAGTTTTGTTCTCGCCGGTTGCTCCAGCCATGGAGCCTGGGTGGTCCCTCAGCTTGCTGCTGCTGCTGCTGCTGCTGCTGCAGGAGACTCTGCCACACGGTGAGCCCCCACCCCGCCGCGTCCCCAGCACCCTGCGGGTCGCCTCGGCCTCTCCTTTTTCCTGTCGTCCCCCCGCGCCGACAGTCCCGGGGACAGGAGCGGGAGCTACCTCAGGGGCAGTGGGGGAGAAGAAAGCGGGCTGCTCGCACCGTGTGCGAACAGCGGTCCGACCGGGCTCTCTGGCCAAAGTGTGGGTTTGGGGAGAGGCATTTGTGGGTTTGGGAGCTGGCACGCCGCTGCCAGCTGTTAAGCACTGAAAGAAGTTGTTGGGAGGCTAGAGAGTGTCCAGCATTTGGGGAAGTTGCAGCTCAACTGGACAAGGCACAGAGCAACTGAACAGAGACGGGATGGGACTTCCAGAAGGCCTTTCCAGCCCATGTTTTTTTATAACTACGTGCCAAGGAATTGTGCTCTGGACTACACATCGGGGTGTGATGCAGAGTGCAATTGCTGAGAAAAGCAGCAATTCTTGAGCTGATTCAGGTAATTGGATTCAGATGTTACTGAATCGTACAGACTAATCAGTACAACCAGACTATGGTTTCAGTATTCTTGCAGGAATGATAAAAGCCAAAGAAATGACTGATGCATTTAATTTTGGAAGGGGGAATTACAGAAGATGAGGAGGCTCCTGAACTCACGTATGGGTTAAATATAAAAATCATATTAAGCAGACAAAAAGAGAAACAGCTTGCAAAAGGGACAAACCCAGCCATAAATCCTTTTCTTCTTCTGATGTACTGGGGTGGGGTATAGAAAGGTGGCTGCAGATTTTATAGGGCTAGTAGGAATGGGGAATACGAAAGAACATCTATAGAAAGTAAAACTTAAAAACTTAATTATTCGTGAGGCACCTGTGTTCACTATGGAGGTGCTTAAGGAGGTTTCAATGGAAAATGGTGACATGATAAGCACAGCAGAAACTTTCAGTGCAGTATGCTTAATTAATAATGGCCAGTCTTCGCGAGCGAAGATCCGGGGAAGGTCTCTACACCTTCCAGCCTGCGCATTGGATTTTTTAGGTGAGACACAGTGTGCGCGGAACTGAGCCCACCCTTTAATCCTAAGGTTCATCTGCCGGGGCCAAGCGAGCTTGGACGGTGGCAGCGAGGTCCTTAGGACGTAGGTGGGTTGCCTTTAAGGGCTAACGAGCCCCACCTGCCCGGGAGTGGCCCTGACCGGGAATCGAACCCGGGTCTCGGCGGTGATAGCGCCACGCCCGTACCACTAGACCACCAGGGGTTGCCTAAAAGGCTGAGAGAGGGAAAAAAAGACTCCAGGACAAATTAGGTATGAGATAAGATAAACAGCAGAGGTTTTAATGAGTTACCGGGCTCCAGAAATACAAACTCATGGGCGCTTCCTCAAACACAAGTGCTACAGTTTTTGTAATGATTTCTATCCAGTCCCATCCAGCCACCCCCCCTGTCCAGTTCTGCCCCCAGACATGCCCTTCAGGAACTGAGTCTGGGGGATTTTTAGGACTCCAAACTCCCAAAACTCCAAACCTGTTACTAATTTTGTGAAGAATCTTTCTGCTTATCAGACTGGTATTCTATCTACACTTCCGCTATTACCTTTATTGTTTACATGAATGCTGTATGGCATGGCTAGGCCATTCCAATGTTCTTAGTTTTAGCAATTTACCTCATAGCCAGGGGTTGGAGAATACCATGGAGCATTGTGCCTGAAGTTTCTCAACCCATTAAACATGCAAAAAAGGATCTGACTGTGTCTGAAAAGTTTCAGCTTGTTCTGGACGTGCCTCAGAACCTTTTTGGTAAGATGGCAGAAACACTGGAAGAATTTCCTGATCTTCATCAAAGCATATGCAGTTCTTGGAGGCTTTCCAAGGCTCTGGTCTTGAAGGTTGTTGCATCTATGTCTGTATCTTCTTGCGTAGATTTTAGGGTGTTCTCTACAATTCTACCTTGAAAATGAGACTAAACAGGCTGATGGAATTTAGGGAGATTGATATGGGAATTGGGTAACAGGGTTGGTTATGTGTAACTACTGTGTTAAGCCCAAGGGATAAAATGCAGCTGCGTTAAAATCTACATTCACTACACAACTACTCCTAAAATACACAAAAATTAAAAAAATCAAAACTTCTAAGGCAACACTGCCAAGCACTTTAATTGCAGACTCTGAGGCAGAACGCTTCTCTATGGTGAGAATCATTAGAGATGTCTCATTAATATGACAAAATAATCAGCTTTAGGGAAAATCAGCAACCTAAACAGTGTTTAAGTGACATGATTTTATGATATACTC
Source organism: Myiozetetes cayanensis (assembly GCF_022539395.1). Taxonomy (NCBI): domain Eukaryota; kingdom Metazoa; phylum Chordata; class Aves; order Passeriformes; family Tyrannidae; genus Myiozetetes; species Myiozetetes cayanensis. The sequence goes on from NW_026087964.1 coordinate 27,132,558, forward strand.
AATTTTGAAAGACTGGGCAGTGAAACTAGTACTTGAAATTTTGTTTTGATAGATGGTAGGTATGATTAGGTTAGATATGAGTCATATACAAATTGATGTGTTTCTATTTATGTATTTCTAACAAGTAATTCCTACTTATGGGAGTGTATCTGGAGTTACACTTGATTATTCTAAAGAAAGTCAGCTCCTAATATTGCTTATCTTGAAAATTAACAAGCTGTTTATACAGGAAGACACCATTAATATGTACAACTGTGGTTTAACTGTGTCTTGAACCTAGTGTACAATCTGCTTTTGTGTTCTTTCTGTTACCCAAACGTGGTGTAACTGAACTGTTGTTAGATGCATATTCTTCACAAGGAATAGTTAAATAGAGTAGGACATATCAGTCTGGAAAGGATATGTTTCAAAAACACTCAAGTTTTGTAAAAGTACAAGTGCCTCAGAGAATGTTGTTGGAGAAACAATGGATATTTATTAATTTAATACAAAAACTAGGAGGCATCTCATATTTATGTTTAGTTTGTGATTTTGAAAATTGACCAGACAAATCAACAAAGGAAAACATCCAAGGAAAATAAAATACGAAAATACAAAATAATAGTAACAACCAAGGACAATAAAATGATGACAGCTGTGGTTCACAGACCCCTTAACCTCATGGTTCTTGGAAGCTTAGGATAGTAGTATCAAAGGAGCAGAGGTGGTTGCCCTGTTCCCTGGCTGGCATCTGACACTGGGTGGTGTTAGTGCAAATAATTTTGGCCTTATCTACTGCAGCCTTTCTGATGTAATGCAGGCAAGAAGTGCTGGAATGTCCTGGATTTTAAATTTGTGCTCGCAAAGTTCCGTGCCATTTAAAAGAGGCATGTATATCAGCCTGGATTTAGAGGAGTGGGAGGCTGAAGCAGTGCAAGATGTCCAACTGGGGTTTGAGGACTGTCATGGGAGACATCAGTGGCTGGAACCTGGAAGTCCTGCTGCTCATACTGGCAGCTAGTACCATTTTTAATTAGTGCTAACTGAGTATATACAGCCAGGCTGCTTTTAATTCCTGCAGGAGCTTGTTGATTGATTTGTACAATAAAATACCTGAGCATTTCCATGTGGAAAACAAATATTATCTGTCAGGTGCAGTTAGTGGAGTTTCTGGTTTCTGGGGCAGTACTTTTAGGCTCATCTCTCAAAAGAGTTGTGCTTTCTTATGTCACTTAAAGTGGGGATAGTTTGTGGGTTTTTTTTGGTTTTGTTTGTTTTTTTGTTTGGTTGGTTTTTGTTTTGGTGTTTTTGTTTGTTTTTTTAAAATGATTTATTTTTAAATTTGAGACACCTCACTTTTTCTTTGTTTCTAAAGGCAGCTGGGCATCCCTGTGGTATCTTGGAGATAATGAAATCTCTTACTGTTTGTGTCTAAGTAAAGTTCTATTTTCAGCTGCACTGTCAAAATAAATGGCTGTTACGGAGAACTGATGACTTAAATGCTACGTTCAAGTGACTCTAGTGTCATTTGCATTTCACAGTACTTACTGTAATAGAAGAAAAACGCATCACTAACAGTATTTTATAAATTTTCCAGAAGTTCCATCCTTGCCAGTTTTTCTTCATGTGTCCCCTGTGGTAGCATGGCGTGTGAAAAGGCAATGCAGAATTGGCGGGTGTGTGACATGAAAGACAGAGAGCTTGTGTAGCCTTGTGTACAGCATGGCAGTGCCATGGGGTAGAAATGACAGAAGTAAATAGAGATGGAAATGCTGCATTTCTTTCCCTTACCATTTGTAAAGTTTTCATACCTTACATATTTGTCTGCTTATGTAACTGTAAGTATAGATTTTCCACATGTTGTTGAAAGCTTTTTTTTCCCTGTTTTTCCCCAGGAAAATGGGTCATGGCAGAGACTTCAAAAACTTATGAAAATTAACTCTTACTAAGTTTTATGAATCTTTTCTGGGAAGAACAAAAACCACTTCAGTTATTTGCTGTGCTAATAAGGAAGATTTTTTTTTTTTTTTCAAAAAAGACTTTATAACTTTTTTCTAATCACTAACATTTCCTTTATTTTACTAGTTATTGGACAGTCTGCAAAGAGTAAGCATCCAAAAGAACATGGGGAAAACAAGGTTTTTAACAAAAAAGTAAAACCCAAAACTCCCAAAATGAAGGAGAGAGAATCTGCTGACTCCTCTTTGAAGTCCCAGTCCATACTGACACAGGTGATGGATAAAGGTCGTTTCCAGAAACTGGCTGCCACTTTAACCCTGTCTGCAGGACAAAGCATAGAACTGCGATGTAAGGGGAGTAATGTTGTTTGGAACTACCCTTCATACTTAGACACCTTTAAAGACTCCAGACTCAGGTAAGCTATTTTTCTTTTTTTTTGAGAAAAAAAAAACTTTTCCCTGCCACTTTCAGCACCATCAGAGTTTTTGTTTGTTTACATTTTTACAATTAAGATGTTTTATCTAATGGTTTTTAATGTCAACGAAAAAGGATGAGCAACTTTTAGTTGTCAGGAATTACTGCCCAGTGATTTGCACTGTGGAGCAGTCTTGAGGCACATTAACTGTATTTCCTTCAGATGAATCTATGATAAAGATGGCGTTCAGCAGGACATGGGGACAACAGGGAACCAAGTCAGGGTTGGTCCGAAGTAAAACTCTCAAAATGTGTGAGTGTGGATATCAGGTGCTCACTACCAGCCTACTCTGTTGCTCTGCAGAGACCTGCTCCTGGTAGGCTCTACTGGTTGCTAATGTGGCTACCACCTGAGACACCAGATTAATTTCCTGAAAACACTCAAACCCACCCTCCCTTAACTAGCAAAAAATACACCAGTCTCCACACTAAGAAGCAAGTGAGAGGTAGTTTTTTTCAGTCAAATTTGCCTTTGCGTGGAAAAGGGAATTGCAGGGTTTGTGGTGTGGCAGAGTTTAATGCTGAGTATCGTGACTTTGAGTTTAGTAAAGCTTTTTATTTCATCTCAAGACATCATAATGAAAACCGCATAAGTAGTTGTCACCGCAGGAAGAGGAACTTAGGACTCTCCCTTTCTCTGCCCCACCAGCTGAGTGTCTGTTGCACTAAACATCTTTTCTGAAACCCCATATATTTGTGTGCCTTCCCAGTTTTTGAAGATAGTACACATAGCTAAATGTAGATTAAATATAATAATTTTATTCTGTATTTGAGAGAAGAGGAGCATATAAGGAGCTTAAGGATGTGTTCCACAGCCATTTTTTTGCCTTGAGTTGTGCTTGTTTTCACTGGCTGTTTTATGGAGATTTATGTGAGGAGACAGTGAAGCACTGTGAATGATACCCTAAGAAAGAGCTTCAAGGAACTCTTTTTGGATTATTAGATGAGAGACACAGAGTTAAGAGCAAAGGTATCATCCGCTATTGTCCTTTCATTCCTAAATTAAAGTTTCCATTTTGAATCGATGGTCTGAACACTTTCAGACTCTCTTCAGTACTAGCTGGGTTCAAGACTCAGCATTGCAGTTCATTTCACAACAACCAATGAAAACTGAACTGGATACTGCCCCCACCATGGGAGAAACTCTTAAAGCAATACAGCAGGTGAAAATCGGCAAGGCAGCTGGGGTTGACGGAATCCCACCTGAAATCTGGAAGTACGGTGGCCAAGCACTCCATGCTAAGTTTCATGAATTTGTGGTGCACTGCTGGGAACAAGGTGAACTACCTTCAGACCTTCGTGACGCTGTCATCGTCACCTTGTACAAGAGGAAAGGAGATAAATCAGACTGCTCAAATTACCGAGGTATTACTCTGCTCTCCACTGCTGGTAAAATCCTTGCAAGAATTCTTTTGAACAGATTATTACCCGCCATAGCAGAAGATCTTCTACCTGAAAGACAATGTGGTTTCCGAGCCAACAGAGGTACCACAGACATGGTATTTGTTCTCAGACAACTGCAAGAGAAGTGCAGGGAACAGAACAAAGGACTCTATGTTACCTTTGTTGATCTCACCAAGGCTTTCGATACTGTGAGCAGAAAAGGTCTGTGGTAGATTTTGGAAGGTTTAGGATGTCCCCCCAAGTTCCTCAAAATGATCATCTCGCTTCATGAGGACCAGCGTGGTCAAGTCAGATATGGTGATGCACTTTCTGAGCCGTTTCCCATAGCCAATGGGTGAAGCAAGGCTGCGTTCTCGCACCAACTTTATTCACAGTCTTCTTCAGCATGATGCTCCAAAGGGCCACGGTAGACCTCGATGATGAAAACGGTGTCTACATTCGATATCGTACCGATGGGAGCCTGTTCAACCTAAGGTGACTGAAGGCCCACACTAAGACCTTAAATCATCTTGTCCGTGAGCTGCTTTACGCTGATGATGCCGCCCTTGTTGCCCACACAGAAGTAGCTCTGCAGCGTTTAACATCCTGCTTTGCAGAGGCTGCTGAGCTTTTTGGACTGGAAGTCAGCTTGAAGAAGACAGAAGTTTTATATCAACCTGCACCTCAGGAAGTCTTCCATCATCCCCATATCACCATTGGTGAAACGGAGCTCAAATCAGTCCAGCAGTTCAATTAACTGGGAAGCATCATCTCCTCAGATGGTAAGATTGATGCAGAAATAGACAACAGGTTAGCTAAGGCATACAGAGCTTTTGGTAAACTCCGTAAAAGAGTGTGGCAAAACAAACACCTGAAGAAAAGTACTAAGATCAGTGTTTACAGAGCCATTGTACTGTCTACTCTTTTATATGGATCCGAATCATGGTTCATTTGCCACCATCACTTGCATCTCTTGGAACACTTCCATCAGCGCTGCCTCCGTACAGTCCTAAACATCCACTGGACTGACTATGTGACCAACACGTCTGTCCTTGAACAGGCAGCAGTCACGAGCATTGAGGCCATGCTGCTGAGAACACAGCTGCGCTGGGCAGGGCACGTCTCCAGGATGCAGGACTACCGCCTCCCTAAGATCGTGCTCTGTGGGGAACTTGCCACTGAGCTGCTGCAAGAGAGGAGCCCCGAAGAGGAGATACAAGGACTGCCTGAAACAATCCCTCAGCCTTGGCCATATTGATCACCACCATTGGTCTACCCTGGCCTCCAATCGGGAGGCCTGGAGACACACCATCTATAACGCTGTTGCTGCTTTTGAGAACACACGCAGGATCACTCTCGAGGAGAAAAGACAACACAGAAAGAATCGTGTCTTGTTGATATCACCTGGGGAGTCTTTCTGCTGTGCCTTCTGCAACCGGACTTGTCTCATCTCGCATTGGCCTTTTTAGCCATCAGCCCACTTGCAGCAAGCGTGGGTAGAGCCCTTCTCAAATCTTTGTTGGCAAAGCCTAGCCATGATGATGACAGACCTGGCCTGGCAGCAAGCCGGAGCTGTACGTGCAAATCAACAGGGAGCGTGTGTGTGCTGGGTGGGTGTTGTTCCCTAACAGGGTTTGAGGGACACACGCTCTCCACTGCAAGGCAGAGGCAAGCCCCAGTGCCGAGCAGCCGCCGAGAGCACACAGCACGCAGGCAGTGCTGTAGCAAAGAGAGTTTATTCAAGTTTCCCGCAGCTGGGGCTTGGCCGCTCGTCCAGCCAAGGGGAGGAGAGGGGAGATTAACACCCATTAGGAACCCAGGGACCGGAGAGAGACAGGTGGGACAGCCAGTGGGGTCAGGACAGGGGCGGGGGATAGCTCAGTGAGCAGAATGAAGAGGAAGCCGCCCAGGGGAGCCACCTGGGGAGTGAGAGTTTGCACAGCACGAGGGGTTTCCCGTACAATAAATTTGCAGTGCCTGAGTTTAAACTGTAAGTGTTTTTCTGCGTTGACTTCGGGAAACTGCATCTGCGGTGGTTTTTCCTCTAAAGATGTTTTTTTCCGAAGCTTGTAATCTGAGCTGTCTGTCACAGTTCTCAAGTGTATCTTACATTTTGTGCACTTGTAAATAAGTTGGTGGCATGGTTTGGTTCTGTAGACCTCCAGTTCATGTTATCTGAGTATCAGCATCTGGCATGGAAGAAAGCAGGGCACAAATTCAGATTTTTGGAGGGGAATATGAATGCTTCTTCGTTATTTATTTGACTGGCTGTTCCTCTCCTGCAAAATTAAGTGTTCTCTATTGATGCACATGGAATAAAGTGCAAGAATTTAAGATACCTTAGGAAGAAACATAGATAGATATTTCCTGATTGTGCACTTTTCTGTTTTTCAGTTTGAAGTAGTTTGCAATTCTGTTGCCTCAGCAATTTACCTTTCTGTCCTCACTCAAGTTTACAGTATTTATAATATTTTAGCCGTACAACAAAAGTTAATAACATCACACAAAATAAATGCTATAAAACACTTAGTCTGGGTGGATATAACTTGACTAAGTCTTTCTTTTCTTTTAGAATTATGTAAGGCATATATTTAAAGATCTGTATTGAAAAATTATGATCATTGCTTTAAAAATTATTTTGAATTTCAAGTTGTTGAAGCAGTAAGGCTGTGTTAGACTGAATCAACAATTTTGAATGCAAGCAGAAGGTCCTAAAATTAAATAGAGAAATTGAAAACATGGATTAATAGCAGATTTTACAGTCACAGAATAATAATAATTTATGGAGACATTGACCACATAATCCTGTGCAGTTATATTTTCCATCACAATTTTATCAGGACTTTGGTAATTATCTGTAGTACTCATAGATGCATATGAAACAAAGTCTGCTTTATAGAATGTGAAATTTGAAATTTATATTCTGTGGTTTTAGAAAGCATTGATGGAGTCTAGCTGGAAATACCATAGGGGTAACATGTTGTTTAGTTAGCTCAGTTGGCAGTATTTGTAAGTTAGCTGGCAGCAGAAAAGGTTAACAATTACTATCATCTTTGAAAGGGAGCTTAGATCTTCCTCATGGTGTATGCAAGACCATGCAGCAGCAACCACCAACTGCAATAGGTAAATTTAAATATTTTATTAATATATTATCTCCCATTATTTAAAAACAAAATTATGAATGTAGGACAAAGGGGGGGGGGATCAGAAAAATAATTATCAAATAACCTACAGCAAAAATTGGTTAATCATCTAGATAGGTATATGTCCAGTATCTTCTAACATGTTTTGAGTACTTAAATATCGAGTATAAGGTAATACCTTTGTTACCAGTTAGTGAGTGAAGTGTGGGGTGAAGCCCAAGCTAATTAACTGGGCTGGACTTTTTTTTTACCTTTACCTACCTTTCCACTATTCTAATTGGAGTAAATAACAGTGCACACTGAAATGATTTACTTCGCTTTAGAGACTGTAGCACACAATACAACTCTGGGGAGAAAGCTAGATTCATGCAAACGTGGTTCTTGGGTTAAGGACACACACTAGCTTGCTTCAGGATTACCTTACATTATCTGTCATGCTTTCTTGCTTTGTATAGCGTAAATACACTTTTTGTCTGAAAATCTTGTGTACTGGCTGAACTGGCAAAAAATATCAGTGCTGTTAATAGTCAAAGGTAGCTCATGCACCTCCAGAATGGAAGGGCGGGAATGCTGTTTTGTAAGACTGTGCATAACAAATTGATGACTGTAGACTCACCCAGAAACTGGATCTACGGTGTATGAAAGTGATGAAAGAAAAAATAAGGGTGAGCACATTTTCCAATGTTTTATAGCAAAAAGGCAGTCTAGCTTTACATAATCTCTGCTCTGCCTGACCTGCAGTGTAGATCTCTCACTCGGTGAAGGCCAGCTGTATTTATCAGAGAACTTAATCTGATAAGTAAACTCCTGTGAAATGGAACTGCTCTAATGGGGGAAGCTGGGGCAAAGAGCTGGACACACATCACATGTACATTTGTGTGAGCAGAGTGTGTCTGGACAGGAGGGCTCTCAGAAATACTGAGGAAATTGGATGTTGTAGAGGGCAAAGTTACACTGCTTTCAGTGAATGCAGGCTGCTGCTGACCTAGTGGGAGTCAGCTGTGCTTGTGTGTATAACTGAATTTCATTTTGCTGCTTGCTCTTTGAAGTCTGAAAGCCAGGGTTGGGGTTTTTGTGTAAAACAGTAAGATGTTATGTTCCTCTCCTAGTGAGAGTGTGTTTGAGATAAGCTCTCTTTTGTCAGTTTGAATGCAGCTGCTTTAGAGGAGTTTGTTAGATGTTTTTTGAGTGGTGCTGTGTATACTGTCTCTTTATATCTTCCTTTTTTTGGCTTCTAGGCGTGTCATAATTTTCTGGCAAAGATCTTCTGAACTTCAAATAACTAAAGCTTAATAAGATGAATTTATGGAATAAGATCTTGGACTAGTTTTCCACTTTCTTTAAACAGTCTTGGAATGTTTGTATATACAACGTTTTTACTCTGTGATATGTAGAGCACAGCAAAGTGTTGTTGTTTGATCCTGGCCAGCTGCCAGCACCCACTGAAAGCCACCTTTCTCCCGCACCCTCCTCCAAGTGGGCAGAGGATGGGGAAAAAAAACACAAACAGCCAGGATTCTTGAGTAAAGATAAGAACTAGGAGTAGGCAGTGTTAACAGGCAAAACCAAACTCAGAGTGAGAATAAAACTTGGATTTATTACTAACAAACTAAAAGCTAAATTCATTGCTAACAGAATAAGAGCTAAAGAGTAAAAAATAGAACAGTCTAAAAACACAACACATTCCCCCTCTGCTCTTTCTTTGCAGATTTCCTGCAGCTCTTCCCATTCTGTCGACCTAGAGGTTACTCCTCCATGGTAGCATAAGAGGATACCTATTTCACCATGGTCATCACCACGGGCTACAGGGGGACATTTCTGAGTCCTTCCCTGTTTCCGTGGGGTCCCTCCCACAGGAGACACTCCCTGATGGAGTTCTCCAGAGTGAATCCATCCCTCGGGCAGCAGTTCTTCCCCATCTGCTGTCCCATGGGTCATTCCTTCACGAATGAGCTGTATTGGCACGGGTCCCCCACAGGGCCACAAGTCCTACTTGGGAAAACTTGCTTCAGTGTGGGTTTTCCTCTACACAGGCCGCAGGTCTCCTGCAGGACTTTGCTCTATCCTTGGGCCTCCCATGGTGTCATAACTTCCTTCATGGAACCACCAGTTTCAGCATGGGCTCTTCCATCAGCTGCAGGGGGGATGGGGAATTTCCGAATCCCACCGTTATTCCACCAGTGGCAGGGGCCTCAGCTCTCAGTCTTTCCTCTGCTGGATGGGGAGTGGGAGGCCCCTGGGCCCCTCCTCCCCGCTCCTGGAGCTGACCTTGGAGTCTGTTTGTTATCCCATATTCTCCTCCGCTCTTCTCCAGGCTGGAATTTCTTCTGTGACACTGACTTCTCTTCCTCTGTTCTTAAGTATGTTAATCACAGAAGCACACCTTCACTGGCTCAGCCTTGGAAAACAACAGGGGAAAGTCCCTCCTGGAACTGGCTATCATTGGCTTTTTCATAGGACAGTGGAACTTCTGGCAGCTTCTAACTGAAACCACACCTATGGCCTCCCTACTACCAAAAACCCAGGCACCTGAACCCATGACACAAAGTTTTGGCTTTTGAGTCAGATTTCCTTGCATCTAAAATACTAATGAATTAAAAATTATCCTGGAAATATTGGTCAGCTGCAGGATTTACCATTTGTAATTTACTTTACATGACCCATTTTGTCTGCTTAATCCAGTCCTGTCACAAGTTTCAACACTTCCACTCTCAGTTGCCAGGTTTTGTTAGTGCATGTTTGTGGATGACTACCTTGGTAGTTATTTCCACTGATTACTGGGTAGCTTGTTCTCAGCTAAGCAGAACACACTGTACAATAATTAATTAACTCTGACCTTATTTTTCTGTCTCTTGGGATTTTGAGCTATAGTTCAGTTTCTGCGTTAAATAAAGGAGGCAAAAATGCTCTTACATAAGGTTTCTCTGTAATGTTGACATTTAGTACTCTATACTTGCAAAACATTTTATGCTGATGTAGTCATATAGCCTATGAAATGTGAACTGTGAAACTAATAATAATAATAATAATAATACAGACTAGGACATGTTTTGCATTTTTCTCTTCTTCCTGTTGGGTATGATATGCAGCAGGATCTCTTGCAGAAATAGGAATCTCTCAAAGCTTATCCAAAAACTCCAGATAATTTATAATGTAATTTATAATGATAAAACTCCAGTGAGCGTATGCCAGTGAGGTGGCTTAGGGCAGAGGAGTAGGTGGTGCAAAATGACTTTCTTGCAGTACAAATCCAAGCCGAGACAGAAGCTCTTAAATGATGTTATTTGCAAGTGGAAACTTGGAGCAGTATGTTAAAGATTGGTAAAGCATTCAGCCTGAAAGCGGGCATAAATCATTAAACAAACTCTTATTAAAGTACCTGCTATTTACTTCTCATGAATTGTCTTTGTTAGATGTATTGAAGCAGTGCTACAGTTTATTAAGGTATTAAAAAAGCACTGAGATGCATGCAGGTTGACCTTTAGCATGAACAAAAGGGCTATACGTGGACAAACAGACACAAAACATAGATGAACATATTGCCTGGAACAGTCACTGGCCATTTAAAAAATGGGGGCTGAAAAGAATCCAAAAGTTAAGTTACAAGACAAAAAGACTTGCAAGCTGTTGTTGTGTAGTTAAAATCATTAAAACTACTCGCGTAAACAGGTCTCGGCTGGAGCAAAAAGGGGAGTTGCAACAGAGCTTTGAAAGGTAGGTCAGTTGCAGAGTAGGAGTATAAAATCAAAAGTAGAACAGAGCTGACAGAAGTGTACAAGGAGATACATCTGTGCTTGTCTGTGCCTTTTGTTTTTATTTTTCTGCAGTATAAAGCAGCTTGACAGGTATGGTCAGCTGATCCTGGCAAACACCACTGCAGCAGACACAGGTGAATACAGCTGCTGGCTTCAGCTGTGCAACGGTAACAAATGCAGGAAGGACGAGACTAAAACAGGCTCAACGTACATCTTTTTCGCAGGTAATTAACTCCTGGGGGATTATTAGTGAAAGTATATTTGCTAGTAAGACAGAAATAAAGCTACATCAGCTATTTCACTGTCAAGATTTTATTTCCGCTATTTTCATCTTTTTTTTAGTGGTTGTTAAGGAAGACAGTGCTGCTGAGCAGAAAATACTTGCTTAGTATGATTTATTGAGTCCAGTTTCCCTATGGATTATGCAAAATGTATACCCAAAGTAATGCATAATGCAATGCAAAGCACCTTTGAAAATAGTAACAGGCTTTCTGAGGATCTTCTGTAAAATGAATATAAAAATGTTTCACTTTTGAAAATGTTTCTCAATAAAGAAAATAAATCTGTGCAGAAGATTCATTTTGCCATGGCATTCAGATGACCCCTGCCCCGCCACTTTTTTCCAGTTACCTGCACTGGCTTAAAAATCTTGACCTCACTGACCTTGGTAAGATCACAATTTCTCCCAGGAGTCTCTATAGCATGTTGAGAGGCAAAACACTCTTTTAAGATCATGTGTTGTCCCGCAGAGCTTGTGCACGGTTTACTGCTACCTGACACAACAGAGCTGAAATCAAATTTTGAGTTTAATCTTCTTATGGAAAGCATTTTGGATGTAAAACAACCTTCAATCCCAATTAGAACCAAAGTATTATTGGCTAGAAAACATTTTAGTACAAAATGTTAAGGTTGCCATACATTTGGGAGCTAAATTAGACCATGAGACTGTGCAGAATTATCAGAACTGCTTAATGTTTTTGGGATACATTCCTTTAGAAATTCTGGAATAAACTTTTCAGTCAAGTTATTATATAAATGCTTATGCTAGAAAGAGAAATTTCATCTTTATATATCTAAGGAGCATGCAAATTATGGAAATACTCCTTAACTGTCATTCTAAAAGCACTAAATATTTCATTTACTTAAACTAATAAATCAGTTTGCCTAAAAGCATACGTATAAAAAGTCTGTTGCTCCAAAGAATATCTTCTCCTAGTAGTCCTTATCTTGCCAGTGGTGGTGGGATCCAGATAAGTATTTTCAAACTTATTAAAAGGAATTCCAAAGCTTTTCATAAGATTTAAAAAGTATGAAGATCTAGTAAAGAACACTTTGTTTTTCTTTTTGGTTTAATGTTTTTAATGCAAACTGTGATTTTTCCTTCTGTGAGTGCATATCAAAAATTAAGCCAAAGTGATTTGCCTGAAATGTTGCTCATAGCTATTTTCTCTTGCTGTATGTGCTTTCTTTTCTTTCTGTTAAACCAAGATGTAAATATTTTTCTAACTTTGTCAACTCTTCTGCACAGACAAAGAGGAACTTTTTGTGCCTACTCCCCATTATTTTGAGATTGTCTACCTGAACCCGGATAAACCTGCAGTCGTCCCATGCCGCGTTACTACTCCTTCAGCGAAAGTAACTTTACACAGGGAATTTCCAGCAGAAGAAATTGAAACAGATGGAACTGATATTATTTATGATGCAAAAAAGGGTTTTGTCTACCAGCACCCTACTTTTGATGATAAGGGCATTGTCTACTGCAAAGCAGAGTCACAGGGAGCACCTCAGATTTCCATCAAATATCACCTATTGTATGTGGAAGGTAAAGTGCAAGTTTTCTATGTGCTTAAACTGACTCTTTTGCTGACATGTCTAAGAAAACAATTTTTAAAAAAAGTAAAATAAGTAAGATTTTTAACACCTTGAACAAAAGTATATGTGATAAAACACTGTAGGTTTAAATTCCAGCAATTTCCCAGTGTAGTTGCAGGCATAAACCACCTGTTGCATTAAGCAAACAGTCAAAAATTGACTCTCAGTTTTGCCAGTGTATTTAACTTTAGAAGCTAATTTTCTTTCCCAAGCACTGTCTTTCTCTCAGTTCCCAAGGGCCCACCCTCAACCACAATTGAGGCGTCATCCAATAGAGCCAAACTCGGTGACCGTGTTGTTGTGATCTGCACAGTCCCTGGGGATCCAGATGTAGATGTGCACTTCACGTGGCAGTACCCAGGGCAAGAGGTAAGAGATGTATGCTCTGCCTGATATGGTTTGTTCTTCCTAAAGGCAAGACTTTGCATGCAGTCAGCGTCTGGATTTGGAGTAAAAATTCTTTCAGATTGTGGTGTCTGCCTCTTGCATAAAAGCTGAAGTGTGCTGGCAGGAGGGGGCATCATATCCCTTTTGAACTTCAGCCCGTCTTTCCCTGCAAATCGAGCTCAGTAAGGCTGACTCCTCCCTCAGGTTTCCATTCCAGAGGCACTTGGCCTCTGGCAGCATTTCCAAAGAAAGCCTCAGACAGGGTCAAAGCCAGCTAGCATCAGGAGGCTGTTCTAGGGCAAGCCACAAAGCCTCACTGATACCTCTGCATTTGATATCCCTTCCTTCTCTGTGGCTGGGGCACATGAATCATCCCAGCACAGAATTTTTAAGCTTAATTGTTGCCCACATCCAGAAGTAGAGTCTGCTTCTGCCCAGCCTCATCTAAAAGAATCCACTGGAAACACAGAGTGAATCTGAGGTCTCTTTTCTTGCAATAAGATGTATCTGACTAGCAACACTGATGGTCCCCTTTCTTTTCCCTCTAACCACCCTGACCAGTTACAGCAGGGGCTTGATTCTTACTCAGCCTCATCCCTCCTGCTGCTTATCCTCAACAGGCTAGGAGCAAGGGAAGGACTGCTAGAAGATGGAACCCTTAACCATGGGAAAGGGATCCTCTATGACTGAAGGGTTGGCATTGTGTTCCATTTGCCAGCCCTCCTGGTTCTGGGTTGTTAAAGGACGATGCAGAGCTTGCTAATAAGGTACTTTGTCTCTTGACGCAGCATAGAAGTAAGTATTTTAGCAGTAGAGACAATGGTTTGAGTGGGTAATTGGAGTTCAGGGCTTACTAGGCTTGAGGAAATTCAAATCTGATGCTCTAGGAGTTTGCAGCAGCCATTAAGATAGAGGCTGTAGTGCTCTGCTGTCATGTGTGTGCCTCTGCAGGGGAAAACCAGAGAGCATGAAAGGGATTTGAACTGCTGGTGCAGGCATTGGGCATGTAGAACCAAGTCCTTGCTTAGATGTTAATTTGTTCTTTCACTTTCCCCATTCCCCCTCCACCCATCTTTCCTCCCGAACTCTGGTCCCACAACGCTTGTTCTACATTTTCCTGCCAAAAGTTGAAGTCTGAGAGTTTGTGAGCAATTACCAACTTCTCCTCCCTGCCCTGTTCAAGCTGTAGATGATCTAAAGACTAAATTCTGGATAGAGCATTGGAAGAGTTTGGCAGAATTCCTGTTTCTGGTATCCATTTGAATTTAGGAAGGAAAGGTGAAGATGTCAAAATGAGCAGAGAAACTTGCAGCTGCCTGTGAAGTAAAAAGCAATGTTAAGGAAAACAGAAGTGCTTCAAAGTTTGGGGAGTTGCAGAGCAATAGTGTTTTTTTGGTTAAAGGCCTGATGTCTTTGGTTAAAGGCCCAATGCATTACTTTGAGGGGGATGCATCAACAAATGGCAGTGTTCTCTATCCTTCAGGGTGGTTCTTTAACTCTGACAGTTGTATAATGATTGACTCTGTTGGGTGGGGAAGAGAAGAAATGCCCATGCTTGCTCACATTAGCTTTGTTGATTGATATGATTTTCCATTTTTTTTTGTCTTGTGGGGTCTTTTTTGGTTTTTTTGTGTTCAGCTTCCCTTGCTATCTGTTTAATGGACTGTAGTAACTGTCTATACAAACCCCATTTTTGTCTTTTGTAACTAACTGTAATTACTAAGAACAACTGAAGTAATTAAAATCCTAGACCCAGCCTGGCCTTCCAAAACTCCGTATCTCCTTAGTGTCCACCCCCTGCTACTTCTGCATCTTTCATAGCCTGATGGCTGCCCCAAGCGTGGTTGCTGGATGTTCTTGGCCCAGGTGCTTCCAGTGGTCTTACAGCTCCTGATGCAGACTGGCATGTGCACTACGGCTTTATGCCTCTGTAGCACTGATGGAACATAAACAGCTAAACACATGCAAAGGAACTCCCTTGTTTGCTGTGGATACTGCAGCTGCAGTGCAGGGCACATGCGCTATCAGCAGAGGACTACACGCCTACCTGCTGAGGTGAGAGAGAGACTTCGGCCTGTATCTGCCCTGGAAGGGGCTCATGTGCTTATTATCCACTGGAGTAAACAGTCTCAGCTCCAGTTGTGCCTGAGGACAGAGAGGGAAGACTTGTGTTTGGATTTCTGCCCCGACAAAGTGATCAAATAAATGTCAGAGTAGAAGCACTGTATGCTTGTTGGGAGACTTAACATTTACTGAGAAAGTATTCATATACTGCAAAGTAAAAACGTGGTGGTGAAGAGAGAAGATAAAGGATCCTCAGTGATGCTGGCCAGATAGACCTTCTTTTATGCAAGAAAAAGCACTGACAAGGTTCTAAGGTTAACTGGATGTTTTTACAATGGTGCTGCTACTTCCAGTGCAGGGAGCTCAGTGATAGTTTTGTTCACCACCACTACCCCACCCAGCAGCTGGGCTGTCACCTACTATTTGATTCCTGAGCAGAAGCAGCACTTTAATCCATGCTTGCTTTCAGGTTCATTGCACTGGGGAGACCATAATTTCATCTCCGTATTCACTAACCTCTCCCTCTTTTTTTCCCCACTCAGTTGTTTTTTGTTCTTACTTTTTCCTTATTTTTTCCACTCTTTGACAATTGCATTTGCTCATTCATCTGCTGTGAATGCATACAGATCCACTCCTTAATCTGATTCCATGAAAGAGGCTTCAAAGCAGAAGGCGATTAGTATGAGAAAAACTCGGCTAGCAGGAGCCCAGCCAGGCAAACAGCATCCAATTTACACGGCCTTTACCTTCACTTTCAGTAGCAGCAAGAAAGTTCTACTTACTGTATTTAGAGAACTAACTTAGGCCTGAATTAAGTGTGCAGTAGTACATGACTGTAGGTAGCACTTGATTTTCAGGCTGGGAACTGGAAGCAGTGCTCTGCTAAGTGGCTTGATTACTTTCAAAGGGTTAAGAATTTCTGCATGAGATTTACAGCTACGAAGATTTATTTATTTATTTTTTTAAAGCTGGTAATGTCTGCCACTTCCTAGGCATTCCCTGACTCCACTGTGACTCATCCCTAAGCTTCAGAAAGAATGGCAGCTGCCTTTCCATGGTCATTTTGCAAGTGTGAGGCTGTAGCTTTGGCTCTAGATACATGTGTAACTTATCCTTTTGCTACTATTAGCTTAAGCCTTGTAGCATTCATATTGGTAAAAAGCCATCTCTTTTATGAAGCAAAAGAAGATGGTTTCCAATGGTTTCCAAGCAGAAACCTCTCTTACAGTTTTATAGCAGAAGCCAGTGTACTTAAGCTGCTGACGAGCAGCTGACGGATTTTGGAAGGAAAGAGAGTGCCCTAGTCTGTCTTTGAGCCAGTTTCTCTTCTTATCCAGTCCTGTGTGACCTTCTGAGGTAGCAGGGAGTGTGACCTCATAAACAGTCCATCAGAGAACTATCTTACAAAAGGCAGGGTAAAGAAAAAACCTGTTATAACAAAAAAGTCAAAAGGCATCTTTCTATCCAAACAGTGATTTTTGTATTTTGGCTTTGAAGTTACACACACATTTTGGAAACAAGAATGTAAGGATTAATTTAGAAGTATTTGGGAATGTTACTATTAGTTTGTATGTTATCTAATACAGTGTTTCTAAAACTAGAGGAGGAATTAGTTTTCAACATGTGCTTGGTCAACTAACTTATGCCACTGCTGCCTTCTTTCTGAGACACTGAAAGTCTGAAAATGAGCTCACATATCCATCCTAACATGTCCCCCAAGCTACCTGATCTATCTGATCAGGTACCCAAATGCAGCCTTCGTAAGTGGCCTAACTGAGCTCACTCAGAGGCTCCAGGCAGAGCTTTTTCATCCCATCACTGATCTGAAGATACACAGTACCTGTGCTTAGAGTGGAAGAGCCATTGTATTACCCTTATTTGGCATAACTTATTGGTACATCAATATTTAATGCAGGAATGTTGCTGCAACTGCCAGACCTTGTTTCCTCACTGAGGGCTGACTCTTGGATATAGGCTCCTATTATCCAACCTCTTGCATCAGGGTTTGATGGGGTGGTGTTGCTAAGTACATGTTTTGTGTGGGTGAGTTGTTGTTTTATTCTGGTTTTTTTTTTCCCCTCTTTTAAACAGTTTGAGTTGCCTGTGATTATTAAAAACTTCTCAAGATTGGTAAACAGAGGAACTGGACATACTACAAGAATCTCAAAGAGCCTTCTTCTTGTTGTTGATTTTGAAGCCAGAGATGCTGGAAACTACATTTGTGTAGCTCAGAACCTACAAGGAGAAACAACAGTAGCTACTAAAGTTGAACTATATTGATAGGAAAGATTTCTGGGCCTGGACTAAACTGTGTATTACTTGACATTATAGCCATTAATTTTCTTTATTAATGTTTCAATGAAGCTTCTCTCTCACTAACAGTAGTGAGTTGGGAGCTAATGAAACTACTACAAAGCACTGAAGTTTAAGCCTGAACATGCATGGGGCATGTTGTATTTAGGAATAAGTGCTCTTGGGCTTTCCTTTGCATAGGTCAGCCTGCTGTGTGGTGCTTGCAATTTTAATAATGACAGTACTGTACGTGTTTAAAACAACAACAAAAAAAGAACAAAAAAACACTTGATACAAAATGAACTAATACCAGATGTTTATTTTGCAAGAATAATTAAATTTCTGAATATTATGAAAATATGTGTGTGTGTGTGTGTGCTCATTTCACATATGTATAAAGACATAAATGCATAAAAATTTCACTCCTGGTAAAGATTAATACCCTCTGCACCTAGATTAGTATCTCGAGAGACTTGTAAGCAGTCAGGTATGCTGGATTTTCCTTATGTTGTTGCATTCTTACAACCTTAAAATATGCAGCTTACTTAGTAGTTTACTCCGCAACAGATGTATACCGTTATGTTTAGTAAATTATGTAGCAAATTATGGTTGCTAAAGGTAAAACTTGCATTTATACATATATAATTTATGGAAATAAAAAAAAGCAAATGTAACATTAGAATAATGTTCAATTATACATCAGAATTTCTTCTTAGGTTCACAAGTTCAACTTGATTGTATTAATTTACTTAGGAGAAACAGAATTATACCTGGATAAATAAGCCACTGGGTTTAGTAACCAATGCAAGGAAAGAGACGTGACAAAGGTTAAGAACTTGGTAACAACATTTTTGGATATTTTGGCAATACTTTTTCCTTCTAGCCTCGAGCACCAAATCTATGTAAGCTAAAACTTCCAATACAAATCTACTTCTCAGTAGTGGAATTGAATGACAAAAAAAATTGATACATTTTACTTAAAAGGCATGTGAAAAATAGGTTATTCTGAGCATATGAGGAACCAAAACAGGATCTGGTCCCTTACTCACACACTTCAGTCTGTCTCAGCTTGCATTTGACTGGAATTCCTAACACTTTCTTCTGTGAAGGCCTGTGCTTCAGCTAATTCAGACCTTTGAGCAGATTTGTACAGCACTGCTTTTAGTAGTGACAGATGTAAGAGCTAATGTAAAAATGGCAGCTTCTCAGTAAAGTCAGAAGCTTGAATAGTGTAGGTAATGAAAATATTAAACAAGCTTGTTGAATGCTTTTTCCTCAGCATGCAGGAACCTCAACCAGTGTAATTGATAAATATCCACGATAAAGACTGAAATGGTTCTTTGCAGATCTCATGTTAACAGGCTTCATGGACAACACTCTCCAGGTGTTTATAGTATCTTTGGCCACTGGAATCAACTTATCTATAAAAAAAAATATGGTATACAGTAGGACCAACCTTGAGGGTGTAAGAGGCAGGTTCTTGTTAATCTGTTAAAATGTATCAGGAATATTACAGTGTTACCCAAATGACTAAATAGGTTATACAATGTCATAGTAATACCTAAAAAAGGTCCTTGTACCATTTTTTAGGGGGAAAATTTGGTTTGTATCTGTTTTAGTTTTGTTTGGTTGGTTGGTTTTTTGGTTTGGGTTTTTTGGTGGTTTGTTTTCCTTTTTAATCTGACCAAATTAAGAATCCCTGAGGTTCTGGAGGAGGCTGTGCAGTGTGTTAATTCCTTTTTAGCATTTCCATTTATAAGAACAATGTCTTTCCCTTTGAAATTTAGGAAGCTGACACAACTCCTGTAGTTCCAAGTGCATTTGAGCCTTCAATTCGACAATTGATTTGCTTCAGAATATGTAGCAAGTGGGAGATGGTGTCACCTGCCCAGACTTGTTCAGTAGCACAGTGGTTCACGTGGTGGCATCACTTCATGGAAGACACTGTGGCAGCAGAGGAAGAGATGGTGTAAATCCATTGCTTGAGTAGTCCCCCTCAGGTGCAGTTCTCATGACTGGTAACAACTACAGAGGCAGTGCCTTTAAGGAAGAATTTTGGTGAGTGTCATGTCCTGTCCATCATTCCTTGTCCTGTCCCTCAAGCATTGAAATAATTCTTATTTAGAACTATGAGAATTATTTTACCATATATTTTACATAGTTCTTATTTTACTCAAAACCTCCTGGGCAGGGCTGATTCTTGTTACATTGATGCAGTTACACATTTCCACCTAAATGAACAGTGACCCAGGGTAAGAGAATGAAGCCTGGGAAATGAAGTGTAAATGACTTGTCAAGGTTACATGCCTCAAGCTGCCAGTACTGTTCTTTCCATTTCCATACCTGTGTCACTGCTCTTCTAAGGCAAGGCAGCAGCAATGGACAGAAGGTATTTGTTTCTTAAGGGTTCTGTGATTATCCCGACTTTCTAATGATCTTTTTAACTCCAGCTCAGCCCTAAATGATTTCCTGGCTGTCGGGCAACTACAGTTTTAAATATCAATGGTTACTTACTGTCTAGAAGGAATTTCCTGCATGAATTGCATGATACCAGTTTACATGCAAGTGTCTTTGGTGTTCATAATGAGAAACATCTTCATTTAGCTTAAGGAAATGATTCACTTCAAATTTTACAGCAAATACAGTGCAACTCATACAAAGACCTTTACAGAAAAGTATTGAAGGGTGAAGGTGAACCATATTATGAATAGTTTGAATGGCAAGAACCTACTTGGTACAGATACAAATGTCACTGTAACTTCCTTTGAAGCTTATCATTAGAGTTAAAACTACTAGTTAAAGTTCAGTATCTGAAGAAAATCACTTGTTTAATTGCTTGACCTTTGGTGTATGATTATGGTGAGCAGGTTTCTAACTTTTCCTGAAGGAAACTTTATGCTAAAGAAAAAAAACCCAAAAGTTACCGGATTGAACAAAGCCTTTGCTAACAAAGTTAAAGCTTGAAATACTGATACTCAAACAGAAAAACATTAAACCAATATTTACAGATTAACAGAATTATTTAATTCTTTGAGACCAAAAGGACAAACACTGAACAGGTGTTATTTGTAGTCTGATTTCTATATACAAGCAGTCTTGATTTCTTCATAAAAGCATTAACTTGCAAGCAGTTTAGAGATGAGGAGTCTCCTGTGTACTGTGGAGGGAAACTATCAACAAATGAACAGTCTTTGTATTATTTACTATACCATACTTACTTCCTGTACCAGAAGCCTGGAAAAGCTTTCCCTGCTCTGTTACAAGAAGGGCTGTGCTATATTTGACCTTCAAACATTGGTATGCAGTCTCCTTGCATGTTTTATTTGAGGCATTACTTTGCAACTACTGTAAGTTCTTACCGGTGGCTTGACAACTGTTCTTGTGACATGAGCTCTTAAGACTGCTAAACTATAACTGTGGCTTTTCTCACACACAAAATTTCCTGAATAAGGTGAGCATTTTAATGAGTTCTGTAGGATGCCTTTACCAGACATATGCACATTTTGAGTACCTAATCTATTCTTTTTTTTTTTTTTATGGCCAACTCAAACTGAATTGCTAATAATCACAAGCAAGCTCTGTGTAACTTCTACCTACATTAGAGTAGCAAGGGTAACATTTTCAAAGGGCTAGCTGAACATTAATTTGTGCAGTGAAGCTTCACTGTTGTTGTTCTGCTGTGCTGAGCAGGCACTAAGAGTTTGTAGTAGCCGGAGGAATGTTCCTCCTTAGATTAAAGATCATTTGACTAATACAAGCAGAAGAAAAATCCTTCAATTGGTACAAAAAATTTATTGTAAAGCATTCAGCTCAAATACATGCAATCAAATCTCTGACCATAGAAAATAAGAATGTTCCAAGAGATACTTTAAGCCAAGTTGTAGCCAACACAGGATCTTCGTAGTTAAATTTGAAAAACATATTAAGTACTGACACCACTAGTAAGCGGTATGTACAGTGCCCTAAAAAGGATTAAAAGAAAGCATAATGTTCTATAGAAATGGCACCCTTAACTTGTACATTATGAAGGATTAAGTAAATTTAGTGATGAAACAGTCAATCACAAGTTTATTACAAATTTACTTACTGTATGAGCACTGTTAACAGTCTTGTTTCTATGTCTGTATTCCTCAGTACTAGCCAAGGTTTTGCAAGTCAGGTAAAATGGGTTGAAGTGATTCTCCAGCTGAGCATTCTTCTCCCTGAATGCTTTCCTCCTCCCCCCCCCCACTCCTGTCCCCAAGCTACTAAAAAACACAGGGAAACTCAGCAGATACTGTCACGGATGGCAAATTTTATGTCCAGCTAACAGCATTCACTAACTGGTACTGTAACAGCGGTCCTGGCCCTACTGTAAAACCCAAGCTAGTGTTCTGTAATACTAATTTGCAGTTGAACCTGTGTTTAGCAAGTAAAAAGCAGACATCTTAAACAGGTCTGATCAAGGCTGGAGCAAGGCTACACGAATACCTTGTTAAAGCTAAAGCTCAGCATGTGACATTTCCAGAAACGCTGACACCCTCGTCCTCCAGTTCCAGCAGCCAGGATAATTTTTAACCCTTACCCTACAGAATGTCTAGTACAGGATCTTTCACCAAATACTAGCAAAAGACCAATATCCTGCAGTCTAAGAGGGAAGGTATGGCAGAATTAGCAAGATGAAATACACAGGTACCACCTTTTCCTTCCTCCTCAGGTGAATTTAGCCAACTCTGAGGAATGTTCATACAAATCCTAATGCTTAAAAAGGCAAAGTAAGTGTGTCACCAGCTACATTGAAATTCACCAGTTACTTAAGATTCTTCTTGAGAACTGAGTTAAGAATGCACCTAGTGACAATTATTGCATTTTTTGCTTTGGCTTTCCCATCTACATCTAGTTTATCCTCGGGAATGGACTTGTTGCTTTGGGGAAATTAGCGATTCCTTTTCAACCAGTAAGATGCTATGTTGAGGCTTCTAAACCTGCAGCTCAAATAAGAACTTCTGATCTTGAGGGCTACTGTGGTTGTGACTACAAGCCAAAATCCACTGTATCCTGCAAAAAATGTCTCCTCATAAATGGCAGAGTTGTGCATGGACACAGAACCAGGAACCCATGCAAAATATGGCTGCAACTCAGTTTGTATTTAAAATTAATTCAAAGTTGCATACTTAGGTTGGCCAAGATACTAATGAGTCAGTTGACAAAGCTTTTCATGCCATTTTTTTACCGAACTGAAGCCAGAAAGCTGAAGGAAACTAACCTACAGTACGAGTGGCAGTTTCTCCTCATTGCTGGGCGAGGGTACTCTGCTAAAAGCATGCATACTGTCAACAGTATCAAGGAAGTAAATGAAGTATAGTCTTCAGCTTTTATCCTTTATTACGTACACAGCAAAGAAGGCAGCATTAGACACACGCACAGTGTGTTACATCCATCCCATCCACAGCACACGCACGCACACACAGCCTTAAAAAAGTGTCGGTGATAAGGAACATATTATAAAGGTTGTGATCTTTATCTCTAAGCCCCTGAGCTTCTTCTTAGAGTTAGGTGAAAAGGCAACAAACAAGTCTTTCCTTGTTCCTTAAGTGCTTTGTGCAACGATGTCCATAGAGGTCATAAACAAGTCTTTTCGGGAGGAGTGAATGTCTTACTCCCATATTCACAGTCTCTTCTTGCCATTTTTGCTCTGAATAGTTTCCAGTTATGTTCAGATGTCATAGTCGGCTAATATAGCTCTTGCTCCTGTGATTAAAGTTAAGATTGGTTCTGCAGATCAGAAATGAAATGCAATCCCCTCTTTCTCTCAAGAGATGTCATCTCGGTGACACAGCAGGACTAGAGAAGTTACCAGAATTTCGTGGGGACTGAAGAGGCACAGATGAAGAACTGGGAGACAGTTTTCTTGGGCTGCATAGGTCACCATTGTGCAACTTCCACAGAAGTTCTTCATTTTCCATTGACAGGCGTTTGTTTACTTTTGATTCTT
Source organism: Myiozetetes cayanensis (assembly GCF_022539395.1). Classification (NCBI taxonomy): domain Eukaryota; kingdom Metazoa; phylum Chordata; class Aves; order Passeriformes; family Tyrannidae; genus Myiozetetes; species Myiozetetes cayanensis. Next base: position 27,155,840 of record NW_026087964.1, read on the forward strand.
TCTCTAGTGACTCCTGTAAAACAGCTTGCTCTGTAGAAAGTTGCCTGCAAACAGAAGATTTACATAAGAACACATAACCCAAACTGAAAGCTACAGGATTGAACTTAATTGTAAAGAAAGGTTTGAAAGTGCATAAACCCCTGCTGGGCTCACAACTAAATTCCATTCTTAAAAGGGAGGATTTAGCATGTTCTTATCCTTGCTGGATTTAAACTGGTAGTTTGTAGAAAGCAGAAGAAAAGTCCCAGTAAGAAAAATCCCTAAAGGCTGGAAAAAACATCTGAAGAGTAAGACTTGTCCTGCTTAAAATAACAGATGCTTTTAAATGGCTGTGCTGGAGCCTTTGGGTCTTGTTGCAGGCTCAGCTCTACAAAGAAGCTGCAAACTGGAAGAGTCTGACCACCCGTTTAAGCAAAAGCTGAAGTTAGGAGAACCTCAGATCTGCTTTGTTCATGTTAAATAATACTGTTATTGCTAAATATAACACATTTTGGATCAATGTAACACATATTTGCTAAATATAACACACTGATCTACACTGGGGACAAATCACTCACTGAAGTGTTTAAAACACAGCTTTAGCTCACAAGCCAGTTTAGCTCTTAGTACTTAAGAGAGGCAATCTTTGTATAATGGTATTTCCAAGTTGCTTTTTCTTCCCTGAAATGTTGGTTTTGACCACTGAATAACACATTGAGCCTTTACCCCCTTACAGTCTGTTCCTGCTTGTTCTTCTACAAAGGAATGCACATTTGTAGAGATACAAGTAAGTAAGAAAGGGATGTGTTCTTTTACAGAGTACTACAAAACTGCATCCACTAATATTTATACAGAAATTTCTTTCTCATCACAGGAACCCCTTCCCGCTGGTTCATAAGAACATCCAAAAGTGCACAGATATTTTTCACCTTGAAAGCTCCATGTGTTTGTCCATCCGAGCTTTCAATTCTTCGTTTTCTTGTTGAACCTTCTTTAATTTATCCATTAAGATTGTGTTGTTCTCCACCTTAGAAAAAGGTCACAGTTTAAAATAAAACCTATACACTCACTCATCAAAATACTGAGCTATCACAGATGTTCATAATCTGGAGTTTGTAGACCTTGTTAACAGTAGATATAAAAACCTGAAGTAACGTCAGACTGACCTGCTTCTGTGACTTGAATGTTCTGTACCAGTCAAATAGATCCTACTTACCTTATCCTTGCATAACACTGGCACCTGGTCACTTGTGCTGGTTAGAAGCCAGCAAAGGAGGACTGCATAGGGGATCTACTGGTTAACCAGCATGTTCTAGTAACTTCTGCCAGTGAACCGCCAGGCAGCGGTTTTAGAACCTGTTGCAGACAGAAGACTGTCTAGAAATAACACAGTAACATGACAAATTTAGGAGCTCCCCTGTGTAAACAGCTTTGCCTGCTGGTCTCCTGATTCCACTACATTTTAAGGAAACACTGAATAAATGATCGGATGATCCAAGGGCTTCTACAGTGTGGTCAACATCTCTCAGGAAAGACAAAGGTTTGCCAGTAATTTACTAGTAACTGTAGACCAAGGTAACATACGCTGCTGTACAACACTGAGCAACTGACCTGAATGTATTCCTCTGTATCCAAACCTCTTTCTATACTTCCTCACTGAAGTCTTGCTTAAGCAAGTATTACAACAGTGTTCAAAGGCCCCACCCAGGAGAAGGACCCCATCCTGACACAAGTAACAGCATGCTAAGTAATTACAAGGTCTGCCCCCAAAATTGCCTCTTCATGTGGAATTACACACTGGTCAGGAGCAAGTCCATACAGCTGAAGTAGCAGCTTAAAGATAACAGCTAAAATGACTGGCCTAAGCTAATCAACATTTATTCCATTTCATATTTGATCCTTTCTTATTAAATTAGGATAATTTCCTTGTTAATGTTTTCCTGGCAGTGCAATCTATCTTCCATACCACTCAAGAAAATGTAGCAGGTAAGGATTTTTTTCTTTGGGGATGAGGGAGAAGAGAGGGAAGGAAAAAAGAACATGGTCATTTACAGCATTGGGGCATTCTTTCCCCCTCTTTACATTACAGCCCAATGCTGTACCTACAATGTGAGCATGTCCCATCATGATTTCATGTTTCCTGTTAAACAAAAAATATTAATTCTTGTTAAGCCTGACCAGCCTGAGGTCATTATCAGAACACAACTCAGAGACATGGTCCCAATCTGCCAGATTCCAAGGAACACTCACCAGTTTTTCCATCTTCATTAGCTTTATATCCTGCTGATGGAGTTTCTCATTCTTGATCTCCAGCACTGCTTTCAAACTTTCCAGCTCCTGTTCCAGGTACATAATCTGTGGGTTTTTCTGAAAGATTTCCAGAGAGTTTGCTTAGTGCCCTGAATTTCAGGAACAATTTGTTTCTCTAATATTCAGCAAAAGCAAGAAAATAACTATGGTAACAACCATTTCTTCTTCTAAGTGAAATCAAGTCAAACAGTTTAGAATAACTAACAAGATCTGATATGACTTTCTTCTCTGATTTTGTTTTTCCTTTGGTGTAGGTGGACAGTTGCAGTTTTCCTTAGAAGCTGTTCAGAAAACACTTAATACGCAGACATGAAAAACCCTCATGACTCAAGGCACTAATGTTGTCACAGCAAAACTTGTTTCACAGGAGTGCCCAAAGGCTCTCTTTAAGGCTAGGAGTTCCAAAATTTATTTCGTATTACTCATAACCCATCCCAAGAGATAATTAGAGTAAACATTTGAAGAGTCTTCAGACACTGAAATGGTTCAAAAAAACATCAGAAGTTTAATCTTGACTGATCTTCCTGGTTTGAGTTCGAAGGTTTATAAGCAGAAATTCCAAGTTTTCAGTTTTACATTATTCCTAAAGCCTGGCAATGCAATTGCACTCACAAATCTTGCACTGCTCTACATCCATGACTTATCTACAATACAGCAAGTTAGGACTTCATATTTTATTCTTCCTTTTTGTTGTTTTCTGAGAGGTAGAGGGGAGAGGAGGGAGACAGGCAGGGTCAGATGTGGTTTCCTGAAGGACCTATATTTCAAAAGAACCATTCAAACACTGCAAAATAAAACACATTCTCTATTTTCAAAGGCAAAGTCACAGGCAAAAATAAGGAGAAGTAAAGCAAATCTCAGTCCATTTCCAGGTAATCCAAGTGGAACACAAGCCAAAATCCATCAATGTTTAAGTTTGTTGTGTATCTAAGCAAAACTTGTTTTAGTGTATTTGGGTAAGAATACAAGTGCAGTGCACTGAATAACAGCTTCACTGCCTTGCAAGAAACCACGTACTGGATGGCAATGCCTGCAGTTTTGTGGAGCACAGTCCCACAGGGACAGGGACAGTACATATCACAGGTAACAGGGGTTCCACCACCTATGCAGTTCATTCTCCTGCCTGTTTTTAAGGACTGTTGCATGCTGTGCTGCCTCAGTGAAGGCAGCAGACAACTCCTTCCTCCCTCTTGTGACTTACCATGGAAGCCAGGAGCTAGCAAGAAAAGCAATCCTGAGAAGTTTAAATGCAACTTACAGTATATGTTCAATATTCAATTTATTGTCTTTTCCCTCCTCTAGCCCAGTGGCCTCAAAATGTCTTTTTGAAGTGAACTCTGAGCACCTACATGAGCTACTCATAGCAGAACACACAGTCAAATAAAAAGACTGAAAGGTCTACAGAACTTTTTAGAAAAAAGCTGGGAATATCAAGTGATGCTATCTAAAGGACACCAGACAGTTGTAAATACATCTCTGTCTTCAAAGGGCTATTGGAAATTCTGATAGTGCAGAATTTTTGCTTAGTGCAGAAGAAGATGCTAAGTCAAACTGGTACTTCTCCACAGAGAAGCCTCAAGCTTATGATGCATCTTATACTGTCAGGATGCAAAGTGCATTTGCAGCTACGTAAAGGCTATTGCTCCTTTAACTCAAACAACATCTGAGCATGCCTGTGGAATGCAGTTCAAAATCCCACTAACACAGCAACATACTGTGGTTGCGTATTCTTCTTGCAGCAGCTCTGTCCTGCCACTAGAACAAGCAGTAAGATGAAAAAACCCAAACAAATTAAATTCCAGTGAAAACTAGGGCAACTTCTACTGGAGGCATCCCAGGTGAGTTTTTAGGAATGGAATTTCTCTTTGTGTAATAAACAATACTACTGGTATTCCAGTTATTTCTGGGTAACCAGAAAGATAAGCATGTTTGTATCTAACCCTCCCAGTGCACAAAAAACCTCTCTAAGAGCACATTCCTATCCCAAGAGCAACAGCAGCCTTGGGAGCAAAGGCAGGACAAAAGTTTATCTGAAGGATAAATCAGAAACAAGTACAAATCAATGTTTGAATAAATGCATTAAAGACTCAAGTACAAGAAGAGAGTTTTTTAGTAGTGATGCAAGCCCACACTGATCATAGCACCATTAGAAGAGCTACCAACTGTCCAGAAAAAAGCTGTGGTACAAATTCTGCATAGGCATAGATCTTCAATTTAACTTAGGCTATTATTTACACCCCTGACTTAGATATTCAACAGCTTTACAGATTTATAGTGGTAAAGTTCATAGACAGCATCATAGCACTCACAAGAAACTTCTGGTAGGTGAGGCACTTATATAAAATATTACTAAGTATGGGACTCCTATCAGGCTTGACTGCAAACCTTTCATATTTTGCCATAAACCCAGGCAAGATCTGCTCATCCACATTACTTTTGAAGATCAAGACTTACAAGATTGGCTTTTTCTTTGGCTATTTGTTTTTGTTCTTCTAATTTCAGCTTCTCACTCAGAGAGTCGTTTTCACTTTTTAGTTCATCGATTTTTTTCTGAAATGAAAAGACATGGTATACTTAGGCCAAGAATTGACTGCACATCTACAAACCACCTTTCAAGATTTAAGACTGTTGCAATGACCCCAGCCCTTAACAAACCTCCAGCAATTCCTGCTTCTCTTTAAAGGAATCTTCAAGTGACTTCCTTTCAGATTCATGCGTGCTCTTGAGCTCTGAAACGAGTTATTTTTGCAGATTTTTAATATAAGAAGTGAAAATTCTTTTTGAAAAGAAACAGCCTGTAAAGCCAGCTTATACACATATGCACAGATGCAGAGTCAATGACAATACAGAAATGACATTTATCATTAACTGATGCAAAGCACGTATGAAGTATCAGATTTATTGCCACTTTAGATTTGTGGATTGTCCCTCGCATATTCATTTCATTAGCTGAGAGCATGTCAGTTTTGAAAGCATTCATCTGCGTGCAGCAAGTGGATTTATTAAGCACAAGCCACATCTGACCAAAGCTGAGTTTCTGGAAGGAAACACAGCAAAAACTGAAGTTGTGTCCTTTACAAGCTTCTAGAAAAAATTTTCTTTCCTACTTCAGAGATGCCATGCAGAGGAGTTTGCTCTTTGACAGCAGTGGAAGCGTCACCAGTTTTGAAGACACAAAAGTGTCACTGGAAACTTGGCTATTAAGTGGAGTTGGAAGGAGGATGGAAATCATCATCACTTAAATCAGTGAGATGCAGTGTCATTTAAACCTGAGCACACTCACCACTCCCTCCCTGAAAAACCACTTTTGCCCCAGTGTACTGCCACACAGCGTATAATGTCCATGTCATTGTGGAAAGCATACAACCCTACTTATCCTCAGTTTGAATTCTGAGGTGCTCCTTATTGAACTAGAGAGTAGGAGGAATCACCCAGTCACTTGAGACACTGAGGGCAATTCTGACATCTTCTATTGAAAGAAAAAGTCACTTCCACTCAAACGTTTTTAAAAGTTTCATTCAACTACAATGGGATCATGGTTATGGCTGTATGTAAAACGAGGCTTGTTAGTTCCAAAGGAAGGAGTTCAGCCATGTTTTTAAAGATATCTTGCCACTAAGAACAATGAAGTGGACATACTGATCAGAAAGCCTGAATATTTTTGTCTGTGACTAGCAGTACTATAGCACGTGCACTTGAATACAAAATACTTGCCTGAAAAAGAGGATTCATACTCCTTTTTCAGCTCCTCCACTTTTTCTGAGTGTCTGTTTTCGAGTTCCAGCTTAAAGCTTTCATGTGTGGTATTTAGGTTGTCCACCTGCAATATGGCAATGTGATTTTTATCCCCTTATGTGTATCAACCCTTTTTTAAAGCATGGTTTCAATGACTTTATGTATTACACTGAGTACATTTAAATGGTTTAGTAGGATTTAACAGGAGAAGCTAAGCCAGGTGCAACACTCAGTAAACAAAAACGATGCCTTACAGTTTACCACTACCAACAGGATGATGTGTGCATCTGTCACACACATGGAGTTGTTGCAAAGCAACGCCAGAGGGTAGGTGCGTTTCTATAAATCTTGAGGTTCAAGCTGCTTCAAATATCCAGTGGAGCTCTAGAAGTTACTGAAGCTGGCAGAACACAAGGAATCTCTACCACATTTAAACATAAGCTTAAGCTCTGTACAGTTTAATGTAGTAGTGTTTTTATAGCTGCAATGAAGTAGAATTTCACATTAAATTAAGTAGTTCTGTTATTAGAAAACCCAGGATTCTCTGAAGACTCATTTGTAGCAGAAATCAACTGCTAGAGAACTTTTCTACTTTGAATATTACAAACCTGCTCCTGGAGTTGTGCTTTGTACTTTTCAGCTTCCTCAATGCAGATACTTTGGAGTTTCTCACATTCTGCAGTGTAAAACTGTTTAAGCCTCTCCTCCAGCTCAGCTAAGTCATCATGATGTTGCTGGTTTAACTTTTGCAAAAACCCTTCATAAGCAATTTGCAGTTCATTCCTGTCTCTCTCCAATTTCTCACAAGCTGCAGAAGTGGTTACTGAAGATGTCAAAAGAAAAAAGAGAAAAAAAGTAATTGGATCAAGTTAATACTAATGTCATATCTTCATTTAGAGGTATTAAAGACACATTTCACAGCAACATGGTTCTGCAAAGACAAATATGATTTATCCATGAGATGTGCGCCACCTCCAAGGACACATGAAAAGATCTTCGCAAAAATATCAAATTCAGTGTTTCTTATGCTGCAAATTAATTGAATCTAGTTAAGCCACGAACCCCCACAGAAAGCCCAAGTGTGACAGTTTGTCATGTCACAGAAGAATGAATGTCTCAAGAGACAGACTGAAGTGCTCCAATAAAAAAATTAATTGCATTTGCTACTTCACCTAATTTGATCCCATTTCAGTAGCTTGTTTGTCAGAGTACTTTAATTTTTTATATCTAAACCACTCTGCTAAATTTGAAAGTCTTAATATCCTGAAAACTACACATTCAATGTTACCCGTGCTCAGATATACAGCAGAGAAGCAATTCTGGCCTGACATGGACAGCCCGATACAGAACTGCCAAACTGCTAATGTTTGTATGTCTGAAATATTTAAATATGCAAGATACAGAACAGTTTTAGGCAAAAAGTGTAGAGTATTAAGAAAAGAGAAATGCTGTGTAATTCTCTTTACATCTGTATTAACACAGGTATGCAATGAAGACTGCCTAGGCTTGTCTCCCCATATTTGCAGCTGGTTAAAAGGCAAAACAGAAGTTAGTAACTTCTATTTTTTGACTTTGAAATTTAGTATTCCCATCTCCAACTAGACAGGCCTGAATAGGAGGAGTTACTTTCCTATGGTTAATATGACTGCAGCAAATGCCTTATGCAGTTCCAGCGGCACCAAAGCCTGGAAGCAAGGTGAAACAGGATCTCTAATATAAGAGTGTGGTCACTGACCTTGAGCAAAACTGCTTCTATACAGACTCCAGTACTTTGGTTTAAAATAAATTAGTCAGATGAGTGACTGCTTAAGAGAAAAATCAACTAAAACGTTAATGTGATCCTCAAAGACAGGAGAAGTCATGCATGCATGCGCTCGCTCCTCAGCAGCCTGGCACGCTGCCCAAACAATGAAAACAAACTCTGTAAAAGCATGGGAAGATTTAAGGATTTTTGTACAGGCAGTACAGGCAATTTTCATCACAGCTGTTTGAGCCTTAAATAAATAAATTACAGTATCTTCAAGGACTGATTTCCAAAGCATAAGTGGGCTCAGCTCGAGGGAAAGCAGCCTGCCCCAGCAGAGCACCTTTAGTTACACATCTGATTCCCTCTTTGCTACAGCTCATTAAAACCATGTGAGTAACTCAATAAATTATACCTGCACTCTCTTTTAAGGAAACTGCAAAGAGTCTTGGCCCTACTATCATCACTTGAAACCTGCAGTTGAACTAGAAAGCATTAAGAGAGTGAGCTGTACTGCATGGAAATTGATGTGCACGTGTGTCTATCTGAATTAGGCCTAAAAGCAGGTTTAACAGTTCTGGGTCTGTGTGAAAGATCTGCTGATCTGGACAGATTTAAGCCAAGCTCTTCATTCTGGCAATGATGCAACAGAGGCTCAGCTAAAACCTACCACAACATTCCCTGCAACCCAAGCAGATTTCACAGTGTTGGATACTTTCTATATCACCACCAAGCAAAAATTTTACTTCCCTATCTTTATTCCTTCCACAAACTTCTCTTACAAATGCTCTCATTGGGGAAAAGTTTTAAAAAAAAAAAAAATTAGCATTCACACTTCTGTAACATCACCTTGGCATAAAGTTATTGAATATATATGTGCTGCATTGTCATGTTTTTGGGGAAGAGGAAACATCACTGTTATGGGACATCACTTTATAATGCAAAGAACCAGGCAGCAAGCCAAACCAAGATACTACAAGAGCCAACCTCATGGACATGCATCTGACCTTCTATAGCAAGAGTAAGGGCATAGCTGAGAGGAAACACACAAACTTGCATGCCTCACTTAAGGTAACTGTAGTAAAATGCTTCAAATTATCCACTTCATTTAAAAGCAACAGAGGAAAAAGTAAGCATCAAATTCTTTATTTGCAAGGTCAGAGCTATTCATTTGCCTCCATTGAGTTAAAAGAATGTGCTGCCTGTCATTGCCTTATCTTTGAATGTCAGCACAGAGAGCTTCAGATGATGCAAAGCACTTCAGAAAAAAAGCAAATAGCAAACCACACCTTTGTCAAAGAAAATAGATGCATCAGTTCCCCTTCAGGCCGTTTGCAATTCAGATTTATGAGAAGACTAATGTCACAAAGGCAAACAAAAACTTTTAAAACTTACATTGGCAGTTAAGTGTTGTTACCTTAAAGGTAATGTCTGGCCTCCACAAAGCTGGAGGCTGCAACACTTCCTTGTGGATCGCAAGCCTGACTTGAATTTCTGCCATCCAAACAAGGAAGCAGAACTACTGAACAACCAGTGAGCTCCCAGTATCATGGTGGTGGCAAGAAAATAACCACATGAAGCATGAAGCTTCAGCAAAAGCACCAACTAAAGAATTGTTAATTTGAAATTATAAGAAGTCCCATAATACTTGAGACTGAAGTGTCTGCAGCAAATATTTGGCACAGTCCTATCCATCTCCAGACTGAATCATGTATTTTATGACTGTGTTCTGCCTTGTTTTAAGAAAGTTACCCTTTTTATGATTTGTCCCTAATTCCTTAGTTTGGCCATCTATCCACTGCAAGGAGATAACTGCAAAACTCCTGACTAACCAAACTCGACGGCTACTCAAGAGTCTCCTCATTGAACTGATGCTTAACTTTCAACAAAAATTTGTAACCAGAACGTGATTTTCCAGTAGTGCACACACACAAATCTCCATTTCAACTTCTCAGCCACTTCAGAGATACCTGAAGGGCATACTTCAGGGTTTTTGTACACCACTACTATGCTTCCTTTCCCTTCTTAAAGTGCTTTCCTCTGCAATTCCACATCTTCATTATGCCACACATCAGACCACAAACCTTGAGCAAAAAAAGTTAACAGGGAACAAATGGTCCCACAGCATTTCAGAGAAAAATCAAGCCACAAAGACAAAAAGATGCGCTATCCATTTGTTCACAGTCTGTTCAATCTTACCTGTAACACTAAACCATGTTAAGCTTTCAGGACAGAGCATATGGAATGCTGTACTTGGCAGCCAGAAGCAATATTTACTTCTTTATTCAAATAGCGGAGCCATAAATATTCTCTCCCCACCTGGTTGTCTCAGCCTCTCCTCCCAACCATACAACAGTCTCTCCCTGTATTACTATAACATGGAGCAAGATTAATCTGTTTTTTAAGCTTCTTAACACTGTTTGTTAAAAATTAAGAGCCTGGTTCTTTTGGGCAGAACCACGACTTTTGGGAATCACAGGAAGCTTCTGAGATTTGGTAACAGCATTATCTTCAGAGCAGAAATGCTGGTTTTGACACATGAAATTACCACTCATCTGTAGTAGTCAACAATGGCCACTTGCATCTTGGGTATTTCATTGCGAAGCTTTTTACATGCCAAAATCATAAAACAAATGCCTGCAAGAGAGAGGCGTGGAGAACCAGGCACATTGCAACTCCCTGCAATAGGTGCAAACGGCAGCAGATCCAAACCACATCAACACTAACTCCAGCTAAAGGAGAGGGCTACAAAAAGTTGCCTTTGTATCCCCAACAAATGTATTTCATTCTTCCACTAGAAGTAGCCAGGAGACACACCTTATAGTTGTGCAATATCTCCTTCCAATTTTTTTTTCTAATTATAAACAGTCCTTATGGCTAAACTGCTTAGATAAAACATTTTTTACCTTATATTCCCCTAAAAGTCACCATAACCATAATGCTAAGAAGATAAAATATACTGGACTTTTTTCTGAACCCTGAATTAAACTGTTTGTAACAAATAGTTATCTTCATAAAATTGTCCCAAGTCACTCACTGGCCTAGTTACGGTTTATGAAAAGGCGTTTGACTGCAATTTTGAAATCGAGTTCACTAGGACAGTAAGCTGGCAGCATTTTAATAGATGAGGGGATGTGAAAAGGGGGGTAATTACCACAAAAAACCCCAAGTATTTAGCATTACGTGACATTACACTGCACTAACCCTTCACTGCTCAAATGTTATATGTCAGACTGCAAGATGTATGTTCAGTACATCTACTGTAGTCACAAAGGCTCGTTTCCTTCTCCGCACAATATATATTTTAAAATCTATCTAGTAATTAATTTATGCTTTTGGCAGATTCTCAATATTGAAAATTCTACACAAACAAGGTTTCAAGTTTCTGACAAAGTTTCTCTTGCTGTCACTTCTACCATGAGGCAAATGATACAGGACGTTAAGCCACATTTTGTATTTTTGTTCTTGGACAACTTGAGACGAGGCAAGTACCCCAAAAAAGCCTGCTTCAAGCTGCATTTAAGCGGTATGATTGAATAAATATGTGAAGCATTCACTCATCAGGAAGTAAGTTCCCATCCCCAATGCTGCAAACACTGCAAGTGTCAGCAGGCAATTGTATGACATGTGGCAAGTTAGGCCCTGCCTCAAATAATTGAAAGAATTATTTATTAAGTATTTTTAACCTGAAAACCAAAACACATTCATTCCACCTGTCTGTAAAACACAATAGTCTCTTCTACCCAAACCTCCAAAGCATTTTTAAGATAATTTATTAGTAACAAAAAGAGAGCATGAAGGTATTTTGAAGAAAATAGTTTATCAATTTCAGTGCAGCAACTGGAGGGGAGAGAGAGGAGATCAGCATCTGTGTGGCTGTCCAGGGTACACTCAGGCTGCTCCAGGCCACAGAGAAAGGCTCACGAATGGCAATTTTCAAAGGGCCAAGGCGGGCACAGGCTGAGTCAGCTTTGCACCTGCTGTTTTGTAGCAGGACGGAGCTGGATCACATCCAGCATGGTTGCAAAGAGGCTCTGAAACAATTTGGAGTGCAATTAATTTAGAGGAGTAGTTTCGTACCTCTCAAGAAATATGCGGCTCTTGCAATTTCTACTTACGTAATTAAACAAGGAACTAGAAGTAATTTATACACTTAGCCTGCTCCTAACATCCCTACCTGCTCCAGGCTCCCAGAACTAAGGCGTTTACATTCAAACCATGAAGTTTAGTCTTTGTAGCTGGAGTTCTTAAAGAAACCCAAGTTCAGAACCCAACTGTTAAAGAATCTGAACTCCCTTTGGAAAAGCCCATCCCCAAATACCTATCATGGCTAATCCTTGCATGCATTTTCAGCCAGTGAGAGCAGAGAGCAGCGTGTGGTAACCATCTGCCCTACGGTCAGCACAGCCACACGGCCACCGCCAAAGGCCCGTCCTGGGACGGTAATGCATGTCCAAGTCATTAAAACAAAGGTATGTTGATAGAAAGGGTCATATGGAATAACCCAGCAAAACAGACCATCTGACAGCAAGCCAAATTGGTTTTGCCAGGCAAATCCAGGAGCTTGGGAGTGTGCACAATTAAACTTCAAAGCAAGAAACTGACAAATCCAAACTGTGCAGGATGCAAGCTGCAGGGCCTTCATGTTCCCCTTAAACTTGGCAACATGCAGGGCATGAGCTGGGCACACCTGGTTCCTCTTCTGAGACTGTCCCCAAATTGCAAAACAACAGGCATTAAAACATGGCAGCCGGGACTCCATGGAACATGTCCACATGGCCAAAATAAGATTCAAACTGCACTGTCTGAGCCAACCTCTACCCAGATCCTACTGTGAATCAAAATTCACAGTACTTTGGTTAAAACAACCTGTAGAAATGTTAAGATCAGCTATATCCATTTAACAGTGTCGATAGAAAGCTGATTAGCAGGTGTGTATTTAAGCTGATTATTTTCAGCTAAAGCTACTGTTACAAGAATGCCTTTCTCACACCTTGTCAACAAGTGATAAATTTAACTTTAAAAGAACACAAACCCCAAACCCAGTTATTTTTGAAGCTACATAAAATTGAAGACCTATGTAGTTTTTCATTTCTGTAATTAAATCCACTCCCTTTACATGCTGAGGAGAGCAGTACAGACAGGCTAGACGTATGACGTGGTTAAGACAAAGGAGCTGCATGAAGATAAATGCTTCACTGAAACCATGGTCTGGAAACCTTACAAAGGGAAGCGAGCCTGAGGCTGCCATTCAGATGTTCCTGCAGAACTGACCCAGGAAAATCAGGTCTGTGAGGGGAACAGCTGATGATTTCATCCAGCAGCATCCCCGTCTGAGAGCTCTGTGCACTCGGGTGTCACAGATCCATCAGGCACGGTTACACTTGAAGTTTTTTTCTAGTTATCAACCTACTGAATGGCATATTCATTCCTGCAATGCGAGTTCCCTGAATGAGCTCAGCAGGCTGTTACTCAAAGCAGGAAGGTACCCCAACCTCCCCCAAAGCCCCCAAAATGGTAATGGGTAAAAGTGCTGACTAGCTTTTGGTCTACCCATCTCAGCTAAATTTTCCCTTTCCAGATAAGTGATAAATATAGTAGCTAGGTTGATAAAAGAAAAATAATATTGAAGATGCAAGCCTATGGAAGAGACTTTCTTGCTCTGATAGCAATCCTTCTGAAGTCATTTTCATAATGAGGTAAACAAATGGGTTTGCTCAGGAAGTCACGCCACGTACGTTAAAAAAACCCACCTAGTTTATAATGTTTATAACAGAACTCTGTAGTGATGTGAGAAGCCCATTTCCACACTGAAACTCTACTTCTATTGTCAATTTAGGGTAGCAGAAGCACTGGCTGCAGCTGATGGGGGACACGGCCCTCCACCTTCCTGCTCCTTCCTCTTTCTCTGCTCCAGCACCAGTGCTCCTTCAGCCACATGCTGAGTGAGCCAGGCCAGGCAGCTTTGGCAGAACAGCACTTCAAGCCACTAGTTTCAGCTGGCTTAGGTCCCCAGGCAGCTAGCTCACTGCATGGCTGGGCACACAGCTGCCCAGGGAGAGGGATGCAAAGGCAGAGGAAGGCCAGGCTCTTTCAAAGCCAGCCCCTACAGAGACCTGTGTGGAACAACTGCAAAACTGCAGTCCAGGTGCTTCATCTCAGCAGGAGGGTTAAAAGCTGCAGCTTGACAGATGCCAGACAGCATCCAGCTCTAGAAAAGCCTCAGCTTTTTAGTACTAAGGTTCTGAGAAAGGAAACACTACGTATTTCTGGAGTGTCTTTGGTAATTTCACCTACCTACTTAGGCTACAACTCTTTCTCTGCTTGTGATACTGCCTCAGTTCACACACTTGCAGTTTTATGCAACAATAAATAAAGCTCGCAGAAAACTGCATTTTAACACAATCCACTAAACTGGATGAGAGGAACAGTGGCAAGTGGAGAAGCTCTGCTCTGTTGCCTCAGCTGGGAGACAGGGAGACCTCTCCCTCCCCACTGCACTTCCAACTCTGAGCACTTGCCAGGGAACCTCTGCCTTACTAATCAGTGATAAAAATTAAATCTGAACATTAAACACACCAGCTGCATCTAAAGAGACCTACACTCACACTTGTTTGCCTGAGACCATTCTCAACTTTCAAAGCATGTGAAAACAAGTATTTCCAACTTCTTGATCAGTGTCATATCTGACACTGCTCCACATGTATTACTTCTGCTTTCAAAGCTTTTTTTTTATTTATTTTTTAAAGAGGTTTCATGATAACAGAAAAGTGTTTTTATAGAAGACTATCCTTACTTTCAAGTGCTATCATTTTCAATGCAATTACTTTTTACACTTCACAAGATGATCTGGTTTTGAGTTAAATGCAGTTAAATCAAGCTTCAAAGTTAGCCATACCAGCCCGTGCATATTATAGCTCAATATCATATTATAGCTGTCCACTAGAATGAGTTCAAAGGCTTAATCTCATCAGCCTGAGAGCATTTCCTTAATTTTATACTCATCCACCTACAAGTCACTATAGCAAAAATGAAGATTTTGTGCAGTATATATTTTTTTTTGCCAGCAAATCTCCAAAAGACAGCATACAAACAAGTTAGGGATCAAACAGAAGTATTTATGCTGTCAGCTATCCTCCCATTTTCAAAAAGCGAGTGCTTTGGTCATCAGATGCGTGTTTTGCAAGGAGGCCCCGCTAGGCGCAGTCAGATCAGTGCCAGGAATTCGGTGAACCTGAGGTCACGCTGTCAGGGCTCCACAGCGCTTGAAGCTTCTGAGCGGAATTCAGTCAGGGAATTAAATGGCTGTCATTACAATACCAGGGCATCTGTCCTTCTGTTTTGCCTCATTTTTGTTCTAATGAAAAATACAAAAATAAATTCTTACCCAGTTCTCCTCGAAGGTTAACTAGCTCTTGAGATAACTCTTTACGCTGTTTCAGTGCTTCCTCCCTCTGCAGAGAAAAACAAACAAACGCAAACATTTGGTTACTGGTGATCTGAGTGGGGCACCTTCCAACAATTAACTTACACGTGTTCTGCAGGAAAATAAGAGGTAGGAACAAGAAGCCAAGATATGAATCACAATAACAGTTTGTCTGTTACAATATATACAGATGTTCTTCTGTTGTTAAGGAAGTTATACTTTAAAACAAAGAAAAGCTTTTTCCAGGATAACACCGCAGTTAAAACCTTACTCTGCAGCAATTAATTATATATTTTATGGTGGGTGTAGCAACATAAGCCTTCAGAACAAATCAACTGATAGCTGTCAAGGGCACAGAAGTACAGTGTATAAGCGAAAGAGGCATGCATTAAATATTTATCTTAAGCTTACTCAAACACAAAACCAAAAACTTTGCTAAACACTCAGTCTTCCATGAAGGAAAGGCACAGCCCTGTTCAAAGTTGAATACAACCCACTCCTCTGCTCGCAGTTCTTAATGTTACAATAGATGGTGTTTCTCACACCGAGACAATCATAAGGAATCTGCGAACAGACCGTAACAAAGCAGTAGCACCCATCTCCCTGCTTTTCCCGGGAGCTGTGCCTTGGCCAGGGAAGGTGGCCGGTCAGGCCCCTTGTGCCCCCAGACCCGCAGCGCAGGGAGCGGCACAGGCACAGCCACGGCAGGGCTGCTCCAAGGCTCGGCACCGCCACCCCACACCCACGGCCTCGGCGCGGGGCTGACAAGGTCCACGCGTCCTCCTGGCAGGGTGCTTCACCTTGCTCCCCTGCCGCCGGCAAAGCTGCGAAACAAACACTCATTACCCTTGCTGCAGCACACTGAGAATAGAGGCACAGCCTGCTGCTAGAGCAGCCCATCTTCCCTCGCCGGCAGCCCCCCCGCTCGGCCCCCGGCCCTCATGGGCGGCGGCGGCAGCGCCGAGCCGGGCAGTCCGGCCGAGCCGCGGGCTGGACCTTGCCTCCGCAGGTTACCCTGCTGCCGCGCCGGTCGCTCCCGACAGCGGCAGATACTGCAGCTTCTGCAATTGGCACAGCCAGCCGGCGATTACTTAAAGCCACAGCCCTTCTTTTATGAAAGGCGAGCCCCAGACATGATTAGACCGATCGATCTCCGCTTTCTCCAGCGGCAGCCCGGATCGCAGAGAGAACACTGTCCTTCTCCGCAGGTAACGGAGCTGCTTTTTAGGCGTTTCGAGCTCGCTATACGCTGCTTTCACACCTAATTGCTGATGCACAAATAAGCCAGAGGAGGCCTGAGCTGAACGGGAGACTCACAGATACAGTGGCTTTGCTTCTGTCAATGCCCGCACTTATATTCATAGCCCCTTTGCACTCACTTGTATGCTCTTCCTTTAGCCAGGATACATTAGGGGAAAGACAAAAAAAAAAAAGGAGAGGGGAAAAAAGAAAAAGGCAACTCCCCTCCCCCCCCCAAAAACACTGGCCCAAAAATCACACAGACTTATTCACAACTGACCACAATAGAGGAGTTCACAGACTGGTAGGGCCACACCTGCACCCGGGTTTCCCCAGGAAAGACCTCATCTTTACAGCAGATTCCCTATTTCCTCTTGGTCACTCTCACTGCAGCCTGACTACAGGCTACTGTCTTAAGAACACCCTGTTCTGGAGGCCAGGAATACTCACTGCATGCCTGAGGAACAAATAAAGCAGTAGAATACACCATTCTAAAGAAAAACTAGAAAGAATGAGCACCCAGAAACCAGTCATGTATTAAGGTTTGACACAAGACTAATCAAAATGAGTAATTTTTAGGCTACACACTCTCATTTGCTGCAAGTTTTAGGAAATTATTCTGCAGCTGTAAAGGCTGATTAGAAGAACCAGACCGCCCTTTACTAGAAATAGTTATATTTTTGATCTGGTATGGGAAAGATTCCCTTTTAATCACTCAGCTTAAGCAGTCTTAACAGTTATTTGGACACTGACACATTAGCAGGGCTATTAAGTAGCTGTGCTGCAATTTTATATTAAGCACTTAGAAGCTTTTTACAGTGTCAGTGGGCTAAGATTGAAAACCACGCCTCGCTCTCCATGGTAAATCTCAGGAGACCAGAGAGCTTGGTTATTGAAAGGACTCACCCTGGTCTTCCCTGCTTCTCTGCTCAAAAAGGAGAGATGAGTCATCTCACTCCAGTTTAACACCTGTGTTCCCACCATGGACACAGCATCTGATGATGAAAATGTGAATGCTGCATCCATACATGCTGGGACACAATCACGTAGTGGATCTGTAATCAAGTTAACTACCAAAGCACTTATTTTCATGCTGATGGGATTTTCCAAAGCTTTTGCAGTATCTTAGTCCATTACTGAAGTATGCACAAGCACACATAGGCGATTTTTTTTCCCCATAGTGCCCCCTCCCCTTGGTTTGCATATTCATTCTTTCTTCTAATTCTCAAAGAGTCATCATCCTTGAATGTGCTTTCTTTCTGCCCATGCTGTTAGTAAAACATCAAATCTTCCCTAATGACTGGACCACACTGCAGACCCTTTGGAAACGCTAACATTCTTGTTTAGTGTTTCCAAACGGCCTTCTTCATGGTACACACATTTTGCATTTGCTTTTAGTTAAAGAAATTTGATGAGAAAAGAGCATGTGAGATCAGAATATACTAAGGACTAACAAGAGGCTGAGACTGAAAACCTAATATAAAATAGACTACCATTGCTTTAGTAGATTTTTTTTAATGTTTCTTGATGCTCTTAAGCCCTGTTGCTTTTTACTGGTGGTGTTTAACCTCTTGCCTCAATATTTAGCTTGCCCATCCATAGTTTTGTAAATCCGAGAAATCCAGACAGATTTGTATCATCACCTCCTGTTAAAGAATACATTCACAAAAAGCTAGCCATACAGATTGCCAGTCTAAAATAAGAAGACTAGGTTGCTCAGGGGTTAAGCAGCCCCACGAAGCAGTCAGACTGACTAGCAGTTAATCTAGCACACTTTTATCTAAGTTCTGAGAGAACTGAAGCTCCAGGTATGAGGGGGTTTGCCCAAGAAAACATGAAAGCTTCCCAAACCTGAAATCTAAGTGCAGTAAAATACCAAAAGCACCTGAATAGTTCAGTAAGGGCCTGTCTTCAGAATTTAATTTAAAGACAGGTATGCACATGTTTTGAGCTGGAATATCCAGTAACCTTCTAGTTTATGTTTAGTAAGATTCTAGTTGAAAAATCAATACTGGATAATAGCAGAACCAAGTGGAAGCATACAGGATCAAGCAATTTTGGCATTGTTATCCAGATAAATCTGGTAATAGGGATTATTCTCAATTAGATGTCTGAGACTCAGGAAGGGTCTTCATACCCATTTATAATTGTTTCTGCTACAATTTATGAATTTATGCCCAGATCACGTAGATTATTTGGTACCTATTTTTCTTATTTAAAAAGAATCTGTTGTAGGTTGAGCTTTAACCAAAATGTTTCCCCTGCCATAAACATGGAAGCCATAGGAAGGAACAATAACAAGAGCTTGGAGATAAAAGGTTTGACACAGGCGATATAAGGCAGTGCATCTCTGCTATTGGATGCTACAAAAGAACTCTCAGTATATAAAGGAGACCTGGACAATTCTTGTTACATGAAAGATTAGCCAGTTAAAAGTCCTTCACATGTTTTGAAAATTTGACAAGCAAGTTCAGAGCAATGTGTGCCCCACAGCAAGGAGAGTTGTGAAGGTGTGATATGCTCTGTTACAACATTTTTGAAAAAGATGAGGTCCAAGGTAGGACAGTAAAGAACATGACAGCTTCAAGATGACAAAAATTACCAAATCAGGAATGGAATAAATTACGAAATTCGTCATTCATGTTTGTTGTGTTGGCAGTTATAGAGACCAATTACAGGCTTAAGAGCATTTTTCCTGGCAACAAGCTGTTTTTGCTACAGCTTGAGATTTAAACAGACCAGCCTAGGGTCATTTTAGATACAAACAGGGGTTAGGACACATCATTGTCTGAACAGTTTCCATCACTCTGCTTTAAAAGCAGGAAGCTCTACAAAAGCTCATATTCCAGAATGAACAAAAGAGATATTTGTACCAAACATGCAAGCAATCAACCTTCCTGGCTATGTACCTATACAAAATTCTCCAGTAAGACAGAGAAAACATACCTCTAAGATGTCACGTTCTGAGCAGTTCTCACACTCGAGTACATGGGCATTCCTCAGCCATCCCACAGCTCCTTGGCAGATCCCAAATCCAGGAGCATGCAGTTTTACACCAAACAGGCAACTTTATTTCCTTGAGAGGATGTGCAACTAGACAGACTAATTATTTCAGGTTTCCCTGCACACTCCTACTGCTGGCCAGGTGGAGTGGCACTGGTGTGGAAGCCCTCTGCTCTGCCTGCAAACCAAGGCTTTGAGAGCCACAGATAGGCTGTGCCTGGCCAGAAAGTCCTAATTACCTTTTGCAAGCTTTTCCTCCATGTAAAGAACTGCAAGTCCTCCAACAGTTACTCAATATAAAAGAGCAAACCATGGCAGAAAAAGGATTTCGAGTATGCGTGTCCAAATAAGCTAACACCACCCATCTGGTAGTAATTATCCACACATCACAGTTCACATTTTAAACAAGCACACTCCTTTGGGAAATGAAATATGTGCTGTTCTGGAGCTGTACTAAAGAATTCAGAAGCAGCATTGTGGACTGCTGCAACCAAAAACTGCAATGCACCAGTACATTGCAAAGGAAGAGACAGGACTCACTTCTAGTCCGTGAAACATCTCAGGGAATCAGATCGTGTTGTGGACTTTTCCCAGGAAACAAACATATAGTAACTACACTGGAATGCTCATCTCTTAATGCTGGGATGCAATGTGGTGCCTGCCCAGAGAAGGCAGAGAAAGGCTCTGACAATGCTGGTCCCAAGCAGTCCATGGCACAGGCAGCCACAAGGCCCAGGCAAAGGGCAGCAACTGTACCTGTCACTGGTGTAACTGGCAGGTGGAAATATCTCCAACTGGGAAAGCTGTAGATCGGCATTCTAATTTTCATCAGCAATAGAAAATTTCACAAACAAGTAATTTCAAGACTCAAAACTTACAGGAGTAGAAAATTAAGTGTTAAATATAAAAGCGTTGTGATTTTTTTAAAAGGCATTTTATTAGAACAGACTAAATAAAATTTGCTCAGATGGCATAGAACAAATCAGGGCAAAGAATGGAAGCACTTATGTGTGTTTTAATATCATATACAGGGCCAAATTAAATTTGTTCTGGGAAAGGAGAGCCTGGTTTTTGCAAGCCAGTTGCTGTCAAACCAAACCACAAGCGTTTACTCTTAGAGAGAAATGCGGAGCATCTTAAAAACAAAATAAATTAGTTTTAATGAATTATAAAATTGCAAGCACTTCTGTAACATGTATGTTTAGAGAAGAGATGGGCTTAGGTTGAAAAAGAGATCATAATTTATATATTTTTAATACTGGTACAGTCTCAGTTGTCAACAGGATGAGTCCTCCTCATTTGAGGAGATACTCCTCTTCGGGACAAAGCACTAGAAATTAGAATCTACTCCATCTTTGTTCAGCACCAGTCATGAAAAATGGTGATCATCACTGGCTGTAATGTAGAAACTGAGTCACATCTTTGCATAAACTCCAGTCACTCATGTGTCATCAGCTACAGCCTCAAGGTAATTATGAAGGGGTAACAAAAGGGCCATTCATATCTGCTTTGCAGTATGACATTTGCCTTGACGACTTTGGTCCTTGTATCACAGGATTTCTACCAGTCCCTGTTCCTTCTTTCCTGGCAAAACCCAATCCTCTAACTAAATCTTCTAATTAGAAATCAGCAATTTTAGAAATTAGTTTCTTTTAAACTCACCTCCTCCCAACCTCACCTAAATCCCCCTTGAGAAGTCATTTCTTCTGCATCACTCGGTGCAAAAGCAAGCTAAAGAAATGAGCCAAGAAAGAGGCCCAACAAACAGTATTTGCACTCTGTTCCACATGTGTTTTTGCAAGGAGCAGCAGACTATTACTGTAATAAAATGAAAATGTCATTAACCATCTCCAGTCAATAAATATACAATGAAAGGACTACTTCTAATTTACTCTTGGCTTCGTTTTTGTTACGCACTGCCTTCTTACCAAGTGAAATAAGCAATCAGTTTTCACCTTGACTTACTACTTCAAACAGAATTAAGACTCAGAAACAACAGCTAATGTGATTAGCTGATAGAAACTCACTGTAGTTTCTAATATTTTACGTCTTTTATTTGCTAGGTACATTTAAGAAGAATCAGATGGTTTTTTTCCCTGATGTTTAGTGTCTGAAACACTAAAGCACAGAACCAGTCAAACAGGATTCCTATGAGTCACTATGTATTTAACGTGGATCTACTTGTGGGCTCTTTATGCTTTTACAGGCATTACGTGGACTTATTAGGCTCATAGGGATCTTTTCCCATCTAGGAGTCATGTCCATGTTCACGGAATAGCCTTGCAGAGTTAGGTCCCAATGTAGTAATACCAGCTATTTAACTTCTCTGTAACAGCCTGGTTTCTACTTTAGAGGGTTTCTGAACTCTAATATTAGTTCTCACTTTTCACATAGAATGACCCCTTCCTTCCCTGTAAAACTCCCAATCTCGTAAAAAGTAAGTTTACCTTATCTAAGCAATTACTTATTTCTCAGTAGTTTTAAAGTTTTCTGTCTCAGTCCAACTCATCTGAGTATGACACAGTCTCCAACAGATACCATGCAGCTTTGACAAGTTATACTGTCACAGCTTAAGTTCTCACGTCTATAAAATTGTAATTACCACTATGAAGTTATTAGAAATGTTATGAGAACCAATGCTTGAACATAATATTACACTGTTTTCTCCACGTCATTCCATTTTTAAGGCTGTTTATAATTTCACTTGAAACGGCAGTACAGATCAAAAGAGGGAAACAAGATGGAAAGATGTTATTTTCTTTCTTCCACTAACTGTTCCCTTATATTTTGTAATAGTACCTCTAGTTTGCTACTATCATTAGTTCTGCATCTTCTTGAAAAAAGATCATTACCAGAAATAACAAGGTAATCATGAAAATCAGTTGCTTTGTGAAAAGCAACACTGGTAGCCTGAAACACCAAGTTTGTTTCAATCAAAGGTGTCTTTTCCCAAGACATCTTTTTCTAGGAGTAGCTATAGGACAGGACTCCTAATTCTCTATCTGTAGCCCATTCTGAATACCCAGGTGTACCAAATAAATTGCTTAACTTAGGCGTCCTCTAAAAAGTTGTCTCCATCAGAGCCTAGTTTCGCAGTAATTAATGGATTAAAATGTTTTTCTGGATGTTAGAGCACACAAATCTTCAGTCTGTTGCCAAAAATATTCTTGTTCATCCACACCACCTTCCAGGAGCCTTGAGAATCATCTGAAGCTTCCTTGCTTTCCAACAGCTACATGTCAGATGCAAGCTGACAGAGCCTAGGTTTCCTCTACAGGGGGAAGCTATTGTGATATTATTCTAATACTCCTGTTACTCAACAGAAAATACTTGCATTCCTCAAATTCAAGATATTATATTTTGACTTCTAAGTGATTTTTCTTTTTTCAATCTAAAGAAACACAAAAATTATCTGAATTAAAATATCCTTATTCTCTCTTGCAAAAAATTATGTCCACATTTTGGGAAGCCAGATTTAAAGAGCAGAAATAGTCATGCACTTGCCAGGAAATGCCAGTTACAGCAGGTCATATACTAATAATTAATTTCTATTTCCTCCTATAAATACTGAAGCCTGTTTCAGCCACACAATTTCTAGCACATTGCTCATGTTGTTTCCTGTGTCACATTCACAATTAGTGTTATCCACGTATTGTTACCAAGGCTTTATAGCCTCTCAAATGGCTTTTTCCTTTATGAAGGAAACTTCTTGAAGATGGTATCACAGACATTCCCAAGCAAAGTTTCAACTGTAAATACCAGTCTTCCCATAAACGTACCAAGAGAAGCCCAACAGTGAAACTAGTTTTCTGTTCATCTCTGTAGTACCCTGTGGCACAAACACAAATTTGAAGCTCATTTCTACAATGGAATCTGTTAAAAATTCTTGAAATGCTTAGATTCATTTATTAATCTAGAAGAATAAAAATGGGTGTTTACAATAAACATTTTACCATCTAAAATTTTCTAACAGCTTGAGTAGTTCTGAATGTGGCAGTTCATGCACTAAAATGAGATGATGAAAGCGTAGTATCTGTCAATTCATGCTTTGAACAGTTACAAAGCCATTCAAGTCATTCTAACTATACATTACCTTTTCACTTGAAAGCTGAATCTCCCTCAAACAGGCAAATCTAAAACCATATTGAAAACCGAGCTACTACCAGCTGCTAAACCAAACACCCTCCACCCCCAGAGATGTAAGAGTCTGTATACATCAGTGAGTCGGAGGTTCAAGCACCTCTGCTGCAGTGCTCACACAGCCTTGGTGGGGGCAGCCCTGATGCAGGGGAAGGGGCTGAGCACCTCTCCAGAGGCAAGAAGTAGAGGCTCACGCAGGAGTTGCCTCAGCCTCATTAGCTGGTGATCTTTTCTTAACTTCCCAAGGGAGCATTTGGCTCCTAGCCCCAGCTACAGACCTCTCAGGCACACGTTCCCACCCCACCCCAGCATGGGTAGTTCTTCACTCCCACTCCTTCCTGCAGTGAACCTCATACGGGACATACTCATAACACTTTGGACATGGACAGACCTATAAAACTAGACCCATAATAATTTCTTTTCCCCCTTCCTGAACTAGATGCCTGAACTGGCTTCCCAAAGAAGCCTGTGCATACACAAGGATAAGGGAAGAGAGGGCAGAGCTGCAGGCATCCCCAGCCTGACTTATCACAGACATGCTAACCATGTATTTAAAGCCTCAGGGAACACATCTGTTACTGAAGGGACAAGAAATAAATTCAAAATTATTAAGCAAAATGAATACTTGTGGAAGTTAAAAGATCAACTCAAACGCAGTGGTGCAACTTTCAGAGCTCAATGCAGTTAGAGGTTAACAGAGAACACTTGGCACTTCATGCGCTTATTGTAACTGGCCAATTTCATCATTTCCTCTGTACTGTCACTTTTCCTTTCTTGCTTGAATTTAAAAAACAGGAAAATAGTTATGAAGTCACAGGAATTACCAAGGGACCAGGGGAAGAGCAACAGTCTAGAAAGACTAACCTTGCTTTTGTGATTAGCCTGCAGTTTTACACGTGTTTCTATCACTGCCAGCACACACAGAGCTGTCCAACAATGGAAAAACTTGGTGTTCTCATCCGCCACACTGTTCATTGCCATCAAGCATCTTGGATGCCAAGAGGGTTTCCATCTAGCATTAACCCAGGGCAACAACAGCTCCTCTGAGGCAGAAGTCAGGTTTTTACTATTTTTTCAGAAGAGTCTTGGTGAAGGTAGCTGAGCAGAGAAACCCACCCCCTCCCCAAAGAAAGACTTGACAGTTCACGTGTGAAGGTTTTATCAGAGGCAGGTGTTACAACTGACAGCTCCAAGGCAACCCTAACAACAAACAGGTTTGAGTTCAGGCAGTGTTTTGTGAGAGATTCCTGCTCAGCTAGAAACAGCACAGCAGCATTGCTCAATCCCATTTAACCATTTGTCAGTAGCCTCTCAACTTCACTCCAGATGGGCTGGCTGCATTTTTGAGAGAAGTCATTGCCAGCCAGCCCTGATTTCATTCACAGCTATATTCTGCTTTGAATCAGGTCATAAGAAGCAACTTGAAACTTTTATGCAGAAATGGATTAGGAACTCTTGGGAAAAAAAACAAACACAAAAGTAAACTGAACACATCTAACAGCTGAATCACCTTCCAGGAACTTCAGCTTTTGAGGGAAAGCAGGAGAGGCCAGGGCAGATTTTGCCAAGAGGCTTGGGCTGGGCTGCCCAGCCTCAAAGTGCCCCAATCGTGCACTCCAGCTCTTTCTCCATTTGGCCAGTCCAGTCCTTGACCCCACCTCACCCTTGCACCAACTCTGACCACGTGCTAGGACAGTCCACATCACAACCTGGCAAAGAAATGCTTTCTTTGGCTGATTTAGCTTTCTGCAAACTGAACTGGCCTTCTGTAGGGACAGACCAGCACCAGAGAAGTCAAGAGCAGGTCCTTCCTCTGGTTCCAGAGCTGTTTCTTAGGCTTACACTGCATTGTGTCACTTCACTTCCTCCCACTTGCTTTAGTGGGAAGAAAGGAAGCACAGCTTTGTTCCTCAAGTAACCAGCTAAGCATGATTTTTATTTTTTTTTTAAAACCAGAAAAGCTGAAGCTACTTAGGCTGGCTCTGCAATAGTTAACCTATGAGACCCTGCCTCATGAGTTCAAACCTAACTTCCAGTTTCTTCCTGAGTTCATCTGATGTAGCTTTCAAACTCTTTAAAGATGTATCAAAGAGATACTTCAGAAAAATAATCACATGGCCAGCTGAGATTAAGTTAGCTGTACCCGACTCCACATCTCACTCTAAAGGAAAAAGCCCAAACCACAACAAAACCAAAACAACTCTTCACAGTGTTCCTAAAACACAGAAATCCTTCAGGATGTTTCCCCCAGCTAACTAACAGATTCTGAGTATTCCTTACACCACCATGGCATGAGTCCTTCTCATCCCTATAGTATGTACACAAGAATAAAACAGTGACTCTTCAGCAAGTATTGTCTTATCCTGGGAAAGGGGAGAGCAACCTCAACACCAATAACTGGTATATGTCATATTAATTTCATGTGCTCAGAGTTAACTGTCCAAGTTAATTAATTTCATACAATTTGACAGAAATAATTTTTCTTTCCATCTGCAAAAGACTAACAAAGAGGAATAAGGAGCACATTTACTAGTCTCCTCCATGCAGTCAGTTCTGTCTTCCCTCCATCTTCAACACCACATTTTCTTTAATTAAAAGCCACATTATTCTTTTTAAAAAATAAATCATATTTAGGCTAAGCAACCTGTAAAATAGCCTGGAAGAAGCAAATTTGTATGATAGGTTTCTTCTCACTAAACATAACATGTATAAAGTATTTGTTAACTTTAAAATGTTGCAATACAGAATATTTGAGAGAAGAAACTAGGCCAAGACATTTAATTGTAAAAGTTACAAAAAAAATCAGTGTGCTTATTATACAGTAATTAGAAGATTGCACAGAAGTTTAGCAGTGACAATTTCACATATAAATTTCACAATATCGTGTTAGATGACAGGCATCCAAAAATCGTGTATCAAATTGCTTTGAAGATCTTAAACTAGCTCCTTAGCAGAGAGAGGTGTTCCAACCAAGAGTTCTAATAAAGCAGCCAAACCAATCCCAGAAAACTGGCTAAGAGCCACTGCTTTTAGAGTTGAACCAGACTTGGAGTTAAATGCAGCACTGTTAGATTAAATGAAAGCAAGCGGATATTATCCCACAAGAAGAGAATGTTATGTTTCTGGCAGCATACTAAGACAACGCAGTGCTCTTTTGTATACCAGACTGAAAAAATCACTCCATTTCGGAACACTTGAAATGGAATTGACATCAATCTTTATAAATCTTATAAAACCATTAGTTATAAATAGAAACTGCTATTAAAGCCTGCATTAGCTGTGCAGTGTAATTTCATAATGTTATCATTTCCTGAACTTCAGATTTTTCTTTTCTCAAAAGTTTTCAAACCAGGCCAGCAGTTTCTAGTGTAGTATCAAAACGATTAGGTTATCATGTATTCCAAACATACTAGAACAAATAAAAATTAAACCACATCAGATTATTCCACCCTGTAATTCCAGGTGCATTTCTGTATCTTTTTAATGAAGTGTTGAAAATTTTAAGACACCACCAACAATGCAGGATTCAATAAACAAAACTGTAAAAACTCAAACCTTATTCTGAGTACCTCAAAAACATTATCTACCCCTTATATACTCTTCCATCCAATGTCAGATAACAAACCAAGGTCATGCAGATTATATGTTAAAACTAATCTTTCCTACAAGGGCAGAACTTGAAGTACATACTTGGAAAGTATGTACTTGGAAAGTACATACTTGGAAAGTCCCGAAGGACTCTGACTACAAACTTCTCTTTTAAAATGCGTGTGAAGCTGCAAAGAGGCCATAAAGCCCAGTGTCAGGGTTTTCATTTTCTTCTATGCAACTGATGCCAGGAGCATCACCTCCAGAAGAAAACAGAAACCACTGGAATGGAAGCACAGATTTTTGTATTTGTATATTAATATTTTCTGAAGCCCTTGTTGGGAAGAGTTCAAACAATTAAAGCCAAAATTGATGAGTTTTGAGTCTTTACCTCAGACTGCAGGTGCTGGATGACAATAGTTAATGCTTCAAACTTCTGGTTACTGGATGCCAGGAATTTTTTCAGCTGCAGGATGATTCCACTTTGGGTTTCACATTTTGTTTTGTACTGCGTCAACTCGGCTGCTTTTGTGCCAGGTGAACGTGCATCTGTGGAGCCTTGA
The DNA here is from genome assembly GCF_022539395.1 of Myiozetetes cayanensis. Lineage (NCBI taxonomy): Eukaryota > Metazoa > Chordata > Aves > Passeriformes > Tyrannidae > Myiozetetes > Myiozetetes cayanensis. The sequence goes on from NW_026087964.1 coordinate 27,183,567, forward strand.
GTCTGTATGCACGAACTCCTGGGACTCCGCTGCTTGCCCTTGTCAACTAAAACAACAACAATGACTAATTAATATGCATTTCATGTTGAAATCTCACCAAAACTTAAAAGGACAGGTGCAAAAGAAAGTAGTTATAAATTCTTACAAACACTTTCTAAAACACTAACTAGGAGAAAGGGTTATTTCAGTAGCACTGCAGAGCAGGCACTATCATCTGCTAGGTTAATTTCTAACACCATAACCTTAGATACACTGTTTTGCACTTTTTCTTCACCTTCATGTACTCTGTGGTGTACTTTTCAACATAGCTCTTTTCACTGTGCTTTGAATAGATATTTTTAGAAAATGCAAGATCTCTGTCATCCTACCTATCCAGTAACTTACTTCTAACGTAAGAATTGTCCACTTTCATTTGCAACATGGATTTCATATTTCCTGCACTTTAAAATACTGCTGAATACAAACCCATTTTCTTTATATTTACTTTGTTATTTTTCTTCCTTTTAAAATTTTATTTGTAAAAACTCCCCTCTCTGCAGTTCACGTTTGAGCTTATTAACTGGAGGTCTTTCAGCATTTCTTAGTGCCAGCCATTTCAGTCACAAGGATAAGACTTTAAAAAGGCTCTAAAATGTAATATATTTCAATAGATATTCACAGTCCAGAAATTACATTGATGATTTAATATTCATAATTATGTGGCAACCTCGATCCTTTTCGCAGTACACAATCATCTGATGTCAGAGGAAGCCACATTACATAATCCAGCACTTGACTCGTAAACACTGTGTAGGTTATAGGTTTCTCTGCTGCCTTCAGACTGGAAAGGGAGTACAGTACTGCTGTGCAGATGGGGCCAGTCTTCCCCATTTGATCACAGAGGGAATGAACAAACACTTTTGAAATAAAAGGGTGATGCAATAGATAAATATCCCTTGGCAATTTAATGAAGACATCTAAGCAGATTACTTTGTACAGTTTCAACTTAACAAGATTTCTTCACGATAAAGTGAAAAAACCTGAGAGGTGAGATCTGGAGAAAAAGAAATAGGAACATGCAGAAAAACAGGGGACAAACTAACCAACTAGAAGCAGTCCTTTCTGCAGCCCAGTCACCTGTTTTGAAGGCTGTCAAGTGACTCTAGAATAGTCCCAGCAGTGTAAGGTTCAATCTCACAACTGGAGACAGCATTAATGACAAAAGCTTTGATTCTCAGTTAATGTGAGTCTGATAGTATTGACAATACATCAGTCTTCCATGGCCTCCACTTGTTTTCAAAGCCTTTGAAAACAAGATTCCCGTTCAAAATACTAACATCCTCTGTGCCTTTCTTACTGAGCTGGGTACAAAATGCTTCCTCAGTCTGTGAGTTCTCCAAATAAATCCTCTCTGGACAAGATTTTCTGCTAGTCAGAGAATTGACAGTATTTTGCTTTATCATGTTCAAATGCCCTTGGTATTCTTGGAGACTTCCCTACACTTTTGCTCAGAAATGCAGACTGTTTAAGGGTATATTTTCAGTTAGAAACATATGATCTTGCAATTTAATAGTAGAGCTGTTAAAAGGTGCATCAACATAACCCAAATCAAAATAGAAGTTTGTATGACATGACCACTTCTTTTCTCATGGTTCAGACATAACAATGTCCTTTGAGTAGACATCTTTACGTAAATGACAGCTCACATTTGAGAGCAACCATATCAAATTTCCAGCAATCTTATGGACAGTATTGCATGTAGGAAAATACTGGTTACCTTCTGAAGCTCCTTGAAAAATCACAAGAGACAACAATCAAGGAAAGGGGGAGGGGGGAAGGAGCAGAGACTAAACATGTACAGTCAGCTTTCCCTTTCCTACCAGCTTACATGCTCCTACTCTTATATATTCCATCTCCCTTCCTGCATGCTCCACTTATGATAGAGAATCAGAGCATTCATCCTGATTTAAGAGTAGTAGGTAAATTCACTGATACAGACGCTAATGTCGTAATTTACTTAAATATTTTAAATGAGTTTTACATCAGTTTTTAGGACCCTGACAGAGCTGCATTAAAGCTGAACAAACGTTTGCAGATAATTTTTACTCTGGGAAAAAATTACATCACCCAGTTACTTAATGAAGGTATTTCATTTAAATACAGTGATATACCAGCTAACCACAAATGACAAAAGACTCCAGATATCCCCTGGTTCCAGAGTTCAGCCAGCCTTTATCACTCTGTCACTTTCATACCACTGCTTTTATCATGCTGCCCAAACCAACAAGTATTTTCCTAGAAGCTCATTCAAGCATCCAAGCAAGTCAGCCCTTGATACTATACTAAAAAAAAGCTGAACAAAGAAACATGCATGAAGTGAAATTCAGTGACATTCCTGTTGGCAATTTTATCATAGATGCGTGCTACACACAGCCACTTCAAATGCTGAAATGCATAAACCCCCTGTAGCATGAACTGCCTTTACAGATTAACACCACTGACACTCCAATGCTTATTTATGGCCTGCATACCTCTGGGCAATGACAGATCGTTTCCAGATTTGTGTAGAAGGCATGCTGTGGTGTCAAAACAAAAGCCATGCTTTCATCAAAACAAAAGCATCACGAGTCTGATTATTTATACCACCACATCAACGACACAGTCTATATTAAAGACAGTATTGGTTACCAGCTCAAGTCCTTCTCACTTTGGCCTGTTTACCTGCCACTTTTATAAAGTCAGACTTGTAAAACAGAACAAATTCCATCCATAGATTGGGTTCTGGACTCCTCTCCAACAAGCTCAAAACCACTGTACCCAATCTAGTTGAAAAGCTCCATTTCTGAAGACTACAAATCAGATTTGCAAGTACTGCATACAGCACAGTAACTGAACAGAATTGCCATCTAAGATTCTACCCTTCTTCATACCAGGAAAAAAGAAAAAATTTAAAAGTGACTTTGCAAAGACTAAGCCTTTTGATCACTGAGACATTCACAGAAGATTTGATTTTGGAGCTTGGAAAAGGTCCACAAACCCTCTCACTCCCTCTACAGTCACTATATGGATGGCACAGCAGCCAAGTCTAATTCACTGGGGAGAGTATTAAACCCATTCCAAGCTTCTCCATAAAGTAAACTGTTTCCCATACACAGCTTCTGTGGTTAATAGCCATACAACGGCAAGAAATACACAACTGTCAGTACACAGGGTGTGTTCCATAAAGTTACATTTAAGTGCTGGGGTTCTGTCCTGTACTCGACATAGTATTTATCTGGCTGGCTGCCTCAGGTACCGCTGGTTTCCTGAGCCTCCCTACCTTGGGCACTGTTGCTGGACTACCCGATGAAGAACCTATCACCTGCTTTTTTTGGTTTGCAGAACCAAATCAAAGCCTTCCTTTGCTTATCATGTACTAAGAAAGTCTGTGTACTAGATGCCTACACTAACTAGAAATCATTTTAAGCAAGACATTCTATTTCTAAAAAGAATTACATTTCTTAAAAGCATTCCAAAAAGCCTAAACAAGCTTCTGGACAAGCACAAGTGGAAACAACCTCACTTCTCTTTCCACGCTTGTAGTCATAATTGCCTTACCCCCAAGCACCTTCTTTTCACATTCCTCATCCAAACTGTTAGCTTCCACAGGATTTTCAAAACCCATGTGCGTCTGGTGTAAGCATTTTTCAAAGAAAAATCCTTGCTCAACATTTTCTCTTGTGGGAAGATGCAGGCTGGTAAAAACTTTCTGCCTCTCCTCCATTTTCTGGAAAGCCTTGTCTACACACGTTAAATTGGTGCTCACTTCTTTGATCAGTAAGACCAGATCAGCCTGAGTATTTAATCGAGCTTCCATTTCCTCTCTTACTCGTTGAATTTCTTCAAGCACAGTTCTTATATCCAAGTGACTGGACTTCATCTCTGCTTTGAGATCTTCTTTCACCTGTTGCTGGCTCCTTTGCAATGCTAACACTGTTCTGATTTCCTTCTGAGATGTTTCCACGTCGTGCTTTAACTCCTTCTGCCCAGCCTGCATGGCCTCCTGGCTAGCTTTCACTTCTGCCAACAGAGCAGCAATGCACTCCATCCCGATCCCACGGGAGTCACAGGACCTCTTCCAATGTCACAGCTTCCAAGTGGTCAGGGACATTTGTGAGTTGTTAGCTGACTTCTCCTGATATCAAGAGAGCTAGCACGGTATCCTACCTCAATCTACAGCATGCTGCCATGAAGGTATTAGGTAAAAAGTCTCATACAATTGAGCCAAAAACACTAAATAAAAGCCTTCAACAAGCACGGCTGTAGTCAGAGCTCCTTCTCAGGACTCAGCCAGAGCACTAATCAGTTTAATTGGCAGATTATGCCACACCTGAATTTTTTAAAATCTTTTGCTGACATCACTGTGTGTGGGACGTCACCCCGAAAGCCACTCCCAAAAGCCATTTCATCTGTGCATCAATCAAAGTATGCCTGGGATCAGTAACCAGGTTTGTTGCAATGCAGCCAAACACTCTGCAAGAACACACTGGCCCTTCCTTTCCAACACAAAGGCTCAAAGAGAGCCCGAATTGCCTGCAGGAGCTGAAAGCCAAACAGTTCAACAGTACATACTTATTTCAATTATATATTCAACAAGGTGATTATGCACCTGTCCTTCTGCTAATGTTTGCAGTCAGTGTTCAGGAGTATATCTGTGGGCACGTCTGACGTTGCTCCACTCCCACTGAGTGGCCTGCTTATTCGCACAGCGAGCAATACTCTTTTAGCAATCTTTGGAAGAACTCAGATCCTGCGGAAGCCTTCTAGTTCAAAAACAATAAAGAGTTACCAGAGCAATATGGGAAAACTGACTAAGGAGATATTTTTAGCAGGCTAAGGAGGCCAAGCCTTTTAGCTACCAGGTCTGAGTGTTAACTCTTCTCTGTAAAAGCTAAGACTTTCTACTTTTAAGCACAGAACTCTTAATAGGTCTAGGCTCCATGTAAAAACAGGCAGATTAGTACACCGGGCTGTTGGCTTTTTTGTTACACAGCCATTTAATTACCCACTTACTGGATTGAGTTCGGAAAAAATGACCATATAGGCCTTGGTCTACAGAAGGCATCAGTCTCTGCTTTCAAAGAGGTGAGCAAATACTCTGCACAACACCCAGCAGAACGGGAGTCAGAGCAGCACACAATCTGGAACTCAGGAGAACTTCTACACCACATCTTCGGCCCTGTCATGATTCCAGGATGCTTTCAGAAACAGTGATGATCCCACAGATGCCCCAGAGCATCAAAAACTGCAATAACCCCAACAGCATTGTTTTGGGCTGGGAAGCATCACTTAGAATACCAATAGCCCATGTGTGCACAGATGCAGGATTTCCAAATCACCACAGTGCTGCTGGTCACAAAGCCAATCTGGGGAGTCTTGCCTTCACTGCAAGTTCACCTGCTCACCTGCCAGTTTGCCTCCCACACTACTCATGGGACCAGGAAGGTATCAGAGATGCATCCTCCACATAGAGCACCTCACAGCTTGCAGATATTCCCCGACTGTTTTGCTATCACAGTGGTTATCATGGCCCCTGGTGGATACAATGTTGATGGTGGAGCTTTTTTCTGAGTCTCTATATTATGTGCCAGAAGGCCAGACATGGGCTTTCTGATGGGACTTCCCAGCACAGCTACAGGCTGCAGGCGGAGTTTCTTCCCCCCTCTCTTCCCCCTTGCCCTATTCCTTACTGGATTGCTATCCTGAGAGTGCCTAAGAATTACTATTCACACGTTCATCACTAAAGACTAGTACACAGGTGCAGAAGCCCAATGTGAAGTCTGAATCCAGGTAACATCTTTGACAAAAGACTTAGGTAGGTGAAGAGAGCCAGGTATGAGCACTAGCAGCACTTCTGCATCCCTAGACCAACAGCTGCAGCAATTCAGCTGAGCAGTGTAAGCCTTCTTTGCACCCTTCACCATACCTTAGAGATTCCTAAAAAATGTCACTTGGTGAATCATTTGCAAACATCTTGTCAGACAGCAAAATACAGCTGAATTAAATTCCACTGGTTCTGTGGCGCTACAGCTGGAGAATAGGTGAAAAGGAGGGTATTCACCAGACTCACAAATGTAACCATCCAAGATCTAAACCCTCCTGACAGCTTTAGGCAGGTAACATGGATCCTGTGCTTATACTAAGAGAAATAACTCCAAGGGACATCCTGCCTAAGTTTGATCTTCTGGTGATTTCAAAGGTGTAATTCCATGAAGAGTGTACACAGTGATTTCAGCTGAGCTTGAAAAAAAAAAAAAAAAGCTTTTGGGTAAAAAAACAAGAAGAGAATCTCCAACTGATATCCCTGGTCCCTTGGCAAAGGTAGGGGCTCCTCCAGATGGTAAGCCAGAGCAGAATCACACAATTCTGCAATATATCCCTGCAAAGTATATATAAATATATATATATATACACACACACACACTTACTCACATTTATGAAATCAGCCAAGTTACAACTAAAATATTGCAATAAAGGTACGGAAATGCTGCTAATACATCCCACATCACATACTGAACCAAGTCATGGAAGGCACTACAAAATGTCTATCCTGTATGGTATTAACATCATGAGACATTTATAGCTAATTATGTTCAGTGGAGTTTTGAGCTGGATCAAATTTCTCCAAATACACCAATAAGCACTAAAGTAAATTTGAAGGTCCACCTGTTTATTAGAGCCTGAGAACACAGACCTACACTGCCAACCTCTGCTCTAGACGCTTTATTGTTTCCTCCTCCTCTAAGTGAGCTAGTTCTATTGATGCAGTGATGCATGACCCATGGGTATGATTCTGAAGTTTCTCCTTCAGGAGTCACCAAATCTTAGTCTCACATCTGAACCAGCCCATCAGCAAGTGCGTAACTTTGTCTTGTATGTTAATCTTTACCCAGCTAGTTCTGAACCCTCAGAAGACCTCTGCAACTCCCCTGCCATCCTGCCCTGCTGCCTTCCCCCCTGCTGCAATGCATGTGAGTTATTCAAGCAATACAACAGAAGGACTGATCAACCATTTGATCTCACGGCTGTCATTTTAAAGTTTGCCTTTGTGACAAGCTATGGCAATTAGGAGAGGGCAGCTTAAGAACATCCATACGAATAAAGAAGCTGTTGGGTTTAATCTGCAATGGTACATAAATTATCATTGAGAGGGCTTGGAAATTCAGTTGGTTGTAAATTAGCACCCTAAATTCTTTCAAAACTCCTGCTCTGGGCTATAAACGCAGGCCAGACAAATACACAGGGAAAGCAGTCGCAAAACTAAATTAACGGTGTCTGCACAGAGCCTGGCAAGGTTGGACTTGGATGGAAGTCTTCCAACCCCTCAGCAGCTCCACTGCTTGGTCAACTGTAATTTTTGCCTGCATCCATCTTCACAAGGGGTGAATACACGCCTTCCTGCGGTGCCTCTCAGAGTCCAGGCTGGTGACTGTACGAACACAGACTCCTGAAAAAGTGATGTTTTGTTTCTAAGCTCTGCCTCAGGCTTCTCTACATAAGCTGGTGCAGACAGCCCCGGCTTGCTCTGTTCATGGGTCAAGCATGAGAGTCACAAGCCAGTTCTAGTTCACAGCAAAGAGGCTTCATTTTTCAGAGTTGCACCTGGATAATCTGCCCAACTGAAATACTTAAGATGCTGCACCTCAGGAGCTTTTCCAGCAACTTATTTAGGTGGTCTTGTAACAAAGCAGCTGGGTGAAGAAAAACAGTACTTCTCATCTTGCATCTCCCCCCCCACATCAACATGATCAGAAGCCCAAGATGACAACTGAAAGCTTCCTACAAAGTACAGCAGCTATCCCTTTCCTTTACTCTTACTGTCACCCAATTGAGCTTCCCTTAAGGTCTGGCACTAGCCTTTGTCCAGGAAGAGCAGCTTATTTCTGCTGCCATCAAATCCTTTTCAAGTTGTCTCTGAACAAACCAACCAAACACCACAGAGGCTTTTCAGAAGGTTGCAAGAACTGAATAGAATTTAACTGCAGGCAGGTAAACCTGACCTAGATGCTTAAACTGACTCAGCAGGACTAAAATACACAGCAGAAATCCTCTGTCTTTTTTTGCAGGGATGCAAAGGTTTTTGAGCACAGATTTTTAAAATGCTATACATCTTGGAGGGGGAGTGCAGAGTCATCACACATTATTCCAGGCATTCAGTTCAAAGTACTGTTCTGAAGTCTGTGTCTATCCTCTCATGTCAACTCATCCACTGACTTAAGGTTATTACAGCACTCACTTCTAGCCTCTGTGTAGCATTTTAAATCCATCCCTTTTCACTCTCCACTTCTAGGCACAGAACAGGATATTCTCTTTATACACACAGTAATGAAAAGGAAAGGGAAATCTCAGAAGTATTTACATACTTCAAAGAGCTCTACGCCTGTTTAATGTTTTAATCACATGCTTAACACACATACATCTTGCAGCACTGGCCACACAGGGTTTCATGCTGGCAGGAGCAAGTCTCTCCTGAAACAAAACCCATTAGCATGTCAAATGCTTCCCTGTCTGTTACAATGCTGACTATTAGGTAAGAAACCAAATGTTTATGGACCACAACAGAGTCCTACAGTCTAAAACTGTTACCTAGTACTTCCTGTCTTTTGCTGGAACTCAGGGGAAAAAAGAGTTTATGACCTCTGGAAGAAGGGGCAGATAACCCAGGAAGAGTACAAGGATGTCATTAGGTCATGTAGAGAGAAAGTTAGAAAGGCAAAAGCTCAGCTAGAACTCAATCTGGCCACTGTTGATAAAGATAATAAAAAGTGGTTTTATAAACATATTAACAACAAAAGGAGGAACAAGGAAAATCTCCATCTTCTACTGAACGCAGGGGGGAACATTGTCACCAAGGATGAGGAAAAGGCTGAGATACTTAATGCCTTCTTTACCTCAGTCTTTAATAGAAAGACTGGATATCCTCAGGGCAACTTGCCCTCTGAGCTAGCAGGCAGGGACAGGGAATGGAACAGACTCCCTGAAATCCAGGGAGAAGTAGTTAGTGTCTTGCTGTGCCACTTAGACACTCACAAGTCTGCCACACTGGATGGGATCCACCCAAGGGTACTGAGGGAGCTGGTAGAAGGGTTTCCCAAGCCCCTCTCCAACATTTATCATTAATCCTGGTTAACCCGATGACTGGAGATTGGCCAATGTGATACCCATCTACAAGGGCTGTAAGGAGGATCCAGAGAAGTACAGGCCTGCCAGCCTGACCTCAGTGCCAGGGAAGGTTATGGAACAGATCATCTTGAGCGCGACCACACAGCACATGCAGGAAAACCACGGGATCAGGCCCAGCCAGCATGGGTTTAGGAAAGGCAAGTCCTGCTTGATCAACCTCATCTCCTTTTATGACCAGGTGACCTGCCTAGTGAATGAGGGAAAGGCTGTGGATGATGTCTACCTGGACATCAGTAAACCCTTGGATACTGTCTCCCACAGTATTCTCCTGAAGAAGTTGGCAGCCCACGGCTTGGACAGGTATACTCACCACTGGGTTAAAAACTGGCTGGACAGCTGGGCCCAGAGAGTGGTGGTGAATGGTGCCATATCCAGTTGGCCTTTTGATGTTCCCAAAGGGATCTGGACAGGCAACAGTGTGAGATTCAAAAAGGTGAAGTGCTGAGTCACAACAACCCCAGGCAGTGCTACATGGTGGGGGGAAGAGCGGCTGGAAAGCTGCCCAGTGGAAAAAGACCCGGGGGTGCTGGTTGACAGTTAGCTGAACATGAGCCAACAGTGCCCAGGTGGCCAAGAAGACCAATGGCATCCTGGCTTGTATCAAAAATAGTGTGGCCAGCGGGACTAGGGAAGGGACTGTCCCTTTGTACTTGGCACTGGTGAGACTGCACCTGAAGTACTGTGTCCAGTTCTGGGCCCCTCACTTCAGGAAAGACATTGAGGTGCTGGAGCAAGTCCAGAGAAGGACAATGGAGCTGGTGAAGGGTCTAAGGAGTAAGTCATATGAGGAGCAGCTGAGGAAGACGGGGTTGTTCAGCCTGGAGAAAAGGAGGCTCAGGGGAAACCTTATTGCTCTCTACGGCTTCCTGAAAGGAGGTTGTAGCAAGTATCTAACTTAAATGATTCTATGATTCAACCTAGAAACTGTAACACATTAATAAGAAGCATGCAGCTCTATGAGCTTCTCGCTTGTTGACACAACAAACAGAGCATGAACCAAGAGCACCATTTCATTATGGCATACTTTATAAAGAAACATGGGTGGAAGAGGAAACCTGCAAATGCAGAAACCAAGAGATAGCAAGCAAGGGCGGTTTTCCAACTGCATACCTTTCTAAACAAGGTTTTGCACAATTTCCTCAACAGGTTCAGCAACCACAAGGAGTCCTTCATTCCTGTACAAGGTTCTGAAGAGAGATGCCAGCTACTCCTTGCCAGTTAATCTAACACAGACTTCATACTGTTTCAGACTTTGGAACCGATAATCCATGGTGTGTAGCAAGCCCTCTGCCCGACAGTGTGATGGTATGGACTTTTTCTGTTGGGTTATAAGCAGGCCTCTGCCATCTTTCCATATAGAAGAGAGCACTCTCCCTGTAGTTGGGAGACACAGGGGGCAGCCAGGAATCCAAGGCTCGTACAAATCTGACTTTGCATTGAGGCTCCTCGATAAGCCTCAGTACATCTTTCCAGTCCCTACCCCAACAGACTCTTACCCACATGACAGCCTTTGAACTGGGTTCCCTGAGGGTGCATGCTTATTAAAATCAACAATCCATTAAAGCCTCAATGCTTCTCAGCCAAACCCATGCCTTCACCACATAATTAACGATGATGTGTCTCTGTTCCCTTACAATGTCACCTGTCCTACAACAAACAGCACTGGGGCTTGTACAGCTGTTTTAGGACACTGTTCAAGGCATGACTTATCACCTGGCACACTGCTTTTTCCCCTACAGGAAGCATATTAATGACACACACTTTCATTTGCCATTAGTCTGGTAAAATCTGCTACTATGCTGAATCTTCATGCTGCATTAGGCTTGCTCACATTTCTGAAGATTATATATTTTAAAACCTCCATTAACCTTATACTGAAGTTTCACAAGGAGTTAGATGATGATGTTTGTTTGTAAAGATACCAAACTACATCTGAGAAACTGCATTATCTTCCAAATTGCTAGTGACTTCCAAAATAAAAGCAAAAAGACGAGAACTAGGTCAATTCATATCACTGCTGCAATTGCCTGATCAGCCAGCCTGTGCAATTTTTTAAAGGGCAAATTTTGAAGGAAAGACCAGTGATCAAGACACTCTTGAACTGTGCCCTATGCTGTTTTAGTGTTACATGTTTTTTATCATTTCACCAGTAGTTGTTTCTTTTTCAGTCTTCAAAAAGCTATAGTATTCAGTGAGACATATGGCCACACATTTTGTCAAACTGAGTAGTAGTGCATTGGTAAATTCAGTGATGATGGCAGGAAGGAATTAAAAAAAAACCCACCTCAAAACAGCAAAATCCAAATTTTCTAGTAGATTAGGATATTGAAAGGGATAATCTTTATGAGTCACGTTTCACAAGGACTTCATATTTAAGTCTGGGACTCCTTTAAGTGTGCAATTAATGTATCAGACAGATGTCTGCCTGCTAAGTGCACAGTACACACGCAAGCCTGACTAATACCCTGAAATCTCACTAGGGTGCCCGTAACACTTCTTGCCTTAAGTACGACTGGCCTATTGTACAGAAGCACTGGTTGAGTTTTGAACACCGAATATTTAGAGTGATTTTGTATTTGCATTCACAATACACTTCATCAATAAGTTTTCATTTAGCTAGTACATATCGAGCATGAATATGAGTCACACATCATCTGCAAGGATGAAAAGATCAATAAGTCCACCACACACTCAGAGATGACCCCAAGCTAAACAAACAAATTTGAAGTGCAATGCAATTTAAGAAAACAACTCTAACATGCACCAACTAGACTGCCAGAGCATCAGGGTTGCCCAGGTTATTTTCTAAATAACCAAGGGCAATATCGATGCTTGACTTTTTTTGGGGCTTTACCTTATTCTGAACTAGGACAAAGCCTAACAAGTTAGTTACCCATACAGTGCTGTAAACCACTGACTGAGGAAAAACAAAACAAATGGGAAGATGGCAGAACTAGTTTACTGTAATACAAAGCCTAATGCATGGATTTTGATATGAGAGGAATTGGCTATATGCACATTAAGGAAGCAACTTCATCCACCTTAAAAAAACCCCACTGTCATCCATTTTTAATGACAAAGATAACAACAAGATGGACAATGATTGCATGAGGATGTGTTCCAGTGTGCTGATGTTTTGGTCAATGAGGACTGAACTAAAGACTGTGAACTGTAGCCCAGTGTATTATCCTGATGTTAGGTATTTGAATTTTGCTACATAAGTTCATCATGTATGCCACAGACAACCTTAAATCTTCAAATTCACTAGTTTTACAAGGAAAAAAAAAACACATATTGGAAGCTAGCAATTATTTTACATAAGGGGTTTACTTTTAAGTAAGTTTCTAGTTCAGGTATATCTCTGATAGGCAAAGAAACACCTGAAGCAGTTCTATTTTATCTTATAGTTGCAGCTGTGCCTTGTCATCCACGAAACACACAACTTCCAAAAAAAACCAAGAACAGAGTGATGTTGAAGACTGATGTCCCTCACTCCTCTCTGTTCCTATTTCCTCTTCCTGTCCTCTCCATTTCTAACTCCTGTACAAGAAGCTGCTCCTTAATGTCTGGTGCCCTCTGCTGCTTCATTGCAAGTACAGGACCTGGCCTATTTTTGCCCTTCTGCAGCCTCTGTCTACACAATCAGGACCCAGAGTCAACTGGGACAGGGAATCCCACCACGATTAGTTCATACTGTCTGCAAACCCTTCCCAGATGCAATTAATTGCCTCCTCAGTGCAAATCCTGATCCCTTGGTAACCCCACATTCTTCTTGGACACACTTAGGGCATGTGTGTGTAGTGTTACAGAAAGAAGAGTATTACGAGTCCACACTTGTGTAGAAAACCCTCATATAAGACCAGAATGATACAGCCTTTTTCAGCCCTTCTGAAGATCCCAGCTCTCACATGCGATCGGGGTGAAATGTCTGAAACACAGCCAGACAGGAAGAAGCCATTTGAGCTGCAACACTTGAACATGTTCCTTCCTACATACCATGGTCCACCCTACCATGATCAACATCAGGAACACAGGGCTGGAAGAAGCCTCCAGAAACCATTTACATCACTCCTTCTTGAGGCAAGGTAAACACTACCTAGACACAAAAGGCATTTCATCAGACTGCTCAACTGTTTTAAGTCTTACCACAAAACACTCTGCTACATTTTTTTCATGGTACGTTTTCTTCCAGCTCAAACCTGATCTGATTTCACATAGATTAAATCATTGACGATAACCTCTCTACATGCCACATTTCACACAGGTACTAACAGGCTAGCTGAGAAGTTTTCTCTTCTGCTCTCATGCATGCACAGCAGTCTCCTAAGTTCTGGAAGGTCAGATATGAAGTCATCTTAACTATTTTTCAACTACTTTATAAACATGGTTCCTTCCAAAAGAGCTGGCCAGAATTGTAAGTACACCAGGGATAAAGATCAGGCAACTGGGAGAGACAACTGTTACTTACAAATCCAAGTAAAAGAACTGCAAAAACCTAATTTCTGCATCATAAATTAGTTCTATGTCTATGTATAAAACTTCGCTCCAACAAGCAGAGGGAAGATTCTTGAAAGAAGAACTTCAAACAAATCCAAACAGGACTCTTACAGCGTACAGAATTAAGCTTTTAAGTTTGCAAGCCACTTTCTCCTCATATACTAAAAGAGGTCCACTCTGTTGGAGGAAAGGCAAAAAAAACCCAAACCAAACCAACCCAGAAATAATTTGGAACTTCTCACTGAATCACTGAACTTCACTTCATCAATTGTGCCTGCCCCTAATTCAACATAGTAATTCTTTCTTCCCTAGTTTATTAGTGAACTGTCAGTACATGCATTAGCTCAGACTGTTAGATTAAAGCATTTGATATTTCTATTTTTTTCCTCAACTACTCAAAGTCCTTCAAAGTAAGAGTATATGGAAGACTTAGTAATTTGCAAGGAACCACAATATTTTGTTGGAAACAACTGTACAAAAGACTTGGAAAATACATTTTTGACCACAAGACTAGCACATTAATATGCAACATTTTTTCTTGTGTGGTGACTGCAGCTGTCTTGGATAGAGAGGACAGAATGGCTTTTAGTTTGAACTCAGAAGCTATTTATTTAATCACACTAGTATGAGTTGATGTTATATGACTGTAACAAATGTCACTGACTTAACTATGGCACTGAAATGCTGCCTAAAGGATATTATGGAAGAAAAAGTAGGGCAGACAGTGGGAATTTTAAGAGCCTCCAGAGCCTTGACTATATTTTCTATTATTGTCTTTGTGCCAAAACTGTTTCTGAAGCTGAAACACAGCTTCCTGTGTTTATGAAACTCTACATCCACTTAAAGACAAATCCAGATTATACTCAAATTTACTGATGATGTTTGTTAAAAAGCAAAGTGATAGCACTTCTAAGCATGTAGGAAGCACTACAATCAGGGCTAAGTAATAATCATACTTTATCTACCAAAAGATCACTAGAAAGTTAAATTCTAATGCTTTTCCTCATAAAATTGATGATGGCAGTTTGCAATTTCAAGTTACGAAACTAATAGCTAACATCCAAACTCACTTTTTGTTACAAACAGATTCACTTTCTAGAGAAGTCACAAATTTCTGAATAGAAATAGAGTATAAACAATTCAGAGAGCAAGCTAGGGTGTGATTTTTTGCTCGTGGACTAAAAAAAACCAAAAAACCCAGTGATGATATAGGCATGATTAACCTTACAGGATAGAACTGAGAAAAGTAAAGTTTAGGATAATGGTTTACCTTGCCAAATCCCTTCAAGAATTCTACAGATCTAGAGCTCTTAAGAGCTATGCAGAACATGCTAATGCAGTTGTATCAACACCATTGACTATGGTATCATTCCATGACCTTTCTCCAATCAGTATCTTGACTGGTTTCCATCACAGCCCCAAATGGTAACCCAGCAGGCTGCTCCTCCCCAGCTACACTGACTTAATCTGATGAGTTCACATTCAGTCCCAGATCTGGTGTTTTCACATGACTAAAGAATAATCAAGCAGTTACTGTACAAAAAGTATTAACCTGCACTGTCATTTCCACACAACAGAGCAGAGCCTTGCCTTCACCCTATTGGAAGATGACTACCCTGGCATGTCTAGAAGATCATGTAAGAGAAACTGCATTAAACTTTTCCCATATTGAGGTGGACAATTATCTATTTCTACAACTATTTCATAGCTCTGTTAAGACACTGAGTTACTTTAGATCAGTACTGATTTTGTAAGGCACAAGAAATGGTTTTTGCACATATCCACATCCACTAGGCTGGTTCACACAGTGGAAGCTATTTTTCCAATTTACAGTTGTGTTATTCATCCTTTTTGATTACATATATCAATGCCATTAACATAAAGTCTCTGCAGAATGAGGAAAATTTAAGCAGCTATCAAAATTAGAGATAAGCTCACAACTTTAAGAAGATGAATTTTAGGGGACCTCAGCATATTTTAAAGAGTACCAGCATAGTTGAATATGTGTTTAAAACGAACCTTGACACAGTACTTTAAAGCCACCCAAGCAATGAAACACAGTTTACTGGTCAACAGAATAAAATAGCATCTTAATATAACCACTTCAGTTGCTGCTGGTTAAAATCATCCATGTGAACTCAATCTTTTCCATGCTTCACTGCAAGTTCAAGACAGAAAATAGCACATCTCGAGTGCCTCATACCAGCTCTAAGTGCTGCTGGAATATCCCCTTTTCAAAAGGCACACAAAATGCACTTATATAAATCTTGGCAGTCACCACATCATGGTTAAGGACCTATTTGTGTATTTCTTGTCATGTTGAACAGCTTTCCTGCTATTAAGCAGCAAAGATATTTCTCCAGGGACCTGCCTAGGAAATTGCACACCATTGTTTTGCGAACAGCCTACACGCAACCTAACAGAGCCCACGTGACAACATCTTGCCAAGCTGAAAACAGAGAACAGGGCACCACCCAGCACTTTAATTAGCCACAAGATGTGCCTCCACCCTTTGAGAAGCACAGGGTCCTTCTGCTGCCCGCTGACCACATATGGAAGTTAAGGGACTCCTCTTCCCAGTGACTCCTAACCAAGCTGCACACCCTAAGACCCCTTTGGCAAAGGCTGCCCGACAGGTGCTCGTGCTCCCCTCAAGGAGTGACTCCTTGCCATGCCTGCTGTGGAGACCAAGCAGTTCCTATGGAGGCAGTTTAAAACATTCAGCACATCATTCTTTGCACTTAATGTTCCCTTGAGTCTCTTCTGTTCAAGCTCACAAACAACTACACTGATGGCAGAGTTTTGCTTAGCTGGGTGGTGGGTAGGGAGAGAGGGAGGGGAAAGTAGATTACAGAAATTTTCTTGAGGAGCTGATACCTCAGGCAACTGTGGTGTTCACTGGGGTAACCCACAACTTACCATAAGGACCAAAACCCATACGTGAGGTTAATCCCAGTGAAAGATCACCAATTACAAATACCTCTACTTGTACCACTAACAAACGCAGCAAAAAAAAATATTCACTGCACATTACCCACACATCTTGCCTACCTTGACCTTAAATCCAAGCTAGGAGGTCCCTCCAGAGATAAAGAAACATAGGTTTAACAAGGTTATGCTACTCATTTCATATGAGCACCATTTTTCTTTTAAATTGGCAAAATGTCTTCACTTGATAAGCAAATTAAGCACGTAGCAGATTTTACAGGCTTTGTAAGAAAGTTCACTTATTCTTCTGTTGAAAGCATTTCAATACTCCTGTTTTACCACTTCAAATATTTGAAAAGGCTTAGCACAAAGTCTGTTCTTGTAATAAATACAAACATAAGATTTTTAATAATTTAGGTGCTTCTGATGTAAGCAATATCTGAGAGTCTAAAATTATTATTACAGAAGTGACGTAGTTAATGAGTATTATTTTTAACACTTGACTTTTCTACTGAAGGACTGCTTGTTCTCTTGAAGAAAAGGATGAGCTTTTATTGAAAGAATTTCACCACAGATGTTCCCAGCAGTCCTATTTCCTGCCTAACTAGAAGTATTTCCATAACATCACATACAAACTATTTACACAAGTGTCCTGAGGAAGATCTTTTACTTGCTATAAATGCACAAGCATCACACTATCATGACAAGATGTAGCAAAACTACATTTAAACAGTAGTTGAACACAGGACCCAAGGTTATTACCCTTATATACCCTTGCTACAACTACTAGACATCAGTAAAGATGATACCAATGAAAGGTTAATAAATAGTAACTGTAAAGCAACATCTCATCCAGATACAAGCCAGGTTATTTAAGGTGACTTATTTCTACATTTGAGTATCTGGACAACTAAATTGAATGGGATTTTTTTTTTTTTACACTATTTAGGGATGTAAGTTACACTGCCAATACATTCATTTTTCAGAAAATCAAATGCTATTTTCTTCTTCCTGTAGTACAGAGAACAGAAACAATACTCCAAGACCCACAAAAGTAACGAGAAAGAGCACTGTTGGTGGACAAGGTTAGAAGAGTGCTGGTGATACTGCTACTAAATAATTAATTAATAATTCTGCAGCAGTAGTTAACCCTATTATCATAGTAAAATTAATTACTTAACCTCCCCTTAAAAATAAACCTTTCTGATGACAACACTATTCCATTGGACCACAAGAAGAAATACCTAGAGGAACACAAACAGAGGTACAGGTGAACTCCACAAGCTACAGACAGCTTAATCAATGCAGCCTTCACAGAACTTCATCCTAGGAGAAGACAAACCAGGAGAGATGGGGGGCTGCTTGAAAATAATTTTCCAAATAAGTTAGGTTTTGGCATGATTATTTGGTGAAACAGTCAAGAGCTGTTTGAAACACCAGTACTTTCCTAAAGGCATCAAATCCATCAACTCTGGACTTAGATTATTCCTATGCATTGCAACACTCAGAGATTATAATTTTTTGAAATCATAAAAAACAGTGGAGATGCTGCTTCATTACACAAAGCCAAATTAACAGCCAATCTCTATGAACAGGAATTGTCACCTCTTGCCATTCATGGCAGTGAGAGTGGTAAGTGTGGTGCCAAAATATTCAAGATTGCCTCCACGTTACTTAACATATGATGAAATCAACTGGAGATGCAAGAAATTTCTTTAATCTTCACACAACACAGTTCCCTGTGCCAACATAGAAAGAGGGGTAACACAAAACAGCACTGAGATAATTGGCTGTAAATACTCGAAACATTGCATTCTAACACTGAAATTTCATGGTATCATGTTCCTCAAAAAAAGCTATTGCTTTATGTTTTAGAAAGCTCAAATTAGAAGGACTGAACAGGTAGTAAAACTTCATTTATCTGAATCCTGCAAGCCATTTCTACTGTGGTAACAGATACATTTGCACAAACTGCAAAACTGGTAGAGGCAGCTTTTAAAAGTTTAAGCCTGGTTTTACCACACTGGAAATCTCCCAAAGTAATTTAGAAGCTGTTCAGGTTTTCAAGTGTAATTGTAGCTGCCCGTTATTTTCAAACTCTAACCTACCTCACAGCAATAGAACTTGCAGCCAGACCATTTTCACCTATTAAACATATCTAGTGAGAGCAAGTGTACTCTTAGAATACGCAATGGTATTAGCACAGATCGTTTGTCATGTCTTTTTTATTTACTCTCCAATTAACTTTTCTTCTTTGAAGTTGGGCTGGAAGCAACAATTCTATTTATTTCATATTGACAAATACTTGAGGCATCCTTCACATATAATTAATCCCTATTAAAGTAAAGGAATAACAAAAACTAATATCACTTGCTACAGTGGAGCCAGAATGCAAGTTGCCATGCATCTGCTTTCCACAGCACACCAGTTGTTCTTTTTCCAAAGATTTCTGTAGGCAAAGCTCCCCATTTACATTCACTTTCATACTTTATTAAATATATGCACAGTTTAAATGTTAACATCACATATAAGTTATTGTTTTGATTTTGGCATATTTTTTGTTGGGTTGGGTTGTGGGGTTTCTTTTGGGATTATTTTTTTGGTCAGGTTTGGCAGCTCCTTTCTGCTATCCAGGCTTCCTGTGTTATCCTCATTTTATGCCTATTGTAAATGCATCCATTGGATGAAACTTGTACAGAGCACAAACTGTACTTACAAACCCCAAAACACAGAGCCCTGCCACCTGAAAATAAGAATCTCCATTTAGCTGTCACCTACTTGCCTACAGAAACTATGACCTATTAAGACTGAAATCAGGCACATCAGGCAGGTCATTTAGTACCCAGTCTTGAACAGATTTAAGTCAGGAGCAGAATCTCATTGACTTAAACAGGAACATGATTAAATTCAAAATCCCCCATGACAAATGGTTTCCAGCTATTCAACTTTTGCTTAGAACAGATAAGCTGGCTTTAGCTCTGAACTATTTTTTTTCCTTGGTTGGTGACACAAATATTTAACATACTCGTCCTGCATAAAATTTCTCCAACAGACTTTCAGATTCAGAATACTTAATAGGGTTGAGTGTGTTGGGTATCTTTCTATGGTTCTACATTAAATTGTAGTGTCAGACAGTTCTTCAGTTATTCTTCGGATTGGGGGGGGGGGAAGCCATATGAACAACAACTTGTGACACCCAGGGCTTTCAAAGCCCTTTAAGAGCACTGCTTTGCAATGCACAAAAGTAATTTTATAGTTCTCAACATGATCTGAAGGAGGACTTAGGGAAGAAATCGTACTGAAAGAGGGTGTCAACTGCTCAAATAAACACATTTGTGATGTTTCCTTGTTATTAGTAAAGAAATTTTTAAAACTGGTTATTGCTGAAATGACATGTTTAGCAAGCAATGGAAGTCACCAGTGAGATAAGAGCTTCAAGTACAGTTTGCTTAGAGGGAGGAAAGATAGAGGGAAAAGCAGCAAGAAGGGCTGGATGGAAACATCTTGAGACAAAACAGAATACAACCCTTGAAAAACTCTGGATAAAAGGCACAAGAGCTTTGAGCTCCACCTGCAAAACTAGTTTCTTGTTTGGAATTTTATCTTTATGCAAAAGAAAAATAAACAACTCCAAATTATTGTTCTGATTTATTCATAAAAGAATGCATTTCTCTCATGGTTTATACAGAATTACACAGAGATAATTTGCTTGGTCACACCACTGATGCATGGAGAACATAACAGCACTTCAGTCACCCTTTGGTAAGAATCTTAAATGGTTCAATAAAGGAAGCAAATATAATATTTAATTACTGAAAGACTGGTTCCCACTTAACTCACATCTGCCATGTTTATGCCATTCTGAAGCGTTTAGATTTTTTGCAGTTACCTGCTAAAAGTAAGTTTTACAAAAAAGCATGGGTAAAGTGCTTCCTGATGGTTACAAGATTTTATTTTGCTGAAGAGGGCATTTATTATATACAGCTAACAGTGCAGGTGTACTGTACTTCCAGTTGCAGAGAAAAATGACACTTCGATGTCTGCCTGCATTTAAAGAGAAAAAAACTTCTGATATCATGACCTTGAAGCAACGCAGTCATGAAAGTTAGACACAAGACAACAAGTTGAAAGATCTTAAGAAACACTTTAAATTTTACAGCAAATTTCATCTGGATTTATTCCATTCCTAGGGAAAAAAATATCAAATTTTATTTGGCTTCCTTTGATTTGCTTACTGCATGTTTACACTGCAATATATCTGAACTACTCTAGTTAGACACCTCCACATGGATGAGATGTAAATGCAAACACATCCAGCCCAAGGATCTGTTTAAGTGCAATGAATAACCTAGACAAACTTAACACCAGTGTCAACAACTGTATGCCCAGCCATGCTCCACAGTGTGAAGAAAGTGCATCAAGCTGCTGTAAAATATCCTGAAGTCAGAATGAAAACCCAAAAGCAAGCTCCATCCACTTCCTCCCAACAGAGCTTATGTTCTAACTTCACTGAGTTTTTAGTGCACCAAAAACTCTCAGCCAGGATGTGGCAACAGAATAATCCAACTTGATCTGTGCTCAAGATTACTTTAAGACTCAGCATTATTACAACTGCTTGAAGTATCCCAAGGATGCTCTACAGTCATACAAGAGACTATGCTATGGTCTATGCTATGATCAAAGGGAGTAAAGTATGAAATCCATGATAATGCTTATTAAAAGTGCAATCTACGTCAAAACCGTTACATAACACTCATACATATGCATGTTCCTATGTGGACTCTGGAGTGCCTTTTTGCAATTACTCCTTCCCTTATTTATTGACAGAATCCCTACTGCTTCTTGTGCACATTTCTTACTGGACCTTGGAAAGAAGACACATTTTAATCCAACTAAACCACTACAAAAAAAGATACTCCTACTGATGCTGCAAAACCAAATATGGCTCCTCCTGGCATTTAAAAAAAACCCCAAACAACAAACAATTAACCTTTTATGCTCGTGACATACACTGATGTGCTGCTGCTGCTGAGTTTTATGAACCTGAAATAATCACTAACAAGCTTCAATGCATTCCGCTGTTTCAAAAACCACAGTATTAAGTATACGTACTTGCATTCTCCATTACAGAATATGACCTGGTTTTCAGATGCCCTACTTCTTTGGTATATTCAGCTCTAGCTAACCAAAGCTCTATATGTCAGCTTTTTGCTAACACACTGACTTTCTACAAGACACAGGGACAACAAAGGAGAATGGGGAAAGCAGGCAAAAACCTAAGCTTTCAGTCTGGTACCATTAGCCTGTACATACTGCACAAGGAGAAAACATGCAGAAGGTCTATTCAGCACTTCTTATTTAGTGAAGTGCTGCTTAACTGGAACACAGAGCTTGCAATCTATTTTACATATTGTATTTCACAGAGGCATCCTGCAGACAGGTTTTGCTTTCATATCCACTCAAATGAAATAAAACAACAAATTGTTTCTTATATATGTTAAATTCCTTTGATACATGCACTGGTATCTATTTTTACTTTTCAAAATTACACAAACTTCAGTAGCAATTAATGAACATATGGAAGACTGAACATCATCTCCCCTCGCCTTCTCTCTTAGGAACTTTGTCCCTGGAATATGTGTTTTGTGAACATTTCACGTCGTTAGCAACATAGGTACATGCACAAAGACATCCTTTACATCAGTATTTTTAGCATCAAGGTATTTAAATCCTAGTTTAAAGCCAAGCAAGCAACCTGCAAATATAAGCCTATATTATGTTTGGATAGTTGTCCTCTTTATGTTCATAAATGAAGTTATTATCCAGGAGGAACTCAGAATCTGGATTTACTTTGGCAAGGATAAGTAATGACAAGGTAAATGGTTTAAGCTGCTATGTGAAAAGCCAGGACAGTAAGGAAAGCTGACTGGTAGTACTGAACTCCAAAAAAATAAGAATGGAGAGGGTGGTATTCAAGTGAGAAAGGAAATCCCCAGGAGGAAGAGCTTCTGCAAAACTAGTTTATGTAGCTGCTTGCTCCCCTCTAAGTAAAATGCAAGAGAATTACAAATAGTGCAGTGGAGAAAATGCTTATGTAACATGCAAGTGCCATCGGTTTCTCTATATGTCATATATCTCAGCTCATAGAAACAAAAAACTGCCACCCTCCCCCAAAACAACACATGTGTATCCTGGAACAAAGCTCAGCTTCCATAATCTCGCTTTATTTGCTTTGCCTGCCACTGAAGATGAAAATCAGGTCAGATGCAGCTGGGAATTTTGTAATTTTTTGTTTGTTTGTTGTGTTGTGTGTTTGCATGGGTGCAAAGTAAACACCCCCACATTTATCTTGAATGTCTCAAAACTTTTTACCTTTTAGGTTTGCATCGACACAAGTGGGCACAAAAGTTTGCTTGTTCCACAACATGTACGATTACCTATCTACAGGTAAGTACTCAAATATTTCCCACAGACAGAAAGCTACATTGTGACAGCTCATATTCATTCTGATTCCCTCCCTGCTTCCCCCTTGCATCCCATCAAGATATAGAAAAGACAGTGCTCCCAGAAGATAAACATTAAAATGATTAAATAAATATTTAATAGCACAGACTTCCTGATACTATTTTTGGAACTGTGCAAAGAAAGAGCAAATTCCAATTTGCATCTCATAAACAGAATAACCATTTTCCAAACAAGCAGCTCAGCATGGGTGCACACACACACACAGTTAGAATACGAAACCACTTTGGCTCAAAAGTCAAGACATCTGTATGAAATTTAAAAACTTTCATGCCCACTACCGTTCTTATTTGCTAAAAATAAGCTGCTGCTGAAATAAACAAGATATTCCCTCAATGCATGCTCTAATCATCATATTAAAAATGCACAAACCTGTATGAAATATAACAGTGCTTTTCTTGTAGCCAGAAGGTAGACGAATGTTTCGGAGCAACCCCTTTGCTGTCAGCCTTATGCGCATGTTGGATAAGGAAAATTTCGGGGACCATAACATGTCTTCAGTGCAATTGGAAGATAAACAAGCAAGAAACAGCCTCCATGTACTGTCACATACTATGTTTTTTTAATCGCTACTGGCAGAGGTGAGCAATTCTTGTCAAAGAAAACAGGCTTGAAGAAATAATCAAGTCTCCATTCCTTTGCTCTTCTTCTTTATGCACAGACAAGCAAAACATCAGTAAAAGCAGATACCCCCAGCATATACGCTGCTGGCAGCTTCTCCTCACCAGATGTTGTGAAAACAAAGCTTGTCCTCAGAATAAAACCGACTTAGTGACTTGGAAAACCAACAGCCTCTGAACTGCAACACAGTGTTTGATGCTCAATCTGCTATGGGACTCCGTGGGCTGGGAGCTAGAAAAGGAGAAATGGGAGGAGGAGGAAGTGGGTGGTCTCACCAGCTGAATATATCATCCAGCAATGTCACAGTCCATGTAATTTTTCTCTGGACTGTAAGGGACATTATTTGAATATTCCTGGAGGCATATTTCAGCTTTGCAGCCAGAAAGGATTTTTGGAGAGCATTTTTTAAAATAGTTTCCTTCAGTCAAATATTATGTCAACACTTAAAGTCTTAACAAATCCACAAACACATCTATTCTCTAAGAACAATTCAGTGTTTGAGAGCTGCTTAAGGGAAATTCTGTTTAGCTTGGCAGCTCAACACTGCAGATGCTTCCATTTATCAGCAGAGGAGCAAGGAATCAAGAATTAATTCATATTAAAACGGTTCTCTGCCAGCTGGGCTTTGAAGGCACCCAAACACTGAGGCAAATAAGCAGTGCTGCAAGAATTCCTACTACATAGATGCTGTTTCCATTTTTAATCAGCCCTCATATAAAATTTCTTCTTACTATTTCATGAGCTCACATGTTTTGTGTGTACTTTGGTGAAGTTCACTGCCACTGGAAAAAATAAAATTAAAAATAAATTAAGAAACTAGAAAACAGAGGAGTAACTGTTTTACTGATTAGAAAATGTCACATTTTTTTACAAACAACCATGACTATAAATACATGCACTGGCCACCTTCCTGTGCAAAAAGAAACATTTCACTACTTTGCCTGAGGTCAGTAGCTGCCTTACTAGGCAGCCACTGAGCAGGGACCACCCAAGTATCTTTCAGAGAATGCAGAAGACAAGACAGTGACATCTCTTACTTCTTTAGGGTTGCTTGAAGAACTGTTCTCCACAGACTTTGTATCTTTTTAGAGACAACAAAATTAGGCACTTTTCAATTGATTCTGCACTTCTGCTATTTAACCAAACCACAGCTAATGTTCTCCAGCATCCATCCCTTTGACAGTTTTTCCAGTTCCAGAAACAAGTAATGCAACTTACTCTGAAGGAGGTATAAGCGAAATCAAATATAATCACACTGACAGGTCTCATCCCAACAGTGCCTGACCTGTCCTCTCTTTACTGCAAATCTAATTTTTATATTTTAATAGCATGTCTTACTTGCCCAAGATGCATAGCACTTTAAATTCACTAGTGCTTATTTACCAGTCAGCCAGAACTAAAAATAGCACATGGTTGCTGTATCTGGGTATCTCTAACGTCACACAGAGGGCCAGTGCAGCAGCAATGAAGCAGCTCATTGTATGCACAGCAAAAGAGCTGCAGCCCAGCACTGAGACAGACCCATCCGGCCAACCTCCCCAGCACACTGCCTGACAACACTGCTGAATGCTTTTGAATCATGTACCAAAATATTTGTTTCCCAGCACAGCGATGTACCACCGACTCTGAAGTACTATAATACAACTTCACTCCACACAAACCCATTCAAAATAAGTACAAAGACAGTTAATTAGGGGTTTTGTTTGGTTCCCAGGGCAGCCTCTGCACACAGCTGGGCATGCATGTCATTACCTCATCTATTCCTTCTAGTCTGAAGAGCTTTGGCACTAGTAATGTGCATTCATCTATCTTTCCAACAGCCTGCAGCTCCAGACTCTTTCCTAATCCAACAGTACTATCAAAGACATCACCTTCTTTCCGGGATGCAAGATGATTATGCTTGGAAACCACACTGAGCAGTAAACCAGAAGGCTTTTTACAGCACACTACAGTTAAGTCTTGTGTATTCAGGATAGCTCATTAGCCCATCTCGTCAAATATTAGATCACTATTGTCAGACCCTTTTCTTAATTAAGGCATTTTGAGAACTTGACCAGGCCTATAGCCAGTCTTCAAACACCACTGAACACCCAGCCACACCAGGTTTTACCATTTTGCCAGGGCACCCACAAGAACTCCCTTTATTTCCATCCTGCCCCATGTCTCTCCAAGAGAGGAACTGCTCCATGTTGTAAATATTCTCCCACCATCCCAATTTGATGCTCTCACAAAGGTGGAGACAGTTCAATTGGGTTAAAAAAATCCCAAAACACCACAAACCAACAACAAAATGCCCACACCCAAAAAACCAACCTGCCACCTCTCCCCATCCTTGCAATATTGCCCAGGAGAAATGAAAAGAACTTCTCATTAGCCTGTAAAACCAGAGAAGTTGAAACACGCCACTGAAACCTAACTTCCTTACTAGAAAAAGGAGCTAAAACAAAGAATCTCTGGAAGGTAAACATCATCTAATAAATCTCATCTAATAAAATTCCAGTTTGGAAATTGAGGAAGGAATGAATCACCGGGTAAAATATGTGCAGATAAAAGCTTTATATGGACATCAAAATTTTTGTAGCACAGACCAAAACTGCTCTTACAGAGGTACACAAGTAATATTTTTACCGCCTCTTTCCATTCTTTGTTTGGATGGAAATAGGCCATGAAGAAATAGATACACCATCATATTATTTATCAAAAACCTTCTGATTTGACAAAAATGCCTTTCTAGCCTCTAGAGCTGGAATTCTGTTAAACCCCAGAAACCTGAAACAAGTCTGCCTTACGCAGAAGTAGACCTGACAGCACTAATCAAAAGCAATAGATGCATGTCAGTCTCATCTAGTACCCAATCCCAGTGAGCTCTGACAGCAGCCAGCAAGAGGGGACTGCCCATCCCCATCTAAAGAGCTCCCAGGAGAGACTTAACTCGCAGAGGTTCCCCCAGTGTAGTCTTTCCAGAGCTCAGCGTCACACCACGGCACACTGTGGTCCACTGTGGCTGTGCATCTGCTAGTGGTGTTGTTTCCTTGGCTCAGGAAAACAGAACCTTCCACTGTGTGTCTGTATTTGCACGACAGACACCTAGTCCCTGGTGTTGGCAGGGTACAAAGCCAGAGCTAATCCTTGGGAGCTTAACACAGCATGCCAGGAACATCCACTGTCTACATTTCATGCATAACATGAAGATCACAGAGACGTCTTTTTCTATCTTGACATCGGATAAGGACGATGGAAAATAGCACCAGAAAACAGCAGAATAAATTAGGAAGTTATATACAGAGGATGAAAGGACTAGTAGATTTTCATTTACTAGCACCTTATTGCTGGCTTCCCTCAGACTCCAAGGGCAGAACTGGTGATCAACATGGACAAAGGGGCTCCATCCTGTTTGGACCACATAATTCAGTCTGGGTTGCTAAATGTATCAGTACCTGATGACACCATCAGACTGATGGGGAGTTGCACCTCTTTTAACCCCAGCAGAGTTAGTATATCTGCACTCCCTGGGAATATCAGCAATGTGACAAAAAAGGAGCAAAGTGCACTGGCATCTGTAGGCTTTCCAATTCAGCCTCATGAGGCCAAGCCCACAGTGTCTATATGTGTTTCTGTTGTCCCTGTCACTCTTTCCACAATCAACAATCACTGAGAATGCCATCGGAACACAACAAATATCTCATGTATAAAAGTCTAAATCAGAGGCTAGATCTTTAGATCCAAGAAGCCCACGTAAAGGACACCTGGCTCCATGTCACAAGACAGCAAGAGCACTGAGGAGCAGATGGATTTTACTGGCATGTTTTCCTTCTGGAAGAACTGAGAGGTGATTGCTTATGCAAAGAGATGCAAGAAGCAGGAACCTACTAAGAGCCAAAGGGTCATCTGTGTCCTCATTTTTATTTCTGGAAAATGACTGCCCCCACTCCACTTTCCTGTGACCACCTTGCTCTATCCAGTGCTCCAGTTTGAAAAACTAACCTTCCTGTAGGCAACAGTACCTGCTGCGACAACAAATGCAAACTGAAGCTCTGAGAGTAATTTTAAGCTCAAATCCTCCCCTGAAGAAAAAAGCAAACCTCTTTCTTCCTCAGAACTGAAACTAAAATCCTAAATAATTGAGGGTTTTTTCTAGTACACAGAAGCTTTTATTCATTATAAATTCAGTAGCCTGTCAAACTGAAGGTGATGCTGCTGTGGATTCCCAGGCAAACAGATACAGAAGACAGGTTGATCTGTGTCTCTCGCATGCAACACTGGTATTTACTTTGTCTGTACTCTTTCAGAATTGAAAACAGTTACAAAACACTGCAAGAGTCATTTAATTTTTAACTTCTGACTTAAGGGAAGAGCATGTGCAGAATGTCCCTTCCAAAATGGCATTTTTATTAAGATTGACTCAGACAAAATCCTATAGAGCTGCTACTCTACAACAGTATAAAATGTCACCAGCATTTGGATAACATACTCTGAAATATGAAGCTTCAATGATGCAGCCAGATGTGACAAAACCTCACAGCGTCTTTGCTAGAGACTTCTGCTGTTCAGAAATAGGGTAGGTGTATGCTTAGGTTCTTGTGAGCTCAAGCCTCAAGGAGCAGAGGAAAAATAAATTTTTAAATTAGGGCCCCAGCTTATGGATCTATTAATTATTTATTCACACAATACTGATTTATATTCACAGTGC
This sequence comes from Myiozetetes cayanensis, assembly GCF_022539395.1. Classification (NCBI taxonomy): domain Eukaryota; kingdom Metazoa; phylum Chordata; class Aves; order Passeriformes; family Tyrannidae; genus Myiozetetes; species Myiozetetes cayanensis. Next base: position 27,212,026 of record NW_026087964.1, read on the forward strand.
AAATGTATTTCATCCATGGCCTCACAACACCACCACTCAGACAGCCTCTACTGAAGAACAACTTTGCAAATAACGTCAATTTAGGCAAGTATATGTCCTAAGATATGTTAATGTTTTATCTGGAGAACACAAAGCATATTAAAGATAACTCACTGTCTTTTGCTTACCTCTGTGAGCTTTGTATGTTCTCCATTACCTCAGACATGCAGACAAAAAATGCAGATGTGTAAGTTAGTTAACCATCTTTGACACAAGATCCATAAATTTCATGTCTGAGACAATTTAATGGTCTTTCAAGTATTACATCAACTTTCCCCCTAACAGGATCCAATGACAACAATATGGGCAGCTACTTTATCTGCTGAGAAGTTATATGTTATAGTTATACATACATTAACTACATGTACCATATATAAACTATATATAATATATATAACTATATAATATATATAAAAATAAATTATGTACTATATAACATATATAAAAAATATATATATAGTAACTATAGAACTTAAAGTATATGATGAAATAAAGGACTTGAAGAAAGCTAGAAATATCCAGTCAGACGACTTAAACATAATTTTAAAAAATTAAATATTGTGAGAGGACATTAAGAGTCAGCTTTAGAATACCTCATACATCTCACCTCAAAACTGAGAAAAACTCAGTAGAATCGACAACCCAATTACTCACTGTTTACTGAAAATGCATAAAACAACATGCACAATCTGAGGAACTCCACAGAGACAAAGAAACAAAAACAAGTCTGACAACATCAGAAGAGATCTATATCTCGATTTATTTGGAGAAAGAAGGGATATGAAGATAGAGAGAACCAAGTAGTAGTATGGCATATTCAAGAAAGCAATATAGTTTGGCATTGCATACTGCAACTCCCTTGGGAATAACAAAATGAGAAGAATTTGTTACTGGTATGTGATCCTGACGGTACAGTCAAAGCTCTAAAGTCTCCTAACAAAATAAAAATGTCTTGTTCTCTTAATTACTGGGGAAAAAAAAAAAAGGAAATAATTTAGATACTCTAAAATTCATTGAGACAGAACAGTATAAAAACACCAACTGTGGTGAATCCTAACAATGCAGTCTGAACTTGAGAACAAGTTTGAGAAGAACACTAGGAAGCAAGTACGCTGATAGACTTACTTGACAGCTGAAGGGACCAACCTGAACTACATTAAGACTATTGTCACGTACCTCTGTTTTTTGCATCCTGTCCTCAACTGTAACAAACATACTACCTCAGGAAAAAACCACATTTATTTAAAAATAAAAACAACAAACAAATACCACAACCCAAAAACCCCACTCAAAACAAATGACTACAGAGTTTAGGGTGGCTTTCTTTGAACATCAGCACTTGAAGATTTCCAGAGCATAGTGGTGCTCAGTCAAAACATTAAATCCTTAGAGCCAGCTGTTGTACTATATTTTATTTGTTAACAGTGGAAAAAATTTTGCCAAGAAAGTAACAGCTATTGTCTTTCAAAGATTATTTCAGGTTTACAGATATTCCCTTAACTCTTCGAAATAAAAATCATTATATGTCCCCAATGAATACATTTATTAAGTAACTGAAATTCACAAGCATTTAGATTAATTCTGCATTTATTTATACAGAGATGGCAAAATGAGTACCTGCTTTTATAGCTGGTTCACATGCAATAGTTACACTAAGTAGCTTTGCTGTCTGTTTATAAGAGAATGTTTAAGGCTAGATCACGAGACAATTAAGTAATTCAGATAGTCCTCCTATTTCCCATGGATGAAAAAAAAAATCTAAAAAACAGACTATGGCTGGCTTTTTACTACAGCTAGAAAGGCAACAAAATAATCCAACGCACAGTGCAATATCTGCAAAGAGAGGTTTAAGCCCGATCTCATTGTTGCTTTTCAAGGGATAAAGGAGAAACACTAATTTACATTGTTCAACTCTGGGAATTTCCAGTGTGTAAAATATTAACTATGTTAAATGAATACAGAATCTAATCTTGTTCCTGCATCAACCCAAAGAGTTTACAAAAGTGTTCCAAGTTTTTCTGCAGGATTTCCTGGCTTTTCTTTTGGAAATAGGGGCAGAGACAGAAAAACTGACAACCCCAACTTATTTAGAAACGCTAAAGCTCTTAAAAGCAGAGATCGAGAATCCAGTCTCAACACAACTATACTGAAATTCCTGGTTAAACCTAGTCAGAAAGGCTTCTTCTTGAATATGGAAGATCTGTACCTCTTGGCTGCCAGGGCACATATGTTCACATATACATCAAGACCTTTTCAGGTTTCCAAGCAACAAGAACACTGCTTGGACAATGTTTCTACAACCTGCAAAAACTTTTACAAGCAATACACATCACTCCCCACTCAATAACAAACCCAAAAAGACCACCTGATCAGATATGAAAGGAGAAACAAAGCCCTTATCAAGTCACTTGACTAAATATCCCTCATAAGTAGGGTAATCTGCCACCATGCTGAAGACTCCAGATGATCAGCTAGATGAAAGAATTTAATGAAGACCTAAGTATTCGGCATTCCTAATGATGTTCACCAGCTCTCAGAACAGTCTTCCCCATTTTTAAAGAAATTTTACAGATTTTGTCATAGTATCATGTATAATTTTAAAATATTAAGTCTTTTTTGTTGTTGTTAAAGTACAAGCAGAGTGTGATATACATTAATCCTGTGTCTTCCAGACATGGAAAGTGCAAGTATTTTGAAGGTAACCTATTCTATCCAAGAATCTACAATGTAAGAACTCTTTCCTCTGAGTTTTAACAGGGATGGCTGAGAGCATGAAAGAAAAGGGTGTAAAATGAACCTTAAAGTATGCCTCCAACTTCTGTCTGAACCAAAGTACTTTGTTAATAAAAGCATCCTATGAGAGTATGAGAGTTTGAGTGAGGAGCCAGCATCCACCTTTAACAACCTGTTCTAAGAGAGAGCTTCATGGTCTGTTACATTTATATCTTATTTTTTCATTTAACCTTGATCAGCACAACTACTCACTTTTGCAATAAGCCTCCTGATTGAATTTATTCCCTCTCCCAGTGTTATATTTTCTCACAAACGATTGAACTAAACCAGCCATACTTTATGCGAGTAAGAAAACAGAATACCATGACAGAGCATATACCATTTCTTGATAAAGCTTCTTTGGTTTTGATGGCTTCTACAGCCTTTACTAACTGATTCCAGTCTGCATAATCCATCACAATATGGCAACATATAACATATTTAATAACACCTTACACGTGTATCCAGCAGTTGTCCTAGCTGTCCTGGTAAGTCTTGTGCTGCACACTTAAGTGGAACCTGTTATCCTTAACAGCCCATAGATCCCTTTCAGCGTTGTGGAAAAACAGGACAAGCCCTCCAATAAATATTTACATGTTTTATTCCCAAAATGATTGCTTTACCTTTGGAACTGCCAAACAGGATATTTGCTTTTGCTTGGCTTACATAGTTTGAGAGATTACTGTATTGTAACTTATCCTTAATGCTCAGTCAACAACAGAGACGTGAGATGTGAATACCCACCGCGTTCACCCACACTGCACTGTAATACCCTGCACAGGTATTAGACATAGGCCTCTTTTTCTACAGGGAGGGCTGGAGAAACAAAGGAAACAGCACTAACTTCTACCCATTTTTAGATGCAGTTTTGCATCAGTTCAAAATTCCATCTCACAAGAGGTGACATTTTTATTCATATTCACAGACATTATGGTAAGTGCACACAAACAGCCCCACTTGAAGTTAGCAAGTTTAAAAGTACAATAAAACATTCCCAAGAAGTTAAATTTGCCTTAGCTTTAAAGCCAGTGCTGAAGAAATACACCACAGAACTTGTAAAGGTTATTCGATGCACTGAAAATCACCCAAGAAAGATACAGAATTCACAAAATGACATACTGTGAATGTTTTAACACTAACAAGAGATGAACAGCAAATATACATGTCTCTCCAATTTTACAGGCACACTAACTGTGTTGTGGCTTGCTTTATCAGAAAGAAGATTGTGGCTTTGCACCACTTCTGTAAATGAATGGAAAATGGAGAAAGAGCACCAATAGTCAGAGAACAGACACTGTATCTAGAAAAGTTTGCTATTTTTCCATCCTTAAAGTATGAAAAGCAATGTGAACAACTGAGCTAGACACTTAAGTAATGTCTTAATACTGCAATCAATTACCAGAGTCTTGCTGCAAGAAATTAGTCCTGGGCACAGGGTTAAGAAATAGAAGTGGGGTTGGAACTCCTCACTGAGTAAGGCTAAAATCCATAGACTTAACTATGGCATTGAAATGAAAGAACAAAAGCTTTATACTAGCTGCAATCACTAGAACAAAGCTCCACTATAATATCAAAGCCACAAAAAAACCCAGAAAAAAAAAAAGATAGTGGGCCTCATTCTACATGGTACTGGCTGACATTATTTCAGTTCATTTCAAAAAGGATCATTTGTCTTTTCTTAAAATGTAAGACATTGTACTGCAGAACATTCAAACAGTCATGCAATATTTTTATTTTGTAGGAACTATCTGCAACTGTGAGGATGGGGAAAAAATATCTTTCTTTAAAATGCAAAATACTCCATCAGAAAACTCTGCATTCATAAATGGTAAATAATATTAATGTTCTGTTTAAGTTAGAAATTTGTTAACTTCAAAGTCTAACATATCCAATTTTGGAAGCTGACTCAGTACAGGAAACAGTTGAGGTTTATTAAGACAAACACTGAAATACAGCCATTCTACTGGCAAAAGTATGATGCTAAAGATCATTTACTAAAGAATCGCTAACTATTACAGCCAATTTGGAGTTTAAGGCTGTGTTTTAAAGGCATCATATCCAGCATTTCAAAGCTATGTAACTACATGCTTTATTAAGTTGGAAAAGATGAATCACAAGCAGAATTATATTAAACTAGTAAAAAGGGGAGGGAGCACTAATTTTCTGCATGAAAAATAGAGAGAATGTGCCACAACTAAATTTAGGGGGAAATAAAGTTATATTTTGAGACTATTGCTAGCAGGCATAAGAGGAATTTACTTTTTTAATTTCTAGTCCAGAAATAGATTTTGTTGCCCATCATGAGTTTCCTCAATTGAGCTGATCAAGACATTATGTTGCCAGTTGAATCATCCTCTACATGCTTATACAGCAGACTACATTTGAGCTCTTGAAACTTAGTGTCAGGCTTTACCTAAACTAACATTAGTTCAGCCAAATATCAATAAAAGCTACAAAAAGAACAAGCACTTTGTGCAAAGTCTTATCTTACACTTTATGTATGACACAAGCACTGACCCTTAAGAGAAGATAGCAAAGTACTCAACTACAGTTGATATATCCACATTGGACACCCAAGAGAGTAAAAGACAAAAGCATTAAACTTATGCTGTGACTACAGGAAATCAAAAACATACTGCCACAGTACCAGAGTTGCAGGTCAAAACTGATTTGCCCAATAATTCCAGACTCAAAAATTTACAACATCTGCTTGGCTACAGCATCTCTTTCAGAAAGACATCTGCTATTCACTCAAGGGACAGAAAGCTTTCCAATGATCTTCAGTATCTCTCAAAAAGGGCTTTTCAAGGAGTAATTAATTACAAGCAGCATTTAATTCAGTAAATACATGCTGATTCTCAGGAAACTAAATTAGACTGCCAACTCTCTTGAAAAGACCTGGAAATTGCTGCAAGTAGAAACGTAATCTGAAGACTTTTCTGTCTTCTGGCAGATAGAAATTGGCACCAGGTGTCCTGACTGGCACAAGAACCAAAACAAACGCAACAGAAAGTCCTTAAAACTCTGCCAGATTTTGAAACGCCATCTGCCATTTAATCAGCTGTGATTCCCTCCCCTTGCCATATGAGCAGACACACACATCAACATCCTTGGATAATTTCAACTTCTTATACAAGTGTAGTCTGCAGTGATACACAGAGACAGCTCACACCAAAAGGTTATCTACAATGAACCTTCCAGAAAAGAAAGATTGTGCATGATTCTTGTATTTTTTTTTTAACGCCACAACACATGAATTCATTCATTACTTAGCTCACTGTGGCTAAACAGCAAAGACTATATCAAGTTTCATTTCCAGAGTTGTTTGGTTTGTTTGTTTTTGCTGTTGTTGTTGTTTTTTTGTTTGTGTTTTTTGTGGGTTTTTTTTTTCTTTCTTTTTAAATACCATTTAAAACTTCTAAAGTTTCACAGGAAACAGAGTAACAGATTGCACAGATTGCATATTTTAAGACCTGGGTAGCCTGAAGACAGTAAATAGACAAAACCCAAAACACCTTTTTCCACCTTTAAAACTGAAGTCAGTGATAATTTCAGAACTCTCCACTGCAAATCTGTTCTTCCAAGAAAAGAACCAATATACTAATATAATGTATAAACCTAATTTGAGTTGCACCACAGAAAATATAAAAATGTGTTCAGAAAACTCACCAGGACCCAAACAAGATAGGCTTTGGTGTACATTTCTTCCAGGAGAACCTACGGTGTTCAGGAAAGAGAAAAAAAAATTACACTTCAAGAGAGCAAAGAAAATACAAGATGCATTCCCATTAAGCCAAACATGTATTTTCCATTACAGTTATCATATTTCATTTAAGTCAGGTAGGACGATTTTACTTTACTTATTCAGAGAGGACCACAGATAATTAGGAACTATCATCATAGTAAATTTTTTCCACCTATATGCTCATAAAGGTGAAATAAATTAACGAATACTCAAACATGCTACTTGGCAAGTTAGATACAAATGAAACACTGAAAAAGTTAATCCGCCCTACCTGCATTGGAGTTATGTGAAAATTCACCTCAGAACCTTATTAAGGATACTACATGAAAGCAATCTTTCAGACTGCTAGGTATAAGTGCAAAAGTCATGTGCAGAAGTTCACAAAAGGTCTTTTGACAGCACCTTTTTTCAGAATTTACAAATAGTGTGTGATCCTACAACAGGTTTTTCAATGGGAAAAAGCTACTTTGTACTGCTACCATACTTGTTACCCTCACCTCAGTTTTGTAAATGGAACTTCGCTCCCAAGGCAAAAACTTTGTCTTACAAAGCCTTCCTGAAGATTCTTACCTATTATTTTGATTCACTTTGGCAGAAATTACTAATTGCAATTAAAAGTTAAAGATAAAACAAATGGCTGATACAGAAACATACAAGTGGAGCAAATATCCTCAACAGACAGAGCTGACCACCATGCTCTCTCTAGAATCTTAATTTAAACCCAAACTTACAAAAATCTAGTCTATCTTGTGTCTTGCAAGCATACAATCTTACAAGAGGATGACAGAACATCATTTAATAGACTGTCTGTTAAATGGTCATTAAGGGATGCAAGTTTCAAGCAGACAGTAGACAATGAATGCCCCTTAAACAAATACGTAAGGAACACTTTGCAGACTCAGTCTCCAGTACTATGAACTGCAAGGAAAATGGGCAGACCATCTCAATTACTCTGAAGTCAGAGCATAGTTGCTCTTCCTGAATACAGAGGGATTCAAGAAAAAGTGAGAAACTGACTTTACCCAACAGCTGATTACCTCTAATCTCACTGACTTTCCTTCCTGAGTGCAGTGGCCCAGCTGATTTTGGTGTGCACTGGTTCAGTGAAGGAGACTTGGTTTTGGCTCCTAGAAGTAAAAGCTGAGATGAACTTTAAAGTAGAACTATGTCGCCAATTAAAGACATATCTAATATTACACATTTAAGTACAAGATGCACAAATCTACTCAAACACACAAAGATACACCTCCTAGAACATATAAGCTATATTTAAACTTAGCTTTGCTTTACCAGAACTCATACTGGAATAAAATGATGTTTTTAATAAAGCTTCTAAGCAGGAGAAAACATTAGTGAAAAATTCACTTCAGCACTAAGACCTAATTACTTAAAGTCTCAAAACAGTAGCTAATAGAACACAGCTAAGGAAAATACTGCCTGAAAGAGACCTCTTTCCAGCTATCCAGACTCCCACTCAGAGCAGGCTCACCATCAAGACAAAAATCAGTTTTTGTCCAGATGAGCTGTACAACCTCCAGGAAGGGAATTTTTATGGCATGACTGGGCAAGGGCGCATGTCCCACTCTACAACTTGCAAGCATTTTCCACTGCCACATCATCTGGTGCTACTGAGAGGAGTCTGGCACCATGATCCTTACAGCTGTCCTTTTCAAGCCATTGACTACACAAGCTCAACTCCCTCAACCTCTCCTCAGCAGACAGAGACCCCACCCATCTTCCTAAGTCTCCAGTTGACCTTTCCAGTTTCAAAACAACCCTCTTGAACTGGGAAGGCCCCAAAACTCAACACAGTAGTCCAGGTAACACTGAACAGATTCTTTTGGCCACCCTGCTCCTGCAGGTGCTGAAGGCAGGCTTCCATCAACTCTATCCAGGTTGCTGATGATGTTGAGTTATGCACAGTTGTGCTGCATGTATTTTACCCCCCACAGAAAACATCAGCTTGTCAGAGACACATATGATTTGTGTTTGTTTCAAAGTGATTTATGGTTTGTGGCAAATTCTGTTTCTTCTCACTGTTTACTATTTTAAAGCATGTCATTACAGCATGATATTTGGCAGGCATCTCTTACTTATTCTCAATTATGTCAGATACCAGCTTAAGTCTAAAGCAGGAGTACAGTATTTAATTAGGTTTATCCAATTACAATAACCAGTTCATCACAAAGATGGTCAGAAGCAAGCTGATTATAGCTAGGATTTAGCAAAGAGACACAGCAAGCTTGTTTATCTGCTCCCATTATGTCTTTAATTTTGGTCAGAGAATGAGTTGTCAACTGGTGTTCGTGGCTTGAGTGGAAGAAGCACTGTTGGTTGATCAAGAAGTCCTGTCCTGAACAGGAACTGGAACCAGAACAATGTTTAATACAAAGCCAAGGAGTACATTTAGTGTTTTCTTTAGCACAAGATAATAAAGTACAATTGCCTTATCTTCATTAAAAATTAAAGCTTCCAATTCAGCCAGTAAGAAGAATATTAAGAAAAAGCAGCATGAAAAGCTGAGCTGTTTCTGGGACTCCACCCCTGGAAGGATGAGATAATGACACTGATCTACGAAAGAAGATACTTCATTCAATAATACCTTATTCAAAAAAATATCCCCATCCTCCCAAGGTCCTTTCTCTATGCTGTAAGGGGTAAAGATAATGCAAAGTCTGCACGAGGACAAGAACAATTCAGGACAAATTCAGGGTAGGTTACCAACAGCCACAGAATCTGAGCCTGAACTTTCTGAAAGAAAAGAACTCTTATTAAAATACTGTAAACCCCATGCGATGACACCTGCCATGTAGCAAGGTGCACGTAGTCCCTGTACCATGCAAACCTCTGTTGTACCACAGTGCAGACCTCCTCTTCCATTTCCCTGAAATACCTCCATCAATTACAACAATTCAAAGAACATTTTAACCTTCCCACAAAGTCTTACAACACTCGAAGCATCACTGATGTGATTTTACTTCCTCGCACTGTTTTCCGGGAGCACCATTACCAAACACTGCTTCAGGAGGTAGATACCTGCAAGTGGCAAAGTACTGTAACAGCAGGAGCTGTGCTTTCACTCTGTCTACAAACAGATCCACGTACCTTTAGGAGTTGACTTCAACAAGTGCAATCTAGGCCTTGATAGTGCTTTCAAAGGGACAGGTCCCGAAGTGCCATTCTGGCAGGCTGGTTTTGAAGGCCATTCTCCATTCTTGATGACTGTGGCATTTGCAGCTGCAATGCAGAATGACAAAGAATTTGCTCTAAGCATAAACAGTTTGATGAAGCCAAGTCTGTCTTACTAGAGGCTGAAGGACCTTAAAAGAAGTTTGGGTTTATTACCACAATGGAAATTTTTCCTTGAAAAACAAAACCCTGAAATTTTGGGAAAGCATTGTTTCCCTTTTCTAGAAAAAAATCGGAAAATACTTCTAAAGTAAGTACACATTGTGTTGGGTACTACAAAAATTATGTATACTGACACAAAGAATAAGAAGCTGACATGACATTTACCAGAGACAAGCAAAAACTAAGTCACTCTGGAACAGTTGGTCACACTGTTGCTCTTTTCTCTAGTCATTAAAGAGAGGGAAAGCTTTTGGCATGTATTATCAGGTTTGCATTAGATTAGTATTTTAATGAGGCTGGCTATTGGGCTATTTTTAAAGGTTTGTCTAATATTGTTCATCAAGAGATGGAACACACAGTCTTGAGATAATTTTAGTGTCTTTAAATGCACTAGCATAAAGCATGTAAGTTAGCTGCTTCAAAAAGATGGTTTTTGGCCACTAAATACATTTTCAATCACAGAAAGAGGGACAGAACTTCCGTCTCCTGTAGAAACACAAGCAACCAAAGCCATCCTCTTTTTTTAAGATAAAGAAAGTTGGAGCTCCTCAAAAGGCACAAAAGCTAACTATTGCAAAAGGATCTATACATGAAGAACAATTTGCATAACACATCAGTAAAACAGTTATTCTGTGGGAGTCTGACCTTGATCAACATCAGATTAAAACAAATTTGTTTTGGTAAAACATGGGGCCTGAAAGTCCTTAACTTTTTCTTTAAATCACTACATTAAGGATTTTTGCTTAGAGTTCACTGCAAGTAGTTAAAAACTGCCTACAGACTGGTGTGCTACCAGTCGGAAAATCAGAAGTACACCATGGAAGTAACACTTTGGATAAACAAGCAGCCTTCTGGAGCAGGACTAGTTAGGGCACTGTTTCACCCCATTAAAAGCTCTGGAGTCAGCTAACCAGGCTGCATGCAGATAGGAAAACAAAAGGCAGAGTTGCAAAGTCTGATCACTATATGACTCAAAGCTGCTTATTCACAGAATTAGGAGCAGCTACTGCAATCCTGATTGAAGATGGACAGGTATGAAATAATCTCACCCCATTTAAGATCGAAAGAGTTTAAAAAACTCAACTCATTAAAAGAATTTTAGTGAAGTACTGACTGTTCAGAAGTGCAAGCTCAACTGCTAGGAGCTTTTTAACTTCTGAAACACTATTTCCTTTATTAGTAATTATTCTAATGCAATTAAAATTTGGACTCTTGTTTTTAACCTCAGAGTTTAAACATTTCACTACATTCAAATTATAGTATTTTCAGCTCAGCACTAAAATTTCTGAGATTTCTCTACTGTTAAAAGAAATTCTATTTTCCAATGCTCCAACTGACAGCCTGCATGAAAAATATGCTTTTATTAACAACAGCATTTCACACCTCATGATCTCTAAACTTCTCAAATTGGAAGTCATTTTAGAGAAAAAAAGATCATAAAGTTCAAGTGCTCATTAGACAAAAAAATCCCTAATGCTGCCACAAGGAATTACCAATCTAAAGACATCCTATAACAAAGGGCTGCGCTGACACAGCAAGAGAAGCACTTGTGTCATTTTGTTCTCTGTTAATACAAGGCAAACTCCTTAAGCAAAACAAGCCAGGTGACTTTGTTGAATTAATACTGTTGACAGAGCTACAAGTTTGTCATAAATTTCATGGCATTCACAGCGTAAGCCTCCGATTTTGATCTTTGTGTCCCCCACCAATCTAATAAAAACATTTTAGGATTACAAATACAATTTTTTTCCTGACATTATTGCACAGTAGATTAAATGAAAGAATAAAAAGCAAGAACAGCACTGTACTTAATATTAGATTATAAAGTAAATTTCTTAATTTTTTTCCAATTTAACATCATAAAAATTTCACTAACATATGAATTCTATGTAATCTAAAGTCCTTATACTCAGAAAACCTTACTATCAGACATAAATCACACCTAAAGAAAAATAATCTCACAAAAAATCAGCAAATCAAAATATTGCATATATTTACCAACCTCCACAAAACAAAAAGCATGCTTTAAAATAGAAATAAAAAGGAATACAACCTACTTCTTTTCCCAGTAAACGTGGCTAACAAAGGAACAATGCAAAAGCTGTAAGACCCCACTACCAGCAATGTCAGTAAGGTAATATCATAGTGGCTTCCTGAGTCAGTCGGTGGTGTTAGCGTAGAATTGATAAAAATAATAGGAGAAAAATTAGTTTCTGTGCAACTGCGGAGTCCTCCTGGTATAGTCATTTAAAAAGATCAAAGCAAGCTTAAAGTCTAGGAAACTGCAGCCATGTTCAACCTCTCATATTGCTCTCGCTTGGTCTTCGTGAATCGGAGTGGAAAAAATTGTAAGCTTGAAGGCAGTGGACAAAACAGATTACAGCAGCTAGCAAATCAGGCTAAATAAGGAGTCATCTGTTTGGACACTTAATCTGAATACACTCCTTTGTTGTAAAGCGATGACCCCATCCTTTGTTACATGAGGGAGCAAAACGAAGAGAGGACAAAGCTGCTTAGTAATTCCAGCTGCAGTCCTAAACCTGAACAGCAAAAGTCAACATGGCTGTCACAGTATCAGAACCGATCTGACTACAGAGCGATCTGCACATGTATATTTTATCACACGTACTCTTATTCCTTTAAGGAATATGTTAAGTCTTAGTTTTTAAATGAAGGCACTACAGGGGGGAAAAGAAAAAGCAAGGAGAAAATTTAGTTAAGTAGGCATGCATATGCGCATACATAAACTACAGATGTATGATAAATCACAGTTCTCTTTCTCAGTCCATTGAAGACTGATTTAAGTGACATCTGGCACAAAGAAAAGGCGTTTGCCCAGTCTTCAAGATATAACAGATGACATGATACTAACAGAATATTTGAATGTACTTATTTGAATATATACAGCTGGGAATACTAATACTACTAATACTACTAATACTAATACTACGACATATTTTTGCCACCAGAATTCCTACAACTGATGTATAGCTTCAGATCACAGCTAGTTCTATTATTTTTCCTCCCTGATTTTTAATCAAGATGTATTTGGTTAGGTCATACACTGATGCTTGCAGTTACCTTAGAGATTATAGAAGTCTACCCATGCAAAGTTTTACCTTCTAAAATGAATTTCACTTACCAGTCTTTGATTTCATCTACACATTTTGTATTAAAACTCTGAAAGCAGATATAATCCAGTTCAAAAAAACATTTAGTATCAAAAACCTGTAATGTGCTTTTCCAAATATTATGACAAGTAAACCATTCTGTTCAGACTTATCTCTTTTTACACTACATGTAAACACTAGGAAACTCTTGCTGAAGAACACACTGGTTGTAATCTTTCAGGGTAGAAGAGGAGCTGTACCAAAACCGCTACTCAAACCACAACCCAAGGCTCAAAGTTCCTTCAGGCAGCATGTCTCAAAAAGGAAAGCTCTCAGTTAAGAGGCAAAAAAGTAAGTCCTAGAACTAATAAGTAGTACAACTGGAATTAATAAAGGCCTTTGTCAGCCAGGACTCCCTCCCAAGAGGATTTTTTCCAACAAGCAGTTGACACTGGCTATCAGTTAAAACCCATAACCCTCACACATACTCACAATTACTGCTGAAAAGACTTCGCTCACTCTGAGTGCTGCTGACTGATGAGAGGCTAGGTGTTCTCTCAAGCACCGATCTTTTGACAGGCACTTTGAATTTGGCAAGGGATTTACCAGAGCTAGTCAAGGAGGCTGGAGAATTTTTCACTGAGGCATGTTTCTCTCCTGGCAAAGATCCTATACCTGTCAATTAGGGGGGAAGGAGGAAGAAGAACAAGAGGAGTTGGAAAGAAGCTTAAACAATTGCTTCTTTTACACATATGTCTACAAATGAAAATATTTACACAGTAAAAATCCATATAAAAAGGTTTAATCTATCTCATATTGATATGGCAAAAAAAATGCTGTAAATGCAGAAAAACAGTTCCAAGAATTTAAAGCATCATATTTTTCCTCAAAAACAAGTGAAGCGCTTTAAAGATTGGCCTTCAAGACAGACCTCTGCACACAAAAAAAGTCTTTCTTGCATTGTCCTACCTCTGTGTGTTATGGTTCGCTGTAGTGACCATCCCATAAAAACAAAAACAACCTCCACAGACAATCCAAGAAAGGATTCTTCTGTTTGTTCCCGTCCCTAAAACAGAGATTCCCACCCCGTTCCACTCTAAAAGATAATATTCTTTCAAGAACATACACAGTATGAGAATACTCACATAGTATACTTAAAACTGACTAGTTCTGCAGAACTAATTAAACAGCACTCCCAGAACCAAGTTCTTAATGGTCAGCTGGTGCAGACACATTTTTATACTAATTCCAGTTTTCATTTGAGCTTGTTGAATACAAACTCCCAATAGCTAAGTGAATCAAATAGGAAAAGTATCTATAGAGGAGACACGTATGCCATCTTCAGGATAGGAGCTTACTCTTGCACTACTAACAAAGCAAATACATGTTCCACAAGAAAATTAAGAGTTTAATCAAATTAAGCTTTTAGTTTATTTCTGAAAAGTGTGGCATCCAGATTAAAACTTCAGTGGCCCAAAGGAAGTTACGTACACAGAGACTTGTCTTGGCAGCTCTGAGTTGACACTTGTCAGCTCTGATGACAAAATCTTTATAGAGTCCTCTGAATGTGGAGAAGAGGTTTTCGTTTTTGTACAAAAACACAGACATGGAAGACAGACTTATATATTTTTAAAATGTTTTGTTATCTATTATAACAAAAATATATCTAAAATAGCTTAATTTCTAATGTCATTGCCATTTTCAAGTCTGACAGTTTATCTTACTTGAAGAGAGACAATTACAGTGTTTCAGATTTCACTTTGAACAATCAGATTTCTATGCAAAGGGAATACCCTTCCCTCTATTCTTGTCACTATAAACCACATTTCAATTTTGCTTAAGCTAAAATACTGTTGAACTGTGACAGAATTAGCTAGTAATTCCACTTTATTCAACATCAGTTTTACTACAGGAGCTCCACCCTTTAATAGATGACCAAGAAACCTTCAATTTGCACCAAGACCACAGAAGCATGACACTAAGGGGACTGCTTTACATTTTAGGCAAGAAGAACGCACCCAATGTCTGCCTTTCAACAGTAGGTGGTGTGACAGGATTAGATAACCTGTCTCAAAACATCCTGTACCAAGTATGCAAAAACAGGAACAGCACTAGTAAAGAAAGGTATGGCCAAGCTATTTTCCTCAGTTCAGACCAATTCAGTAACAAAAGGGAAAGCCCACATACAACATACACTAAACCTTCGTTGGCATATTATGTAATACTTGTCACAGAATAAAACACACAAGCTTCAACAAGTCACTAAACATGCTTCGTGTCAGATCTCTCTTTGGAGGTGCACTTTTACTACTTGTGTAACTTTATTATGGAGAACTGTGATTCTGTATATGGCTTTATTGTAGCCTGCTATTAAACCTCTGAGACAAAATTATCAGCCATATTTTAGAACTTTTTGTAAGTTACTGCAAAGGACACTTGAATATACAGAACTCACTATAGGGCTTTGTTGTGCTAGGAGAACAGTACAAACCACAAGCTCACACTTACTGAAAACATCTTTAGAACACAGCATTCCAGAAAACATATCTGAAATAATTTGACAAAAAACATATAAAATTTTTGTGACATCTGAACTTTGTAAAACAAATCTGATAGCTTTATAAAACTGTTCACATTGTTTTCTAAAACCTTGTTTCATTAATGGATCAACATACCAGAATAATAAGTAATTCAGACCAGTCAGAAGTTCCTTTTCTAAATAATCTCTCAGCAAAACAAGGTGCAAACCCCAAAGAAACTCCAAACAAAACAAATTAAAAAAAAAAAATACCCCCTAAAAACAAACAAATGAAAACCACAAAACCCCCCAAACAAGCCAAAATGAGAAAAACAAACAGGAAAAAAGGGCCGCTGTACAAACACTGCCTGTTAAGGTTGTATGACTTAGTGAGTTAAAGTTCTACATTTCAAAAGGTAGCTAGAGGAACAAATGCAGTTTATCAGGTGCATTTGATTAAAGATGAAGGCAGCATGTTTGATTGCCATTGTGCTGGACTTGTTCATCCAGTTCTAAACATACAGGAACAAAATCCTGTTTTCTTCACACTGATTTTCACTCAAGAAGGGTCAAAGCACGTATGCAAAAATGCTCAGTCTCGTCTCATACTGCACGTTCCCTATACATGATTTGCAGCCAGCCCAACTTCTCTGCAGAAACTGGAGTGTGACAGTGCTCTGAACCAGCTGTGAACTCAAACCCATTCAGTGAGCACAGCAAGCTCTAGGACGTTCAGTTTCAGCAGCAGATCAAACAGATGACATTTGCTCTTCTCTTAGTTCTGCTGCTTGGTACTTTCCTGTAAGGCTTCTATTAAAGTAGTTACTCAAACACTCAAATACATCATTTTCAAAAGCCCTGCTCAAGGGAAAATTTCTTTCAGGTCATGACACAAGATCATTAAGCAGCTACTCTAGGTGTTACTTTAACTAACAATTTTACGAAGTATTTTTATAAAATAAATACTTCCCTTAGAAAGGAGTTACACAGAATTAAATGCAAAGGTTTTCAAGACAGAAGCAGGAAGATACAGTATATAAACAAAAGTGCTGGAAACAGGCATAAAAGCAGGATATTTAGTTAACCATTATTACAAAGACAACAAGCAATAGCAAACTAACAGGCTTTCATCAGTTATTTAATCTAGTCGCTGAAGCGGGATACTAGAAATACCACATTCCTCTACAATGAACTAATGAGTTGGCAATTCTTTAGAAAAAAGTCTTCATGCACCAACCATGTTACTTGAAGTGTGTTAAAGTATCTCTTGTATTGGAATGGAAATAAGCAAAGAACAAAGCTCATTCTTCAAGAAGCTCTGAAGTTAGCTTCCATATCCTTAATCAAATAATCATCCTCTCATATGAATCCCTCACAGGTGGTTATTGTCAAGAAAAAGTTAAAGCTAAGGCTTCCTTTAAATAGCACTGGAGTCTAAACCACTCAAATTGAGAAAATGTTGACACCAGGTAGATTGTAAAGTCAAAAACACATTCACAAATTCTGAAATTTCATGTCCACCATTTCAAACCACAGTAATACATTTCACATCTGGAGCTGAGCACTGAGCAACTGGCATTCACAGAGCCACATGACACCTAGAAATGAATGGTTGGAAGCCTTTCCCAAACATAAACTTTGGGCAGACTAAGTGCAAAAGGATTTTTTTTGAAGGATGTTTTTTGTTGTAGCTGTTTTTGTTTAACCCTAAAGCTAACACTAACAGTTGTTTTGGCCTTACATTGCCTCATGTCTTGAAAATGTTGAATTTTGGATTTTTGCCTTATGCTTTTCAGATTTTTTCTGAGAACGTAAAATACAAAGGTCTCTGTTTTAAAAGTGCTAAACTTCTTAGCTTATAAAAAATAAATTTAAGCATGATGAAAAATCCCTGTTTAAGCCTATGGTAAAGTCCTTATAAACCATGGGGAATAAACCTTCAAGAAAACATGCTGGGTTTTGGCATTTACTGAAATGAACAAGTAAATAACAGAAAGACAAACTGGACTTTGATATTGTTTCCAGCAGACTGATCCTAACATAGTTGTAAGAGTGCTTATGGTTGTCATTTTAAACACTGCAAAACAGGAGCAATACTAACAATTTTCTGATGGCTGTAAGCTTTCCAATTTGCCTGATAAGCCATCCAGCAATATCAAATATATTATATATTATGCTATACACATATTGGTGTTCCTTCAAGGAACAAAGAGTGGTTACAGCATATTTCATAATTCTAAAGGTAATGTCTTTCTAATTACCTCTCCCTTTTAAAGTCTCAAATTACTACCAAAATGGCAGGACACAGTTATGTTATGTTGCCAGTACTGGTCAACTGTTCCACATAAACATGTTAAAAACCAGGGAATGTCAAGTTACTGCTGGATCTTTGGATATTTTACAAGAGAGATTTACTTGTTTAGAGGAAAACAGCTGGTCAGAGAGCAGGCAAGACTCCATTCTCCATGTGATGCAGACTTCCACAGCATTCTGTCCATTCCTCTACAATCCTTAGATGGGTAGCAAGAACCAGCAGCAAGCTAGTGCCAAAACCTTAACTGGGGTGCCAGCAGCCATGCAGGTAGGTATTCCTGTGTTTTTCCTCTTGCAGCTCAATATTCTTGGACTAAAACTGGAAAACTGATCATCAATACTGTAGAACATTATATTAGCAGTTACCAACAACCAAAACAATCCTTTTTGTTCCCTAAAATGCTATCATCATAAGAGTGATTGGCGTGTTTTCAGTTAAGGGAAGAGACAGAAGACTAGTCTCTCATGTATGCCTACCATTCAACTTCACTTTTCCCCCTTCCTATCTGGTCTAGTTTTGAAATGGGGCAGACTTCCTCACAGTTAAACCCTTCCACAATCAGACTCCTCCCTTCTCCATCTTCCCACAGGCTCAACCCCTTATGTGACCTCTCCAGCACCTAGAAACATCACTTCTCTTCCCTGGCCTCCAATATGAGCTCACACCTGACCTCTCATTTCCAGGGCCATCTGCCCATAATGCTGCCTGCTGGATTTAGTCAATTTTAGGTTTTTCCTTTTGTAGACTGAACTAGAGCAAGCCTCATGAGAAATCACATCTGCACAGTTATGCCGCCACCTCCTACGACCCCAGGCAGAGGCAGTCTCTGGACAGCAGGTAGCTTTACACCAGCTTCCCAGGCCAGCTGCACAGTGGTGGCAAAGCTTGCTCGCTCTGGCTTTGCCAGGAGACTGTCATAAGCTGTTCGCACCCTGACTTAAACAAACCAACCCCAACCACTAGCTTTAACACAGCTATTGGAAAGTTCTGTCTGTTTAGGAGTACTGGGCACAAGAAGTCAAATCAATATAACTACAAGGAAAGCTGAGGCAAGCCAAAGAAGACCACCAACCCCACCCAATTATGCTTTCATTATCCTCCAGCTCTTCAAGCCACAAACCCCTTCATATGAGGCACTGAAATTTGTTTGATAAATTGCAGCTTTTATACTCATGTTATCTACAAATCTTTTAAGTTTTCTGTCACAGGAGTTCCTCGGATGAAAGAGGAACCTCACTGTACCAAAACAAATACAAGTTTCTTCTAGAAGATAATTATTCCTATTTCTCTCCTCCTTTACCTCTACCCTGAGAGAATTCAGAACTAAACAGTACAGGTGAAGAGCTACTTAAGACACATCAGCATGTCCTTGCAAGTAAATGACTAGGTACCAAGAAATTCCCCTGCAGGGAAGTTACTGCACACCTCCCTCCCAAAGAAGAATATTCTTATAGATACATCCACATTTCTGATAGTGTTGATATGTTGACTGTTAGAATCAGTCTCTGCAAGTACAGTCATGCTTCTTGCTACAGGTACAACACATTAAAACTTCAACGGGGCTAGTCACAAAATCATCTGTAAAAAGTCTGGGAACATAAGTGAAAACTTTAACTCCCCAAGTAAGATCAGTGATGGCATCATAAACAAAGCTGACAGGATGAAATGCTCCCTTCTGGAAGCTGGAAGCCAGGAGAATATCTGAAATACCATGAACTTGGGAATATAAATAATTTAAGTTCATCCTCAAATGTTTCCAAGTGCCCCTCTTCTTCCCCACCCCAGTAAAACTCACAGAACCACATCCAAATTATTGAGAGGTAAATCAACCAATTTGCTTTGAAATTATTCATTGCAACATATCCCATATTATCACATACATTATTTCACTTTTACTCATTTCTCACGGTGAATTTGACTTACAAAGCTAAATAGGAAGCATTTCATTCCAAATGGGCATTTTTATGATGAACCCTATGGCTTGCAAAAACACAAGTGGCATCTATCCCATGGTAAGAGCTCCTTGTTACTGAAAAGTAATAGAAGAAAACAGGTGTCAAAGTTATATTAAGTTTTTCTGCTAGTGCATGTAGTCAAATTGACAAAGTTGAATTCAGATTACATCATTTTATGTTTTCTTTCAGGTTTCAAATTATGAATTGACCATTCTGTAGCTCAATGACCAACACCTGGGGCAGGGGCTTAGAGGTCAATATTTGGCATGAGGTTATACATTGCTCCAGGCAGCTTCCAGCAAACCATTCCTGTTGAGGACAGCCAGGAAGTGAGGGCAAAGTGGACTGGAAATATGACCAGTGAGTCCAACTCAAGCAACCAGAGAAACGCTTCTAGGCCCTCACAACTAATGCCATTTTCTGAATTCTCACAAACTCGTCAAGTGGACAAAAGTCCTTTTGGATACAGTGAGTTTTCCCCCAGTTTATACTGCAAATTAAAAGAGAACTGGTTATGAGATACAGCTATACAGTGGAGCCGCCTGGATGGACACAACAGAAGAGGGATGATAGACTGTTGTGTCATACTATTAACTACAGACCTTATGCTCCATGGAGACCTGTGTATCATCTCCTTCCCACACCTCTGAATGGGAATATGCGAGTTTTAAGGTCACATTTAAGACAGGGTTTAATTAGAGTAATGAAGCCCTACAGATGCATCAAAGAAAGGGAAACAGGGACCAAATAATTTGGACTAAGAAGGACAAATAATGGTCTTGGATAAGGCAGTGTATGAGGAACCTGCTTTTAGGACCCGTAAAAGAAGCTGGCTGCTCTGCAAAAGAAAAGCATAAAAAGTCTGGCTGAAACGAAATTTTAAACCTTATTTGCAGACCCTGGTGCATTCCAGATTTGTTTATGAGAAATTATATGGAGACCATTACAAGTCTACTCTAGGATTTTGAGGCAAGTCCTGACTGTTTCAGTCCGAGAATGTGGAAGTTATGTTTGCCTTTTAAAATATTTTGTTTCCTCTTGGCAGCATGTCAATACAACTTTAAAAAGTCACATGGTAGATAGCAGGAATGATACAAGCTGAAAAATTATTTGCAATAACTATATTTGGGTTAGCTCCTGGTTGAATATCAGAACAAAGACTCAAGGACTGTGGGAATGCTTACTGGAACTACATTCTTATGGTTCTGCTTCACAAGTGTTGTGAAAGGCTATACCAGAAAGTCCTGAATTACCAAGTTTATATATGTTTCCAGCTGTATGGAAACTGATTGAAGCCATTTGGTTTCAATTTTCCATCTAAAAGCTCTCTTCGTGCAATAAGCAGCAATAACAGTCAATAACCAACTGAGTCCTCATCTGTCACTGCTTGTTCTGGTTTTAACTTTGGGAGCTTCTCTCAATTACACATTTAAGTGTAAAATGAAGCCAAAATTCAGCTGCAAGAATTTAACAATTATGAGCAACAAAATAATTTCAGAGTATCACTAAACCTGCTGTGGTCTAATGCAACTTAAACACATGTTCTATAGCACATCGGAAATTATTTTTCCCACACTACAAATAGTTGTGGAACACAGGAAAAGTCCTTCAGCATGATCAACTTTTTATACGCAGAATGTCTCACTTGTCCAAAATCTTAAAGGAAACACAGAATTCATACTCTCAAGCTTCTCTTTACCCAAGCTTTCATTACTCTGGTTAAATGCTATGAAAATACTACAGGAGAAAGAGGTAGTGCCACTGGATTAAATTAATGAAAATTATAAGTAAAGCACAGGACCATAACTCTGCTAAAGGGATATCAGTGACTTAAATAAGAGACAAGAGGGTACCCAAAATGTAAAAAAACCCTGCCAGGTAGCAAAAGATATTTTTGTTACAAAGATGATTTACATGGTTTCCATTGATTTCTGGACGTCTTTACCATCAAGTAAGGAATATTATTGATGCTTTCACATTCCAAAGAGTTTAAATTACAAATAAGGCTTGACAGAGTTGTCACAGCTAAGACACCAAAAACAATGTGAAATTTCTTATAGTGAAAACAAATTTAAGGTAATGGTATAATTTCAAGGCAGAAGTTTTTAAGGGCAAAGTTATAGCATATAAAAAAATCTTGCAGGTAAAACTTTCCTTTACATATGTATAGGTAGGTTGTATATATACACTTTGAGATCTACAGTAAATAATTTATATTTCTATTTCACGCTGTTCAAACACAAACAATTTGCTGTGGCTAAAACAGTCACAGTGCTTCTGTTCAGCTGCATGGTCATGTACATTTGCTGGGGCAGGCTGACAGTAGAAGACCTTGGAGTGATGTTCCATGGGACCACCAAAGTTCCTTGGCTTCCCCAGTCCCCTTCCACTCCTCCCTTCAAGTGAGGCAAAGACATGACTTCCCAAACCATAATACCTCAACTATTATCAGGCTACTACTCCTCCACAGTGCTTATGGCTACACACAACTAGGTGGTTTTTGGGAACAAAAACAACAGTTGCTTTCATTTCAAGACTAGTTCAAAGTCCTCAATCACAGCTTCAGAATTACACACACTGTCCACTAAAAACCAGGTAACTCAAATGTCTTACTCTGCATCTTGAAATCTAACAAGCATTTTCACATAAAGACACACTGCCTGCCATCCAGTACTACAAAAATATCCACTCACAGTACCATGGAGAAGTTGCTGTAGAGAATCAGATTTTTGTTTTAGAATGACTATGTCATCCTCTCTAATGGAGTAACAGAGACAAATAGTTACAGAAATCATTTTAGTAGCTTGCAACTACGACCTGATTTCCAGATGTGCTACAGAAATGAGGCTTCGCCATTTCACAAATCACTTCAGTACATCAAATCAAGGTGGGCTTGCCTTTTAGACAACCAATTTCTAAGTCATTAAAAACTCCAAGTCCTGGGTAAGATACACCAATACTGGTGAACAGTGCTCAGCAGCCATTTTGAAATATACTGGTTATTTCCAGCTTAACATGTTCTGCAAATAACCACACAAAAATATAATATTTGAGTTATGAGTTCTGCTCTCCTTCTAACATCTCCTGTTAAAGAGAAAATCAGGAAATTTCCTTAGAAATCATGCTTCCTATTGGTTAGTTACCACTCAAAACTTAAATTTTACAAGTGGGAAAAAAAAATCACCAAAATCTCAACTCCTGACAAGTTTCAAGGATCTTATAACTGGTGTTTTATACACGGCATTTCTTCTTTTCTTTCTTGGTTTTAGGGGAGTTCTCTGCTTCCCACTCAAAACAGCCATGTATGACACAATCCACTGCTCACAAGCTCTTTATTATTCTGAGAATAATACATACACTAGTACATTTTGGACAGATGCACTGCTTCTCTCCCTCTGTCACTCTGTACACACATGATGACAGAGCTATGCTATCACTTCTCTTGTTCAGAGTATTTAATGGGCTCACTATACCAACTTCTTCTGCTGCCCAGTGATCTAAATACAGATAATAACTGGTTAAGAATTAGCTGCATATATGTTGGTATCTCAAGAAGAAACAAATCTGTTAAGATTTGGATATTTTTAAGACTCAACGTGACAAATGCCTGAACAACCTAGTCTGAATTCAGTGCTGACCCAGTTACAGGCAGGGGGGCTGGACTAGGTGACCTTCATAAATCCTTTCCATTCTGGATTTAGTTAGTCTGTCTATAGTCTGACAAAATCCCAACAGCAAACAACTGTGCAGCTACCGAATGATTTATCTGGATGGGCTAAAGTTTAATACCAGAGTGTTCAAATGACTCAACTGGGAAAAAAATAGTTATTCTTGCCAGGAATGCTTTAGCTTGAACAGATAACTGGGTTTGGTTTACAAACTGCCACTTGGTCACAGTAAGTGTATGTACAGTTTTATTTCAAAAACATAAACAGACAGGGTAGGCAGCAGTAGATGAGATTTTACCTAAAAGGTGTGGTCATATAATACAGTGGGGCTTTTGTAGCAGGACACTCCAAGAATCCTACCATGTGCTTGAGAACATTGTCCAAACACTTCTTGAACTCAGACAGGCTTGGTGCTGTGACCACTTCCCTGGGGAGACTGTTCCAATGCTCAACCACCCTCTGGAGGAAGAAACTTTTTCCTATATCCAACCTAAACCTCCCCGAGTCAGCTCCAGCTATTTCCTTGAATCCTATCACTGGTGATGAGAGTAAGAGATCACTACCTGCCCCTCCACTGCCCCTTGAGAGGATGCTGAAGACTGCAATGAGGTCTTCCCTCAGTCTTCTCTTCTCCAGGTTGAGTAAACCTAATGCCCTCAGCCCCTCCTAAGGCTTTCCCTCCAGACCCTTCCCCATCCTCGTGGTCTCCTCTGGACGCCCTCTAATGGCTTTTTTTTATATTGTCTTTTTTTATATTGTGGTTCCCAGGACTCGAGGTGAGGCTGCCCCAGTGCAGAGCAGAGTGGGACAATCACTTCCCTCGACCGGCTGGCGATGCCTTGCCTGATGCCCCCCAGGACACAGCTGGCCCTCCCGCCTGCCAGGGCACTGCTGACTCATATTCAACTTGCCGTCGACCAGGACCCCCAGGTCCCTTCCCGCAGTTGCTCTCCAGCCTCTCATACCCCAGTCTGTACACACGCCCAGGGTTGCCTGGAGAGGAGGAGGAGGAGGGATGAAGGAGGAGCAGTGTAGCAGGAGGAGGAGCGGGAGGAGGAGGGATAGAGGAGGACGACCAGGAAGAGGAGGAGAAGGAGGAAGTTCGCGAGTCCACCGCTCGCTGAATGCGCAAGCCCCCGTCCCCGGGAGCATCACCCCCCAGCATCCCACAGGTGACAGGAGCTTGCCACGAATATCTTGGGGGGGTCCCAGGGTTTTTCTGGGAAGAAGGTATCTTTGGATCTTGCAGTACTCCAAAGGTGAGCCTCGGCTGCCCCTTGGGAAGATACTGGAGGGTCCTCGGGAGGTGTTTTTTCTTCGGGGGGCTGCCGGCAGAGCCCCGGCGGCGGGCGGAGGGATGCAGGTTCGCTCACCGCGGGGGGGATTGCTCTTCCTGGGTCAGGCACCGCCGCCTCCACTGTCAGCCCGCGACAGGCGGCAGGTGGGGGACACACACACATCGAGTTTGGGACCCACGAGGAGAGCCGGGTTGGGTAGGAACTCCGGGACCCTCAGAGTGAGGAGAGCAGAGAAAGGCGCTACCAGAGCTGGGAGACCCCCGACAGCCCGGAGGTAGGGGGAGTACGGAGAAGGGGGAGCCTAGAGAGAGGTCCTGGGATTTCCGGGACTCCCAGCAGCCTGCAGAGGGGGGAACTCCAGAGACGGGGCTCCCCAGGGAACCTAGAATAGTGAAACAGAGAGTCAAGGGAGAGGGGAGCTCTGAAACCCCCGGAATCGCTAAGTGGGACCCCATAGAGGAGACACCCCCGATATTCAAGAGACCACCAGCAGCCTGGAGAAGGCAGGGACCCCGGAGAGCCGGCACACCCGATACACACAGGACCCCCAGCAGCCCAGACAAGAGAACCCCCAGAACCCCGAAGCTGAGAGACCAGAGAGGGGGGAACTCCTGGGAGGGTTTTCTGGGGCTGAATCTTGGCTTTTTGGAGGTTTTTAGGGACACAAGATGCCTGGTGACTTCTAGAGATGGACTTGGGCAACTTAACGCACTCAACTATGATGTTTTCACCCCCAAAGCAGGATTTCTCATTCCCAAACCTTGGCCAGATGGAGGAGGCTGGGAGGAAAAGGAAGATACTACAGGACACCCAGGTAGGTGAGGAGGAAGTCACTCCACCTTTCCCCCTCTCTTCTCCTTCATCTTCCAGCCAAGCATCACCCCTGCCTGCAGGACAACCCTGCTGCTGATGCCATGCTGCTGGGGATGGATTTGGCGGGGGAGGGAAATCTCCTTCACTCTGGCACCAAGGCAAATCCCCTTCCTCTTCTTTCTTCCTTCCTCTCCTGGTTCCATTTCTTTCCTTCTTCCTTTTTCTCGTTCATTCCTCCCCAGGCAATGAGCTGAAGGCAGAGACCATGGAGGACAAATCCGCCTGTCAGAACCTCCTGGAAGAGGCTGTTTTGAATGGCTCCACTGTGCAGGAAGCCAATGGGAAGGAAAAGCCACAAGCATACCCCACAGGAAGCAGCTCCAAACCCAGCCCACGGTGTTCTGAGGAGGAAAGACCCACCCTTTGCCAGGAAGGCGGACGGAGCTTCAGCCAGAGCCTGGCGGTCCACCAGCAGCTTCACAGAGTGGAGAAGCCCTTCAAGTGCTTGGAATGCGGCAAGAGCTTCAGCCAGAGCTTCCACCTGATTCGCCACCAGAGTATCCACACCGGGGAAGGACTCTATGAGTGTCATGAATGTGGGAAGAGCTTCGGTGATGGCTTCACCTTTGCAGCCCACCACCGGGTGCACACAGGGGAACGGCCTTACAAGTGCTTTGGATGTGAGAAGAGCTTCAGCCAGAGCTCCAACCTCATCACCCACCAGCGCCTGCACACTGGGGAATGACCCTACAGGTGTCCCGACTGCGGGAAGAGCTTCGTCCGCAGCGCTGACCTTGTAATCCATCATCGTGTCCACACTGGGGAGAAGCCCTACGAGTGTCCTGAGTGTGGGAAGAGGTTTCGGAGCAGCTCAATTGCCAACAGGCATCAGAGGACACACACAGAGGAGAGGCCCTATGAGTGTCCTGAGTGTGGGAAGAGGTTTCGGAACAGTTCTCATCTCATCAGGCATCAATGGACACACACGGGGGAGAGGCCCTACAAGTGTTCCCAGTGTGGGAAGAGCTTCAACCAGAGCTTTACCTTGATCAGACACCAACAGACTCATCGGGAAGGGAAGCCCTACAAGTGCCCCAACTTCAGGACTTCGTCCGCTGCTCCAACTTCATCACCCATCAGAGGATCAACTTTGGATTATCCACAGTGACCCATGTTGGGTAGAGAACCGGTGACCCCCAATCCAGGTGATCCACGTTGGGCAGTGTATTGGGTTTGTGTGGACAGGTCTTGTGCTCAGGGGGCTACAGCGCTTCTGTGAGAAGCTGCCAGGAGTTTTCCCCATGTCTGTATGATTTGCATCTGTACAATGTTTATAAAGCAGCAATGAACCATGTTTAAAAATTCCCTTGGTAAGGGATAGGGAAGTTAACGTGTTATAATTTAACACATCAAATTCTACTTTGTAGCACCAAAACACTGCATAAGCACAATGAAGGGCAAGGTGTGCTAGGAACTGTGGGCTAGAACAGGGGGCTGCAGAAAGGGCATGGAGAAAAAAAACCCAAACGTTTCTTCTCAAGTGCAGCATTAAAGTTCCAGTCTCATCAGATTATAGCACAAGTTTGTAATGTTAGGGTGCTGCTTCATGCTTGTAACTTAAGTAGCCTTTTTCCAATAGGAAAAACTTGGAAAATATTCTACGGACTACTGTAATTTCAACATACAATAAATGAGTTACAGAGTGACAGAATTAGCTTAAAAAAAACCCTGGGGAGTAAAGACTTTCATTTTCAACAGTAAATGACTTCTACTTCTTCTGCAAGTGCATCTAATTTTGTTAAATTTCTTTTTTCATGTAATGAAGAAGTTAGTCCTATAACCCAGCTATTTCTGTGACCATGTCATAAATCTAATCTGGATTAATAACCTAAAGGAAAAATATACATCTAGATCTATATCCATATCAGTTCTTCTGAAGCCATAATTACATCCAGGAAAGCTCTATGTTGGTATTTAGAGAGGTGGTGAGTTTTCCAAGAAACGGGTAGCTTACAGTTTGGTACCTAGTTCACTGAGCAAGTGCCTCACATTAGCAAGCCTCAAGTCAGAGAATGGACTATATCACTTTTTTTCAGGGACTCATCCTATAAAGGACTACAAATACAGATTTTATCACACTTTACCACTGTATATAATTAAGAAGGGTATTTTGGACTGGTTTAAAATCTTAGATTGAGTAGGTTACAAAAAAAAACCCCACGTTTTACTGGGTATAAATGGGTGTGTACACTTTCCAAATTACAGTGCATTGTAGTGTAGCCATTTATAGCCAGGCTACCTTTGCAGCTAGTTACACTGCCACACTGCTTAAGAAAAAAAGCCAAAAAAAGCACATAACCTACAAGAGGACTTGTGAATCTCTACAGTTACAGAACATAGTTTCCAGTCATGAGATTTGAGCTGCAGCCTATAGACTAGATGTGAGATTCCTCCCTGCCCTTGCTATTAATCAGTTTGAGATTAATTAGCAGCTCAAACAGTAGTCTCTCCTTCAATTATGCTCTCCCTTTTCTAGAAAGAGTTGTATTAAAATTAGGTTGAACAAAGTATATTATGACCTGAAATAAGGGCTCATTCCCACTGGAATAGAATACAGCTGCTTATTGTACAAGCTTTGAACCTGAGTTCTGTATTTTCCCCTCTTCTCTTTCAAATAATTTTAGTTGTAACTTAGCAAAGTACTATTATATAACCAAACTATAAATATTTAAATATCAATTCTTCTAGTAGCACCACATCCTCACATATTCTTTACAAGATGAAATTGTGCAGTTATGAGGTGTAACCTGTCTTGTTTTTTGCCCCCATACCCTGCAATTTACAATTTAAACAGAACTGTATTTAGCACGAAAAATACATCTCTGTATCATTCTAGAAGTTCTGTCAGAAAGTAAATTAAATATGATAGCTTCATTTTAAGAAAGTGGTTAAGTGGTAATATTCCAGTGAAAAATTCTTTTACCGGAGCTCGCTGACAAAGGAGTTTCCTTGTGAGAAGGTGTTTTAACAGTGCTGGTAGTTTTACTTTTACATCCTCTCTTCAAGGTCAACACAGACGGCACCATTCTATCCTTGGGAGTCGATACACTCTGTAGCGTGACTGGGTCTTTCTTTGGTATGCTTTTCCCTTGCGTTGTCCCATCTTTCACAGAAGGCATCTGTTTTAAGAAAAAAAGAAAAACCGAAAAGCCAATAACAATACATCTCACTCACCACCACTGTGAGAAACTGAAGATCTCCCTTTGCAGCATCTGTAATGAAATACTGACCACCCAGGTATGGGATATGCTTAGTCTGTCTCCATCTGCAGTTCAGAACCTCAAGAATCATCTCCTAAATGGCCTTCAGCAACACAAACCTGTCAGTTTGAAGTTAATCACTAGTAATGACAAACACACTAAAAAGAGGTTACAGAGGTAACGTTACATCAGAATTTCTTCCTCTTCCTCCCCAAACTCTAATTAAGCAATTCCATTACATGACTACACCTAGTCTCAAGTTCTTTACCAACAAGCTATACACATTAATACCCTAAGAAGTTAGTTGTCCTGTGCTTCTTGAAATGTCACAGCCATTACTGTAGTCTCATGATCTAAGTCTTGTGTCACAACAGAGAAAAAGGTTAAAATTTTTTACATTGAGGTTCCACAGATTAAAATAAATTCAGGAGTGGACACGGGACAGGTTTAAAATAACTGGTTTATATGTACAGAACATCTGCATTTCATACAGAATTCTTGCTACAGTTTATGCTTGCACTAATTCATGACCACTCTTGATGTACAGTCAAACCTATAAAGGTAAACTCATAAGACCATACAGCTGTTTATATGCTTTTCTGTGACTCAAGCCAATATGCTGCACTTTCCACTTTTGACTCCAATCCTCATCTTCATTTTCAGATGTTAATCTATAGTTTTCAGAAGACTACTTACTAAGTTTAGTCCAGCTGATCTGTCTGCTGTATATCATTTATAGAAATTGTTCTATTGTTTTTCCAGGTACAAGCAGAACAATTAATATCACAAAGGTTTTCCATATAGACAATAGAATAAATGAAGAGCATTCTCTTCAACCCTCAGCATCAAAAATAAGGACTGAAGTTCTTAAAGACTTTAGAATTAAAACAGACCATTTTTGCTCTCATGTTTATTTAGGTTTTCAAGTTAGATTATTTACTCTAATAAATAGTATTATTTATTAATTTCTGGTGTAATGTATCAAAAATGGATAGCTGCTTCTGTTTTACTTAAGAGCTTCCTCCATATACTGAGCTTTACTGGAATTTTTCTGGCAAATCAGGAAAGCCTGTCAAAACATCAGACAACACCAGTTTTACCATTAACAGCTGCTGTCTCCATTTCACCAATTTAACGAAAGCTGTTGAACCCACAAATCAGCAACAGGAGAAATTCCACATAGCACCAAGACTCCAACTTTGTGTCCCTACCATACATCCTGAGATCTTGGGCAACCCAACTCCAACGCTCTGCCCCTTCTTTCCCACCATTCCTTTTCTTTTATCCTTCTTTCAAGAGTATTTGAAAGCGGCACATTTCTCCTGACAGGCAGCTGACTCATCCAGAAGTATTTCCCAACCAACCAGCACATGCATACCTCCCGGCCAGGAAGTTTACACCTTCCAGCTGGCTGACTGCCTAAAACCAGGTATATGCCCTCTGCATGAGAAATATTTCCTGGCTACTCTTCAGTATTCTAATGAGTCCTGGTTCTACTTCAAACAAACAAACTCCAAAATTATTCAAAGCAGACAGTGAAATAAAATATTTCACCAACTCATTGGTCTTTGGGTTTTGTGTGACTTAATGTTACTGTTAATATATGCACAACATTTACATAAGTAATTTCAAAAAATGTAATTTAGTTCTAAAGCACATTTGGAAGGAAAAGAAAATACTGAAACCAGCAATTTATCTCTAATGTCTATTTAAAGTTATAGCACCACTAGAATTATCTTGAAAAATGTGGATATGAAAAGTTATATTTAGAAAACCTCACCAAGTTATGCTATGAAATTTTACAAGTTTGACTAAATTAGGGCTTGTTTGCTTTCATCACACATGCACCAACTGCATTGTCTGTAAAAGACTTTACTAAAAAAAAAAATTTTACATCACGGAATAAGATGAAAATAGAAGGACACTAACTCACAGCTGAGGCCAAGTGCAACCAGTTGAAAGTAAAGCGGTATTTCTTCATTTCCTTTATTAGGAAAATCAACAGAGAAAATCAACCTGAGAAATGAACATTACAGTTCCATTTGTAGATACAAAGCCCATTCCACAATTGCCATTCAACACTGTGCAATGACAAATTTCCTTTTTCCAAATGTACTAAACATACAGTAAAGTATGAAAGGGATAAAAACTTACCAAAGGAACAGACTGCATGTCAAACGTTTCATTTGCCACATCTTTTATCAAGGTCACTTCCAGAAGCATTCCCATATTGCTGCTTTGCTCTTTTTCACCTCCAGTTGGGTCAATATCTTGAGCACAAGGCTGCATTAAGGAGTCTGAACTTTCCATTTTATCATTTAGCATCTCTTCCGAGCTCTCTACACATGTTGGAAATGCAGCAGAACCCAAGGAGCACGCCGAATGGGTAGTGCTTGCTTTGTCAGTGTCTTCAGGACTTTGCTTTAATGCAGGTGTCTTTGAAGCCTTGTGGGAAGCGTTCCTGGGAGGTGTTGTGGCATGTACAACTTGGCTAGTGAAGAGGCGTTTGTTAAGATGTAGCTTATGGGGTTTATTTACAGGCAATTCCACTTTTGAATCTTTAGCTAGATCTACTGTCTTTTTCAGCACTTTTACAGAGGATAATTGCCTTGGGGAAGTAACCCGTGAAGGTGAGGAGACAGCTGATAGCTGGGAGGACTGGGGAGACTGTTTTAATGCTGCACTGTCTCTTGACTGTAGCACAGGTCTAGACACCACCTTTGGCTTCACATTTTTGAAATCAGGTTTGGGAAAACTAACAATCTCCAATTTCTTCGCTTTGGTTATTGCTGACACAACAGGAGACCTGCCCACTGGTTTTCTTACAGTTTGATCTGAACTAGCTCTAAGCACAGTCCTTTTCTTATGTCCTGCTACAAATGCCTCATTTGGTCTTAGTTTAGGAGACTTGTCTCCAAGTTCTTCCAAAGCTGAAACAGAAAAAGTTCTATTTTTTGATCGCTCTTTAGGGGTTGAAGTACATAGAGTAGAAGCACTTTCATCAGCCATAGGACTGAAGACCACAAAAGTTGCTTCGCATTTCAGGTCAGGTATAGCAGTCCTCTTTAATTTTGGTACACTGCAAGATATAGAAGGGGTGTTGTGCATATCCTGAAGAGCAGCATTTCCAGAGATACTCTGTTCTTTGGTTAAGGGTTCACTGGTTTTCTGTGATACTTGTTCTACATACATTTTATCTACTGAGAGAAGGTGCACACTATTTACAAGACTATCCACGCCCGTTTTAGCATTGGAATTCCCAGTTTCATCGTGGTCAGAGTTATCCTGCAAGGATTGCAATTGGTCATCTTCATTAATATTAATGCACGGTGACAATGCATCTCGCCTATAAGGATCTATACATTCAGTAGCTAGTTCTACAGACTGTGCTTCTGTTTCCTGTGATTCTTTATCAGTCTTGATAGCATTTTTCAGACAGTGTTCAACACCTGCAGAGGTGCAATTAGGTGTTCTTTCTGAGCTGGTTCTATCAAATTTCTCTCTTGTACATATTTCAGAAGAGATCAGTGTTTCTCTCAGATGCATATCATCATTTTGATCAGTTCCCAGAGTTTCACCTGTAACATTAGTAACATCCCATGTGCTCAGGTGGCAGCACGCCCCATCATTTATCAGGGACTGCATGTTCTGCTCTGAAGCAGGAAATGTTACTACACACTTAGAGTCAGTCTGACTATAAGGCACTGTGTGTTTGATACTCTGATTTTGCATTTTTGCCATAACACCATCACCTTTCAATAAGTTTGTTGTTGCTTTCAAGTCACAGTTCAAAGGACACATGCAAGTCTCTTCAGTCATGGAAGACTTGCATGCAGCATCTGCCTCTCCCGACAGAGCTCCTGTGCAGTTGTATCTGCCAGGTGTCTTCTGCAGATCAAGTACTTCAATACACTGCTGTTTTAAAAGAATACTTCTGAAGTCACTCTTATTTTCAAAATCATCTTCATGCTCAGCCGCTATATTCTGGTCAGTTGAATTACTGTGTATCTTGGTGGCACAATTCTTTGAGGAAGGTGTAGCTCTGTCATGTGCATAGTTATTTCCATTTTCATCCCTTATAAGTAAGGAAGACTTCAAGCCATTCTTTGCTTTGTCATCTGACTTCCCAACATTCATTTTGAAGGCTAGACTTCAAACCGTTCTCATTTTACATTTATTTAAAATCCCAGAGAATGCAGATTCTTCTGAACTTTGCAAAAAAAGCCCCAAACCTAAAGCTTTTCCCTGGAATGTGTCACTTGTCCTGAACGATAAATGAAAAGCAGTTCTTCGTTTTCATGTTTCCACAGAGGATTCAAATGTTCTGGAATTAAAAAGAAATTAAAAACAATTAGCCAGTTAGGATTTTAAGACAGTAAACATTTTTAAGCTCCTAGCCTTTGACTCAAGGGCAGACATTTTGACCAATTTTCTTAAGCAAATTAGGATTTTACAAAGATGTCACCCATGCATGCTTTTACCTTCCCAAGCCATTTCTGCTTCTCTGATTGCCAAGCAACTTTGAAGTCTTTGGTCAGTTGCAGTCAAGTGTAACTTTAGGGCTACATTTGCAGGTATTTGGTTTGCTTGGCTTTCATACAAGCAAAAAAAACAACCCAAAAGATTTGGCTTCTTGACCGGGGAAAGCTACCTGAAGGACTACATGACAGAATGAACCATCATTTTCCCCTCTTTCAATAGGAGATACCCAACAACAGGGCATGGTTCCCCATATAGTGTGTAGTCAACCTGTGAAACATTTTACTGCACGCTGCTTGGAAACCAAAAAGCTTACACAGGCTCAAACATAAGCAAGAGCCATGTTAAAACAAACAAACAAACCAACAAACCTGTCCAAAACTGAACACCAAACTGACTTGAGATGCTCTCAGTCCTGAGCTGCAAGCAGCCAGAGAAGAATTACTGCACACTCATCCTGATCTTACACTCTTCACTCAGCATTCAGCCCTGGTTACTGCTGAAGATGGTTCACAGCATTAAGCGGGTCTTCAGTCTGACCACGTCTGGTTGCATATATGTTCTTATACACAAGCTTGCGTGAGGACAGCAAGTAGAGATCTGTGTTGTAATGGCGATGAAATACTGCTGTATAAGCTCGGGTCTACAGCAGAAGTAAGAGCAGCAACATAGGAACAACAATAAGAATCCCAGTGAAGGGAAGTTCAGTGCTTGTCCCTCAATGCACAGAGCAGTAATAACCCCAGAGAGCAGTTCTTGTCTTGCTCTCTGGGGTCTTCTCTCCTGCCTTACGAGGAAGCAATGCATAGCAGAGGCAGCTCAAGTCTTCAAAGAGTTAAGACGTCTGAGATAACAAAGAGAGGATAGCGAGGTTCATGATGTGGGTACACCAGGATATTTCCCACATGCTACTGGAGTAGCCAACCAATAGATGCACAAGACCCCTGAAGACTCACTTGGAGAGCAATTCCATACCTATATAGCAGCCTCCATCTGCTATAAAGACGATTACCCAAGTGAGGAAACAATTCCAGTGTCCTCTCCAGCAGAGCAGAGCTACATTACCTTACCCAAAACCCTGTAGGAAGGTGGGGGTGGCAGGACAGACAGACAATGGAGGACAGTGGACCACGCACGGGATGGAGACGCACAAACAAACAAAAACCAGTAGAGGCCTTGCAACGTATAGTGACAAGTTCCTAGCAAGCATTAAGACTGCACAGAGGTACCAAAACCACAAGGACATAAATGAGATCAAACTGTCCAAAGCAGTTGGATGACCTCCATAGCACAATTCCACATGAAAGGCTCCTAATACCAAAAATGAGACTAGAGATACGGAGAACTTCAGACTTAAAAGATATGGCTGCAGTGGGGTGGAGGATCTGCCAGAAAGGTGGTTCACTTACAAAGCAATAAAGCCTAAATAGGCAGGATGAAGTTCACTGGATCCAACAAGGGAATCTGGCTGAGGATGCATTCATTGGCAAAGGTCAGCTTCCCAACTGAAGAAGGAGGACAACTGCACAAGTGTTGAACACTATCACATATCTGGAATGAGACTCCACTCTCCAACCAAAGAGCAGGAAGAAGGATATTTGCTATCAAAAACAACGAGCAAACAGGTCAACGGTGCTTAGCTTAAAACGCAGCCATCAGAGTGTGGCATCCTCAAACAAGGATACTGATGTAATGACATTTGAAATTTGGTGTGAAGAAAGCAGCAGGACATGAACATCAGGATTCAGTATATAGGGTGGGTAGAATAATTCATAATTCACATAGAGTTAAAGTTTGCAGTTATTTGACTGTTTGAACTATGGTGACAATACTGGATGCAACACACCAAGATAGGTCAAGGAGGTTATAAGATCAGAAAATATGATAATAATACTAAAAATATATTTCTGCTAAAGCAATGCTGATTAGGCACAAAGTAGAATAATTCTGTGATCAAATTTTTGTACAGTGGAATCAATGACTGCTTTGGAAAACAAGTTTGCCACGAGAAGTGACTCTTGACTTATTCTTTAACAAATAAGTTTAAAGCCTCACAGAAACCATATAAGCCATTTTAGGAAAACACAGCAGGAGAAAGAAAACAAAGTCTTATCAGCAAATGCTTTGGAAAGCATAAAATGAAGTCAGCATGCTAAGTAGTGAAATGCATTATTCAAAATCTGTTCTTGAACTATTCAAAATTCACTTTTTTCCTTAAACCTTATTTTTTTCAGCTGAAAACATAGCTTGAGTCACTACATTCAAAATAAATCCTTTTTCATACCAATGAAAAGTATAAACCTTTTCATACTGGCTGCATGGTCCATGAAGTTTAGAGTACAAAAGCAGCACCCAAAGTAGGACTGTTCTAGAACTGCAGGAATGTGCCGGCTCACTACGAACCAAACATAAGAGTGGCTTCTGGCCCACAACCTTGTCTTTACTGGGTACTTTGAATATCTGATTCAGATTGAGTGTAAAAAGACCACAGAACATGGAAATCAAAAAGCTACCGAGATCAGACAGCACGCCCTCCTCTGCCCCTGCCTCCCCCCACCCCTGTAGATGAAATGGCTTATATAGCTAAAAATCTCCTGGTAACTCAAGGCTGGTCTAGATATTTTGCTTACTCACTTTTATTCAATCCCTATAAAAGCATAAACAATTGCAGTACCCTCATTTTCACCTTCAATTAGAAAACCTAAGGCAGATTGAAGAGTTCTTCCAAAAGTCTTCCCTGAAGGCAGGGCAAGAACCTGTTCTGCATAATTTTCCATTAATTTAAGTCAATCACAGAATCAACTGCTGAAAAATATCTGCAATCTTTCCTTTCACTGTTGTTTTGACACACTAAAGCTTGTCTGTACTTGTCTGGAGACTAGCCCTTAACACAGCTTGCTCACCTAGTCATGCAACAAAAAGTTAAGATTCCATTTTGATTCAGCATTAGTTCAGATTGAAACACCAGTCCTACCTCTTTCCAAGAGCTTTCTCTCTATGAAAACAGGCAATTTCAATATTTCAAGACTTAGCAAGACCGAGATCCCAAGAATTTAAAGAATGGCACATTACCTTACAATATCCATAGCTAATAAAGTCAAAATTTAAAACACAGGCAGCTAAGTAAACCTCGATCCAACTGATGCTGAAGTAGCTCCAAGAAAAATAAAAGCAGTTTTAAGACTAAAGAGAGAAATGAGGAAGTATGTTCAAGTTGCACATGCCAAGGTGTACGTGTACATATAAAAAGTCTGCTCACTCACTGCTGTGGACTTTCATATAACCAGAGAACATACAGCAATAAACTACTGATTCAACTATTTTTTAAAGCAGATTTTTCCCTCTTATAATCAATACTTTAATGAGCAAGTAAACCAGTCTCAAATACAGCTTCATACCCACAGAGTCCTGAAGACATCCTGCATAGAAAGTGAGGTATTCCTAAGGATCAACTATGGTGTATAGAAATCTGTAACCTAGATAAACATTATTCCTCAACAACAAACATTCTGTAACTCTGCATATACCAATATGTTCGTTAAGCTTATGAAAACACTTACTGGTGATGAGAAATTCTTTAGTTTCAAGTTTTGCCATAGGAGGGGTTCCGTAGCAGATGCACAGACACAACAGTTGCCCTTGCTGAGAACACACTGTCCCTGGCAACTAGTGACTTGAGGAATTCTCTAAACTAAATACTACTACTAAACTTGTTTTGACTTTGTCTTACATCAAGTATTATGAATTCCTGGCCTCCACAACACCCTACAGCGCAGTGCAAAACAGTTCAGCTGTTTTGTGCCTTCACTAAAGCTCAGCTTGCCAAATTTCAGTTGTGTACTTCTAGTACACTGCAGAATAAAGTCTTTGCTATCAGAGCTCTAAGCTTTCCCCTTCCTCAACAGATATAAGAGTTTGGGGTAACTGTAGTATCACTTGGAAAAAAAATGTGAATGGAGCTTGGCAGGTAGATTCTCCTAAAAAGAGGAGGAATTTACTGCCAGCAGCCCCAGATCCAGGAGAAATACACTACAACATGCAGAACTGGGCTCAGAGCAAGATCTTGTCACTTCTACTAACCAACAAGTGGTGTCCAGGGATGTGCTGTAAAAGGGTAGAGAGACAGTGACTCGTTCAGTGCTAGGTTAACAGGAATCGAAACCAGATCAACTACAACAGATAATTCAATCGACAAGTTGACAAATTACTCCAAGAATTCCAGTCTGTTTGTGTTAGTGTCACAATGTGGACACTAATAAGTTACACTTTTCCTGGTACTCCATCTGGAACTTGATTGTTTTAAGCAAACCATCACGCAGCATTTACTCACACCCATCAGCTATGTTTGTGCAGCCTGTATGAAGGGGGACACAGGGTGGGGAATAAATCTGAAAGGAGAAAGTGTGCCCAGACATGCAGGAAGGCAGTCTAGAAGTGCTCTAATTAACTGAATATGCTTTGATACCAGAAAAAATGCAGCATCAGCATTCCAGCAGAAAAACATGTTATGTGGTCATGATTACCACAGTCACTGAAACCGAAAACCATATAAGGCATTTGATATGTCAATGCATTACACTACAACTAGTTTACTTGATCATGTTCCGGAACACAACACAATTGCAGAAGTCTGAATTTTTCAGCATATACACCTGAAGAGATGGCATCATTCAAGACGGAGTCTGCATGCCACAACCAGGCATCCCTCCCAACATGTTGTTCAGTGTCACTCACACATGCTTCATAAGAAAGGAATAGGAAAACATGCAATTTCAGGTAACGCTGTATTTAAATAGAATTGTAAGTTTTGGAGCTCTCTGTGCAGATTCAGTAATGTCATATCCTGATGCGAACTAGCCTATTACCAAGCTAATTCAAACTATTTAAGAGAGGGTGAGATAAGCTCCTACAACAACTTCATCCAAACATTTATAACATTAAAAGTTCAACATACTCCTAGAAGTGAATTACATGAAGTGCTCATATGCTAGCAACATTGCTTGCTTAAGAACACACAGTATCAACAGTGCTGGCACTGTGAAGGTGCTCTGTTTATTTAAAAAAAAAAAAAAAAAAAAAAAAAAAAAAGAAACAACAAAAAGCAAACCCACCCCACAGGGTAGCTAAGCAATATCTCTATGCTTTACTGAAAGCCATTTTAGAAGCCAAAGCTATGGTAAGCAGAAATAACATGCAAGTTATGCTTGCAAGCAATCACGCAGGTACGTTTGACTGAGGAAGTAGTATTGCTTTCACAGGAACGAACCATCAGTTTTCACCTTCTCCACTTGGCTGTTTGCCACACTGCTTCAAGACTGAAGCACCAGTGTAACATACAAGTTTACAGTAACAAAGTAATCAATGAGCATAAATTTTAAGCATTTAAGTCTTGGCTCTAAGCTATAGAAGAAGTAGGACAGCAGTTGAGTGTACAGCTTTAGAAATCAGATATCGTAAAGTTGTGCAAGAGGTATTGACTTCCTGTAAGATGTTCAAATCCTGACACTACCATCAGACTACCATGAAACTTAACTGCTGATGCTTACAGGTACATTTACCCTGGCAGCTTGTCCTACCAATGAATAAATGGATGTCTGAGACGGCAATCCTAGCACTTTCCCCAAACTCACAGCCTCCAATGACTCAGTCCTCAGAGTGCCAGTTCAACTGAAAGCTTCAATGGCTTTTGGACCCTTCTTTTCCTTACCCATAGTCATTGTTTTCCTAAGATGAAGAGTTCCTTATCTATTGAATTGCTATGAACTCGGGCTGTCCTTGTTGGCCTGTCTTTAAGGATGTCAGGCTGTTCTCTCCATCCTCAATTTCAGACTATTTGTAAGCACATAACACACACAGACATTCCAATGGATTTATACAGTGTCTTGATAACAATTCTTCTTCCTTTAATAACTGTCAACTTTAGAGTTTCATTGTAAGGTAAGTTTTGGGAGAACTCTGTACTCAGAAGTGAAAGACTGCTACAATGATTGTTTGTGGTTTTTTTAAGAAATAAATAAAGCCCATCTTTTACTTAGATAACTAAGATACTTGACAACACTGTCTAAAAACAGCATCCAGTATTTTGGGGATTTGGAGCTGCGTGCAAGCCCCTAGACCAGGCAGTTCTGTAAATGCACATGGCTTTCGCCGCTCTGTTTTACAGCAACCGCCAAGATGAAACTGGCTCAAGTAACAGAGATAAGCACACACAAGCCAGTGACAAATGCTAGCTGTTAACACAGCACAAGTAAGCAAGTGTACTTTATTGTTTGAGATTAAGGGCATGAGCAAACAAAACCAAAGCTACCTACTTGAATGTGCAAAGGAGAACTGCAACAAGCCCCTCACTTGGTTATTCCAGCCTGCTCTTATGACTTAATCAGGCTCTCATTTTTATCTTCATTAAGACAGCATTCATTGCTAAAAGTGGCACAGACTAGTCACAGGGTTTTCACAGCATGGTGCAGTACACAACTGCACACATGGCCAGTTATATTATAATTTATTTATCCACTGCCATCACAGACAAAGCCTGTGCATGTATTTGCATGAAATCAACACTCAACCTGTTCGTCTTTAGGGAAAGAATCCCATTAAGTTCTTACTTCCTAGTAAATTAGTCATCAACTTTTTAGGAAGGTGCTTTGGGGATATTTATTTGCTACTTTATCACAACTGAACTGTATAGCAAAAGCATAAGTTATTGTACAAGGAAAGATAAACTTTCAGGTCAAAAGGAAAGTAAGGAGCTGGAACTTGAAAAAACAAACAGTACATTTATTATGTCACTTCCTTGGAAGGTCAAGGTTCAAGTCCTTCTTTTTGCAAGACTTGATTGAACAGGTAAGCACAAACAAGACTGAGTCTGTCATGTCCAACAATTCTAGTCAGTGTTCACGTTACTTGAGTAGACAGGGCTTACAAGTATAGCTTACCTGCTCTGTTTCTTGGAATTGTGCTAAACTGATTTTGTCCACTGCTACCATTTAAAGGGTACATTCATACATTTTGTTATCTTCAAGTTATGAAATAGTGGGCTAGGATTATTCACAGGAACTTCCCCTCTAAGATTGAAATACTACCAGTGTAGGAAGAAAGGTGATAACGTATTATGAAGAACAAAAATACTTCGAGAATTCCTGCTAGGTCTGCCCAGCCACTCACACACAGCAAATAAGTAAAACTTTAAAGCTGAGCAAACAAGGTTTGTGCTCCTCAAGAATGTCCTCAATTTTCAAGATAGTCTTTAAATATCTAGCACTATTCCTGAAGTCTCTCATCGTACATTCTTGATCATAATTTCTCATTCTTTAGGAAATTTCAGCCATCAGCACCCCTGCTGCCCATCTTCCTTCAAACAAACTTCAAACACTCAAAGTAGAAGTTGGGCTGACCTGTTCCAAACTAACAGGTAGGTCTCAGCAAACTTTCTACTCTCCATTACATGTTACTCCTCTTATACAGAGCTGTCAACCCCTCTTAACTTGCCCCATACTCTTCTCTTGCTTCTCATCCTAGTTGAGTCAAGTCTAGTAGAGAAGCAAGCACACAGGGAAGCAATGCAGAATAATCATTACACCTTAGACACTCAAGGCAAATGGCAGAGTGCTGTTGTTGGTGGTTTACAGAGGTTTTCTGTTTTGGCTTTTTGTTTGTGTTTTTTAAATTTTGTTTCAAAATATCCCCTCTAAGTATTTAATAAATAATATTTAAGTGAAATATTTAAGTGAAGACTTTGCTGCTAATCTCCTCTTGACTGATAAGTACAAGGTTTTCACAAAACAACAAGTTAAAAAAAAAGGCAGAAATACTCTGCAGAAACAGCACCACACTACAAAGATGGTGGGTAAAATGCCAATTGTAAGCCTGGGAAAAATTAAGAATAAATAAAAATTGTTTGTTTCCTAACAATGAGCCAACAGCTTGGCAACTCAGAGCAGAAATGGCTTTAACCATTACCACTGAAATAAATGCTGCATTAAATTTTTGCCTTTACAATCAAGTTTTAATGCCAAGCTACTATACCACAATGTGCCAGGCAACATGCACTGAAGGTTATGTGCTAACTTGAAACTTTTCGTGTTCCTGAACTGTTTTATGAAGCATCTGTGCCCCTAGCCCTAGTGTGAGTGCTACACAACCTATAGCTGACATTAGCACTATTCTGGCTAGTACAGTGACCGAGTCAGTGGAATCAGATAGTTAAGGCCACAGAAAGACTCATCTGCTCCTGTGCACTGCATGTCCTTCAGATCTTCACCTAAAACTGAGCTCAGCAACTGGCTATATTTAACACTGACATATGATATGACCTAGTTTACAGAGCATTTGGAGTACTCTAAACATAACCTGTAGTGAAGTAAGATACAGTAAGTATAGCAGTACTATTTAGCTCTAGTTCTCTTCAGAGAATGTTGATCTGCTTTTTCATATAACGACAGAAAAAGCAGCATCTTTGCCATGATATTATTTTGCAGTAGAAATTGAAGAATTAATCAATATGTTTAGGATTTCTCACATTAACCAAGTCAGAAATGTAATCAGCTTGCAGTTTTTGCAGACTCAAAAGTTGATTGCTGGGCAGAAGTGATCTTTCATTCAGAAAAGACTACAGCCAGCCAAGAACTGGCAAGTTTCCACTGACTTTACAAGAAATTCTACCACTGAGTTAGGACTGCACTTCTGCACAGTAACAGCATCACAACAGAATTTAATTCTGAAGATGCTGCATTTCCCAATTAAAGACAGCTGGTTTTAGGTTTTAAAAAATATTTAAGGTTACTGATTATATATAGTGAGGGAAAAAAGAATCTAACAAAACTGCAATAAACTGGTTACAGGAAATAGTATTTTGATAGCCAAATAGGAAACAGCACCAACCAAATGATTAGAAGTCCTAAAGGTGCAGTGGTTGTTGAGGATTTTCACTAAGTATTGTTGAATAGTAGTTTAAATCCTAACAGTCCTAACAGTTTCACCAATACTTTACCTGCAGTGTTGCACCACCAGAACCAGCATCTAGAGTTACAGGGCAATTCACAACCATTGTTCCAAATGTTACAGTCTCAGGTGAAAGCAACCCGAATAAAACACATGGGGTTTAAGAACAAAACACCTTTAAGAACATGCAAACCTTGCTATTTTTCCTACAAAGGAAACTGTTTCTCACTGTGAGATCAGACCTGCTACAAGTGTTTTATTCTTTTTACATTTTTTGGTGGTTTGCCTTTTGGGCCCAAAAGACACAAGCCTCAGAACTCAACAGGGACAAGCTCTGCAAAGCTAAACAACAGATAAATGGAAAGAAATGTGCTGTGGCAGTTCTGCAGAGCTGCTCAAAAAAAAAAAAAGAAAGCAGTTTGATTTATGCAACACTATTGGGTAGCAGGCTGCAGTCAGTGCTCTCTGGAAAGCACCAGCTCCCCGTGCCACTTGGCATGGCTGACAATATGCTGCTTGCAGCCCCATGAGGGCTGAAATTCCACCAGGTCCTGATGGCTGAAAGACTGGAGAGAAGGGCAACACAAGCACACATCACTTGAAAGGCTGCCAGGGCAAGGTTATTCGACTCACCCAAGGGATCCCCTGAGAGAGACCCAGACCTGCAGGCTGCCAGCCGCTCCCTGCAGTTTCCCCTTGGCTCTGGGGAAGGGGTTCCACGTGAGCCCTGAGCAGCATCACTCCTGGAGAGGAGGGCTCTGTACCTGCAGGGCAACAGCAGAACTCAGAGCTCCTGTACAGAAGTCATCCTGTCAGTCCCTCTGGCATCCCACAAGAATGCTGTAGTCTAGCACAGAATTATAAATTTCTTCCTTAAGACTCAAGTGGTACAAATCCACTCTTTTAGTATTTTTCCTTGAATCAACTTGCCTAATGTCAGGCATCAAATCCAAATGGTTTTTATTATAGAACACGTTTTGTTTCACAGTACAGCCAAAGCTCTACAGCAAAGTTTTAATCAGAGAGTTGAAGGGTGTTTTAATTTCAAATGCAAACCTCTCAAACAGTTCTCCCCATTTGACTACATAGCTGACTTGACAGCTTCCCACAAGAGCAAAGCTTTTATACACCACTACATCATTTTATACACACACTACAGTTCTATGTTATATGGGAACATTAGCTTTGATTTCAACTCAGGACTGATCAAAATAAACGCCACAAGTAGTGACACAAGAGTTACACACCCCGTGCCACATCCATACTTGCTGTTCCCTGGTGAGTTTCAGCTTCTGCTACAACCTTCCCTTGGGATGAGATACACACAGTTACAGGACATTACACACACTGGCACAGTACTGTCTCTGTGCTACCAAGTGAAAAAGCAGACCTCTGGTTTTCTAATAAACTCCTAACCCTTGACTAACAACCTAACAGGGCCTCACAATTAACAGGCAAAAATGTCTTTTTCTTCCACTGGCTGTTTTTTTGAGCAAGTCACCTTTGCCTTTTTTTGCAAGTACTGATCACACATTAACTTCTGCCATACAGCACCGTCAGTCAGGTGATTCACTTGTACTCATAAATTGCTTCTCTGCAGTCTCTAGGAGTTGCTGCCACGTATAAACTACCCAGTCTGCAATACAGCTCACTTCACGTTTAACCCTTTTGGCTTTGACTTCACATCAGGCTCCATTAGCTTGATGGAGGGAGACTGCACACATGCAGTGACAGCAGCATGATCATTTAAAGGTCATCACTCTGATCTGGTACTTCAAGTAGTCATTTTTCAACCAGACACCCAGTCTTGTTAGCAGCAGCCTATAAAATATTGGGCTAAAGCAAATTCAAGGCATGCAAATATGCAGCAGAAAATAATTGGGAAAACACACTGATAAAGGGTGTTTTATTCATTAGTCATGTGTGTTATTCACTAGTAGTATCTTAAAAAGTCATAGAGA
This sequence comes from Myiozetetes cayanensis, assembly GCF_022539395.1. Lineage (NCBI taxonomy): Eukaryota > Metazoa > Chordata > Aves > Passeriformes > Tyrannidae > Myiozetetes > Myiozetetes cayanensis. The sequence continues at coordinate 27,256,249 of NW_026087964.1, forward strand.
AAAGATTGACTGTAACTTCTACAGATTCTGCAAATATAAAATATATAAAATATAAAATTCAAGTATAAAATATAAAGATTCAAGTTAAATGATGCCTTTATACTCTTACAGTCAAAACTTAAAGCTTTTCTGCCTCAAAACTGTAGGAAACAACATGATGTAAGGCATCACTATGTACAAGTTTCTCCAAAGCTGTGCTTTCAAGGCTGTCCCTCCAAGGACTTAATACGTATACATCATTAGGAGGGCAGTGGAGACAGAATATTATTTCTGAATTTATGTTGCTCACAGACCCTCATTATTCAGTTCTGCTAAGTACCAACACCAAATGGCAGCCATCTGACTGCTGGGTCGAACAGTCACACAACAGCACAGACACGGAACTATCATCTGTATCAGAGGCAAGTCAGAAACACTTTCATACCTCAAGTATTTCACCACTCTGCAATGCGGGTGGAAAGCTCCTACACAAATAAGCATACTTGAGCAGCTTCATACCATTGATGTTAATTTGGGACATGGATAAGAAACTTCTCCATTTAAGCCTAAAAAGCAGGAAAACAATTCTCGTAGCGTGTCATGTATGTGGACTGCACATTGCATAAGTGGGGGGTGTTAGGGAACGAGGAAGAAACGTTATTGGAGAAAAAACCAAAACAAACAACAAACATTGGTCAGGTACCTCATAAAAGTTAACTGAACTTCCTGGAAGACAAGTCTGTTTCTATCTTGATGTTTTCCCATCAAATCCACCATCGGGGTTCTACTTTCTCTGTACAAAGTTAAACATACCGGAGGCATTTTCACAAGTCATTTGAGTAGTATACTGCTCACAAATGTCAACTGCAAGCAATTAATGCTGCATTAGGAACCTTCTCCCAAGGAAATTGCCTCACAAGAAGCAAGGGTGGAAGGGACTGGCACCTGGAAACCACTTGGTTCAGTCCTCTGGAAAATCCAGCTACAGCAAAGCCTTCAGGGTCGCAAAGCAGTATTTGGTGGTTAGCTTTAAAATTGTTCAAACGTTCTGAATACTTAATTTCTGACCACTGACAAGGGTTTTTAAAAAAAATTAGAGACGACCACCACCAGATTTTTTTTTTTTTTTAAGCAGAAAGGAGAAAAGTGTGTATTCTCAAATGATCCCATGACAGGTAAACAACCTCTACTGAGGCATACTTATCAATCTAAAAATTTACTGTAATATGGAGAATGGCAGGTGTGACAGGTAGCAGAAGCAACTGTTTTTGTCATATTAAACTGTACTAAAGTCTCCTGAATTGTTTCACACCATCTTCCTACCCACAACAGCAGCAAGAGCAACTGTCTGCTTAAGCTCCCAGTTTCCACAGGTTAAGTCCTACCAGTTTACCACCTGCCTCTGTTTTAGTTGCACTGAAACCAGTATGTGTTTCTCCTGATAGTGTTCCTGAATTCCAAGTCTGCATATCAGTATTGGGAATTTGGGGTTTTCAATTATTCCCATCCACCATTCAAATGGAAAGTTGGCAACTAACAAATTTAAGTGCTATGGACAAGCTACATTCATTCCTAAGAATTATTTAGGTATATAAACCTGGAATTCCAGGTACTATAAAGAAACTGCGATTTCACATACTGGGGGTAATGCAAAGCAAACCCAAGCCAAGCACTTGCTATATAGCAGAGAAGCAGCATTTGGGATACCATATGACAATGCTTTCTATCTCTAATATACTTGAGAGATACCCAGAGACTCCACTGAAAAAGCCTCACACACTGAGAATAAACTGGCATTCACATACCAACAAGCTGGAGAGCACGTTTCAGTGTAAGCAGACTAATCTTTATTAACACAGGAACCACTGCTGCCATCAGTGCCTTTGGTACAACTCCAGTCTCAGTGCATCAGCTTAGCAGCCAATTTTTACATTTTCATCCTATCACATGGATCAGTTATTTTGCACAGAATGGACTGGACACAAGATACAGCACTATTCCACTGTGCTTACTTCAACAAGCCTAATCAGCATTAGATTCCACACGCATGGAATTATAAAATGCAATAAACTTCAGTATTCAGGTTTATTTTTATGTCAGGTAGCTGTTTGTTTCCTCATATGACCACACAACAGAAAAAATAAATTATAAAAACTATTAGACAAAGAAATCACAAGTCTTAGCCACAGATTCAGTGCTATAACACATTGGAGTTTACCATTAAGTTAAGTTGATGATCAGATGCCTATCTCTACGTTACTCTTTGATATAAAGTGTAACTCATTTATAGTCTACAAGGAGAAAATACCATTCTAATATTTAACCATAAAATACTCACTCTTTAAATAAGACAAAATATACTATCCCTGTTGAGTTTTCAACATCGAATATGTATGTACATCAAGAAATAATCTGGATCCCAAACCAACCACAGGCGAATTGATTCTATTCTGAATTAAACTATGTAATAACACAGGCAAAGTCAAGCTGTGCTAAATGAAAGCACAACACCAGCAACAATAAACATGAGTGCACATTTGCACAGCCTCACCCTATGGCCTGTACAGATTCATTTTCCACGTACCCAGAAGGTCAATATATTCAAAATATTAGGTATGGAAAGGAAAACTGAATAGCAACTTAGAGAACATTCCTGTGGTCTCACCACCAGACCTCTGTCAAATTCAGGCTGCCAAGTTTCATGTATCTCATATTACACGAGCCACAAGATTTTGACAGCCCTGGATGACATCCCACCTCTTTGCCAAGATGCACAGAGCCAGCTGAGGTCCAGGAAAGCTGAGAGCTTCTCTAGCACAAGAGGAACTACCTAAGTAGATTTAACAACTAAGGAGATGCAGCTGCAGCAATCGCAATTGCACATTCACTTGAACAGCAACAACTACAAGGACTGTATCATCAGCAGGATGGAGGGACACCCCAATACCAGGCTCTCCTGACTGCAGGCTGCCACATTTTCCACCAAATAAGAATAAACCCCAACAAGTTCACACATTCCTAGATGCCCGGGGAAAAACACAAGTTTTAGTCAACATGGGAAGAAAAATACAGACCCCTCCTGAAAAAGGATCTCTGAATAAGAGTCCCCACTCAGAGCAGAACAGCAAAGACGGCTTTTAGATTACTGACTTGGGGGGGAGGGGGAGGAAGGTTAAGAGATGTGTGAGAGTCACAAGATCACTTTCTGCTTAATAGCCTACCATATTCAGAAAGAAACAAGATGCCAGTACTGTCACACTTATTTAGAAAGAATATATACAGAGAAATACCAGTCACCAGTTTCTTCCTCTGATATTGTTTAAGTGTTTGAGTGGCAACAGCGGTCTCTTACAAAGAACAAACCTCAGTCACTGTACTGATGCAAATACAAATCACCTGTTTTCACTAACTAAACCATCACAGGTAAATCAGAGACTCAAGATGAAAGCTGAAAGGTAGGAAGCCTCACCTGCAAGACACAGGTGGGCACACTTGCTTTTGAAGCACATGAGTGTGTTGTCACAGTCAGTCTCATCTAAAGTAGGGTAGTAGGCCAGGAACAGGACAAGATGTGAAAGGATCATTTAATTGCTCCTTTTCACACACACTTCCCCTCTCCCCACCCCAGATCAAAGCCCATTCCTGAGCAGCAACTGGTACTATGCAATCACTTCAGATCCAATGCTCTCTCCAATCATAGTAAGGGAAAGTCGGTTAGCAGTGCTGTCTCCATAGCCTGCACTCCGCTCCATCTGCTGCTGAAAGGATAGTTTAGGAGAGTAATGAAATGCAGCACATTAGTCAGTTGTGAGAACGGTTTCCCCTTTTCAGTTTGAAAAATGTATCTGTGCTCACTCACAGACAGGGGTGTAGGTCAGATCCCACAGCCATTTTGTTCAACATTTAGGCAGATTCAGCTTAATGCATTTTTCCAGACCTTCTGGCTGGAGATGTTAGCCCACTATGCTACGGGCAAAACCTGCCTGGCTGTGCAGAACACCTGACACCGACCATTAGCTTCCACTCCCACTGTTTTAGACACTTCCTCACTTGCACATGCTTCCTTCCATGCACTCCTCACCTTGCAGTGTCAATAAGATATTTGATTACAAAAAATCTTAAGCTTTTTGGGAAGGCGTTGTTATCAGTTCTATTCTATGGGAACAGGAAGCCACAGGTGAAGATATGAGGTACAGAAACACAGGACAAAACTAATTGCCTCTTCTACCATTTCAAGGTTAGAATAGGGGATGCTGAAAATAGATACTATTCTTAAAAGGTTGTTAGATAACCTTTGTTAGTATCAAAAAATTATTATAACTGCACTCCAATCCTTCAAAAGATACTTCTGGAATTTCTTTGGAAATAATTATGCATCCAGACTTTCCTTCTGCATACTTTTTTTTTTTTTTTTTTACTTTTCTCCCTGAGATGATCACAGTAGAGCTAAAAGTTAAGGTGAAGCTGTGGCTACTTGTTTGCTTGACCCAAATCCCTGAATCACCAAGGGAGAATGGTAGCAAGAGGCAGCCACACTATCGTTTGAACTATGTTGTTTTCACAATCACTGATTTGCTTGCCCCTGATGTTGAACTCTATCCTTGAGCACTGGATACTTGTTTGAAGGTTAAATTAATCCTGCTTACAGACAAAGTACTTATAATCATTTAATAATGCATTCGAGTCAATAACTGTATTTGCCTAAATGTATTTTGCAATATTAATTTCCTCTCTTTTTTTTTCCCCATTCTGGGTATAGGTTTTCCCCCCTTCCATAAAAAGAAGAAAATTACATTTCCTTTATCACCTCTAAAAGTTTGACTGAACTTTCCTTTTAATTTAGAAATCAAATAATGACAGTTCCTGATTTTAGTATTTTAGCTTAGCCAAAGATAGCAATGGGACAGAAAAACAATGCCTTAGCATGCAAAGGCATGCCAAGGATGACTTCAAATATTGAAAATACCAAAAAAACCCACTAAGTAGAGGCCCTTTATCATCCCCAATTCTCCATTTCAAGACTGGAACTTGATTACTCTTCCTAGCTTTTAATAGAAAATGGCATATTTTACTAGTTTTGCCAACTCATCAACCAGCCTCCCAGGAAATAATGTGTCAGCAACATATGGAAACTACTTGAAGGCTTTTTTTTGGCATTTGTCTCCCAGTCTGGTATGTTTTTAGCATTAACTGTGGAAGCCAGTATAATGCTTCTGCTTTAACTGCAAAACTTAAAACACTGAGGAACACCAAGTCAATGACAGTACACGCTTATCATTCGATACAAGTCACCAAACTTTCCTCACAAATATTACCACCTTCTATGTAATTTTTGCAACTAAAAGTTTTACTTTGAACCACATTTAAGCAAACAGCTTCAGAAAATACAAATAATCTTATTATCCTCTAAGTATCCAAGAATAAACTGTAAGCACCACATACAAGAGTATGCTTCTGTATTTATGGTATCAACAACTTCAAGTAATAAGTGGGGATAGTTATTTGGAGTTCAACAGCATCTTACACTAGGACATGGTGGAAAGACACACACCACAAACTACTTACTACAGTCGAAGCACAAGCCTGTCAAAAGAGACAATCGGGGCTGAGTCAGACTAGTCATCAGCAGCTCTCCTCGGTGGCATACATCAGAGCACAAGCAATCAGTGAGATACGAAGGGAAAAAATAAAACAAAACAAAAACATAGAAGCCAGACTATAGAGAGTTCTCTCACAAGATTTCAACTTTCAAAGATCAGTTCAGCCATGCAGCAATAAAAGGCTCAGGCTGAGGAATTTTCCTTAGAGTCTCTGCCAGCACTGCATCAAAAGCTCCCTGCGTGCTAGCAACACGTCCAGAGAGCAGGTTTGACAAGGACTCCACAAATTTGACAAATGATATTTGCAAAGAGGTATTTTCTGTAACTGTAGACCTTATTCACAATGAGGAACAAAACCTCTAGTAAACAATGGAAGCAAAAGGCTTGCCAGGCCAGGTCTGAAGTAAGAGAAGGACAGACTTACCCAACTACCCCTTCTGTAACCGAGGAACTCGTAAGGCTTTAAAAACACAAACTGCTCTTTTCTTAAAGCTGTGAGCTACCACAGCTCAAATGTAGAGTCAGGCTACAAACCTACTCCACAGCAGTTTCCATGCCCAAAAGTTACTGCAGCCCAGTGCCACCTGTGCTGCCTGCACAGGGCTCCACAAGAAGCTGGATGTTCAGAGCACAGGCACCAGGACAGCAAAACATTGCTCCTGTGCACCAGCTCACTGAGAAACATACACGTGAGGTGTTTCCCCCACCGTCACTGTCCCTCACAAATTACAACAAACAGCTATCCTAGAACAGAGTTTTGTATTGAAAAGTCTGCAGAACAGCTTGCCAAATTTAATCTTAGCCTACATTCAAACAGCCTCAGGAAATATTTGTTTGGAAAAGTCACATTGCAACACATCAAACAATTACTCCCTTTTGCCCTATGGAACTAACAGTTCTCCCTCACCTTTTCTAAGTGACATAAACTGCAGTCTCTTCACTCCCGTCTGCTACAGGCAAGAAAAGATGAATATTGTGCCTCCAAAAAACTGAACCATAAACTTTCCTTTACTCAATTAATTTAACCACATCACAGAATTAACCTAGAAGTGTATAATTTGCTGCTACACCTATTTACTGTAGGCTTCTAAATTAATTCAGCATTACAGGAAAAGTGGGAAGAAAAAAAAGGGAAGGCTAGAATACACGAGTTATGTGAAAGAGTGTTAACATTCCTTTCACCCTTTGAAAATATTTTTTTCCTCGGGGTATAAAAGAATTGCAATAAATATAAACAAACATTTTAACAAAGTTAATTTAAATGTGAAATTATCATAGCTATATTAAACCTCACTGAAACATGTTCATCATTTAAATTAAGCCATTTGAGTGGTATCTGCTCACTGACAGTGTTTTAAACACAGAGAAACCATTACTTTTGGGTACACAGACTTGAACACTTAAACATTTCAGAATAATTTTTCTTTTTGAACAAGAAAGAGAACTTTCTCTGCGTTAATTTAATTTATTTAATTCAATGACTGGGTTTTCAAGCTATAAGAAATGAAACCAACCTGAAATGTCTTAAAAAGATCACAAAATTAAAGATTTTTTTTAAAAAAACACAAACAGACCCTCTATCATTTTAGGAAAAAAAAGAAGTTTTGAACCTAAGATATCCAGTGCATAATGTGCACCAGTTGGTGATATAGAAGTATTACAAGAAATGATGCAGTTATCTCTAATTATAAATGAGAATTGATAATACATCATCATTAAAAGAAGGCATAGAGTATCAACTTTCTCTGACAGAAATACTTGACAACTTTTATACTACCAAGACATTATTTACCAGGAGTACATGAATAACATGATTGCTCTCAGAAGAGAAAACAACTCTGTCAGGTATCCTAGGCTCCCAGAGGACAACTTCTACATATAAGCTTTATAGCAATAAAGTTCTTTAAGGTATCAAACAAACTATTTTGGCAAATCCAAGTTTCCTTCTGCCCTGCAAAGTTTAAGTGGATGGCGATAGGCTTCGAATTCCACCTAACACACAGCATATGACAACTCCATAGAGTTATCAGTGGAAGAACATGATACTGGAAGAGCCAGGACTTTGGCACTTCACAGTTTGTCACTGAAATCCCATCTCAAGGCCTTAAATACTAGCTCCCAGTTCACTGTGCTTACTATCAGAAAAACACTGCACCAGAAACTTAAGGGAAAAACAGAGAGCTGAGCACCTGCAGAATTGGAACTGCTATCTGCAGGCCATAATCATCAAGCCATCATAGCTATCTGCAGGCTATAATCATCAAGGCTAAGAGAACTGGGATTATTCAGCCTGGAAAAGAAAAGGCTTTAGGGTGACTTAATTGCAGCCCTTCATTACCTGAAGGGAGCCTACCAGAAAGATGGAGACTATTTACAAGAGCATGTAGTAACAGGACAAGGGGGAATGATTACAAATTGAAAGAGAGTAGGTTTAGATTAGATATTAGGAATAAATTCTTTACCATAAGGGTGGTGAGGCACTGAAACAGGTTGCCCAGAGAAGTGATAGATGCCCCATCCTTGGAAGCATTCAAGGCCAGGCTGGGTGGGTCTTTGAGCAACCTGGTCTAATCGAAAGTATCCCCATCTGTGGTAGGGGGGTTGGAATTAGATGACCTTTAAGATCCCTCCCAACTCAGGCCATTCCATGATTCCATGATCTCTCAGAAAAAAAAACTAAAACAAACAAACAAAAACCCAAACTAAAACAAACAAAAACATCACCACCCCCACCCTCCACCCCAAAATCCCCAAACAAACACACAAACACATAGAAATCAGAAGGAACAAATGCAGTAAGTATATATCCATCGACTAGGAGGATATTCAGTTTGAAGAAATTCACCCTTAGGCCCACAGGCATTCTGCATTCAGAATCACTGGGTGATAAACCCTACTATTGCTCAGCTGGTGCACAGGACAAGGCAAGATACATTAACCCCAGAGCCATCTAACAAACATGTGCTACCAGCACCCTCAAAATAAAAACACCATCAGCTGAAGTTTGCATGCAGTGGCCATTCCTGCCCTGCCGTGCCAAGCCTGCCATCACCTCATTGTTACCTGACCTTCCTGGATCCCTAGTTGAAGTTGTTACAGCTTGGTCATGACCTTAAGGATGTCTGAAAAGCTGCTCTTTAACATTAGTCAATACTAAACTGTGAACTAATGTCTTTACCTCTTTACTCCCCATTTTGGTCATAATCTCCCTCATGGTGATTAAGAGGCTTTTACTCCATTTAAATATACAGCCCTAAATACCTCCCTGTAAAGTAAGTGATCACCAACCACCTTTCCTCCTCTCCCCTTTAGAACAGAATAGATGCAAATTTATCTTCTGTTTGAAGATATTCATATTTCATAAACTGATTAAATCTGCATGCTTCCCTGAACAGATCGTTCGAAGTGCTTGCCTACCACTTGGACTGCTACAGTCTTTTCCCTGGACTAAGGATGCTAAAGAGTTCTGCTGGAGTAAGCTGACTACACGTGGCAGCACCAGGCACAGATCAGTGTAAGCTCCTGAGAGTTGAGCTGACAGTCTGAACACATTGTTCTCCTTCATCTAATTTAACATGCAAGGGGGAGAAAAGAGCCTTATTCTTCATAAGAAAGATTTTAAACTTTCATCTTAAAAGCTCCTTCCAGCCAAGGTATTTAATGTCTTATTTCTCAGATGAAATACAGATTATCCTTTTATTATCCATGTATAAACTGTTCATTGGTTTGATCTTCCCTTTACCTCTGAACCACTAGCAGAAAGAGGCTGGTCAAGCAAAAGCAGTCTGTCTGTCCTCCCTTCATGAAATGACCCTATTTAAGTAGAAAATTTTTTTCATTTATAAGGAGACCACCAAATACCTTAGATTACCGTAAAATTTTTAATTCAACTACTGACACAGATGATATAAAAAATAGTTCATATCAGTTTTAGAATTGTAGCACTCACGTTGCTGACAGGAGGATGCTTTTTGGTACTGTACAAATTTTGTAACCATTTATTTGGGCACCACCCATTTGGGCCACATAAATTGCATCATAGTATGTGATAGATTAATTCTGTGCTGGCCATTTGCAGTTTCATTCCTTTCTTTAGGATATGCAAACATGAGCTCAAGCAAATAAATAACTAACACTGGGCCAGAGAATTTCACTTCTGCACTGAAATACAAATACCACACAACTTAATCATAGTTAAGCAAAGTACTAGTTTGTCTGGGAAGTTATTGCAAACTGAAAAATTTCTTTCATAGGCTTGGAGTTACAGGATTTACAATTATTTTCATTAGGAGTTCTAAAGTGTGATGTTTCATATCTACACATGTTGAAAAATTCACATACTTTTTTAACTTTAACATGAGGTTCATATAACAAAGCAAGATGAGGAAGGAAAATTGTCTCCCCTGTCCAGCCAGGCTTACTTCAGCATGCCTTGTACACTTCTTCATTCTCTCAACTTCAGAGAGCATGCAGTTGCCAATGTAGCACATAAAGAAAATTAAAAACAAAATCTTCGGAATACTCAGCAGAAAACCTGGGTTTGCACCATCTTGCACGAGAGGCAGAAGTACTCCACTCACTGGGATGCTTTTAGCGAAGTTCTTGGTAAGCTTTAGGTCAGAATCAGACTGGATTAGATTAGCCAAGCCAATCCTCTGGATTAAGGTATAGAGCACTAGAGATGTGGAGAGCACCAAGTGCAATTGCTCTTGGCTTTCTTCTTTAACTTTTTCCATTTCAAGCTATAAGTACTGAGACTTCCAAACTAAGCTTGAGCTTTACACGCATCAAACCTTTGCCTAACCCTTGTGTTCCAACCCAAACAAAGAGAACTAAACATAAAGCCATCTGAATTTAGAAAGTTACCCAGTTTTCAACAAGTTTAAAATTCCTTCATGCTGATCAGTATCTTTCAGGACTAGTTTTCTAGAGTCTACACCAGCTTGTTTATACTGGACTTTAACCCACAAATGAGTGCTACTGTCCAGCCTAAAAATTTCTGTAAAAACGTCTGACACCATCTGTAAAAATTCCCCTCAACTAAATAGAAAACATCAGATAGTCCTGCTTTAGGATACCCCAGTTCAGAATTAACCTTAAATCATAATCTTTTCACTGCACTATTGAGTAACTTTTTTTTTTTGGCTACCCAAGGAACAGTTTGAGTTTCAGGGTTAAGCACATTCTGTTCTACTTCAATGGCAACATGCCAAATCCATTTAAATATTTAAACATTAACCTTAAAGTCACTGGTTTGCAGAAAGGCAGCCGTTAGTCCACACAGATTAAATTTTTCTCCAGGAAGTATCACTGAGTACAAAGGCCATTTTGTCTCTTTTTGAGAGTGATTTCTGGAAGACCTGAAGAGCATGGAAAAGATACTACAGTACTTAAAATCATTTCAGTGACAGACTTTGCAAGTGTGGACAGATGCACATTATTTGACATTTTCTCCTTCTGACATTACAGATTCATCTTGTGTTTAAAAATGCAACTGTTTTGCATTAGTGAAGTCAAAAAGTTTGTAAGACTTCATAGGCAAGTTTTCCTTTGGTTATTCTATGTCAAGACCCAACTACCGAACAGTAGTAACCAGTTTTCTACACTGACAGCTAGAAGTCAAAATAAGGCAAACCTTACAAATTTCTGTGACAATGAAAAAAATATAGTGCAAGTGCTTAAAAAAAGAAAAAATCCCAAACAACCAAACCCACAAAAAAATCCCAAACCGACAACATCTAGATCACATTTAAAAAACAAACAGGAGACAACTAAAAGCTGAATTAAAAAACACATGGTTGCTGCACTTACTCTTGAGAGGCTGTATGATTATCCAGTTATTCAATGTTATTCTGAGGCAGAAAACAAGATAAATTTGCCATTTCAGATTTCCAAAAACAAAAAAAAGAAAACAAAACACATACACTGACAGGCTGTTAACATTTAAGAGATCCAAGGACCTGCCCCTTTGCACAATATTGCAATTGTTCACTCACAAGTAAATATGAAATGGGATGGACATGAATACTGCATTTTTTTTTTTTTTTTGGAGGGGTGGGGGAGAAAGTTCACTCAAATAGGTGCAGGGAAGGAGCCAACCCAACACTTTTGCAACTGTTTTGTTACCCACCTTCTGCCACCTGCAGAATATTAATAGTCCTGGAGACTGAGAAACTTACTTCTCTACCTCATCTAGCTGTACTTACATTTGACAACCACAAACCTACTTTTATATGAAGCCACTGCTTGGCAAAACAAAACAGGCATCAAGAACACATTGCAACCAATTTTTTTTTTTCCTAGAAACTCTTTTCCCTACAATTTTTCAAGAACAAAATTCTAGGCTGCCCCTCCACAGGAAGCTGGCATTCTCTATGCGTTTATAAATAAGCAAGCAGTTTGTAACACTAGCTTTACTCTGACACCAATCAGACAGAAACAAGCACTAAATATAACCTCTGTAGATACTATGGAATGACCTCTACAGAACCAGACTTCTTTTATCAATTATATGCATCCCATTACAGATTAGAGAACAGAAATACTGATCCCAAAGTCCGTCACCCAGTTTCTATACAGCCTTCAATAAGAAAGCTAAACAACTGAAAATACCTGAAAACCTGTGATGGAGTGACCTTGTAGAAGACAAAGCTTTCCAGCTTTGCACTGAAAATAGCTCATTGCAGAGCAAAAAACATCCCACCACACAGGCTTACTATTTTTAGGTGACACCTTACCAACAGGGTACCCCAAGGGAGGGTGAAGCTGGAGGCATGCCCACATGCCAAGCTATACCACTGAAATGTCAAGTGTTCCGCTAGAAGGGCTGCTCTAACCACTGCAATTCCTCACCTTCAACTCTTCTCCGTTTTGGACATGTTACAGTTACTCCTCTCAAGGCTCCACAGTACTTCTTTGTCTAAAAAGTGCATTTTTTACAAGTGTGTGTTTGTGACTACACATCAGTGCAGAGTACGGCTCACACACTGGCACAACAGTGCTGTGACCTGTGGGACACCAACAGTTCAGCTTGCAGGAGACACTGAAATGAAGACAGCTGGGCACAGAGGGGAAGAACTATAATACTGATCTCCACTAGGCTAGGACAGGAGGAAAAAAGCCACACACTGAGAAACATCCAGAGATCCCAGCTACCACACCATGCATCACTGCCTCGTGCTATGAAGTACTTGGCCAGCAGTCTACTGGGCAAGCACGGAAGCTACTAGTCCAATACAACCACCACAAAAAACATGCTCAATACCTTTCTTATTAAAGTAATAGCTAAAGCTGCAATACATCTTTCACTAGAGGCAGCTTTTAGCAAGACTTCAGAAGGTTTAATGATACAGCCTCCTCATCTAGGAAGCTGACAGCTGCTATTCAATTATCACCTTGCAATTAAGCTATTAAATGAACTAGCAGCTCAAGCTGGGTGAAATTTGGAACCAGACTTATTAAGTGTTGAGATGCAGCATTATTAAAGCAGAGATGCACAAATAAATACGAGTTATGCCCAATGCAACTATTATGAAACCTATGAGAAATCTGTGACACAAAGGACTGGCTTTGGAGCCCATTTGCTGAGCTGCAGAACATTTTATTATAAAATTCACAGCACACAAATGCAAACAAGTTCAGGGCAAGGAAAGAAAGGCAATGGTGAGTCCTAACCACATACAGAAACTGCTCGGGTATCTTGATCTGTGTGTTTGTACAATAAGGTAGCAGCAAAGTTTTACCACGAGCAGTATACATAATGAAGTGGATGACCAAAAGCCTTTATAATCTCCTGAGAAAACTGCCAAGCTCACAAGGTTTATACTACTTACTATTAGAATATCAAGGAGCTACAAAGAACAAAGAATCCTTGGGTGAAGCAGTCCTCTGCAGAAATCCAAATTAGTATCAGAAGAAGCTATTCATTAAATGAGTTGATGCAGAGCAAGAACATTCATAGTGCTACTACAGATTCAAGCAGGCTCAAGTAAGTGAGCTTCCTAACTGCTTGGCAAGCCTCTGCCATCCTTCTAGGCAGATACTGAGAGTGCAAACACCTAAAGGCATCCAGCTGCCCAAGGCCACCAACCTATGCTGGCTGCAGAACCAGCCATTATTATCTCCTGGCATCAAGGTTCTGGCTGATTATAATAGTGCAGCAGGAGACAACACCCAGACATTTCAGTTTCATAATACTCAAGTGTAACCATTCCTGAAGAGGTCCTATGAACTGTTTACCAGAACGAAACCAAGCAGAACAAACACAGATGCACTACAGGGAACACCTGTCGTTTTGAGACACTTTCATACTGAGAGACAGGTAAAGACACAAACAGACCAAAGTATCTGTGAGAAACTCCTTTCATTTAGGGGAAGCTTGCAAAGGAACAACTCTAGCAATCCACGTGTAGATACAACCTTGAAAAAAAATTTATTACCTGAAACTCAGCATCAAATAAAATGAACCTCATTGCATTAAAAAAAGGGCATGATAAGTAACCTACAATGTGAGATAAGAAGACTTTTCAGACAGACAATTCTGGCAACATATTAATCAAATTGAGCCACATGTTATGTGATAACACATGAACTACGAATCATACCAACAGGTTTTCCTTCAGTACCTTCATGCTGCGGATGGCAGCTGCTGGTAATAGAGACATGAAAAGGATGAGATTTCACAGACAATAAAAACATTTCATGTTCCACAATGTGTGACAGATAAAAGGTTAAGAGTAAAGTTCCACAAGTTTGGCTTGTATCCCTAAAGGAGGAGCAAATCAAGTATACAAAATAAAATTCTCCGTAATGGAAATCTGCAGGAGAGTTTAGCTCCTGCAAACTTACATCTGAAGTATAACTAAGGCAATACAGCACCATACAGGCTGCCCAGTAACAAACATCTGATCGAGAGCATACCTGAAACAGAGAGTTTAGATAGTACTAGCACCAAGAAACACCAAATTTCTGCAAATTCTGTGGATATCTCCTAGATATCTACAATGCAATAAAACAGTCAAGTCAGCACTGAGGGTGTCTTGCAGAGGTGAAACTGGCAGACAAGCCATGCAATTAGGGAGCATTGCAACAGTGAAACAGCAATCAATAGGCTTCCCAAGATTAGACAACAGTCAGCCACAGAGTAATGGTTTTAAGATCCTTCACAACTGATGGCAGAAAAGCAGTAACAACGCATACATAGGATGAGAGTGCACTGCAACAGAGAGAGCTTGCTTATGGTGCCAAGAACTGTGAGGCAAGCACCTCCAGAAATGGCACCACACAGCCATCGACCAGCAGTATCAAAGGTAAGCCGTCACACAGCTCGAGATGGACGCAGTGGAGACAGCATCAATGTAAAAATCTTCATGTGCTCATACAGTCAATGTCAACAAAGAAGCCACAAGACCATTAAAAGCCTCATCCAGGAGTCAGAAATAGTCATGTACACACAGGATTGAATGACTGATGTCAGAAAGGTGGAAAGGAGCAGTTCAATACAAGCATTTCTTCTTTTTCTTCTTCCCAAAGCAATAACCAGAAAGGAGGAGGAGTAAGAAAGAGACATACAATAATTCAGCACTCGTTTGAACACCAGCACTTCCGCAAAACCAAAACCTGTCAGAGGGAATCACCAAGTCCACATCCAGTGATCGACAAAGCACTCCTTAGTTTCAAACAATGTTTTTACAAAACAAGCAAACAAAGAAACAAAACCCAACAAAAAAACCCAGGACAGAATCACTTGTAGCAAATTGCACCAAGCCATACACAGAGAACTGTACATGGCATTACAGACAGACAAGGCTTTCACAAGCACTCCGTGCACAGCTGTCCAATCTCTGCAGAAGATCTTCTAATGAGCCAGATTAGATCTCTGTGATAAAAGAACCGTGAGAGGATAATTTCAGATTTAGTTTCTTAGACCAGCTGACCATGCATACTCCCAGGCATTAAGATGGAAGATCATTAACAGAAGTTTGTTTTCACATTCCACAAAGTGAAAACCCTAATACAGCATACACCTTGCTGGTCCTTTCACCCCAGTGGGTTTTGGGTTTATTTGAGCTTTAGTGTGTTTAATTGTCAGCTCCTTCACCAACACAAGTCAGCTTTCAGACAAATCTGGGTAACAAATCCAGATGCAACAGTTCATATTTTATCACATTTAATTCTCCAGTTTCTGGGTAAGTTATACACTGATTTAAAAGACAGAAGAGGACTCACTAAAAGATGTGTTTTCTGAAAACTGTGGCTTTTGGGGTTGCTAATCCCAAAGAGTACAATATAAGTATGAACAGAACCAATGCAAATCAGCAGAAGGTTGAACAAGTCTTTAAAGCCTAGTAATGAAGATGTCAGGAAAGTTCACACTTTGTGACAGGTAAAACTCCATCAAAAGAATAGTTTGATCTTCAAGTGACATCATTGCATATGACACAATAGTCCAAACAGCATTATCTGTGGCAGAGAGGAACATTAGAAGTCTTTCAAACCAAATTTCAAGTTATTCTTCAGTTTTTCTGAGAAGAAGATCACAAAGATTCAAGAGGACAGCACCCTGATACTACTACAGAAAGTTTTATGTTGATTCATAATTTCAACGGTGAATTAATGTTGATATAAATAATCCTAACACTGAGATACAAACTGCATATTGGTTTTGTTTATCGATCAGCATCTCCCAAAATGAACACTTACCCCACTTACTTCCAAATGTTCATGGTGAACGAGTATGCCATAAGCTGTCTTTTTAATTGAGCAACTTAAGGGCCAAGACACACATGGGAAAACTACCAGTATGGAATACTGCTGCTACAGAAAAGTGACACTAAATAACACAGAAATACATCAAAACCAATAAAATAAGCAGGAGAGGAAGACAACCAACAAACCAATCTAAGGTAGAAAATATATTTTGACAGCTTCCCATCAAACGATCCTTTATACTTCTCTAAAACTGGCCACCCAGTTTACAAGTAATGACCAGCTTTGGCTCCACAGACTGAAAGCCATATTGACCACTGCATCACACAGGTTACCAGAACTCCAGAAACTCTAGATAAACTTTGCAAAGACACTGACAGACTCCCAGTTTTACACACTGTACCCACTTTTCAGCAGGATAATTATTTATCAAACTATTTGTGCTTATATCCACAAAGCAGTCTTCTAATTTTTCACCATTTACTAATATACCACTAAACCCATCAAGTTTCCTGCTAATTTCTCCCAGAAAACTTGGAGATTAAGGACATTTGGTACATCACAACTTCAACTGGATGAAATGACAGGCTCAAGGGGAAGTGCATAAGGATTTCTTACAGAGGAGCCAGCATTCAAAGGACTGCATAGCACCTACAGGCAGAACTACAGTCTTGCAACTCAGAGCTGCAACAAAGTTAGGGCCCTGTAGAGTGACAGAATGAACCATCTGATTGCTGTAATTCCAGAGGCAAGGCCACTATCAGCTTACTTTAGACCGATTTCCTAGAAGGTCTCTGTTTAAATTGAAAGAGTTCAATACCAAAACCAGGTACAATTGCAAACTGACTTCTGCAACATCCCTTGCCTATAATCCTGAAAATGGCTCATCAGCCATCCCAGTTCAAGTTATTTCTTTGAACAAAAAGTTATTTGCTAGGACATCCAAAGCAGGTTACAGAACCTTTATCCACATAGATTTGCAAGACTCAGTTGGGCCCTGCCATGACTGACCTGATCTAGCACAGGCAGTAGTCCTACTTCAATTTGGAAGTTGGAAAGAGTGACCTCCAAAGGTACTTCCCAGCCAAATTAAAAAATGCTTAAATTTACAGAATTACAAAGAAAAATACCAACTTGACAGAAGTATTATGCAAGCACTTCCTGACTTGCCCTTTTAAAGCCATATAACTAGTATTTCAAATATCTCTAGTAATCACAGTCAAAGAAATATTTCACTACCACTAAAACATTTAAATCAGATACTAAGAGCAAGCAACTCAGACTTTTTCCAAGAACTTGTAGACTAGAAATTGACAGGATGTGTGCTATGCATAAGCCAGCACAGCAGCACCTTCCATTTATACCTCCAGTTTAAAAATGATCTCACACCATGGTCTTGAAATACTCCAGCTATCTTGCCTTTAGCTTCCTCAAGTAAGAGGAATCACACTTGACTCACTAGGAGCATACAGGTAAAACACCAAGTATAAGAAGAAAGGTACATCATATTAATTAGGAGAAGGGGCACACAAACCATAGCTGATAGACAAGTCTGTAGTCTTTCTTGTTTCAGGGCAGTTTTTCACCAGCCCATCCTCTTTACCACAACGCGCTCACACTGCGCAATGGCATACAGGTCCTTAGTTCCCAAACCCTCCTGGAATGATGGTGCAGCAAAATCCTCCTATCTTTAAAATTCTTCAGTCAAGATTATTCAGTTTGATGGAACGCAACACTAGACACATGATAAGTCAGCACCTCTCTCCAGCAGCCTTAGCTACAACTCCAACAGGAGATGAATGGATACAAGCAGCAGTCGGTAACACTCACAGCACTGAACACTCACACTCATCCAAAAGTACAATCACACCCGTTCAGGTGCACAATGATGAAAATTTCTTTTTCTGGCCAGTTGCATAGGTTTAGAGCTGATCTCACAAAGGAAAAAGGAGCACCATTTCACAGATCACTCCATCCAGACCTCACTGGTGTCAGCTAATGCCATCAAACTAAACTAACGAGTCTAGAACACACTACAGGGACCTCAGACATTGACAGGAGATCAGGGGAATAAACAGTTACTTCGCATAGCTGCAATCATATTTTTCATAGTAATGACAATTCCTCCTTCAATAGCCCTGTTTTTGCTTGAAAAAGGCTTGTCCACCTTCCCTGACACAAATAGAGCAGGGAATACAGCAGGGAAACTGACTCTGGAAGACAGGTTTTCTTACTTTTTCCTGTTAGACACAGTATTCAGAGTATCCAGGAAAAGGTATTAGAGATACTAGGAATAGCAGCCATTAGAATTAAGTGCTACACCACACAAATTCTGATTGTTTCATCCACCTCTGGGAGTTTGCTGTACAGCTGATGACCACTGTCACTCTGAGCAGGCAGACAACCACTGCATGCACATTCAGCAGGGTCTGCAGTAGGACCAGTTCATCAAAACCCAAAGAAAGTTATGTCTTGCCTCCCAATGCCTTGACTACACTCATTTCATTTTCCCTGCATTTCCCTAATTTCCATATTGCACCCCATAAATCCACATTTATATTAAGTGCAAAAATTAATTAGTTTCTATTTTTTAAACAGTTAAGATTGCAAAAAGAAAAATAGTTGTGAATTCTTTAAATATTTGAAGATTGCTAGGAGCGCACTGGCAGCTAAGCAAAGCTGGAAGAGCTAAAATAAATTCTACAATAAAGGCAAACAAAATGACAGATATAAGGGAACCACCTAAAGAAGAATGAGAAGAGAAACTGAGGAGTCAATACAAGTGGGCGATGCACAGATCACATTACAATCATCCACAAACAGCATCTTTCCTGATGCAAAAACTGAACAGAGTACTAATCAAAGCACTTTGATGTTAACTTAAGTAGAAAAGGGCCAGAACCATTACAGATTAATGCAATTCAGCCACAGGAAGGAGAAGTCAATGAAATAAAACTGAAGTTAATAAAGGTACTAGGAATGGGAAAAAGGAAGATTTCCATGAAGAGTCCTGACATACGTTTTTGGTGCTAAAAAAAACTCCATGTAGTAGAAAACTAAGACTCATAATTAATACTGTTTTGTCACTTGGAGAATAAATAAAATTACCAACTAGCACTGATTTTTTTTCTTCAAGTAATGAAGCATACCTGTATATAGCAAGTGTACTCCGTGAATAATCTCTGCAACAACAAAAACTAGGAATGCTAGAAAACAACTCTCCCCATGCCTCTATCAGAGCAACTGCTGAGTCTAAAAACATCTTCATATGTGAATTAGGAAAAGGAATAAACTCCACCATGCAAGTACTCCCTTATAAAGAAGCAGGCTGTTATCATTTTCACTGTAATGTTTGCTTAAAACAAACTGCAACAGCCAATTCCACACCACAAACACTGAAGAAACACTACCTCTTGTTTCCCTTCCCATGTAAAATCAAGTAAAGCAGAATAAAGAGCATTAACTTGTCCAGCTTTAACTCCAAACTACCACATAGACTGAGCATTCCACAAACTTGCAGGTAATCCTCTGAATTCACTGGATAAAGGCAACTTTAAAAAGGCTTGATTTTCTCAATTCAACAGTAAATCAGGATACATCATGAAATCTAATTATTAGAACAGAATTACTTAAACAGAGACAGGGACTTGGGGCGGGTAATCACTTCAGCAGCTTCTGTTGGATCACATCACACAAGCTGCTTCTGCTCACATAATTATCTCTCAACATCCAACAATCAAAATACAGCAATGGCACACTTTAGCATCTTATACCAATATGTAATATAGCACATTTTTATATATAATATATATGTTTATACATGTATAAAGTATACATAGATGTATAAAAACATATGTTTTCATTTTTTAGATACAAACAATCAGACCCTCAGTTCCTATTCCACAGTTCCTATTTTACTAGTCTAAGTAATTATTTTGATAGATTGTTGACATCATTAGCTATCTGACATGTTAGATCTCAGCCCACTACTAGGTCCTATAAGACAAAAAAAAAAAAGCCTCCTTATAGTTGGCATTTTTGACTCTTCCTAAAAAAGAAACCCACTTCTTCTGTACATGGTTGCAGACAAATTTTGCAGCCACAAAATGCAAGAGTTAGAAACAGAAGCTCCAAATGCATTTACTGTGTCATTACTCTGTCAAATCTTGACTTTGTCAAGGCCTTGACATAGCATTTTTGCAGAGTTAGTCAATTCTCAGATATTGATTTCAGCTATAAGACTAAGTAAACCACATGAGAATCAGGGGCAGTTATGAATCCAACAGTAAGGCTTCCTATTTACTGAATCGTAATTTCTCAAAAAGATCATGAATCCCATTTTAACAGGCCATCTACTAAAAGTTTAACATTTGTTAACATATTTTCAAGTTACAGAATCCTAACATACAGAATCATGTTTACCCTGGATGGAAAATGATATTAGGTAAAGTTTTAGGTTAGAGTTCCCAGATTATTATCACTCTTTTAGCCACAGTTCTGAAGCAGACTGTTCTCAGCCAGAAATCAGAAATCTGCAATATTTTAAAAGTGACTACCTGAATTTTAAATACAGCCTTGTTACCACACGTACAATTACCCTCCATAAAAACAGAGCTCAAATGCAACCTATTGCTCACCCACGATAATGAGCACCAGGAGAACTAAGTTAACCCCGGTGGCTGATCTGGAGTCACTTAAGCCAGCCGCTACAATGCGGCGCTGCAGTTCCACCAGAGCACAGTGCATGTCATGAGAAATAAACAACTTTTAATACCTGTCCTATTCAGCAATCCAGATAGGGAGATCCATCACATTAGACACCACCATCCACTCTGAAAATGTTAGTGAGATAAATAACAAAGGTTAAAGCTTTTCTATTTCCAAAATAAAATAAGTTTCATTAAATGAAAACCATACCCTTCCTCACTTTAGAGAGGGAAGAATGACTGTGTACTGAGTTTATTTAGAAAAAGAAGGGAGAAAATTATTAACTGCCAATGTGTATTCAATAATGTAGATATCACTCAATTCATTAGACTTAGCTTTAACAATGTTTTACATCATAGCCAGTACCTATTAACAATGTCCAATAACGATTTATTTTACCTGCCTAAGTGAAAGTCATGCATCTGTCACAGTGTGAAACTTCATCTTTCAGATAACCCCCTAGTGTGGGGTTTAACCAGCTGTACTGTCCATCACATCACAAGCATAACACACAAAACATAAAGCCAAATCACAGGCTTAGACCTGGTGGCAGACTGTCAGAACTGTATCTGAAGTAAAAACCTACGTGCCCCTCATGAGAAGGAGATGCTCAGTTTTCTGCTTTGAGCATACAGTAGAAAAACAGGTGTAAGGTGTTTTCACAGAGTTGTTTGCTGGACATTTGTTTTTTGTTTTATTTTAAATATTTGCAGTCTTGCCTTGGCCTTGGAACAATGGTATCAAGTTTAAGCTCAATGTCGTTTTAAACTCTGGTTCTCCCCTCCTTGCCAACCTTGCGTGGTATAAATAGTAGCGAGCGGAGGAGAGAGCAGTAAAGATATTCCTTAAAAAATCTGAAGGGTGTTCGCACTCCTAGCGCAGGACCAAAGCACTCGGGGTGCACGACAGCAAGCTGTAGCAGCTTTTCAACCACGGTGCCAGCGTTCATCTAGATAAAAAAGCTACGCCAGCAACATACCATTTCCATATCTCTCAGTATCGAAAACTCCAGATACACAGCTCGGGCCCCTGGCAGTTCGGTCCCCCCAGCGCAGGGCAGAGTCCCGCGGGGCGGGCCCCGCCGCAGCCGCACCTGCGCTGCGCCCGAGGCCGCGGCCCCGCCGCCCCTCGCCGGGCAGGGGGGAGCGCACCGGGGAGCGCACACGGGAGCGCGGCGGGCGGGGAACCGCCGAGCAGGAAAGAAGGAAAGTAAGTTGGAGCAGGATGGAGCGGCGGCAGTGACCCACTTCCTCCGCCGGCACCTCGGCGCCCGGGCAGCCCCAGCCCCGCTCCCGCGCCCGTTATCCCGACGCCCCGGGAAGCACTAACTGAGAGCGCGAAGGGGAGTGAGGGGTCCAGGGGGTACGGCACTCACATTTTTGCAAAAGACAAGAAGCTCGTACTTACGACGGCGCTCACACGCTGCCCGTCACTTATAGCTCCACTCCACTGGAGAAAACTGCGCCGCGGCCGCTCTCGCCGCCGGCGCCGCCCCCCACTCCGCCCCCGCGGAGGCCCCGGCAGCGCCACGCCCGCACCCGCCCGCCCGCTCCTGGGCAGCGCCGCCGGGGCGGCGTGCGCGGCTCCTCCGACCGGGCTGCTCCCCTCCGGCGGCCCCGCGTCCCCTCGGGCTGTGCTGTGCTGTCGTGCCCCGCGCCCCGGCCGCACCTGCCCCGCGGGTCCCCGCGCCCCGCTCCGCTCACCTGCCGCGGGCCGGGCTGTGCCCTGGGCGGTGCGTCTGTGGGCGGGGGGGCTCGGCCGGGCGGCGCGGCAGGCGCAGGTAGAGCCGAGCGGGGGAACTGGGTCAGCGGCTAAAAATACCGCGCGGGATGGAGGAGGATCCCGCCGCGGCTCCCGGGACGGCGGCCGCCCCTCCTGGGGGCTGTCGGCGGTGCCGGGGGGCGCGGGGCCGTCCCCGCGGCCGGGTCGGGGCAGGCCGTGACCTTGCTCCAGCCGGGCAAGGTGCGCTGGTTCAAACTCGCAGCCGACGGCGACAAAACCTGCCCACCCTCGTTTCAATTCCTAAACCGCGTGTGACTTCACGGGCGGCGTGCGGGAGCCGTGGGATGCCCCGGTGCCGCACAGCCCGGGTTCAATCACCCGCCCGGGGCAGCGGCCGGGCCGGCCGGGCCGCATTCCGCGGGCAGGGCCCCGGCCAGCCGTGCCGGGACGTGCTGCCTCCTGCCCCGGGCTGCTGCGGGAGGCGGCTGCCTGCCCTGTGTGCCCGCCGCCGCCGTGCCGAGCGTGGGAGCGAGAATTCGCTTGTTCCTGCGAAGTCCTTGCAGTCTCTTCCAATGCACACGGCGGCGGTGAAGTCACCATCCCCGGAGGTGTTTGAGAGCCGTCTGGATCTAGTGCTGGGTATTACTGCTTAGTGGTTTAGGGGTTGCAGTGGCAGTGCTGGGTTGACGTTGGACTGGGTGATCTTAAAGGTCTCTTCCAACCTCTGCGATTCTGTGAACTCAGCTGAGAGCTGCCGTGGGTCTGAGGTTACTGACGCGGCACGCAGCAGTGCTAAGGCAGTGTCCAGGTTACTACAAAAGTCCCAGGAGTCTCTGGCTTAGTTTTCCTGATGACCTAAGCTGCACAATGCCAGACTTTTGTTAATCTTTCTGTTTATGTGAATTATTTACAAATGCAAACCACATAGAAAATGTGTGAGTTTAGTTGTGACTGGCCACAACTTTTAACTCTGCCTTTTAGCGCCCTGTCCATGATATGATTTGCAACCACTTTATGCTCGGCATCCTGCTTTTCAGTGGTAGTAGAGCAACGCTTTGCTCCAAGATTTTTCCACACAGATTTTGGTGGAGAAGATAGTGTCCCTGAGCCCATGCACTAGCTGCTGGAGCTTTAGCACTAAAGTGGTGGCACTGCCTGTAATGCAAGGCAGAGAGGAAGGATCTTTTGCTCATCATTACAAAGCCCCAAAAAGTAAGTTATGCCTCTGTGATGTCTGAGGAGGAGAGGTTTCCAAATGCCAGTAAAGTTGGAGATGCTCACCTGGCATGTCTGGTACACGAGGACACAGCAGGCTTCAGGCTCCCTTTGAGCCAATGTAGGAGTCTGTATCCAGGACAGATTTGGTGACTCCACAGGAAATGCTTTCTTGACATCAAGCTAATTCCCTGACCTTCCTGTCCACCCTCATGTACTATGTACAGTTGCTGGCTATTTATATATGTGATGAATATGATTCAGAATTAAACATGCCAGGAAGACACTGATTCTTTCAACCTAATAATTAAAAAAGGAATACAGCATGATTGCTTTGTTCCATCACCACATGAAAGAGAACTATTTATTTTTATTGTGGTTAGCTTAGTAGTAACAAACAAAATATTTTATTCCCATCTATGAAAAGCAATTCTGCCTGTGTTTATGGGCTTTGTCCAAAGCACGCTGGAGTCAGTAGTATTATGCACGTGTTTTCAGTTAGCACGTGACTGTAAATCTAGTGATCTGGATTAGAGCAAAAGTGCTTTTGGGCTACAAGACTGAGCATTGTACGAAACTTGGACACCCCAAGAGGGAATAATGCCAGTTTTTAGGGAGGGTCTGTATGGTGCTCCAGATCTTGGGAGGCAAATCCTTCAGTAGCACAGCTGAAACACCCTGGCGTGAGTCCACTGCTGTGGCTGAACGTGTGTAGCAAGGGATATGGTGAGATTTCTGTGGTGTCATTAGATTACTGCTCATGTGAAACTGAGTGATAGATGGTTTACATAGCCAGCCTTTTAGCAAAGTTCACAGGCATAGCTCCAACTGTATGTATCGAGGCTAATCTCAATTACAACTTAAAAATGCCTCTGTCTTTCTCACTGTGGGGATGGTCTGGAAAGTATCGACTGATTGCTACAGCTGAAAGCGTGTCGTGTTGATCTTTATGCCGCCAAAGATCACAGTTCATTCAGCGTTCACTGAAACCATTCCACTCCAATGGCTCTTTCATTTTTCCTGGGTTTGTTGTTTGTCTAGGCCTTTCATACAGCAGTAATCAAGGGGAAAAAAATTAAAAAACACAGACTTGGCTTCTTTTAAAATGAGATAATAATGAGGGAATGATGTTTGCTCCTCTACCTTTTTTGCCTCCTCAGCTTTCTTGGTCCATGCATTTTGAGTTTCAGATATGTAGGAGGAAAACTGCAGGATTAGGTCACTGAATGTTGAAAATGAAGGGAGGGAAGCAAGAAAGAAGAGGGAAGAAAGGCAAAAACAAATAGATGAGGAAGAGAAATGAAAGGAAAAGGATGATGAATGGGAGGATAACAAAAAATAATAATACATGGAAAAGAATTGGAGAGACCAGAGCAAGGGTTGAATATCACAATAATTGTGAAAGGAGTAACAGAGTTTTTTATATTCTTTTTTTCTTGTCCATTGGGATTAGTCAGGAGTAGACTCCACAAATGCCTCTATAGGGATTGGAAGGAAAAATTACCCCGAGATGGATATATGTCTGTCTTTAATAATAGATATGATTGCAGCAGGTATAAATAATTTGAAATAGTATCAGGTAACTTGAGTATCCCTAACAGTAAAAATGCAGCAGCACAGGATGGCCAAGTCTGTGTCCTGCTGGTATCCAAGGTAATGGATGGGTTTGAGTAGGTTATTAGGGAACTCAGTTTCTGTTCCTGGCTCTTCATGGATGCTCCTGTACATTAATATTATATGGTAATCATCTAGAAAAGCAGTGTTGTAACAGGGATTGAAATTCAAATTTTCCTGCTCCCAGCTAGGTACCTTAATTGTTGCATTGCAAAGTGATGCCTTGCTTCCCTGGCCCAATGAATGTGGATTAGTT
Organism: Myiozetetes cayanensis; assembly: GCF_022539395.1. Classification (NCBI taxonomy): domain Eukaryota; kingdom Metazoa; phylum Chordata; class Aves; order Passeriformes; family Tyrannidae; genus Myiozetetes; species Myiozetetes cayanensis. The sequence goes on from NW_026087964.1 coordinate 27,282,049, forward strand.
TGTACGGAATAACAGACTTTCAGTAGGGACAATGAAAGGCATTCCTCCCAGCTAGCCTCTGGCCTGATGAGGAAGGGAATGTCCTGGGAAGTGTCAGATAGGACTTCACTGTTGTCCTCATGACTCTCCAGGTCTAACCTTTACCTGTTTAGCCGATGAGAGAACGTCTCCTTCCTCCTGTCATACTTTCGAAAAATGCCAAAGTCTAACTCCAGCCCTTACTCAGGAATGAAATGCTTTAGATGCCAAGAAGGTTCTAGTTGCAATGTCAGTAATTGGCAACTCAGGTGCTTCTCACACTGGTGGTTGGAGATTCTGGTCCAAGGTACTGCTGCTTCTGGTGTGGTGGGGAGTGGGAGCGCATGGCCTGAGCTGTGAGGTCCTGGGCACTAAACTGGTGCCAGAATATGGAGGCTTCAGCTCTTAACGCTGCAACAGCTTGGCCTGTGGTGCATTTATAGTCTTATCCTGGCTGTATTTGGGAAAACACCATGTTGTGGATTTGTTCATGGGACACAGCAGTGTGTTCATGGGTAATTCTCTGGCATCAGGAGGCTGACTTCCGTCAGATGAAATTTCTGCAGGCTGGAGGTTAATGTATGCTGGTGTGATGGGTTTTTCTTTGGATTTTTTTGTTTGTTTGTTTGTTTGTTTTGTTTGTTTTTTGTGGTAGAGAGAGGGCCAGTGGAGACATGTTATGACTGTTGATAACTGCATTTAATTTTTTTTGGCAAGTGGTAAGTACTGTTCGCCTTTATTTGTTTATGCAGACTACATTTAAAGTACTGCATTAATACAAAGCAAACCTCTCTGCAGGCCAGTGCCAATTTTGGTTGAAGAAAAGTATAGCACCACAGTTGAGAGTCTTCATTATCCTCTGAGTCTCAATTACTAATGAATATTCTTTAATTTTTGTTACCACAAACTTCACATGTATATGACTTATTTGAATTAAATTGTATACTTCCTGCTTTGACAACATACTGATGAGGCATGCTAGAGAAAATCATTAGGAGTAGTCCTGCTGAAAATGTTGAAAATGTCTTTGGATGGTAATTTGGGTTCAATCCTGTAATTTTGCTGGTGATTGTACCTGTAATGGCTACAAGTAACATCATTCTAAGAATCCTTGGTATTTTTTTTCCACAGTTTAGAAAACAATCAGACTGTGGATATGCTCACAAAAAGTACTGGTACAGATCTCTGGGCTAAATTAGTCACATATGTAATTTTTCTTTCCTATGCTTTTGAGTAAAGCAAGGTTCAGACCTCTGCTTACAAGCAGCACTGGTGGAGAACAGAAAATACTCTGAACACTTTAACCGTTAGGCTGATTGTAGTTTACTTGAATCCCTAATGTAATACACTCTTCCCTTCATGGGCCATTATCTCCAACCTCTACAATAAACCTCTACATTGTATGTCTTATTAATTATTTATTCCTTCCATTATTCTTAAATGGACAGTAAAGAATTGGCTAATGGTTTCTAGCACAATTCATAAAAACAAATCTGTTCAATAATTTTTTGGAAGCATTTTCTTACGGCAAATAACATAATAAGGAAAGCCTTAAGTTTCATCTTGTGTGGAGTTAAAATACCGCATTAACTGCTTTATTCCTATTAATATGTCAAGAAATTGAGATAAGATTTTGTCCTTCCTGATATTAGTGATTGAGAAGATGTGTGTTATTTTTCTAGATTATTTTAATTACTTTTCTATTTTTTTTAATGGTTAAATAAAAAATTGACTCATTTTCCTCCCTTCTTTAGTGTAATTTCAATGAGCTCACTTAACCACATGCACAATGTCAACTGTACTCTTCTCTACAAGTTGTTATACCCTGGTATTTTCCACAAACACTCTTTCCTAAGCAAACACACTTTCACATTAGCAGATTTATGCAAAAACCCACAAATATGGCTATTTGTTTATTCTGAGAGGGGAGGGAAAAAGATTGTAAAGTGAAAACGATGGGCCAGCAGAGTTATTGTTAAAGCAGTGTTTTCAATCCATGCCAGTGCAATTCAGAATTTAATTGCCTTTGTCAAGGCAAGGGGGAAGGGATATTATAGCAAGGAAGATGGTTAAACCTTGGAAAAGTATACTGTCTGGGAGAATGGTTGCTGGGAAAGGTTAAATCACAGATCATGTGAAGACGTTTGAGAGATTCATATATTACCACAATGTGGATATTTCCAGTCAAACTTGCCTGCTTTCTAAGAGAGTAGTGGTGTTCTTTGTGGATGTCAAGAAATGAACAGAAAGAACATTTAGAATGCTTTTTTTCAGTCATGCTGAACTGGAGCTGATGTTTAAACAACCAAAAGAGCACTAATTTGATGAATGACATGGTCAAAGGAGAGAGAGAGGAAGAGACCTGTGAAAAAAGTGCCTAGAGATGCTAACTGGTGGGACTGTTTGATATGATAAAGAGACAATGGTTGACAATAAATTCCTGTGGCACCCCATAGCAAATTAGAGGAGACAGTGCAGGAGCTCTCCAAAGAAGATGCTGGCAGATGAGTCAGAAACCTGGAGAAGTGAGAGATATTCTAGCTATTAGAGACAGCACCACACATTTCTTACTTTTGGTCCTTTGTTTTTGTTTCTTTTTTGTCTTGTTATTGTTTAGGGGTATTGTTTAGGGGTTTTGTTTAGTCGGTTTTTTGTGTTTTGTTTATTTGTTTGTTTAAAGGAAAACAACTATTCTAAAACTCCTCCTTAAGATCATTCTGTTAGAGGAACCCCCTGTGGCAGAAAAATGAAGAGACCTATTTTGAAGAGACCTATTTGAAAATATTTCTTGCCAGGAAACAAATGCTTCTGAGCCTTTAAGGCTATGCCTCTGTAATAGCTCCAAGATACACTTACCTTCAGCTATAAAACAGTGGTTAACGGGGGTCTGCAGAAGAGTTATTAGAGCTAAGACTTATTTAGGAGAAATTATTTGAAGGAAAAGATTATACGGCCAGCTTCTTTTCCTAGTTTTCAGTGTTTTCATCACTAGCTCACTACAGACTTAATGTCTTCAAAAAATAAAATTTTGCTCGAGTGAAACTGATTTCATTCTTATCTGCAGCAGGTCAGCTGCTTAAATGGTGCTGAAGATTATTTGCTTCTGTCACCTTTCTATGATTAAGGAACACACAAATCATATTGCTATTGCAGCATCTCCCCCATGTGAGGCTTGGATGTGAGATGAAGTTAGCAGGGTTTACCAAGTATCATTTGCGCCATAGTAAATGTGGATGTGGGGATGAATAGGCTCTTAGCCAGCAGCAAATACGCGGTGATGTGACATGTTCTGACAGGAGAGAAGACTAAGCTAACTTGCACACAGTGTGCCAGTAGTAAATGCAAAGTAATACATGTTGACAATTTCTGCAGGCCAGCTGATGCATAGTGAGTTGTTAATAGGTGCTAAGTTGATGGTGCTTCTGAGCTCACAAGACATGTAATGTAGTGTACCACACTGCTTTTGCTTAGATCCTGTTCTGTCACTAATGTCTTCTGTGGGTTTCAGATCTCCGTGTGTGTGAATGTGTATTTCGTTAGACCCATAGCACCTTAATATTGCAAGTTATGTCATTGTTCATGCTGGCTGGAATAGTCCTGTTTAGAAGTAAGGATGGTATACGTAACGCGACAGAAAAAAACAAAAATTTGGAGTAATTGTGATAAAGGCACTGTGTACTAAACAGAAGCTTGCACTAACAAAATAGGAAAAGCTGGAAACCAGTTCTGTGTGGCAACAAGATGTCCCCTTCTGAGCCTTACTGAGACTGGATGGAACCAAATGCTGTGGGGAAGCTGAGCTGCAGCAGCCTATGGCAGGATTTAGCACAGGTTGCTCAAAGTCACATAACTGGACAACGAAACCCTTTCCACTTTCCCATCCTTTCTAATATGGACAAATGAATTCCAACATGAATGAAGGGATAGCGATAGCATGTGCTTTTTGGTTTGGGGATTGAAATGAAATGCTGTTCACTGTGCTTGAAAGATTATTGAACAATAAGAGATCAGAAAAAAAAGTAAATAAAATGCAAAACAAACCTTTTCTACCTGTCATTTTAAAGAGAAGGTATTCATCCAATGGGAGCAAGAAAATGAAAGTAAAGATAGGATTTTTTTCCCTCCTGTCTTGGAACACAAGCCAAAAGGAATAAGATGAGAAAACATGTATGGAATTTAGAGTGAAAATAGTGTAGTGTGGGCAGGAGTTGGGGTGGTAAGTTTCTTATTTGCACCTAATGCGTTTTAGCCCGTGTTTCCCATAGCATCATAGATTACTTAGAGGTCTTACATGAACTCATTTCCAAACCAATCCTTATTTTCCTTAGAACAGGTCTGATGTATTAATTTTATTTCCCCCAATACTCGTTGTAACTGATGAAAGAAGCTTGTCTAGGGAAAAAACCCTGAGACTGTTGTTCTTGGCTTAGTATTAATGGCTGGACAGACCTTACATAAGAAAATTTAGCCCTGTTTGGGGTTCAAGCCACTCACCTTTACAAACTGGACAAGATTGGTGCTGAATCAGGTGCATCTGAAATAAGAAGAACACTATTTTATTTGAAAATTGCAGGTAAGTGAGACAGGTTGTGTATGTATAATGTGTATACAGCACTTTTCACCTGGGATGCAGTATGATTTATCTATGAAATTATGTGTTTTTGATAGTTCATACTGTAAAGACAATGTGAATAAAGTCATTAATAAACCAGATATATGTTGAAATAATATTTTAGATGTGTTATTTTGGCTATTTTGCAGTCTTAAGGGTCAATTAGAAGTATAATGAACTGTAAGAAAAAAGGAAAAGCCAAGCATAGAAAGTTACAAAATCATTAGCAGTGTCTGAACAATCCATTTCTTTTGTTGATTTAACTTCAGTTCCTTTCTTCACTGGATCAGTAGTCCTGGATAGTAGGAAAAGAAGTTAAACTGGAATAGAAACAAACATTTTTAGTTTGAAGCTAGCTACTTGCTTTCTTGTAGCTGAACTTAATGCTAGCACATAGATAAGCCATCAAGATATAATGCTGGAATGTTTTGAAGGCAGAAGTCAGTTAATTTGCACAAGGAATTATAAAAACTTATGTTTTCTATTGTGACGAGATTCTGAGTCAGAGGTGGAATATGCAGCGGAAGAATACTCATCCCTGCTGTCCCACGTGGCGCCCTCCTTAACCACAATCTCTTGCTCAGCCTCCTATTAGTGGGCATTTGTCAGTTTTTATAATTTTCCATAGTCTGAAATGGAAACTGCAGTAGCAGATAGCATTTTCTAAGCCTAGAATGACTAGAATTCTCCAAGGAATCCCTATATGCCTGACTTTTCCAACTTTGTGTGCATCACAGAAATCTGACTGAAATTTCATACTCCGCACACTGACTTGTACTCTGGATTTCATTTGCCATTTACGATGAGCAGCCTGCAGTGTGTTTAAAATGGTTATAACAGGCAATGCTCTTATTAAGGGCTACTGATCCTGTCTCTGTGAATATTGATGTAATGGATGGTGGTGCCAGCTCGAGCTGATTATTTCCTGCTCTTCAGCACTGCTGTCTCCGTGGAAGTTGAAGCTGCAGACTTCCTTAATTCATCATGCCAGTCCAGAAACTGAAAACAGTAAGGACTAAGTATAGTGGAGCCTTCTGCAATAGTCAGCCCTTCTTTCTTCTAAATACACAGCTTGGATGTAATCTAGCAAAGCTAATTTTTCAGGGAGAACTGTTGGCATTTTAAATATACTCTGGAATACTTGTGCAGTACACTTCTCCCAGAGACTGAATGAATCATTGTGTAAAATGCTTCTGAAAAGGAGCCAGTCTCCTGCCTTAAACCTGTATGCAGGCAATACATAAAAGCCTTAACCTCTCTTCATATGTTGGATGTAGTTCAGGAACTGCTGCTAATAAGGTTTTATCCCAGTGAAAAACCTGAGGATTGCTTATTATAGACAAGGATGAGACAGAACTGTTAGCCTAGGCTAGTAATAGAATAAAACATAATCCTTGAATTGCATGTTTCCCCAGAAGGTTTCAAAGTGCTTTGTAAAGTGGTTAAAACATATTTCCCACATACGTGAGGACAGTATCAAAGAGTTCAATGACATGATGCATGATACAGAGAACATCAGAGGTGGTGGGGGAAAACATTAATTATCACTTCTACAACTACAAAATCTGGGTTTCACTTCTTAGTCTGAAAATACATATATTCAGGTTTTATTCTTCATATTAAGAAAATTAGATCTGTGAGTCAGAAGGGTTCCAGATTTTGATGGCCCATCAAAATCTGTATGTCCCAAAGAAAGGATTTTCATTTTGGTCACTTGTTCTCTCTGTACAATGATTGGATGGTAAAATAGGAAATTAAATAAACACTGCTGCAGTACATTTTTCTTTCAGAGGCCTGCTCAAAATAATGTAAGAAACACATTTGTAGCTGAAGATGTATGTCACAGCATTTCCAAGAAGAAGTCTGCTGAAACTTATTTAATGAGTAAGCATGAATACATCCAAATGAAGGCTTTCTCTGGTATCACATCAGACTTGCTTGCATTTAAATTAGTGGGTCAGCAAGAAAAGACAGTGGAACCTTTTATTAGCAGCTGACTTCTCCCGAGTCTCATTTTACATTCTTGGTTCTAGCGCTATTCAACTGAAAGGAGATCCTGTAAAAAAAGATGGAGGTGAATAACAGGCAACAGAGAAAAGGCAGGTGCCAGACATCAGTTTCCACTGTGTTCTTCAAAAATATCTGTATCCTCAGTGATATTATAAAGAACCATAATGCAGCATGTGTCCTTGTGAAACAGGCAGTCTTTTGTATTCTCTGGTAAGAGCTTCTCGTGAGAGAAGTCTAGGATACAGAGTTGAGCATTTTTTTAAAGCTGTCTTAGATGAAGAGCCTGCCTATCAAGTAAGAAACAAAGGTAAATAATCATTTAAATTATATTTCACCTGCTGAAATCTTTATGGTGGTGCTGTTCTCTAAGGAAGTTTATATTTTGCCTGCAGTCACTATGTGATGTACCAGGAAATCTCAAGAGTGAATTTGATAACACTCATTTCTAATAGGAACTCCTCCTATGTTGGACAGCTTGTTGCTCATTCCTCGTCTTTGATGATGGTCTTCTTTGAAAAGCTGCAGGACGTCTTAATTTCTCTTGAATATTGGTTTTGAGGGTTAATTAGTATACAAATGGCAAAGACACCATGTGACCTCTGCAGAGAGTATACAGCCTGTTATCACACGTATCAACAAGTACATCTCTCCCTTGCTTTCTTAGCTGTAGCTCTTTCCAGCAGCTCTAGCTGGACATACGCACAGATAATTTTGTTCTGGTAACACAGAGAAGGTGGTTGGTCATTAGTACATGATGAATTACAGAGCACATATAGGCTAACAGGGATACACTCCCTATGGAATGCTAAGTAATGAATATGGCTGATACCTTTTTAATGAGAAAGTTGAATAATCATAGAATCTGTTGTTAAAGCTGTGTTTTCTTTGGGATACAATATAAATGAGCTGCTCGAGGAGCAGATGACATGACTAATTAACCCCCAGTGTAACTTTACTGGACTCAGTTGATTTGCATGAGATTAATCTTGTTAATTCGGGGAGAGGAAAAAAAGTTAAGAATTACATAGGAGGGAAAGTGTGCAATTATTACCTTATATGTGAAACTTTTACATCAGATTTAGTGGCTCACTGAGTGCTTTAGTTTAATTTGGGTACTTAAAGGAAAATAGAATTTGTTGCCATGAATTGCAAATATTAATGACTTTTTTTCCAAAGTTGTATTATTAATGACTTGTTCAAGTTGTGCAAAATAAGAAGGAAAATGTTCTCTTCCTTCAGTTTCAAGAGGTTTTTGCTTAGAAATTTTGGGTTGAGTGGCTGATGTTCTTCCAGGTGGGTATGATTTTTCTGTTTTCTTCTGTACAGAGTCAGAGGGTTATTGAAACCAACTGAGAAGTTGTTTAACCCCTTGTTAGGAAGAGTCCCTGAGAGCAATAGATGAGAACTGTGCTGAGATCTTTAATTAAGCATGCTGTGTAACAGAGGTAGGATTCAGTGAGAGAGGACTGGCACAATTTGAATTAGTCTTATTTCAAAAACTTCCATGGAGTATTTAAAATGAGACATTTAAAGTTATTAGAAAATAAGAAAAAATAGATACGTTGCAATCATTAAAATCCCCTTCATCACAAGGCAAAGTGCACATCTTGGAAGCATTAATAGTTCAAACTTTGATACTAGCCTTTTGAGTGAGGTTTGCAAGACTTTCTAGCAATGACATACAGCATGAATTTTATATTTGCTGAGTACCACATGAATAACCCACTGATTTCAGTGAGGAAGCTTTACCCAGATGGGTTTAATGACATCTTGGCAGGAGATACATTTTGTGTTCTCCCTGCAGTGAATTCACTATAGCCCAAGCACTTACTTCCTCCTGCTGGTGCCACAAGTATTCATTAAATCTCAGTTTCTTTATCACAAGAAACATTCAAATGCTGTATTATTTGTGTTATGATATAAACTTCACTACACTGAATTTCTGGGCAGTTGAGATGTAAAAAATAGACATCCCAGCAGGGAAGAGCAGTAGAGGAATCATAGCAGGAATGCTGTAGTGCAGATGAGTTTTTACTTGTTTTCTATCATTTTATAATTAATCATATCAGGAGAAATGGTTGTACTAGTTTACAGATGGGGTATTGCCTAAGAAAATCCATGTACAGAGCACCATCTAGTGCAGGATATCACTAACATAAAAGCCTTTCAGCTCATATGTCACTTGTCTGGGTTTAGCTAATTTAATATGAACGATCATGTTGCATAAAGTACTGGCCCAGGAGCTCCCATGGCAATATAATTTTGCAGTTACATGACAGACCATCAGTTGAAAATTATTTGTGATCTTTTGAAAGGACAACAAAACTGGATGCACTGAAATTCAGGTAATCATTTATGAGAGCCATATACCTTTAAGAGGAATCTGCTTATCTTCCTGGCCACACTGTTGGTGATACATTAATTAAATAATTCAATGCAATCAGGTTGGACTCTGATTCTTCCAATAGATTTATGGACCCAACAGCCATTTTAGGTGCCTTAAGACCACAATTTAGCTCCTTGGAGCCTTTTCTCAGCATCTGCAGAACCCCTGAGCTACACAGGTTCCCTAAGCCAGGCAGTCACAGGCATGCAAGGCACAACTAACAGGTCTTTAATCTGACTGTCATTAAGACAGGAAGAAAAAAAGAAAGAAGCTTAGATTCTGTAGGAGAGACAGGTAAAAGGAACTTACACACAGATATTTATGACTTGCTAAGGAAGAACAAAAAAAAGTGAACTACAGGGGGCTTGTTGGTTTGTTTCAAAGGCCATATTTTGGTTCTTCTGCAAGCCAGCATATCAGTTTGGCCCCAAGGTTGTTTATTCAGTATTTGTATACCAACATTATGTTTCTGAGGCAATCTATTTAGCACTAGGATTAAGAGGAACTGTCTTAGTTAACTGAAGATGCAATGGCAAGCTGGATTTCATCCTGCACTAAACAAAGATTAAGATGGCCCTCAGATACTTGGAAAAGAAGATTTTTGGATGAACTCTGTGTTTTTAATAAAAAACTAATTAAGCATCAAAAAGCCACTATCACGGTAAAGTTTTATTCTTTTTGAAGAAGCACTCTAACCAAATTTATAACTTCTTTCTGCATATACCTTGCATATGCATTTTAGCTGAATGTTTGAAACCTTACTGATTTCCCAGTTCTCAGACCTGCTCTGAGCAAACAGCAAACATATGTTCATATTAATTTCAAGTACTTCCTGATTTTGAATAGCTTCATTTTTGCTTTCTAAGTTGACCGCTTAATAGACAAATAAATAAAAAAAAAGACAAGTGGAAGTTTTTCAAAATTAGATACAGAATACTTCCCTGAATACTCTTTCTGCTCTTTCTACCTCTGTTACAACTGCCAAAGAGAACCTACTACTGAAGGAAAAGCTGCATTTTCATTCTTTTGAGCTAATGAGGAGTGAACTCAAGGAACATGACAGGAATGTTCACAGACCTGGCAAGCTGTGGTTCAAATCCCCTTTCTGGGTAACCACTAATAGCAAGGAGAAGTAGCTTTGACAGAACAAAATGTTATACCTACAAAAGGGATTCAGGAATTGGTGTCATGAATAACAGTTTTGGGAATGGTAGGGAGGGGTAGACTTTAGCTAGACAGTGGAGCTGAAGAGAAAAGTCTGCACTGGAGAACAGTAGGCCAAACTGCAGTACCTCAGCTCTGTCAATGTGTTCTAGGGGAAAAAAAAGCTGTAGCTTACAAGGCTCTTTCATTGCTAATTTAATTCATGTAGGATTGTGGTTTCCCTTCTTTTAATCTCCAATATGTTTAGCAAATGCAAGAAAACAGAAATAGAAATAGAAGAGTATTTCCCTTGAAGAAATATTACAAAAAATATGTTTCTGATTACACAGTGCTGGTAGCTATCATTATGTTCATTTTCCTTGTTATCTTATTCTTCTGTTGGGTTATATGATTTGTATCAAATAGAATGTATTAATTTTCAGCTATCTGGAAGTTATGTTGTTCTGTTTAACACCTGAGCAAATAAACTGACCTTTGTTATGCTGTCTTGTAAGAATGAAGACTACCTTCAAACATGTTTGTGCCTGTTGAGGAAATAAATTAATATGAACAGGCAAGCCTGTCAGAGAAAGGAATTCTCTTCCAAGCTTGTGTCTTGTCTGGCAGCTATTAAAACTTCCCTTTTGAAAATCAGTGGTTTGTTTATTTAAGAACAATTATATGACCATTTTGAATTACAACACCTTCACAGGCTTCTCATGTGGCCAGAAAGATTTATTGCCCAAAGGAAGGCCATAGAAAGATGGTGGAAATTAGCTACAATATTTGCATGTTGCTAACAGTATGCTAGATTCTTCCTTGTTCTGAAGAACATTCAAATAAACATATAAATGCATTATAAAATGTACAAAGAAAGATTTGATTCTCCTTCATTTTATGATTTCCAATATAGAAAGGTAGTGAAATTTTACATCATCAGAATATGTCAAAAGCACCCTAACTCCGCTGAAAGATTTCATTAGTGTTCTCATAAATAAAGAGGATGGATTTTTTTTACTGTAGATTTATGAGCACAATCTGTACATGTTGAGAGTCTTTTTTTGTGTGTGCTAGAGATCCAACTTTGCTGTACCTAAATCCTCCATGTCTTTTATTTATGTGGAATATGATCTGCCTTGATGTTCTCCAGGTTCATGAGTTAATATTTCCATTTTCTTGTGAAAAACTAAAGGTGGTTTTTTACAATTTCTACATAGTGGCATTCTGTTTTTTCCAAATAATTAAATGTTTTTCAGAGTAGCAAAAGGATTTGAAAATCATTATGGAAGATTCTGTACTTATAATATCTTTTTTATGTACTCCAAAACTTCCACTACGTTATTAATAACTCATACCTACAGACATACTCATAGTTACATAGAAAGCAATTTTAAGTTCTATAATAAAATTGGATAAAAATACTTTACCAGATTTTCTGTTTTAATGTTGAATATCTCTCTCCCTCTCTCTCACCAGACACACAAGCACATAGGGCGGTATGCCTTCCTGTCACATACAGGATTTAATTTGGTGTAACCAACTAAACAAAGTTCAAAATGAGCAGTTGTAGAGCTCTTCATTGGCCCTGTCATGCAGGGGTGGAGGGATGTACTAAAGGCCAGAAATCTCTAGCACAGTATCTATTGATACATAAAAAGACTGAATTATCTAGAATACCTGCTACTAACACAAAAGGCAGAGACCTCAAAAACTCTCTGCTGCCAAATTTTATCAGCACAATTTTTACATTATAACATGCTTTTTAGCTGCCTGAATGCTTTTTTTTTGCTACTTAATTCCCTTTGTTTGTTTGGAGGTTTTTTGTTTGTTTGTTTAGGTGTAATCTGATTTATCTTATTAAGTGAGATTTTTCATATGAACCTCTCTTTTTCCCTCCAGTTGTTCTAAACATCCTCCTTCCCTTATTCCATGCAAATCTTTCAAGGATTCTTTACAAACTTTTGTTTTTTGAGGATGAAAATGGAAGGAAAAATGGCTATGCAGAGAGTTACAATTCAGCTGACCTATATTGTCATCAGTGTAGTTATAAACTCACTGACATATTGCTAAAAGTTAGTTTCAATTATGTTAAGTGTGACTGAAGGTGGCTGCCACATTCAAAAACTGTATTTGGACAGAGGGGGAGAGAGTGGCAGTACAACTCCAAACCAAAATTATTTTAAGGAAACAAGCTTAGGTCCTTTTTTTTTTTTTTTGCAAATTGTAATTTGCATCTGCCCAGTAGAGTTGGATTACATTTCATCAGAGAGCTTTCCTATCGTCTCCATGGCATCAAGGACAAATCAGCAAGTCTTGTAGTACTTGGCACAAAAGCCAGGGTTAGGCAGAGTCTCTCATCATTTTTCTTGTGCAGCTTTGAGAAGGAGGAAAGCCCAGAGAGCTTAGACAAGTACATAGGAAAAGGAGAAGCAGAACCACTTTGATGTGACTGAACAGGAGATTCAAATTTGTGGAGTCTAACAGATAGAAAGTACAGCTTTATAGTGTCTTCACTAAGAACCTCTAAAATGACATTTCCCTCTACCTGTGCATTATGTTCAAAGCTTAGCTCACATTAAAATTAGTCACAGCTTTTGTTACACTCCACATTATATAAAATGTGGATATATATAATAATATATAAAATTATATATAAATAATATATAAATATCATATATAATATATAAAATTATATATAAACTCCACATATATACTCCACATATATTAAAGTCCTTTAATTATTTTTTAATTAAAAAAAAAGGCATAATGGTTATCAAGAAGACAAAAAGCATAATTACTGACCATCTAGAAATGTTAGATTGAAATGATGTAACCAGCCTTAGAAATGCTTCAGCAACAACAGACAATCCACTTCTCTATGCTGGATTCAATTGATTCTAGCCTGGTAGCATTCCTTCACTTTCTTCAGTTTCTTGCCTCATTCTTTATACCTTTTATATATGCTATGTACACAACACATGCAACAAATACATCAGAGGAATTTACAGGAAATTCACTTCTAAAGTCTTGAACCATTCCAAAGCAAGTTGGTTTCATCCACTGAGTAAACCTTATGCTTCTATTTGAATAGGTTTTTTATTGTAATAAGTACAATTTTCATTTTTGAGACAACACAGTAGCAATCATGTTTTTTAAAGGTGAAAGGATTTGTAGTTACTGTAAAGCAAAAAATTCTCCATCTTGATGAAGATGTCCTTATTTCTGGATGAATGCTGGTCTTTTTTAAAAAAAACCTGTACACGTTAGCATTAGTATTGTTTCTAAAGATTCATAAGCCAGACTGCCTTCTCACTTACATCTCATAAAACTACTAGTTGCAGAGGAATTATTGCAAATTTATATACACATAGATGAGAAGCAAAAATTGGCCCATCTGTTTTAATTTGGAATAATTTCCTAAAAGATTGACTAGGTGAATCGTCCTAATAAAATACTTAAACAATATTTTGTTCAAAGTCTGCTGGTCTGACCTTCATGACAACGGATTTTAGGGAGTACCACCACCCATGCCAGGAGTACCAAACAATCCCGTTGTCTGTCTTGGCAGTGTAGGGACCTCTGTAGTACAAACCGTTCAGGTTGGCAGAGTGACACCTGGTGGGAAAGTAAGGGGAAAAAGCTATGAGGCCTCTGCCAAAAAGTCTCAAGAATGTGTCATTTCTGTGCAAGACAAAAATTTTGCCATGTTTGTCAAACAGCCTAGTTTGACACTTGCCTAAATTTGCATTTGTGGACTTCTGTGAGCCTAAACAACAGTGGTTTGTTTAGGGCACAACTGCAAGTGTTCTTCGCTTCCTTAAAACAAAAGTTCTGCTTATTTCTTTCACTCTGGCTCTCAGAGTTTTTCCTGCGAATCTGCTTCAGTGGAGAATTATTCCAGAGTTGTTCAGGCCATGGATGACACCAGAGCATACATCAAGAAAAACTCTGGGATATAAATCCTGTTCTGGTTTTTGTTGTTCCAGAGTAGCTCCCCTCAAGTTTTCCAGTTACACCACGTGGTGTTTTGTATGACAAAACCTGAATAGCAGCACCAGTTTCTCTATTCACCTATGGACTTCTATTAACAAACAGATGAAATCTGTCAGCTGATTAAAAATATGTATACCAACTCACTGGATCATGGGAGCTGGCATTTTATTTGACTATACAAAGTACATTTTTTTGGTTCTTTAACAGGCTGAGACAGCAATGCTGTTACAGTTTATTAAATACAGTGGTTGAAACAAACAAACAAAGAAAAAAATCCTAGCAACCCCCCAAACACTTGAATAAGAACCAGCACAAACTTGATACTCATTTGGTTTCTACAAGAAAGAAATTTGGATCTTTATGGAGAGCAAACTGAATGTTCCTTCTGCAGCATGTTGTGATGGATCAGCTTGGTTTTTCTGCCAATTCAGTATTTCATTATTAGTGTTGTTAATATTTAGATGTCAAACACCATGATGGATTCCAAAAGCAGACTTCAGATAATACACTAACAGAAAATATTCCAAATGAACCTTATGAATATTATTACTGGCAAATCTTAGTCTTTTTTTGCTTGCTTACACTTGATTAACAAAGTTTTTGAGAAATAAAAACTGTCATAAAAGCCCTATGGGAAAATTCTCATCTATATATACTTTTTTATTGCTTAAAATTTTGAAGCTCAGTTTTGATAATGTGTTAGTTGAAAGCTTGTATTTTGCAAACATCAAAAGTGACTTTGTTTTTGAGAATGACAAACTTATGTCAGAGGTGACATAATCTTTCTAACCATACAAATTCTGCAATGAGCAGGCATTCTGTCTACTTTGAATCAAAACACAGATTTCATTAGGAGAATCATAAGCAAGCAAACCATTATTTGTGAACAGCAACATGAGCCAGTGAAAAGCCTTAATTAGTGCTGGGAAGCACTAATTGCCAAAATATACAGTATTCGCTAACCAACCGGATGCTGCCTGAAGTAACTGGACATACTAAATTAACAATTGCCATGTGATTATTGGTATGACATTGTGAAGCAACATTCATTATTCACAAGTCAATAAATACCTTAAAGTTAGCCTATGTTCCTTCTTTCTTTCCTATAGGTTAATTTTAAAGTAAGAAACTACACTACCAGGGTTTCAAAAGTACAGTCAACTCTCACCTACCCATGGTCATTTTATCTGGATTATATATTAATGGTATGACAGATGCAGAGAGATGGAGTTGGTTCCCTGAAGAACTTTTTGAATTCTGTCTGGGTTTACTGACTCCACTAAGGCCCCACATGAATGTAGCTATGCTGTCTGTGGGATGATTGGTGAGCCAGGCAGCTTGAGTTAGTGAGATCTGTGGCCCCAAGCTATGGCCTGACAGATCCACTGTTACCATCCATGCATGGAGTAGCTAAAACTGTGAGTGCTGGGGGGAGAATAAGATCATACCCAACTAGAACTGTTAGCTCTCCTTTCACTAGTTGTGAACCTACTGACCTTTGCAACACCCTGGATGCAGGAAATCTTATGACCGGGGTATAGTACCAACTCTGTGGATTTGCATTCAAGATGAAAATCTCTTCTAGAGCTTTGCTTACAAAAGAATGCAGAGGGGCTATTTTTCTGCAGAAGTTCAGGACAATAAATTCTGAGTTGGAGCAAAACTGGTAACTTTAAATTAGATCTGAGCTACTTCCATGAAGCCTCACTTGTGTCCTGTCCCTTGGTTTTCATATTATGTGGGCTTTTCTGTATTTCATTAGTCCTGATAGCATAGAGTTGGCTATAAACAATTCCTTCATAGCTGGGAGCTCCTATATAAACCAGCCAAGAGCACTAATTCCTTCTGTGTTTGCTAATCTGTGCATGACAAATACGTGTTTCTGAGGGCTTTCCTTCCTCTGCCAGTACTGTTCTTTTGAATAGGATTTCATGATACTGACATCTTCTAGTATTTTGCAGTTTTCAGTCTTTTATGTTAAGCTTAACATAAAAAAGTTAGTAGCAAGACAGTGAAATAAAACTATTAGTAACTCATATTCATTATCCAGATAGACTGTCACTTTAAGAGCATGAGCTACACAGCCATAATAGGAACTAGCCTAGTAGGAGTCGGCTATCTTTAGTAGTTGAGTAGCACCAGCTACAAGGTATAAATAACTGTCAGGTTCTGCTGTACAGCTGCTTTTGCAAAGGGGTCACTCCTTCATCCAAATCAATACAATATAATAAAAAAAAAGTTTTAAAAAAAATAAAAAAGTGTATGCAATGGTCTAAAAGTGATTGGTGATTCACTCTTAATGAATTCCATGGCACGATGTCAGTTTAATGCTACTTGAGGTCTAAATATTCCTTTAAATCGACAAAAGTTCTGATTTCATGGGAAAAGAATCTCCAGCATAGTTGCCTTCCCTTTTATATCTTAGTTTTCCTGAGAAATGAAAAAGCCTGTGTCTACATATGACTTTTTTCCATATATCTCAAACACTCTGCTGACCCACTATCCATGCAAATATATTAAAATGTATTAAAATAAGAAGTTAATTGTGAAATATTTAGTTAATGGCTACATTGTATCAGCTAAGGTGGTCACAGACTACTTATGGAATCAGAATCTGGAAAATGATGAGTTAAAAACAGAAACAAAGGATGACACAACAGAAACAATGGAGTTGATCCAGCCTGGCAGTTCTTGCCAAGTGAACTGAGATCACAGTGAGAGGGTAGTATGCTTCCCTGAGCTGTATTTTAAACTTATTACACAGTGAGATTGCATAGTTTCTCTTCATGGCTATATTTATCCAATTAATTACAGGAAACAACATAGCTGATCTGTACAGACTGTGCTAAGGTTACCATTTTTTCTTTTTGAATTTGTATTCTGCATGTAAGTAGAGCTTTAAAATGCTCTCACTGAACCCTATTTAAAAAAAATCTTTGTCTCAGTCCAGCCATACTCACTGACAGAAACTGAGTGGACACATTACCATCTTCATATAGAAGGAATAACAAGAGCGAGATGCTGTGAACTGAGGTGAAAAAAATGAGTCTTGATAACCTGGCACTAGTTTAGCTCGTCAGATATTTTTCAGCACTGCCACATCTGGTCTAGTGCAATGCAGGAGAAATGCAAGAATGAAATACAACAGGGATACATCTGCAAACTCTACATGACCTACTTGTGTAAAAGCTAGTTACTTTAAAGAGGCAGAATTATCTCCTTACTGCCTAATAACAAAGATGACCTATGTCAAATACCATTATCACAGACCTGTGCAGTAGGTGCTGTCCCTTCTATGGTGAGTCTCAGTCTTACCAGCACTGAGATCTCTGGTAGGAGACTGGGGCACATTGCAAATAAATAAACAATGTCAATCCTCTCTTCTACCATATGTTATTATTGTCTGAGTATTCATGAAGCAGAATAGTTGACAGTACCTGTATAGGATCAAAGTACCTGTTAAACCACCAGCCAGCCTTTTCCTCTTCAGCGCAGTTCCCTTCATAGTTGTCATTATCCCTGTCTCTAGTACTGAATTTCATTCCTCGATGATCAGCCCACCATTTTACTTCAGGATGAAATCCACCAGTAAGGGAATCACCAGCTGTACCAGAGTATTCACCACAGCTCATCTCATAAGAATGCTAGCGAAAAATGTGAAGAAAGGAAAAAAAAATAAATTCTAGTATGTCTTTGGCCCTTAACATATCAGAAAGTGAAACCACAAGGAGGAAAATAATCTGTTCCATTTGCTACTATTTTTATGCTAAGAAATGTCATGCCACTTAAATACTGTGTATTAAATAATGTAGTGGTGTAAAGATGCTTACCAGGGGTAAAATTTGTTATTAACTTTATGTATAAATGACATAATAAAAAACAATATTAAGGCTAGTTTGCAGTATACATTACAAATCAAAATGTTATATACCATTACTGTTGGTAATGTCAACAAAAATAGAAAAACTGCTTTTATCCATGGCTGCTAAATCAAATGATACATGTATTTTACAGAAAGTGTAAAATTAATGTATCAGGATAAACCACTATTATTGTATCCCTGAAAATTATAAGCATGTGTAAGAAAGAAAATATGATAATAAGGTTCTACACAAACCTTCATGAAAATTAGGGAACCCGTATGTTTATTATCAGTCTACAGAATCCACATTTTCATTAAAATCTCTAGTAATTTAATATTTACCTCTTCTCCTGCAACTCTGAATCTTGCATATTGTGCAAAACGCCGTTCTCCTTCAAAATCAGTTAGATCAATTCTTAAAGTATAATTCCCTTGAAAAATAGCAACACAAATTATTTTAGTTAAACTAACCTCTCTCACTATTTTTCAAAACTGAGTGTTATAGTAGAAAATTAAAATATGATTTTATCATGAACCTCTATCACCATAGCATATTTTATGCGTTTTTTTCTTCTCTCTTTAAGCATATTAAAGCGTATCGTGCTATTCATTGTCTTTATTCACCTGAGTCAGCTTCAAAAAATTTTAGAATTATTCCAATACGAACTTTCAAATGTAGAAAATTAAAAATCTAATAAAAAAGGCCTTACAGACTTTATATTTTAGTGAGGTATTTGAGGTGGAAATAAAAGGATAGTGAGAAACAATCAATAAATGTTCTCCTAAGAAAATGAGATTTTTATACTCTGAAAATAAGAGTCATACTAGGATCACATCCTGGTGGCACTGATTCCCATATGATTTAGCTGACCAAGCCAATGGGTCAGTTTTGTATATGCATCATTCTACAACAAAGCCAAAGTTAGCTTAGACTGAGAGACATTTAGAAAAATGGAAATAGCTTTCTACAGCTGGTCTGATCAACAGGACTGGCCTACAATTACCGTCATGTAATAGCCCACACAGCCAAATAAAGCCCTGACTAAATGAACTGCTACAGCATACTACCTGACTCTGGACTGGTAGTGATGCTGACTGCAAAACAGGTAGAGACAATTCTTTCCTGTCTAGTGTTCCCTGTTTCACAGAGGCTCTCTGCATGCCATTGGCCCAATGACAGTTTTGAACCTTTTATTAGAAAACACACAGTCAGATATGTTTTGTTCTGAAACTTGGAGAAGTCCATGCAGACTACCAACAGAACTCAGGATTTATGCTAACATAACAGGTAACAAAAGTGGCCAGGAAAGAGCAAAGAAACAGAAACAATAAGAAGACTACTGTTAGAATACAAATCTTACCCTGATTAGTCAAATAATGAAGATTTTTATTTCCAAGCCAATATTCACCATTTTTCGAAACAAAATTTCCAAAGCCTTCTTCATAATCAGCCCAGACTCTGAAAAGAGTATAAATCATTTATCAAAGAAGCAAGTTTGTTTGGATGTTTATTATACAGCTATAAATCACAGAATAATGCAATCTGGAAGAAACCTTGAGAGGCAATCTAGTCCAATGTCATGCTCAAAGCAGAGTCAGCCATGAGATCAGGCCAGGTTGCTCAGGGTTTATCCATTCAGATCTCGAAAACTTCCAGAGATGGAGATGCACATTCTCTTTGGGTAACCTGCTGACTGTTCTCGCAGTGAAACGGTTTCTCCTTACATCCAGTCTGAACCTCTCTTGTTTCAGCTTAACAGCTCAGCCCAATCTCTGGTATAGCACAATTTATCCAAAGTAAAGACATTTTTCCTGGTTAATCTAAGGGATCTGAGTGAATGTGTAAGTGTCTCACAGGCATTGTTTCTTTATGATCTGTGATTTGATAAAGATGTGAAACTCCTGCAGCTGGATATATAAATTTGTAAACTGATGTATTAGCTAGCCCTTTCTAGCTTTGAGTTATTAACTGATTCTAAAAATTTTTGAACTCAATACTGGTGCATAGTTTCAAGAATTAATGTGTATACATTTCCCTGCCTACGGTGGCTCTGAAACACTTTCTTAGTGTTTTTGGTTTCATGACATGTTCTAATGGGAACAGAAATATCATATATTTCCTGCATCAGAAGCAACCTACTTCAGCCAATGGATGAAAGGCCGTGAACGGGCAGCCATAAAAAAAAGAAGCCTCTGCGACTTAAGCAGCTGGTGGTCTCTGACAAGGGAAAAGAATAGGTGGTATGTGGTGGTAATAATTGCAAAATGCTACAGATTGCTTCTGTAGCTTGTCTGACCATGTTTTATAAAACAGAAGTTTTCTTGGCTCACATATGGCTTGTTTTCAAGGTTCACAGGGCCAAAGTTTTCACTTCTGGACATCTCCCAAAAAATATGTGATCTTGGCAAAGGCAAGGAGGTTAGGTGTCTGCAAATCAAGTTCTCATCCATTTTATCTTTCCTGGGGGCATTTTAACTTGAGCTAAAAATTACTTTTGTGGGGGGTTTCTCTCCTGCTTGCTCGCTGATGGTATTTTGGTTCAAGTAGATTGCTTGCATTTTTACTTTTTTTAGATTTTTACTGTTTGCAAAAGACAAGGTAGTCCTTTACTCGTCATTAAGAGTCCTTGCTCCAACAATTGTTAATGCATTTGACATTGAAGTGTCCTCATATAAAATGCACAATTTCTCAGAAAAAGGCTGGTAGAGACATCTCACAGAAAACAGCCAGAGCCATCTGGTAGCTCATCTGGAGGCTGCCCCACAAAATAACCATTCCTCTCTTTTATCTGGGATAACAACATATTCATGTACTTCTAAAGTTCAGATTTAACTTTCCTCAATCTGGTTTCATGATTCTCCACTTAGTTTCCAAACTAAATGACCAAGTCTAGTACCTACCTATCAAAATTCTGGCTGCCATCAGATCGTCTCTGAAAAACAGTCCAACCACCTCCTTCAGACATGTCACAGAAGGCAAGGAACTCAGTAGGACTCTGGATAGGTTTCATCTTATAAAATCCACTTTGCTTATGGCCATTATTGTAGATTTCTGCACAGTCTGTTCACAAAACATTGATTGGACGCAACTTTTTTAGTTTTGTACTTAATGGCAAAATCAGAAATCAAGTCAATAGAGGTAATCAAGTATTGTTATGTAGAAGTCACATATGAACCAGGTTAATAAAAAAATATATTTACAAGCACATTTCATTGACTTTTGGGCATTTTCTTGTATTTGTGTTGCTTTATGAGCATAAAGCAATATTTATTGAGTTGTAATTATTTTGACATTTCATTAAAAGAATATTTTTTCTACCATGAAATATTATAATTTTTTTGTTTTCATTTGCCTAGCAAAATAATTCCTCTGTTTTAAGTGGTGTCACTTTTAATTTACAGTGGTATCATCCACATTAGAATGCTGTTACTACCATAAAATTATGTATAAGACACATGGTAACCTTTGAAAATAAACACGTACATCTATGTCCAGAAAGTTCACAGCAGAACTGCCAAAAACAAGAGTATGAGTCTCCAGGGTTAGAAAACAAAAACAATTGCTGGGCCTGACTCTCTTGTCCCTTCTACCGAATAAGTGCAAAAACATACAGAATACTACTTCCAAAAAGTGCAGTGTATGTTTAAAATGATTCCACTTCAACTTGATACCAGTTACAGTCTGGCCTGCATTGCTGTTGATGAATATCATTTACAACAATCACAAAAGCCAGAGCTCATGGAAATATTGCAGCAATGTAACTGTATAATATCATATTTTTTTCCTCTAGGAATTAAGAAATGAAAGGTGTTCTTTTTTTATATGCAATCTACCATCAAACAGTCATATAAGAAAGACATGATTTTCAGCATTTCTGCTTTTCCTGGCTAAGGTAAAGCTGATTAATTTTATGGCATTCTCTGTAACATTTATGAATATGTTGGCTGAACTTCCAGGCCTTGTTGGAATTTTCTGAACTATTGTATTTCTTCTCACATAAAGTGTCAGCGAAGATTAGTCATAGAAAATAAACACTTTATACTGAAAACAAATAGCTATGCCAGGATTTGAATAAATTCTAATAGAAAACATGACTTAAATAACAGCTAAGTTGTCTTTCTAAAGAATGTTTGATTGGCTTACAAAAAATAGGTTTTCTTATCCATTGATTTCTTGTGCAAAACACAAGCATATTTTAAGCATATTTTAATTTTGAGCAGTTGTATATAGTGTGGAATTTCTCCCTATCTAACTCAAATTATTCATCTCCCTTGATATTAAAATGCTACAGGAGTTTAAGTGAAACAATGCAGTATGAACAGGAAAAAGCATTTTTCAAGCTATTAGGAAAGTGAAGAACTAATGGGGAAAAAATCATCAGAAACAGGAACAAGTTAGATCTGTTATTTAGAGTGACATTTTCAGAAAATAAACTGAGGCATATGCTAAGAAAATACAAAGGCCCTTCAGAGAAATGTGGGTTTAATAATCTTTTCTAGTAACAAATGAGTCAGCCGTAATAAAAATTTAAAAAAAGTATTCCAGGATGCTGAGTACATAAATAAATACATAGCTAAAATTTAAATTCAGACTTAAACTGCTTTCAATTTCATTTTAATGGTGCTTTATTATATTTGATGCCTTATCATATGTTGTGATTTCTTCCAGCAGCACAAACACTAGAATTATATCCAAACAAGGCTATTAAAAATAATAGCAGTTTAGGCTTTCTAGAACTGGACAATAAGAAATGAACACCATCCAGGAATCAAATTGTATTTTCAATCCAACTATTGTTTTGGATAGTGTTTTATTATTTTAAGAGTTTGGCCTCACTGCAGCTGTTACAAGATATCACTTAGCTTTGTAGAGGGGGCAGATCACCACAATGCTGGTGAAAATACAAAAACAACTTTAAACCAGTATTTTAGAAGCTGTGATGTCATGAGCTGAATCTAACTCAGTCAAAATGGGGCTACACGCAGAATATTATTAAAGTCAGATGCAGGTGTCATGCTAGGCTTATGTGTGTAAATATGGGGGCGTCAGGGACTTCACAGGTTGGAAGAACCAGTATGTGCTTGTAACCCAGGAGATCATTTGAATGTGTGAATATGAACTGACCCTGTGGATTAGAACTTTTTGAGATTAGTCAAAGAACAGTGTTTAGCAATCTGTAACTGCTGATTAACATTTTGTAAATGTCTATTAATGTCTTTTTTCTGTTGTATGGCTGATATTTATGCTTAATTTATTGTTCGGTGATTGTTTTTTAATTATGCACTATTAATAAATCAATAAACTACTTCAATCCTGATTTGATTTATACTATCTGACATTAACAATTTTTCCCTGCCTAGCAGGTCTAGGTAAAAGCTGAACACTGTATTTTAAACAAACATTATTCTATAATGAGCTTTTAAAACAATAAGTCAATGGGCCCAATTGTGCTAAAGCTTCTGTGTATCAGTACTCATGGAAATGAAAAGAATAGCTTCATTTCTAACCTGAATACTGTCTTTTTCCTCCCAAGTCAATGACACTGTTTTCATCTCCTCTGTCACTGTACTGAATCTCTTTCTTCTCTAAAAGCTGCATAATTTTTAACTGCTGCTGCTTCACACGATGCTCCAGAAGCCTCACCTGGCCCTGAAGTTGTATCTGCTCTTGAAAACATTTCTGTAAATCCTAGAGAGGAAAACATATCTTATTGTAAAATAAACACTTTTTTTGGTGAAATTTAACATGTGACAAAAAAGCCAACCAAAAAAACCCACAAATAAAATTTAACTCGAATAAAACATTTTGGTCATGATTTCCTACAGACACTATGTTGACTTCCACCTCATTTGTTACTCTGTTTAAAATTATTGCATATATGCCAGAGTGTAATATATGAAATATATATTAAGAAGATATAACTGTTTTGCAAAGAGACCTTGTCTTTAGTGCTTATAACTACTAGCTCTCACTGCAAACATGCAGAGGGGACTTTAGGGAAAAACACTATATTACAGGCTCTACCATAGGGATGGCTCATTCTCTATCACCTGCCATGCACAGAGACTTGCTATCCAGTGAAGCCTGCTACTAACTCATGATGATTCTAGAATCTTAAAGAAATGCAATCAATACTGCTTATAATAAACCCCTTAACATTGCAAACATAAATATTGTAAAGTTTTAAGATAATTTTTGGCATGCTAAGATAAATAGTCCCTAAGACCCTAAGTGAATATGCAGGAAAAATTAAAGTTGAAAAATTAAAGTTAAAAAATTAAAGTCAGTATTGTGAGAAATGTGGCAATTCTGATAAGGTAATACCTTGCACTCATTTCACCCTGGTGCAAATGCAGATAAATGACAAGAGAGCTTTTCCAAATTCTGACATACTGATTCTATGCAGAACAATAAATAATTGGTTTTAGATTAAAGACTATGGCAAAATTGCCAAAGTGAGCCAAACCTGATCTGGGGAGCTTAAATTAAAAGAGATTCTAGACTTTTAAATAGATATTAAATAAATTTTATTTCAACAGGGTGGGGGGAAAGCCTTCGGAAATATGACATAAGTAACACTGTCTGCAATTTTATATGAGCAGAGTTCAGTAGCTATGGTGCTTGCACAAGGCGACAACTAGCCCTGTAAAAGCAAAATCAAAGGACAACCTTTTGGAAATCACAGAATCACAGAACTGACCAGGTTGGAAAAGACCTCCAAGATCATCAGGTCCAACCCTTGATCCAGCACCACTGTGGTTACTAGGCCGTGGCACTAAGTGCCACATCCAGTCTCATCTTAAAAATCTTCAGGGATGGTGAATCCACCACCCCCCTGGGCAGGCCATTCCAATGCCTGATTACTCTCTCTGTAAAAAATTTTTTCCTAATATCCAACCTAAACCTCCCCTGGCACAGCTTAAGCCCATGCCCTGTTGTCCTGCTGCTGATTGCCTGGGAGAAGAGACCAACCCCCACCTGGCTACAACCTCCTTTCAGGGAGTTGTAGAGAGTGATGAGGTCACCCCTGAGCCTCCTCCAGGCTAAACAACCCCAGGTCCCTCAGCCTCTCCTCAAAGGAGGACATATAAGACCAAATCTGCAGTAGTTCTAAAATGGTATAACCTCATTCATAGGGAACAGTATTTACATGTAGCATTTGGCATGCACTTGGAAGAACTGGGATCTTAGAACACTGCCCTATAATGCTGAACTATACAGAGGTCTGAACCAGCACACTGATGTGCACGTCCAGTGGCATCTGCATACCTTCACTTGCATCAGGCTCAGGCGGATAAACACTCAGTGATAAACACTCCTAACAAAACGTTCTGTTACCTTGCAATATCTCAGTTACACTGAAAAATTTGATCATCAGACTTTGCAGAACAATCATAAATACTGTCCTCTAATTTAAGTATTATTGAAGTGTTATCATATACTTGCTTTAATTAATACTTAACTGCAATCTAATACACATGAGGAATATATTTTTATATGTGGCATAACTAGGCAGTTTGTCAGTGATCTGTTCAAGAGGAAAAGGTTCGGCTGCCTCTCTGTCTTTGGGCTGCCCTCGTCGGGCTTCCCGGACAGCAGATGTGTCTGCAGAGCTGAGCCCTCCTGGCTGGGGGCGGCTGAGGAATCACGACGGTGCTTGACCGCAAGGGGACACTGTAAGGCCAGAGGCACGTTTAACACCTCTTAGAGGAGTAAACAAAGCAGCCAATGACCTGATATCCCCAGAGTCCTACCTTGTTTAAGAATACTCCCTTGAAAATCTTTCTCAGCGGTTAATAGCTATATGAGATGCCTAGTGTATCCTCCTTTTCTTCTAGCAGGAAACAAGAGAAAGAAATACTTAAAATATATGGGCATAAAGAGACAAACTTGCCACAGTGGCTTGGAGGGATATTATTTGACCATATGCACTGGTTAATGTGAGACGCGTAGCATATTATGAAGAAAAGATGCACTATTTATTACGCAGTCTTTTCAGGGTATCTGCAGCTTCATCCAAACTCTCCACAAAAGCTGGATTTTCAATGGGAATGAATTCAGTGGGAGATTCAGAAGAGGCTTCCTTGACAGGTCTCTGAAAATATCTAGTCCTGTGTGCATACATAAAATTATAGAGAACTGGAGAGCTTTAGAGAGAGAGAAAGAGATGCATAGGTGAGTTGAGAAAGAGTGAATAAATAAAAAAAATTGAAAAATATATTTTTTATGAGCTAATGCTAACAATAGAAGTAAAGCTATTTAAAAAAAAAAAAAAAATCCCATGTTCCCAGTCAGAACAAATATAAATTCTAGTAATATTAAGTTAAGAGTGATAAAGTAGCCATCATGCCACATTGAGCAGTTTTAGGGCAGTGTTTGTTTATTGAGGTTAGCCTGTATCAGTCTTAATTCACTACACACAACCTTGGAGAACATGGTAAAATGCAATAGGAAAGGCCTGAAAATGGTGGCCTCTGTTTCCAGGCCCTTGCAATCTCATTGCAAGGCTTCAGGCAGGTAGCCTCTTTGACATGTGGCAAGATCTGAGCCACAGAGAGCTACTTTGTGTTCTGGAGAGAGCAAGAGACTGTGAATTTGAGAAGAGGCAGCTACAGGTAACTGTGTTTCTTTCAGGTATAGTAGAAATGCATCAGTTCCCCTATTCATACTGCTAAAAGCTATTTTCCAACTGTGATTAAATTATATAGCACAAGTATAGAACTTCTCAAAAAATATTATCATGCCTTAGAAAAACATAGTATCTAAATTTTGTATGACACTACTTCATATATCACTATAAAAGGTCCTTTCCTTTGAATCAAACTGAACACAAGTCTGCAACAGGCTACATCTCTAAATATTATTCTTAAATGTGCATTTTAAATGGATAATTTTTACTTTTTACCTAAAAAATTGTGAATAATATGTCTACATTACACATAGAAATTTCCCGATTAAAAAGGAACTTTGACAACCCAAAAAGGACTAGCCATACTGAATAACTACACCATAAGAACAATATGATTGAGCAGAAATAAAGTTTTGAAAGTAACCTACATGTGAAAAGTACTGGTATCTGACACTTTGCATTCCCTCCCTCACTTCAGCCTCCTCACTGATGTCTCTCTCTGTCAACTCCAGACAAATCCCATTACACTTTGCTGCTGGACAGCAAAACCACAGGTCTCATGCTTGGAATTCTACACCTCATTTTTCCCTTGGGGCAATCACAGGGTAGCTGTGTAACCTCACAGTGGATCAGTGTGGCTTTTAGACCTGCAGGTTATCAGAGGGTTCTTTTAATGTGCTACTACACTTTTTTTTTTTTCCCCACAAGATAACTCTTTTAAAATCATTGGAGTTAAACCAATGCACAGCTAGAGTAACACAGAAGCAAAATGTAACTCAGGGTTATAAGTCAGCAGCTATAACATATTGCTATTCCTTTTGTTAGATAGGGGCCAAAGTTAAGCTATTACAGTGTTGAAATACTAAACAAAATGTGAATTTCTTTCTGACTGTCTCCAGTGGACAGAGTTGCCCACTGATAGAAACCAGACTGAACACAGTCTGTTCTGCCTGTTTCAGTGAAGCAAGTGTTTGCACTACACATTGAGAAGCAATTATCTAACAACTGCTGACAGCTCTTGGGCACACAGTCCCATGTTTAACCAGCTGCTGCAATTAATGTGCCTTCATTTCCATTATTGTGTGGATTATTTAGCAGCAAGTGACCGTCCATTAAAATTAATGCTATAAATTAGACTCAGAATACTTTATGAAAGCTATAAAAATACAAAGGTTTTACTTGGGGTGTTATTTCCTATATTTTTAGAGTATAAACTAGCTCTAAAATATCTCTCTATTGAGATTAGTGTTTTAATGAGATTAAAATGTGAAAACTTAGAGATACATTTCAGAACTTTCCCAGTTTTTATTCACAGTCAGCTAAAGCCCACAACATTCCAAATGAAAAATAATTAAAAAAAAAAAAAAAGGTAAATGCATTTAACTGGGAAGCCTTTTTTTCTCAGTAGGCTTCTCTAAAAATTACATTTTTCTCCACTAAGCAGAAATGATTACAGAAAAGTTGCTTTCTATTCTGTCTCTATAAAGCTACTTATTGGAACAAAAGTTTTCTATAAAGTAATGTAAGCTACAACCTATGATGCTTATCTAATTGTACATTCAGAAACCACTTCCACCTAGGCAATTATGAATCAAGAGTTTAATCTCTTTAGGTCTCTGCTATGTAGGACCTGAATATCAAACTAGGAAGGACAGCCAAGAGAGGCAGTGCAGGGTTGGTGAAGTTGGAGGGATTTTAAACAGCAGAGTAAGTGTGATTTTGTTAGGCTTTTTTTGGAGAGGCAGAATACATAGCAGAAGGGTTTGGGAGCTAGAAGTGAGTTTTGATCATTGGTTTGGAGTGTGAACTATAATGTAGTTACATGGCAAGAAGTAAGAATATGAAGCTACAGATCTTGTTTGAGAAAAAGATGTGTGGCAAGGGGACAAGGTAGAAAAGGACAGAAACATTTTGTCTCCCAAGTGTCAATGACCAGAAACACTACTGCTGCAGCCACTGCTTTAGGTGTTCCTGGGTTTTGCCTTTCTGTAAGTATGCTGCCCAAAACTAAAGGTGTTATTCTGAGTTAGCATTACCCCTGAGGGGTTGTATAATCACTTTGTGTGCCTTCTGTACAATGTGCCTCAATGCACTATATGATACCTTTTTTTAGCAAAGATACATCACCTCCTATTTCTCATCAGATCCAGTCACAAACTGACTGGATTTCTTTCTTCACTGACCATTGCCCAGTGATTTATCTTTCGTTGTATATTTATGCTTTTGTTTCCTCTTTCCTTATTGGAAACTTGTCCCCATTGAACATCATTTGAGGTTATTTCCCCATTCTTTTTTTTTGCTCTTAATTGTAATCTTTTCCATCAAAGGTTCTGCCATCCCATGTAGATGAGATGCATTGTGAGCACTATGAAGGACAAGGTATGCAATATTTAGAAGAAACTCAATAGACAAATTTAATTACTGGAACTTACAGAGCTGGCAATGGCATCCATCAAGCTAGCTGCAAGGACAAAATCAATCATTATCAGAATCTTCATTTTGGAAGCTGTGAATTAGAGGAACAAATGAAATAGTAGTTAACTTAAACACTAAAACTAAATATTTACACCTGACATCTTAAATTTCATTCAGAAGAGTCTATTTAACCTATAATTCCTTCCTTTCAAATCGTAAATGTAATGTATACGTAGGCTTCATTACAAATGTCTAAAATAGTCTGATAAAATACAACTCCAAAACCCAGTAAAACTAGAATTTATTCGTTTAGGCCACTTTATATATGAGCTCTCCGTGTATTTTCGAACAGCTATTCAAGATTCAATATTCTTTGTTGGTCCCTTAAATTTGTGAGAAAGCTCTCTGTTATAAACTACTAATTAAAATCTGAATTTGGCTAGTTGTCCTTGAACTAAAGATTTGTGCAACTTTTGTGTGCCAGGAGAGAATCAAGATAATTCTACTGTTGTAGAGTAATTTGGGGGGAAAACACATAATAATTATCAGCTTTTATTCTAATGGTTACAAGGATGATATCTTTCAACTGATAGGTAGGGATATTTTGTACTGCATGACCCATAGCATTTTAAACTCCCTTGTTTCATATGGTAATTATTTTAAATGCTAAAACAATCACTGTTGTATCTCACTGCCTTGCAAACATTAGCTGATAGAATTTCACAATTTTTTTGTAAGCTAGATATGTGCTTTTAAGCTCACAGACAAGAAAGCAAGGCCTCCAATTACTAAAATATTTACATGGATATCCTGAATTAATTACTTAAACTGCTAGAAGCTATCAACTGAGGAATGTTTCTTTTTCCTTTTTAACTACAAATATTTTAATTTAGTATAGGCTAATGCCTATTTAAATCAGAATATGTGTCCACTCTGCTTTTTCTACTTATCAAACTGAATCAGCTAATTACATGGAGTCATACAGTCATTAAGGAAAAGACCTCCAAGATCATCGAGTTAAAGCATTAACTTAACACTGACAGGTCCCCCTCTAAGCCATGTCCCTAAGCACCACATCCACATGTTTTTTGAATGCTTCCAGGGACGGTGACACATTGAAACATTTGTGGTTAGAAAAAGTGTAGGTCCTATAACAGAGGGTAATGATTCCATGTCAGCATGTGCTTATTGAAACACCAACTTTATGAAAATTTTCACTCATATTTCTACAGAAATTAATATAAAACATGTGTGGAACTTTAGCAGACTGTGTTTTTTACTGTACAAAGATAAGCAGAAGCATGTTTCTAAGTCTGTGAAAAATGGGACAAGTCCAATTTTTATTTTCACCAACCTCTGAAAACCTCATACAAGACTAAAAATTACAGCCAAATTTCAGATTTCAACATCTACCTATAAAATACTTAGGATGCTTTTTAAAATTACAGTTCTTTAAGTAAGCAGCATAGTTTTGTTTTGTTTTGTTTTGTTTTGTTTTGCTTTACTTCTGAGGTTTGCTGGTTTGAAAGCGTCATATTTGAAAACATAGTTTAAGGCCCAAGTGTGTCTGTTTAAAGCTCTTTAAACCACATCTTGCACAGAACCAGTGAAGACACAAAGTGTTGAGGGTACTGTGTACCCACTGACCTATGTTGCAGACAGCTCAGAAGTCCTTTTAAGCATTTTGGACATACACAACATCGTTCATTAACTTGCAAAGCACTGTACTAAGCTGATTTCTTTAGATTTCAAAGAAATCCATTAAAAATTATCTATGAAGTGTTTCTTGAGTAAAAAGAGTGAACTGAAAATCTTAGGCTGAAATTTCTATTCCATAAAATTTCTGAATTTAAAGCTGTAAATTGTTCTTCATGCTAACCAAATAAATGTTATATCATTTGAATTAGAAACTTTACCAGAATTCAATGCAACAAGTTCTGATACTGTTTGAAGTGGTAAATCCTATGAATTACAGGATTAAAAATGAGGGCCAGTGTCTGTGTGTGTGTGGGATCTGCAAGAATTGCCTGTCAATGAATTTTGTTACTCAAATTTGAGACGTTTCTGCCATGAGTATTGATCCTGTAGCCATTCACAGTATGATCTCACTATGATCATAAGACAATTAAGAGTCTTTTAAAAGGGAAGCAGCTGAGAGCTCCATTTGGCAGATGTATCAGCCAGAAACAGGGAAGACTGAAAGAGAGAGGACACAGGGTAAAAACCGCACAGAGTGGGTTTATAATAGTGTCGGGGAGACCAAATTCTGTGTGCTGTTCTCCTCCAAAAAAGGGAAAAGGTCAAAAAGACTTGGAAGAGATGTGAAATCTCAAGCCCTGAGAGGAAAAGAGTGACCTAACAGTGTTTCTCTGCTTCTGTCACTGAGCATCAAGGAGACCCAGACAAGGCAGAGGACATTCAGCAGTGCTGATCCTGGACCTTGCACCTTTGAGCCAGTTTTGCAGCAGGTATAAACTCCTGTAGTTTGTCTGATCTCTCAGATGCAGTGACAGGAGATTTGCTGAGTGGTCAATCCTACAGTGACAAGAAAAATGGTAAATAATCAAGCTCCATACATTTTCAAAGCACTTTGCATACCCTACCCAAATCAAGAAGTTCAGTCATGGAATTAATGTGGGTAACAGTTTATTTAGTTTTCCACATTTCTAAAAAACGTTTCAGTAAAGGTTATATTAGTAACAAATCCCTGAAAGTGCACATCCATGCTCTTTGGTAATATGTAAAGCTAAAGTTCTGTTCAGTGGAAGCTTAACATCTTCCTCTAGGAAGACTCCTTTGAAAGTAAGTTTCTTAAACTAATTTCTTCATTTATTTACCCTGATTGTTATACAGCTATCTGCTGACAAACATTCACATATTATGCAACAAAAAGCATTCACTCAAAAAAACCCCTTCAAAAAATTACAGATCTTAATCCAAGATGAATCCAAAGAGTTAATAAGTGTTGAGAGACTTTCAAGGCTTTTGTTATAACACCTGTGTTGATTTAACAAAAAGAAAAAAAAAACTGTGCACGGTATATCCCTTTCCAGGAAAATCTTAATCTCAGACAGTAGACATGTGGACTATTTATCACACATCATGACAGAGTGAGAAAAATATGGTGTAATATTTTCAAGTTGAAAACATAAGCCCTTAGTGGTTAGCTTAGGAAAAAAAAAAAAAAAAGAATCCCTTTCTGTTTTAATAAAATGAAGTTAAAG
Source organism: Myiozetetes cayanensis (assembly GCF_022539395.1). Taxonomy (NCBI): domain Eukaryota; kingdom Metazoa; phylum Chordata; class Aves; order Passeriformes; family Tyrannidae; genus Myiozetetes; species Myiozetetes cayanensis. The sequence goes on from NW_026087964.1 coordinate 27,314,342, forward strand.
GGCAACTCTTCTGAAACTTTGAAATTTTTTCCATGAGGTTACTCATTTACTATTCAGAGATTACACCTGGAATGTGCATTTGCACAGCTGTGCAGAAATTTTTCTTCAAAGTTATGGAATAAAAATTCCAGAAAGATACCTTTTTTACTTCTCCATGCCTGGGCTTTCTTTATAGGCTACACAGATACTCAATCCTATGTGCAATTATCCCCTAAATTTGATGGTTTTTTCCCAAGTCTTTCAATAACAATTTATTAAATAGATTTGATGACGATAAAGAAGTTCTGTGCTAAGAAAATTTTGAACCGTCAGCATGTTGTTTTGTTTTTGAACTGTGGAGATGTCAAACTAGATGGAATACAGATGCCTCTTTCTGTTGGCACAGTGTCAATAAGAATCAAATAAATCAAATAAATACAATAAGAGACAATCTACCAAAAGGATAGCTAATGACTGGAAAGATTTTTGTTTGCTTTCTTCAAATTCAAACTGGTTTTAATGATTAAACTCATGCACAAATCTGGCTTTTTAAAATTAGGTATTGTTACAAAAATTACCATGTTTTCCTCATCTGAAAAATGGACAATAATTCATGACTTGATTTACTTTTAGGTTTTAAAAGCAGCCTTGTCCATACAGCCATATACTAATATAAATTTAGAAACTATAGACTTGCATATCAGTTTTAATAGCTGTCTAGAAATGCAGGAAAATAGCTAGATCCTGGTAAAACATTCATACATCATTAACAACATCGCACCAGTTATATGGCCTTCAAAAACATATTACTTTTAAACCATAACTATAGAAATCAGCAAAATTCCTCCTTCTTCCCTCATAGATACCTTATATGTTTACCTTTAACTTCTGGACAGAACTCAAAGTTGTTAAATCTTCTTCGGCTGATGCAAAGGATTCCAGAGCCCTTCCCAAGCTGCGACTGTTTTTCTATTAGATTCTGTAGAGTTGAGGCTTACATCTGCTATGAGTCACTGGGCTGGAATGTTACTGAGAAGTTGCAGTTATCAAAACTAAATTACAACACAAGAAGGAGATGACGGTAATTCTGAGCCTAACACAACACTTCCAAAATAAAACTAGACCAAAAATAACAAAGGATCATCCATTCCGTTTCACTGCTCTGATCCAGGAAATTGCTCTCTGCATCATATTCAGCCATATACTCCAGTACTATCCACAATCAGAGCCTGAATCTCTTGGGCTTCAGATGTACATGGAGAGCACAACTGACTCGATTTAGAAAAAAATCCATTATCACTCAGACTAGAAATTACACGTTAGAGGTGTAACATAAAAAGAAATCTACTAAAAAAAAAATCCAACCCACAGTAACAAACATAATACAGACAAAGCCAAAGGGAACAAGAAAAGGACAAAGAATCTTGTTTGGTCTCAGTATTTTTTAGCTAAGGCACTCAGAAGCTCATGATCTCAGTTACTCTGTTAGACAAAATCACTTTCTATATAAGCATTTTAGAATCAGGAAAATACATCCAAGAATGTTTTAAAATGCAATTTGTTTTGAGTGTTTGCCCTTCTTCTGTGTTGGCTCTTCCCAAAAAGTTCAATAAATGAGTATGCATAAAGGAATGCTCTGAAGAAAAGAACTCTTAAAGAAATACTGAACAAAAGCAATAAAAGGAGCTTTACATTCCACAATAGAAATATCATAGAATCATAGAATAGCTTGTGTTGGAAGGAACCTTAAAGATCATCTAGTTCTAACCCCTTTGCCATGGGCAGGGACACCTTCCACTAGACCAGGCTGCTCAAAGCCCTATTGAACCTGGCCTCAAACACATCCAGGGATGGGACATCCACAACTTCCCTGGGCAACCTGTTCCAGTGCCTTATCATCCTCACAGTGCTAATCTAAAAACATAGGTAACTCTCTTCCTAATACCTAATCTAAAGCTCCTTTCTTTCAGTTTGAAGCTATTCCCCTTGTCCTGTCACAACATGCCCCTGTAGATAGTCTCTCTCCGTTTTTCTGTATGCTCCCTTCAGATGCTTCCTTTTGAAGACTAATATTTGTTGCAAGCTTCCTCAGAATAACTCCTGGTGCATTATTTGGAATCGGGTTACCTAGCTGTATTTCTCTTTCCTCATTGCATTACATCACATCAATTAATTAAATTCATATTCTGAATTTCAAACATTTATTAATTGCAATAAATTACTCCTTAGTACCCTACAATAAGAATCATTCAAAAATTCAAAATCATTCAGCAAGTCGTTTTTGCTGAGAATCTTACCATCACTAATGACTTTTTCAAGGAGGAAGACACCTGTTCATAGCATGACTCTTAACCTATGGTTACTCAGTGGGTGGGCTCTGATATTAGAAAGTAGTAAAAAGGCATGGCATTTTAAACTTGGATTTATTAACCAACAAATAAATACAATAAATTAAACAATTTATTGAAGGTTACAAATAGATTGTCCATCACTTGAAGTCTTTAAACAAAGACTAGATGACTAAAACATGTGGTTGTGATTCAATTAAACAAGAATTATATAGAGTGTCAAGTCAGAGATTTGTGTTATTCACAAGGTCTACAGGCTACCCATTATCAGAATGATTTTGTAAGAATAAGCCTACTAAACAGAAGACTTTCAAAGAATATACAAATGGAAGTCACATAAGCACAAAAGGAAGAGAGAAACGTCTTTCTGAGACCTGTTGGATACATCCAATACTGAACACTGGCAAATGTCATAGACCTTATTGTGGCCAGTTAAGACCTGGATGTTCACACAGATCTTATTCAGATTTGCTGCTCTTGGGAGAGTTTGCACAGAAGTGAAGGAAAATATGGCAAGGATCACTGATTACTCTTCTATAATTTTTTTCACAGAAGTATGTACAAAGGATAAAATGCTGTTTCTCACTTTTGCACTAAATCAAGGTGTTTAGGACTTCCAATAAGCAAGGTAAAAATATTCAGTTGTACTAGATCCGTCTGTGGATATTTAAAAGAAATATTTAGCACAAGAAATCAGTGGTCTTTGTTCCTGTTATATTAGCACTTTCAGCTGAGCAACTCCCTGGGTATTTTATTCTGACAGAAGTTTAACATTTTTGGATAATCCCAGACATGGCTACTGGCTGCTGATGAGTGGATTGAGCGGAGACCTGAAGAGAAGACTTAGTGGGTGAAAAACTAAATATGAGCCAGCAATGTGTCCTTGCAGCCCAGAAAACTAATTGTATCCTTGGCTGCTTCAAGAGACACATGGCCAGAAGGTCAAGGGAGGTGATTCTGCCCCTCTACTCCAAGTCTCTTTTCAAAATTTTTTTTAACATATGAAGTAGTAATAATATGATACTTTCATAATAACATTTTGTTACTGAAACAGAACAAAGCTGAAATCAAAGATAATCCAAAATCATCTTCATGATAAAAAAATTCTGCATGTCGATGTTTTTAAAGGCAGTCTCCTTTCCAAGCATAAGGGTATATTTTTTATAGACTGACTTAAGAATCGTGTGGTGTGTTTACAAGGGAATCTGGTTAAGTAGTTATCATCATTTACGATGTGCCATTTACCAGAGTACTATTGTATCTTCCCCTTTTAATTGTGTTCCACAAATAAAAACGTTGTGTATGATCTTCACACACATAATGCTGTGGGTGTTTGCAGAGCTGACTGACTTCCAACAGCAGACTACTGATGAAAGTGAGTACAACTCTATCTGCTTAAGTGGAGTTACTTTAGATTGTTCAACAGTTCACTTTAACTATTTTTACATAAGAGGTGATCCACATATTCAAGAGAATAAAATTTTTAAAAAGCCACACTGGATTGAAACAACAGTTTGGACTGTTGTAAAAAAATGTTATTCACTAAGCTTTTAAAATTTAAATATAGTTATCAGCCATTAATATTTTATGGTTTTTTGGAGGCACCTAACAAAAAATAGTCTGTTGTACTTACTTACTTCTGCATTAAAAGATTCTCAAGGCTTCTTTTTACTAAAGCAATTTGGCATTTCAGTATTCCTGTGGAATAATCTATATCAGTTTAACATGAGTCCTACTTAGTCAAATGACAGCAACTCTTTTGTGTACTGTCTCATTTATATACAAGAATCTTGTACCAGAGTATTAAAATAGCTACAAAACAAGTTCAAATTTAAAGTTTACATGCTCTTGACAGTACAAATCCCTGAAGTTCCTAAGATATTGGTGATGGACCTCCTTGATGCAATTCTGCTTACCCACAGGGAAGCATATGAAGAAGTTCTGCTGTATTGAACACAGGAGGAATCAACAAAAGGAAGCAGCATCATTGTTCACTATTCCAATTCTCCACTTAGCTCTGCCATCTTCTGAGGGTTATTGATTTTTCTGTCTCTAGGACACTGTTGCCGCCTTCTTGTGTCTCAGCTTTCTGCTTCTTTCATTGTACTGACATGCATAGTTCCATGGTTATATGCAGTGTCCTGCCATAGTCTTCTGGCTTTGGGCAACCTACCTTAGTGTCTGTGATTCACCACAGGCTCCAGTGTTTGAAGCAGACAGTGCCCATTAATGCTTCCCCTCACTTAAAGGGCACTTTATTGTGCACTTGCTTATGAGTGACAGCTAGCCATCTCTCCCATATATTTTGTTGGCAATATTTTACTTTTTCAATGTTGGATGAGTTAGAGGACTATAAGATCAGTAAAATCAACATATTTAGACATTAGTTTATCCCTCACCAAATATGGAAAAAACCCCCAACAACTCGTATTAGAAATATAAAAGAAGCAGTCCTTTACATAATTCTCAATAAGTAGTAGCAAGGACAGTAGCATAGAGGGAACACATCACAGAAGTAAAGACCTAACAAACATCCAGATCTGTACACATGTCCTTTGAAGAATATAGAAAGTGGATTTGGAGAAGGCCCAGAGTAATTTAAAGAAAAAAAAATAATAAACACCATTGCTGGTGTTTGTCCTCTATTCTTAACCCCAAGATCATAACAAAGATTAAGCTATGTTGTGAGGAAATGTATATGGCAAAGTGACCCGCTCACAATCTTAATGTGAGCACCAAGGAAAGGACATGGTCCATAATCTTCTGTCTTACTCAGAGGAGCAGCTCACATATCCTGCCTTCTCCTGCCTGCTTTCCTTACACATGAAGCTTCCTGCTGGCCCCAGTTCTCCTTTTGTTCTCTTCAAAGACATCCTTCTCTTATATTCTACTTTGTGAAAAGTATGAACTGCCTTTGGAAAGGTGCATCAACTAATCTGTCTTCCTTGGTATTTATCAATTTAGTGTTGTTATCCATCTGTGCCAACCCTAATCAGTATTTTACTAGAATGTAATACCTCAAGTGCATAAAACATTATGGATTTGGTGAGATAATAGCAGAATCAGGATGATTACTTTCTCCACCCCTATGGATGTGGGGAAGGTTTACAACAGGGATCCTGTCCATTCTTCAGCTGAGATTTAGGTGCTCTTCTGGAGCCTGACCAGGTTAGATAATACCTTCCAGTATCTTCCAATTATTTTTCTTTCCTTTATTGCTTCTGATGACTATAATGCTTGAGTGGATCATCAACAATGGTTTCCTTCGTGCCCTGGTTTCTTCACTGGTATTGAACTGGTGAATCCTTGACCAACCTAAAGCTTGGCTTTGGGGTCTTAAGTGCCTGTGCCTCTGCCTCTACACCTACTTAACTCGTTATAAGACCCCAGAGGGGTAAGTGGACACTTCATCTTCCTGCATGAACCAACTCAAAACTCTTTATTAATCTAATGGTACACAAAGAAAGGAAAAATACCTTTAATATAGTAGCCTGAAAGTCACTATGTAGCCATATTATAACAGATTAATCATTTTTGGCCAGTTTCAGTTTTGCAGCCAAAACCTCTTTGTCATAAAATCAGGAAAAATTTGGACAATTATTTGAACCAAATGCTCTATTAATTACTGTGTTTGTTTCAGGGTCTTTAAAAATCCCTCTTTCCAGATACTTCTCACATCTCCTTTGTCTCGATAAAAGGTTAATCTTTCACTTCTTCTTGTCTCCAGTCCTTACATGCCTGTATTTTGTTTGCTTTCTTTCCTTTCACTTTGGAATGATAAAATAAAATTAACAAGATACAACCAACAGATGTGCAAGGAAAAAATCATCACGTCTCTGACATGGCTTTCAATCCTAATTAAATTGGGCTATCTCAATCCATTCAGTTTCTGTGAGGATGCGTTCATTAGCAGGTCTGCTGATGGAAGCACTTACAACAGAGATCTTTGTAGGAGGTTTTAGTTACTGTCAATCCGGAGCTCATTAGTGTTGATATAAGACCTCACCCCAAAAGATTTTTTTTTTTATTTAATTAACAAGACATTCTTTAAGCCATATGAGTTTTTGCTCACAGTCACTCTCAAATCCTACATTATTTTACAACAGAAGTGGAGAACCACCTACTGGAAATAATGCTTCTTGCAGTGCAATCTATGATTCCTTCATGCCTTTTGTTTCTTTTTGAAGTCTCTGCCTCCAATGAAAAATGGCTATAAGGAGATGATACTGTTTTATTTCTTTGGAGCACCTTCTCTTTTTCCTAAGGAAAAAACACCTAAAAAACTCAACCAACCAAACAAGTTTGCAGCCAGTTCCAGCATAGGGACAGAAAATAAGAAGAGAAAAATTGTTCTGCAAATGTCAAGCAGGAATCAGTGTAATGATGCTGAAAGCTCCTATGAGAGACAAATAATTGATATATGACGTACTGTGCTAAGATACAGTTATGAGATAAAAGAAACTACAGTAAAAGGCATTGTTACTGAAACATACTACAGTCAGTTTAATTCTTTTCCTCAATAAAGCATTATATTTTTTATGTAAGATATTTTTTTTGCATGCAGGAAACAGTAGGAATGACTGATCTGTAGTTTAAGAATAAGCAACAGCAGCAAAAATAATGAGTCATCGTATTAAGGTAGTATCTTCCCTTAAATTCTGCCTCCACCTGCTGGGCCTTGGGAGGAATGCCACTGTAACAAGACAAAGCATCTTTCAAAAGCAACATTGCCAACACTGTGATGGGTATCCAGACACAGTACCTGAGGGCAGGATAACAGGACATTAGTTAAAAGAGTTTTTAAAAAAGCTGATAAATTAAATTCTTTATTAGCTTCAGAATTGCAATACTGCAATTATTATTAAAAGAATAATATATATTCATCACACAGAGAGCTTCCATCAAGTTGTAGATTGTTTTCAAAGTGATTTCAGTTGTGGATATACAGTCATGTGGGTCATGGCAGAAATGGGTGAAAGATGCTGCTATGATAGCCAGTCTTATGCCCACCTCTTTCACACGCTGTGTTGTCCAGAACTATTCCTTTGATAGGGGGGCATCTGGTGGAAATAACGATAATACTTTTATTGAAACATCTTTATTTCATAGGTTTTCCAATCATTTAGTTCCTTTTCTAAACTACAGATTGTGTCACTGGAAAGGAATTGTGTCCTTTTTTTGAGCAAAATAGTTTGGTCTAAATCCTAATATGGGAGAGATGGGGGTCTAACTACGTTTCCATGTGGTACCAACAGAATGTTTGTCTAGCAGGATGAATTGTGAGGCCAATGTAAATATTTAATGTCTCTGCTCAGAAACTCAGTGTAATGGAAATGCTGAAAATTATGGGTTTTTTCCATCCTGACAAGTGACAATCCCCTAAAATGAAAGAAATATAGAGGATACCAGCTTTACTGAAACAGAAATCCAGAGTGTGTTATGCAAGTTGCCGCTCCCTAAGGAACTAGCAGCTTCCTCCTGAGGTGAAGTGCAGGATCAGGCACTGATCTCTGGGGACCAGTGACAGGACCTGAGGGAACGGCCTGAAGTTGTGTCAGGGGAGATTTAGGTTGGCTATTAGAAAAAGATTCTTCACCCAGTGGGTGTTTGGGCACTGGAAGAGGCTCCCCAGGGCAGTGGTCACAGCACCAAGGCTGAGAGAGCTCAAGAAGTGTTTGGACGATACTCTCAGGCACACATGGTGTGACACTCAGGGCATGGTTCTGTGGACAGCCAGGAGTTGGACTTGATGATTCTTGTGATTCCCTTCAAACTCAGGATATCCTACAGTTCCATGATTCTAACAGCTTCTACCAAACACCAAGCACAGCACAGCTTCTACGCACAACTGGGTTTTTTAAAATGCCAAACCCTCTATTTATTTATTTCCCCAAAACAAAGTTTAAAGAACCTAGATCTGGGAACGCAGTGCCCTAAAACAAGGCACAAACCATGCAAAATGAAAGTGAGAAAGAAGGAAAAAAGTTAGAACAAGACTACCACGACTTCCACCTCCTCACTGCTGTGTTCCTTGAAGGAGGCCAAAGATAGACAGGAACAGATTAGTTGATACCCTCCTAACGAGAGCAGGATCTGATCCTCCTCCACGCTCGGGGTTCGACGTGATCCTACAGAGTTCATTGTCGTTCCCTTATTTTCTTTACGACTAAAAAGCCCCCAGCCCTTCCCATTCGGCCGCAAGACCGTCCCGGGTGTCCCACAGCCCTGCCGCGGGCGGGGCGTTGCCCTGAGGGGAAAACTACTACTCCCAGGAGGCGCCGCGGTCAGCCGGGGGGCGGGGCCACGCCTGACGCAGTGCGCGCTGGGAGTTGTAGTTCCGACCACCCCCCCCACGGCCGTCCCAGCGGTTGCGCGCGGGATCCCCGGCCGGCGCGCGGGAAGCTGTCCCGCCGTGCGGGGCGGGCGGCGCCTGCGCAGCGCGGACGGGCCCCGGCGGGCGGGGGTTACCAGGTAACGGCGCGTGTCCGTCCGTCTGTGTATCCCTCCGCCAGGCACCGCCCCCCGCACCCGGCGGCCAAGATGGCGGTGGCGGCCGAGGCAGGGGCGCTCTGAGCGGCTCCCCCAGCGCTGCCCTGCCGCGCCCGGCCACGCCAGGCCGCGACGCTGCCCCGCTGCCCGAAGGCGGAACGCTCGTCCGGGCAGCCCAGGCCCCGCGACTAGCGACCGGCGGCAGAGGAGAAGCCAGGCCGGGTGACCTCCCCCTTGGCGCGGGGTGAGCCGCCCTCTCCTGCCCCCCGAGCTGCCCCCTCCCCGTGTGGCGGCGGGGGCCGCGCCGGGGCAGAGCGGCCCGGGCCGGTCGGGCCCGTGGGTGTGGGCGGCGGGGAGCGGGCCCAGGGCTCGGGTTCAGGTCCGGGCAGGGGGAAGCCTTGCGGTGCCGGCGGGGTGTGCGGGCCGCGCCCCCCGCCCGGGCAGGGCGCGTTACCCGCTCTCCAAGGAGACGCCGCCGCGCCCGGGCAGCGGAGGTGCCTGGGGCAGAGCCCGCCCACACACCCGCCCCGCGGCGCCGGCTTTGGCGCCGCCAGAGTGCGGGATCTGCGCCCGCCGCCCCCGGGCCGGGAGCGCCGCGCCCGCCTCAGGCAGAGGCTCGGCCGGCACGGCCGCCGGCACTGCGCTCGGGGCCCGCCGGGAGATCGGAGCAGGTCGGGACGACAGAGCCTGCGGGAAGGCTCCGGCGCTGGAAGTGCCGGGCACAGCGCCCCCGGTCCGGGTGTGTGAGTGTGCGGCTTGTGAGAGGTGCGACAGGAGGGGACTTGCTCTGTTGACTGTACCTGTTCCATGGTACTGTGTGGTTGGCGTTTAATGGGTTAATGCTCGGGTGAGGAGCGCAAGTCTTAAGAAGCTAAAATTAAAAAGAAATGTTTGGTGTCATTTTTTTTTGCCTTTATGATACTGTCATATGGCTTTTTGCGACCTTTTTTTTTTTTATTTATTTTCAAAAGTTTGTACAGGATTTGGTGCTATAAAGAGCTCTTGCAGTTCACATGAATGGTGTAGGAAAAAAATCTCAAGAACAACTGCTGTAGAAAAAAAAGCATTTTGAAATACATACCTTTGTTTTGCTAGGATATATTAGTAGTAGTTCTGAGCAACTGCCATATGTACAAGATATGTTTGCCCCATAATCCTACATGTTAAGTTATTTTGTCTGTAGAAAATATTCTCTAAAGTCCTTTTTAGTTTTTCTCAAGTCTGTGTAAATGTTATAAGGTAATATTGATAACGCTCAAATAGGGCTTTTATACAGATTCTATAATGTGCGAGAAGCTGAAATTGTCAATGGTTGCTGGATGCAGAAACAGATAACTAAGATACCAAAGCTTTTAGAAGAGCATTTCTTGTGGAAATAGCTGGTAAAATGAAAACTAAGCAAAAATACAAATTGATGAAATGTGTGTGTGGAGGTGGGAAACACAGCTTCGGATGAGAGAGTTTCATTTCTAAGAAAAAGGCTGGCTGAACCTCTTTGCGATTTTTAACTGAGTTAAAGGGATAAAATACCAGCAGAGCTCTCGGATCTTAAATTCACTTTATCTGGAAATATCAAAGCCTATAATATGGAAGTTTAGAAACTTGCTCTTTGGGAGGGCCACAGTTCTGCTAGAACACTTTAAAATCTGCTGGCTGGAAATAATCAGGTTATTGTTATTTTTGAGCTGTATTTATCAGGGTCTGTTGGTGTATGCCTGGTGTCCTTGTTTGAGAGTATTCAGGATATTCCATCTGAGGCAGTGAGCTTACTTCAGAGGTAATGAGAGACTTCTGCAGCAAAGTTGGTGAGGACAGGTTTTGTGAAAGTTTTAAAAGAAATAAATGTGTGTAACGTAAACATGAGTACTGCCACTTCTTTTTACAGTGGAAGGTAGGGAAAAACTTCTTTTGCAGTGGTTTTAGTGGAATTATATAACATGATGATGAGGAAACAGCTTACTGAATTGGACTGTAAACCCAGATGGCCTCTAATCTTCCTCATTATGCTTAGTGACATAGGTCAGGATGCAGTGTCTGTTGAGATGTTGGGTCTTGCAGATCTACAAAGCTGAGCAGTTTATCTGTAACTGAGGAAAGTCTTTAAAAGCACAGCTGGTTTTAAACCGGTAACTATGCTTTTGTTTTTGGGACGAAGAAGGGAGTATGAATTAATGTGCAGGGACAGTAGGAGAAAGTTCCCAAAGTAGCAGGCACTGAGTTGTACCTGTGTTATGATTCTGATTTCGAGATACAGAAGCTGAATTACTCCAAACTGTTAATGTGAGTGGAGATGTGGTTATGATAAAATGAGCACACCTGGTAGATCCCATTTCCTTTATGGTTTAGTAATAGGCTGTGTTTGCACAGAAATACTGCCTTGTGCAGGTGTGCCTACTGAGAGGGCTGTGTTGTGCGATTTTGCTTGAATCTTATACCTAAGCAAGATAGGTGTATTAATACAGCTTTTAAACTTAGTTCAGGATTATTCTGTTTTCCTTTCTAGAACTGATATTAAAAAAACCCAACAAACTTCTTAGATACGTCTTAATCTTGAGTCTCAGATGATTTCATTGCCTGCACTGTGTGAAAATTAATAGTAGATTAGTAGGCTGCAGTAAAATTTTGAGAAATAAGTTGTCCTTTTTGATTTTTTTTTTTTCCAATTAAAAATAAAGCTTAGCTCATGCCCTAACACAGCAGTGAAAACTAGCTGGAAAAATTAAATCTCTGCAAAACTGTTTTTCTTCTGCATCTGTAACAGTACTTCATAGGTAAAGTTTGTAGCTTTGTGCAGTGGAATTGTGCTAGCAGCACTTAGTGTACATAGTTGTGTATTCCTCACCTTTTTGAACAGGCTAATCTAATTTTATTACCATAAAGGAATACTTTTTTCCGATCTCTCAGCTTTAATGACTTTTATTTCTAATGTCAAAACTAGAAACGAAAATGAAAACTTTACATTTAGGTTGCTTCATAGTGCACAAAATGACACTGTTAAAGAGCAGCAAAGTTGTAGGAAATCCACATTATTTTGTTTGGGTTTGGTAGAAACCATAATGTGTCACAGCATCGATTGCTTAAAGAGCTTAATGTGTGGTAAAGGAAGTAAAAATCCTTTCACTGATGTCTGTTTTGCTCGTATTTTGTTGAGTGTGCCATTCAGTACTCTGTTGACAGCACATCAGTGTTAAAATGAACGTGAAAGTTTGATGTACTAGGTCTCCAGAGTCACTCATTATGTCAAACAGACATCACCCTGGACCTGAAACTGTAGGCTGTATGAATTACAAAGCAGTCTTTCTGAGCTCTGTACTGTTTGTTTTAAAGTGAGGGCAATTGAGAGCCTCCCCAAAAAAAGTTTCTTTGGTAGAGTAGAGATTAAAAAAACAAAGGTAAAAAACCTCCAAACCCAGAATTATTTCTTGTTTATTTTTTAATGCCAGTTTCTATGTTCTCATTGATACATTTCTAGTATCACAGTTTAGTAAATAGGGAGTTTAGTTTCCTAAAACAGCCTTGCGTTTGCATGTTATAATTAATATGTAGTTGTCATCTCAGATTATGGATCTGTAAAATATTGTATGTAAACTGATTTTAATACAGCACATTTTTTTTTAGATTGTTTCTTTTAGGTTGTTTTTATTGATCGCTTGTCATGGCAACAGGAGGTGGTCCCTTTGAAGAAGGCATGAATGACCAGGACTTGCCCAGCTGGAGCAATGAGAGCCTTGATGACCGGCTGAACAACACGGTATCATCACTCTTGTCTTGCTGTTGCCGTTTGATGCTGTACAGTAGAATTGCCAAGTAGATTCTGCTACTGGCAGGTAACAATGCAAACCCCTAAGCCTTGTCAGTACAGCTCTAAGGGAAATATCTGCAAAAACTGAGGTAGATGTAAGCAAGCAAGGAGTGTAATTCAGAGGTTGTGAAGTCTGTAGAGTATTTATGGCAAGTGTTTTGGGCAAATAAAGTAGCTAGACACAAAAGCATTGTAAATGTCATGAAAGGGAAAACTGTAACTTAGAAAGTTCCAAGTTCCTGAAGTGAAAGTCCTCAGCAAAGAAGAATAATATGATTTTATCTTAGTTTGAAATTAATTTTATGCATTTTACGTTAAAATTAATTTCAGATTTCCTGACAAGCTATTTTTAATTATGCAGTGGAAAAAATTTTATTTGTAAAGTGACATTTGCTCTAGAAAATGTATTTTGATATTGGTTACTATTTTTACTTCTGAAGTGGAAGTAAACTCCACTGAATGAAATAATTTACTTTTTGTCTGTGGGTGTAGCAAATGTGACTTTGTTTTTTCTCTGTTCTTCCCCTTAAGGACTGGGGAAGTCAACAGAAGAAAGCAAACAGATCTTCAGAAAAAAACAAGAAAAAGCTTAGTGGGGAAGCTGAAACAAGGCTTACTAATGATATATCTCCAGAATCCTCACCTGGAATGGGACGACGGAAGACCAGAGCTCCTCATACTTTTCCTCATGCTCGGTACATGACCCAGATGTCTGTTCCAGAGCAGGCTGAACTAGAAAGGCTTAAACAAAGAATAAACTTCAGTGATCTGGATCAGGTTTGTGTGAATACTATCTCTCACTCAGAATATGACTACAGAATTTATTCAGTTATGTCTTAATAATGTGACATTTGAGGAAAACCTTTCATAAGAGATTAGGGTAAAAAAAGCTCTTATAGGCACTATGAGAGCCAAATCAAAATTCTGGTTTTGAACTTGAGAAAATTAGGGGAAGTTTGGGACCATGGCTTTCCTGTGCTTAAGAGTATGCTAGCTGTCTTCACTCTCTTACTCTCATCCATTAACAAATTTCTGTGTCCTCAGATCAGTAGTTCTTACTCTTCGTACTTGTCTGCCGCTTGAAAATATCTGTTACCTTATTTTGAAAGTCTGTTCTTGAAAGTGCCAGTTTGTGATTCTGAACATTGTTATCCTTGTGGATTAAACAGAGGAGTATCATTAAAAACTGCTCCTCGGTAGAGTGTAGAGAATTTTATTGCACAAATTCTTGAGCTATAACTTTTTTTTTTTGGGAATATGGCACATTCATCCTTCCCTTGTCCAAAACAGTGAAAAGTATGAGGAATTAATTCTTTGGTAACAAGGCATAAATTTGTGCAAACAGTTTCAGAACAGAGGCTGGTTCACCTTTCCCAAAGGTTGTTGCTAACTTTGTTGGGTTGTGAAGATTCTTTCAAGTGTGATTCATTGTGTTGACTTAGAATATAAAGGCTGGGTATAACTTCCCTCTCAACTGTGTGTTATGGCAGCATGTTGCTATTCAGAAAGTTCTCAAGGAAAGCTGAAGTTACAGGGTATCATATTCTACAGGGGAACATGTTGATTTTTTTATTATTGTTATCTTGTCAAATGTACCTGGAGAAGTAGGATGCCTTTCACTATGGTAAAGGTGGAGGCCACAGCAAGAATGAGAAACTAAATTGTGAGGAATTGCAGAACCTTTTTGCTTCTCATCTGTTCTGGGAGGATGGGCTTGCTTTCTGAAAACTGTATGGCAAAATCACCAGCACTGTCTTTTGCTAACTTTTGGCTGGTCAGAGACTAATTAGGTAACTTCAAAATCAGTCTAATAATACTGCAGAAATAGTAATTCAACTAGTGAAACTAATCAGTGTTGAGAACATATTGGATAAAAATAGTAAAGCAATTGTTCTTTCTTTTGTTTTTATACAGAGAAGCATTGGAAGTGACTCTCAAGGCAGGGCAACGGCTGCTAACAACAAACGTCAACTTAATGAAAGCAAAAAACCATTCAACTTCCTGTCAATGCAGATTAACACTAACAAAAGCAAAGATCCTGCCTCAGGTTCCCAGAAAAAGGAAAGTGGGGTATCAGCGCAGTGTAAAGAGCTGTTTGGAGCTGCTCTGAGCAAGGATTTCTTGCAAAATTGTCAAGTCTCTACTCAAGAAGATGGAAGGGGAGAACAAATGATGGATAGTAGCCAGGTATTTACATGTCCTGTAAAGTCTACAGAATATTGGTATCTGTATCTATATATCTTAATTTTCGGTGCATCTTTCTAAATTTCTTAAAACTGTAAGTCTTTATTGGAAATACTTCCTACTGTTCTGAAAGGCAGCTTGAAGAAAATGTGAAACCAAACTTAATCCTCTATTGTTCTTTAGAAATCCACTTATTATTAACAGTAGCGGTATTAATTTTCATCTTAGAGGTTGACTCCCTTTAATAAGGTTCCAGAAAATACTCTCACAGTTCAATATTTTCCTGTGCCGATGAGCTCATTTCTGTTTTGGCCTGTGTTGACAAGAAGCCCTGTGCTTCAGCCTTGCAACTTCTCGCGTGCATAAATCCATCCTTATAAAAAAGCTGTTGACTTTTAACTGCTTTGGGAGGTGTGCTTGTAGGATTGAAAGTACTAGTGTGTCCTCCCTTTAATTACTCCTTTGCTGTTGCTGTCACCATGTCTTGTGCATGAAATACGTTGAAGCTGTAGCTGAATGCATTCAGTAACTTCAGTGTCTTTACAGATTGTGAGCAGACTAGTTCAAATTCGCGACTATATTGCTAAGGCCAGCTCCATGCGGGATGATCTTGTAGAGAAAAATGAAAGATCGGCCAATGTTGAGCGTTTATCACACCTTATAGATGACCTTAAAGAGCAGGAGAAATCCTATCTGAAATTTTTGCAAAAGATGCTTGTAAGTTTGAGAACATAATGTATCTGTTTCTGCATTGTAAGCTTTTTTTAGGAGTTGACCATTGATGTTCTGATGGTAGTACTGGGGGTGTTGGTTTTGGTATGCAGTACCTTCCATAACTCGTTTTTACTGCCCCCTTATATAGCTTTTGATTCATGCCAATGAAATGTTTCAGGCTAGAGAAAATGAGGAGGATGATGTTCGGACTGTAGATTCAGCTGTGGGATCTGGTTCTGTAGGTGAGAGCACATCGCTAAACATTGATGTGCAGTCTGAGGCTTCAGATACCACGGTAAGCTGCCTTTTAGTAATTAAGGTGCTGGAAATGAAGGCTTTATTTTGGTTTTGTCATGGTTATGGTAGTGTCATAATCTGCAGTTCAGTTAAAAAATGGTAAATCCCAAGCACTCTCTTCAGGAGGACTTCATGCATGTATTGATTTTTATCTTTTTTTTAATATGGGAAAAGAAAGTAATGATTCTATCACAGCAAAATTATAAGGATTTTTTTTCCTTTTTAATCAAGAAATGAAGGGTTTTTTAAATCTTTATTCTTCAAAGTACAACGAAGGGTTAAATGTGTACTTTGGCAGAGCATTCACTGGCTTGATGTAGGAAAAAATATTTTTCTATACAATTTTTTGTCCATAAGTTTACTTCTGTTACTAGGGAAAATTTTCTGGTTTTGGATCAGGAGACGGTTAGAAATGAGTCATTAGTGGGCCATTGTTCAAGTGTCTTTCTAGTGATATGACAGAAGTATTGACCTAGAACAAAAGTTTCTCTCATTTTTTGGCAAGATGTTGTGAATTTAATGCTGAGATAAAGAGTCAATCTTCCTTTCTATTTATAAATGCTTTTTTTCTTTAACATAGTAAACATTTCTTGTAGTAGATGCAAAAGCATTTTAATAACTTTAAGTTTTGCCTCTTCTGATGCTGCTATACTGAGGGAAAGTACTGGAGAGCAGGTGCTCTTCTTGGCCAGTTAGTACAGTGAATGTTCTGTGGACAAGGAGAATTTGCATGCTTGGAAGTAACAGTTAAAACATTAAGAAGCTTTTGTAATTATTTTTGGCTTTATAAGAACTGTTTCTATCCCTGTGAAGAAATAAAATGATACACATGGAAGATGCACTTTTAACTTGGGAAAAAAAAAAAAAAAAATTGGAAAACGCAGAAAAAGACCAGTACATTTACTGAGAAGAAACCACGTAAACTTGCATTTTTCTTCGTATTTGCAAAATGCGGTTTGGTTTTTGTTTGGCTCTTCATTTTGCATCTAAATTCTCTTTATATGCAACTTGAGTATGTAGAGTGCATACTTCTGGTCATAGAACATTGATTGCTTTATGGAGCCTTATGCAGATTCTAAGAGTGACTAAATGTCTTCACCCTTTAGTAGATCTTATTGATATTAGTTTTCATTATTTGACAAGATAAAGCAGTAGGTTTGTAACTTTAAAATGCATGCTAAGTTGGAACATATTTTCAAAATCTAACATACTAAACTATTTGATAAAGGAGGTATCTTTTAGTCTGAGCATTCGGCCCCGCATTGAGGACAAACTAGGGAATTCAGCTTCACAGGAACAGGTTACAGACATTGATGTTACAACAAGCCCTAAAGGGAAAAGTGACAGAGCTGCTCTCAATGACAGGGAAATCTGGCCCTGTGGGATTAATAGCCAGGAACATGGATTGCTTTCAAAGGTATACTTCAAAATGTTATTTTAACCTCAAACAGGGATTATGCAGGCTAGTCTTCTCTCTCCCCCTGTCTCCCTTATAATTGCTTTAAATGTATTTTTACTTACAGCAAATGTTCCCTTTGGACTGCTTATGTGTATCCAGCTGTCTTTTCACTGAATGAATATTCTTTGCCTAGAGTTTTTTTTTTTCTCTAAATAGAGATGTTTGACAACTTTTTCTTCCTAATTGTTAGCATTGACAGAAAATTGTTAACTCTGACAGTTAGCATAGATGTAACTCTGTACAGCAGGTGCTGTGATTTTATGTAGATGATCCTTCCACTTTTGTTGTTCCTTTTTTGGGGAAAACATACTATAAATGTGACTTTTGGACGCTTGTCGTGGTTATGCCAATAGTCTGCTGATACAAATTTAAGCTAATATCATGTAGCTAAAATAAATTAGAGAGTAGTAGCCTTAACTTGTTCCAGAAATGTTTTTGTGTAGCTGTTTATATAAATATTTGGTTGGTGGGGAAGACTTAAGGAGCATGGAGTCTAAAACTTGCTTTGTTACTTGTTACCAACTTTTCTATGCCTTTTCCTTTGCTCTTATTTAATTAAAAAAAGTCTTAAATTTGGTTATTTGTTTTCTCTAAAAGAAAAGGCTTAAAATTTTTATCAAGCTTACTAGTTCAAGTTTAGAACTAAGATTGAAAAATTTGTTACACGATTTTAGTGAACTTAAGCAATCAGGTACTTCAGATAAAGCTTTTGTAGTAGGGGAGCGAGGCTGACAAACATACCCTTTTTCCCTTGTTCCTTCATGCTGATTTCATTGTGTGATATATTTTGTCTCTGCTTTCTGTAGAAAAGATAAAAGTTTAACAGGAATGATCAGTACCAGTTGCAGTGCATCTTTTAGTGATACTTGGAAAAGTTTAGAATTCTGGTTGTGTTCTGTTTTCTCTGATGGAAACTTGAGCATTCCTTGATACCCAAAACTAGTAAATAAAATCCCTGCTTCTATTCTGACATTTGATGCAGAATATTTGAGCTGAATTTTCTGCTTCAGGAACTCAGCAGTATGTGGGTAGAAGATTATGCTTTTAAGTTAGTAGTGTTCTTCTTAGATACTTGTTAGCTGCTAACGAAAAGGAGGCAATTTTTTCCATGATTTCATTTGCATAGTGCAATAATCCAGCTTCAGACAGGATCAGGATCTTAACTGGATGTCTCATTATTAAAATAGTTAATTAAAATACTTAATTGGCTGGCAATCCTTGAGTAACAGTTTTGATGCAAATCTTCAGCTCTTAATTAGGATAGGATGAGGAAAATAACTTGTTCTAGTATATTTTAACAGCTCAACATGCTTCCATTCTTTCAGGTCTGTTTCCACGTGTTTGAAAACGTAACACAGAGAGGAGATTCTGTGCAAGTTTTTGTTTTGCAGTTTGCTTACATAAATCTGGTCTGTTCTAGCGTCAATGCCATAAATACAGCATACAAGGCAAAACACGTAGGTTAGAGAAGAGTAACTACCCAAACCATTCTGCTGAAAATTTAGTGATTTTAGGGCAGTGAATCAATTGAGATCTTTCGTGTAGTTCCATGATACAATGTCTTATCTTGCTTACCTTTACCAGTGTTAGAGGTTAACACCCTCTTATATGATTTAAAAGTCAGAGGGATGTCTTTGGGACATTAGGTCAGCTGACCTGGATTTCTAAAGAAAACTTAAACCTCCAGGAGTGATAAGCGTGTCTTGGTGATTTAGGCTTCTCCCTGTTGGATGTCTAAAATTTTTTAAAGATAAAGTACTACTGGAACGGTGAAGCTGTTTAATTTTCACTTTTTTATACCAACTAGGCTGTTGGTTCCTATGCAGTTATGCCTGTATTGACACTTCTATTACTCTTACTCAGCAAATAAATTGTCACAGTTATGGTAATGTTCCTCTCTATTTGCAGGCCAGAGATCCTCAACAGGAAGCTAAAGAGGAGTTGGAGAACTTGAAAAAGCAGCATGATTTATTGAAAAGGATGCTACAACAGCAGGAGCAGTTGAAGGCTCTTCAAGGGAGACAGGCGGCTCTTCTTGCTTTGCAGCATAAAGCAGAGCAAGCCATTGCTGTCCTGGATGATTCTGGTATGTGGAATTGTGGTGTCTTTAATATCATGTTATCACAACTTGATGATTAAAGCTGGAGTTGTGGAATAAACACTAAAAAAGTCTTTTTACAATGCACTTTTAAAAAGTTTTACTAGGAGGCTTCTATTTCTGAAAAGAATTGACTATGTAACATTGTAAAACGATGTGTCACTTAAAAAACACACAGCTGATTACTTTGCTTTACTGTAAAATCCTAAAAGTATGGGGTTTTTCTCTCAAGAATTGCCTGCCACCAATACCAGTCAGATTAGAAGCCTGCCACTCGTCTCCATTGTTGTGCTGGGGCTTTGAAGAAAAGAATTAGAGTGGGGGAATAAGTGTGTCTCCCTTTCTGCATCCTTCTGTCTATAGGCAGTTAGTAGTTTGAGGTTTAGTTTGCTTTTAATAGAATTTTGGGGTTTTTTTTGCTGACTGGTTGCTTGACAGTTTAATAGCCATTAGTAGACTAATGGTTTATTTGATAAAAGAGAGAGTTGCTAAAGCAGTCACATAAGTAGATGTGAAACTAGAACTCTGAAATTCTATGGCATGTAAATTGAGGGCATGATTCTGATAATAAAGCACCATCATTGTTATAACCTTTAGTTTAAAAGCATTCTACTAATTTGTTTTCATATATTCCCAGTTTTTCAAAGTTATCTTTGGGAGAGAGATGATTCCTTGAGACCTGCTCAGAGGTTGTCAGCAGAGTTGTTTTCTTAAAGGCTCAGTCTTAAAAGGGAAACAGTTGTTCTTGTTTTGTGCACTGGTGACACTTGAATTTTCATTTGTTGGAAAACTCATCCTGCCCCCTCAACCCCTCCCAAAATCCTGTTTGTTTTTCTTTTGAAATGGGCTACAGTTGCATGTGCTGTTTTAGGGAATTGACATTTTTGCACTGAGAAAGTTCAGATTCAGTCTGTATTAGTGTTCCATGACTCTTCCCTGTAAGAGATGCCTTTAGGCTTGATTAGAGGGTATACGGGATAGCAGTTCTTGCTACAGTTAATTTTTGTATTTAAAATACCTTCATTTGTACAAATAAGTCGTTGGTTTCTACACTTTTTTGTAAAAGTCTCCTGTTAATGTTCCTTGTTCTGATGAGCTGGTTCTTCCTGTTCTGCTGCTCTTGATTTGATAGATTATAGGAAATAAGGTGTAACTAGGGTGGAGAAATTTTAGAAAGCTGCCACAGGAGCAAGAGAAGCAAGTGCCTTTGAAAGGCGTTTCCTTGTTTCCTAAATGGTTTTTGAAAGTTACTGTTCTCCTGTCTGCAGTAGTAGAACTGTAATGGAATCTGCTTTCTCTGCTTCCCTGCAATATACAAAGCTCCATCTTGAGGAGCGGCTAGGTAAAGTGGGTAGAAAAAAGGATTGCTTGTGATAAATTAGAACAATTTTTTTTTTTGTTAAGGATTTTGTTTGTTTGTTTGTTTCACATTTCTATTCTATCAATCTTAACACAAAAAGCAGTAAGAAACTGTTATTAACTGACTTAAAAATTCAGTATGTGCCAGAACTATGGGGTAGGAAATGTTAAGATTCAAATTCAACTTAGGGCAAAGTAAGCATATTTAACTTTGAAAACAGTGAAACTTTATTATGCATGTAATGAAGTCATGATCTGTGGGAAAAATAAATAATATTTGTGCTTTATTTTTCTTACAAACTTGGTTCATATTTGGGGAAAAAGGAAGAGTTTTGGGGTCTACCAACTGCCACTTCAATATCTTAGTACTATTTGAATCTGAACTTTCAGGCAGGGGGAAAAGACTTTCTTTTAAATATATTCCTCTCATAAAGCTTTTTGAAGGACAAGCCCCGAGACTCTGTTTGCAGCTGTGAAGGTTACATCTTATACCAGTGTGAAAGCTTGGTGTCCTATTAATTTATTATTTTAAGGAAATGGAACTTCATGTACTTTTCTTAGTTTAGCCATACCAAATAATTTCTAAATTTTATTACTAACAAAATGTTTCTGTCAGCCCTAGACAACTTGGTTGCTTTTGTTTTACTCTGACCTTTTTAGCGAAACATGGAACAACCTTAATAAGTCCTTTCTTATGGTCCTTCAGAAAGCAGCTCTGAGTTGTTGTGTTAGTATTTCCATAATGGAAGTAATCTTTCAACAGTAAAGCTGCTGGGAAGGACACAGCATTAAAAATATGTGCTGTGTTTTTAGACTTCAGTATATTAATGTTAAACCATAGATTTTTATCAAATAGCCTTTATTTCATCACGGTGGCAAAGTATTTACATTTCCTCCTCTTTCTGTATGCCCAGTTGTAACAGAGACTACAGGTAGTGTTTCAGGAGTAAGCCTTACATCAGAACTGAATGAAGAATTAAATGACTTAATTCAGCGCTTTCACAACCAACTTCATGATTCTCAGGTCAGTCCTTAGACTGCACTGTATCAGTTTTACCATTATCAGTTTTTCTTAATCTTTTTAATAGTGCAGTTAAATGTGTATTGCTCGTTTCTCTGCATTTGCTAGTGAAATAGTCAGACTTCCCCCAAACTTGAAAAATCAGCATCTTTTTGTTCTTAAGGTTTAATAAATGACTGAGCTGTGCTTTGTCTTGCAGGTTTCTATGAAAAGTCCAGAGAAGTAGTTTCTCTATTGCAATAAAATTATTAACTCAGTATATAACTTATATATCATTAAAGTGTTTTCTCTGTATTTCCCTTTATGATGTTCTTTGTTTTGGTGTTGGTCCTGGTGTTGAGTCCAGCAAGCCCATAAGAGGGCTTTTTGTTTCTTAGAATTTATTTACCTTTTTCATAGCACTCTGAATAAAATGAAGTTACTCTTTTTAGACACAATCTGTGCCAGATAACAGAAGGCAAGCAGAAAGTCTTTCACTTACCAGAGAGATTTCACAAAGCAGAAACTCTTCGGTGTCTGAACACCAGTCAGATGAGAAGGCACAGCTTTTTAACAAGATGCGAATGTTGCAGGGTAAAAAGCAAAAAATGGACAAACTATTAGGAGAACTTCACACGCTTCGTGACCAACATCTAAATAACTCCTCCTGTAAGTAAATATAGGCAGAATTGTATTTTTTCAAGAATACAACTTTTTAATGTGTGTATTTTAACATGGTCTTTCAGCTTGCAATTGGTTAATGAAGTGTAGATGATAAAACTGGGCTGAGGCAATATGAATGTAAATGTTTTTTAATGCTGTGTAAGTTTCTGTCTTAATGAAGAACTCTACAAGTGATGATGAGTGTCTTCCCTGCTGGCGCTTTGGTTTAAAACATCAAAGTTGACTAATGTGAGGGTGTGATGATAGGGTTTTTTTCTTCAAGGCTTGTCTGTGACACGTCTGGCTTGTGGAGAGTACCATATGAACTTGAACTTTCTGTGTTTTTATCACAGTACATCCACATTTATTTACTCATCATTTCATATGTTAGTACCTCTACGGCATTATGGGGTTTGCTTGTCCGCTGTCAAAAGGCTTCCTTCTGAAGTCACAAGGACTTCAATCATAGGCCATTCCTGAGGACCTTAACTGTCTGAATGGACAAGGGTTTTGGCCTGTTCTTTAGATGGCTTTGTCCTCTCCTTATTGTCTTGATGTGGGCCTACTTGCTGCTCTCAGTTTCTGTTTCTAGAAATGCATTTGTTCTGGTGAGGTTTATCCTGTAGCTGGAGACTTCTGAGGGGTGATCACAGTGTGTTGTGGTTAACATTAGGAAACGAGGCACTGGAAGCCTGCACCTGGAGGAGGACATGCTGATTTAATAGTTACGCTGCTGTCCTCCCATTTTTCTGCATGTACTTAATGCATATAATGTAAACATACTCGTGTATGGTTTCGTATAGCTGGGAGAAGCAAATATCACATTTATGTTCCACAGCACATGAACAAAAGAGCTTAGCAGATGTGAAAAATATTTCTAGGGTTTTTCTTTATATCAACTTTGAAATGTTCAATTAAGCTGAATTGTTCTTTTTTATGATAAATCTTTAAAACAATTCCTTGAGCAGATTCACAGCATGAGAGCTTTCACTTACGACATTTGATAAAGCTAAAAGGGACTAACTGAAATCTTGTTTGCAACAGGTACCTTATTACTCCCTGCCTGTTGAATCATTGCATGCCACGAACTTAAGAAAAAAGCTTTAATCTTTCTAATAAAAGTTATTAACTACTGTTTTGTATGTTGGTGATATTTTCTGTAGTTATTTTAATATCATTCATTTAAGCAGATTCCTTATTGCAAATTGTTCACGTGAACTGTATTTCTTTCCTGTAGTTTTTCCTGCTTCAGGCTCTCCTCAAAGGAGTATTGATCAAAGAAGTACAACTTCAGCTGCTTCTGGTCCTGTAGGCATAGTAACTGTTGTCAATGGAGAATCAAATAGCCTGCCAGCTGCTCCCTATCCTCCTGATTCTCTGGTTTCCCAAAATGAGAGTGAAGAGGATGACAATCTAAATCCAACAGAAAAGCTTCAGTAAAAGTTCTTTAATTTCTTTTCATAATGTGCATTAGTGATTTTCGTTTTTTTCATATTTTCATATTTCCATATTTTAATCTACTTAATTTAGTATTACATACTCTTTAGTACGTGGTCTAAGACAGTCAAATGAGTTCAGAACTTCAAACAGAAGGGTATTACAGCTGGGAAATTGGCAGCAAACTTTAAGAACTTTAAATTGTATATACACTTTTTAACTCTACATAGATTCAATTAATGTGACAAAGCAGATAAAATATTCTCTTTTTTTCTCCTCAGGAAGCTAAATGAGGTTCGTAAGAGGCTGAATGAGTTGCGTGAGTTAGTTCACTACTATGAGCAAACATCTGATATGATGACAGATGCTGTGAACGAAAACACTAAGGAGGAGGAAGAAACAGAAGAATCAGAAAGTGATTCTGAACATGAGGATCCACAACCTGTTACAAATATTAGGTCGTTGTAGTTTTTGTCATCCTAAATCCTTGTGGTTGAGTTGTTGCTTCAGGA
This sequence comes from Myiozetetes cayanensis, assembly GCF_022539395.1. Lineage (NCBI taxonomy): Eukaryota > Metazoa > Chordata > Aves > Passeriformes > Tyrannidae > Myiozetetes > Myiozetetes cayanensis. The sequence goes on from NW_026087964.1 coordinate 27,338,683, forward strand.
AACCTGCAGTATGTTATTTCAGTCAACCAGAAATAACTTAAATCTGTGCTTACGTTAAATTGCCAATTTTTTTTATTTGAAGTAGCTGTGTTACACAGATGTTTAATAATCATCTTGACCTGGGTAGCTTATTTTTGTAGATCAGAGTTAATATTTAGAAAATCACTGTAAGAGGCTTCAGAAATCTGTAATTCCTTTGGGTTTAAGCACTGTAAAATTAGTCCTATGGAATTCCATTAGAAGGTTACAGTCCTAGACTAGGGAATTGGAGTAAAAACAAACTTCAGTTTAGAGAGGTATTTACAGCTATGGTCTAACAGGGCAACTGTGTGCATCAAGGATCTTCACTGTGCTGAAAGGAATACTCATTTAGCAATGAATCATATAAAGCCTTTAGAATACAGACATAGACCTGAAGGTCTCTTGTACTGTCATAGTTCTAGCAGAGAATAATTTATAGCTGCTTCTAATTGTTTTTAAAAAAATAATCTGTTAAAGAGATGAATATTGAAAAATTCCATATGTCTGGACTGATTTTATATGGAGTTGTGTTTTTTTATTTTAATGGTCAGGACACATTCCTATAAACGCTAGGTAAAAAAAGACTGAAGTAAAATTGTATCCATATCAGTTCTTAAAAAGTTAACACGAGTAATTTATTTTACCCTAGAAACCCTCAAGGAATGAGTAGTTGGGGTGAAATAAATAGCAACTCAAATGTACAGTGTGGAACTAATAACAGAGATGGAAGACATCTTAATACAGACTGTGAAATAAACAACCGATCTGCTGCTAATATAAGGACTCTAAAGATGTCTTCTGCTCTAGGTATGTTCTAAAATCATCTGTTAATTTTATATCTTAGTGCACATAAAGCTGATGGCTGCACAGAATTTGGGAGAACCTTGTTTGATGAAGAAAATGTTTAAGAGTCTAATCATTAAGCTGATATTTTTCTAACATCTAGTAGTTACAGTGGGCTTCAGAAGTTCAGTAATATGTCTTTGGTACTGTTTTGTTTCCTCCTCTCCCTGCTTCTAGACTGTCATAATAGGGAGAATGACAAAGACCTTGATCTACCCCAAGGTGAAGAGGATGAAGTGGAAGAAGATAGAGTTAGTGAAGATTCTGTGTCCAGTCACAGAAGCAGCCTGGGTGATGCTGCTGGAGACGCTGAGTTTGAGCAGAAGATCAATAGGCTTATAGCTGCAAAACAGAAACTTCGACAGTTACAAAACCTTGCTGCTATGGTGCAGGTATTTTATAAACTTGTACACAAAAGTGTAGCCTTCATTATTTCATGTAATGTATAACTTGTAATAGGGAATAATACTCTGTGTAATGTAACATTTAACCATGCTGATTTTTAGGATGGGGAAAAGAGATACTGTTTAATTCTTCTGAACTTAAGCATTGTACTTCTGAAGTTCAAATTTGGAATTTTCTTGAGGCATGCTAACATAACAGAAGGATGGCCTTATTATTTAACTTTAGCACTGGATTACAAAATAAGAAGCAAGAAGTCTAATATTTTAAAAAATAATATTGGTCTACATTTTAAAGATGGTAGTGAATATTCAGCAGTTTTAGGTTTTTGAACAGTAGGTTTTGTGGCATTGCTCAGTCAGTGAAGAAAAATGTTTTGCATTAAAATCTTTGGATGTTGCAACATGTCTGAGTTGGGGTGTTTTGGCTGGGGGCAGTGTGTTTTGTTTATTTTAGAGTTTTGAGGGCCAACTGTGAATAGGAAGTGTTTTTAATTTGGAATCTCTCATGCTAATTTTTAAAAAATAGAAGTGCAGTTTCACAGATATAATGTTGCTACAGAATGCTCACAGAGGTGCATCAGAAATGTAAAAACTTCATGTGGAATTTTAAAATCAATCTTAATTGGAACACGTTTTACAATAGCAACGGTATACATTAAATTTTGTTATTTCAAGATTTTACTCCTGTCAAAAATTATTTTAAGTTGTTAATAGTGATATTTAATTTCACGACTGCAGTAATTAAGCAGTTTTGTTCACCTTAGTCTCCTGCTCCTCTTTGCCTCCCCCTTTGTTTCTTGATATGCTTGTCTGTTTCTGTCTACTGAGTCACAAGCAAATGGTTTATGCATCCAGAATGAGACAAATTAGTGAAACTTCCACTATAAATGCAAGATAGTGTGAGCTTTATAGCTTTACATTTTCTCATTAACTTAGCATAAAGTCATGATGCCATGTTGATGATAACTTCTCAATTCATGATTTGAACTAAAAGTAAAGCTATTCAGGCTGCTATTCTGGTTTTGAAAAAATCAGTTTGACAAATTAAACTTGTTACATTTTATGTGTTGTCTTGAAAATAGTCCAACTGCCTTTCTGATATTATTTCAGGATGATGATTCAGAAGCTCAAGGAACAATTGCAAATGCATCTAATATTGATGACTTGTTGGGTGAGATGGAAGAGACAAAGCAACAACCAAACAATGTCCGACCTAGTACCAACAAGTTAAAAAAAGATGCACGACTAAATGAAAAAACAAGGTAAACCTTTGTCAAAGGATGGTAGAGTCATGCTTTAGGCAACTTTTTTGCCAAGTAACATGTGGGTGACTTACTTACACAGAGAGAAGTTTTATGAAGCCAAACTTCAGCAGCAACAACGGGAGCTTAAGCAGTTACAAGAAGAAAGAAGAAAACTGATTGAAATTCAAGAAAAAATCCAAGTGTTACAGAAAGCTTGTCCTGACCTTCAAGTAAGTAGAATGTATTTCTTTGCTTTCTTAAGGTGTTGAGCAACGGAACATAAAATATCTTACACATTGTTTTTCTCTATAAAAACTGGAAGAAACCTTAAAATTGGTAATAATTGTATATACTGTAAGCAGGTGGACTATTAAACCCAGAGAAGAGTTCTGCTTATGTCATTCACTGTTCTTGCTCAGTGATTGCTGTATCAGGCTCTAAGTTTCACTGTGGTTTGTCCTCAAAAGCCTTGACGTAGTCTTCAAAGATAGAGAACCTGCTGAAATTTGTCTGCCTGAAATTTGTCTGCCTATGCCTGCCAATCACTGCTGCTTCACTTCTCTAGTAGTCATTTGCTGTTATTTTGGAACAATAAGCATGATCAACACTTTCTTGCATTTAAATTTAACTGCTAATTTTACTGTTTTTCATGCTCCTTGAAGATTAACTTTTTTCTCTGAAGTGAGCAGTAAATTATCAATACCTGTGCAACTAGAGTATTATATAATATTACGTAAATTGTTTTGATTCCTAGCTAAGTTCTGAAATAAGTATTTAGCTTTGATTCAAAAATCCCTCCCTTTTCCAAGAATACTGACTTTCTTGCCTCAACTGTGTTTGATTTTAGCCACAGTTAAGTTTTAGAAAGTTATTAAGCTCTATTTTGCCTATTTGCTTTCTCTTGTAGGTGTCAACTGGCCTGGGTAAGTGCCCAGCAAACAGACAGACTTCACAAGCAACATTGACTCCGGCCATGAACGAGTTTAACGCAGCTGGCAAGCCTTTATTTGAGTGTGATCAGTCTGTAACAGTAGGCAATGAGGTATTTCATACTTGATATTCTGTGACTTAAAAAATGTTTAAAAAGGGAAAAAAGTTCCAGGTGACTTGGACATGTTTTTAAGTACTTAGTGTGGGGAGTGGAGTAGTAGCCATTTTAACAGAACTTGATAACTTCTTTGTTTTGTTTGTGGAAATACTGCCCTGAACTGGCAAGACATTCTTCCCTAAATATAGCAGTTATTGTCAGCTATTAATGTGTAAGCTGAATTAATTTTGAATTTTTACGGTCAACATTTGATAGTGTATACCACAGACAAGTCATCCATAAAGAAGATGAGGGAAGTATTTGAAACATAGTTTCTTCTGTGCATCTTTCTTCCCTTTTTCCTCCAAAATTGTCTTAAATGATGATCTGGATATTACATACTCTTCCTGAAAATGATGGTACCATTATATTCTAATTCTTCCATTTTACCTCAAAAAGTTATGGTCTGAGATGAGAAGACATGAGATTTTAAGAGAAGAACTGCGACAGAGAAGAAAGCAGCTTGAAGCTTTAATGGCTGAAGATCAGAGGAGGAGAGAGCTCGCAGAAACAATATCTACTGTTGCTGCATCTGTTAAAAGTGAAGGATCAGAAGCTCAGTGTACTCCACAGCAGAGTAAGACAGAAAAGTAAGAGCACAAGTCATTCTGTGTTAAGAAGTGGGTATTCCTGTTTAGTGAGGTGTCAATGTTGGAGCAATTTCCTGTGTTCATCTGAGCACTGAATATGATGATAAAGCAGAGCAGTAAATTGATTTCTTGACTTCTAAAAGTGACTGTTAGTTGGCATCTTGCCAGTTTTGTGGGTTTTTCCAGCATGTTTAACCTCTCCTGTTCTATAAGTGGGAAAAAGTTACCTATGAAGAAAAAAATTAATGTAAAATGCCAAGGGATCAAAATAATTGTTCTTCATCTCTGCTTCGTTTATGATAAAGTAGTATTTTTCCAAAACAGTAAATAATTTCATTTAACTGTCCCAGTATTAGAAGAACACAAGTTTCATTTTGCATTGGTGAGATAATGTTTTAATGCGTTTTGATGCAGCTTGATTAATTGCAGATAGACAGATGTGTAATTGTCAACAGATTGTTTTAATCATGTGTCATAAACTTAAAAAACCCCCTCCTTTCCAAACATCCCTGTTCTTCCCTCGCCCCTGCGATGTTCACTAGGACAATGGCTACCTGGGGAGGTTCTACCCAGTGTGCACTAGAGGAAGAGAATGGAGATGAAGATGGTTATGTCTCTGATGGAGTTGGTCAGGCAGAAGAAGAGGAAGAAGATGCATCAAGTTTGAATGACAGCTTCTCTGTTTATCCCAATAACAACATACCAGAAAATGCCTATTTTGTTAAAGAAAACAAGGATAGGTTAGTAGCAATACTTGTTGATCTTATGTTTGTGAGAGTGTATTTGGAAGGGGGTGGAAGAAGCATTAACTACAAGAAATCCTTACAGCAAAGGGAAACTTCTTTGTGTGCTAGGGAGGTGTAAGTAGTGACATTTTCTTGTTTGAGTCTTTATATCTGCAATGCATATAACTAATTTGGTTATTTCTTCTGTTTTCAGTGTTAATAAATGTCTGACATTGAGCTCTCCAGTTGTGTCGCAGAGGCTCCTGATGTTCCTGTGTATTTTTAATCAGCTTAAAAGATAATTGATCTGAAATTTTTGCTGTCATATAGATCAGTCTCTTTGAAAATAGTAGTTCAGAGAATTAAACTAACTCTGAAATTTTTCCTAGTAAATTGTTGGCTTTTGTAGTTTTGAAAACTATTTAAGTCTTGTAAATATTTTTAACTCTTGCTTACCTGATTGAGTTCCTTGATAAGTTTTGTGTCTAAATAAAAATGCCATGTTAAAAGTAATCTAAATATCTTCAGTTATTCTTTCTGGTTTTGATACCAAACTAGTTTCAGTAGCTAGTGGCCTTCTAGTCAGGGGCTGGACCTGCTAATGTGCTGTGTTGGTGACTTCTATTCTTACCTGAATTCATATTATATAGCAGTAATGGACAATACTAAAAAAGATCCAAACCCATTATTTAGCACTTTTTTTTTAACAGTGGTAGTCGATTGGGGTGATCTTATTTTCTATTTGTTTAGGATAATGTGAGATTGACAAAATGGCAGGGGTGATTAGCTGTCACACTAAAATGTCTTGTGCCAAGTGCCTTGTTGACATACAATTGAAACATAATTTGAGTAGTGGAAGTATCCTTAGAAGTTGTTTGAAATGTTGGATTTTTTCCTCATTCTTCATTTTTGCCCAACCCAGGTGGAAAAATTGCCGTCCTCTTTCAGCAGATGGGAATTACCGTCCAGTGTCTAAGGCCAGGCAACACCAAAACATAAGTATGCGGCGTCAGGAGAACCTTCGGTGGATATCTGAACTTTCTTATGTGGAAGAAAAGGAACAATGGCAAGAGCAGATCAATCAGTTGAAGAAACAGCATGAATTTAGTGTCAGCATTTGTCAAACTTTGATGCAGGATCAGCAGGTAGATATGAAGCGCAGCTGTTTTGCTGTTCTTACTTTGCCTTTTTTTTTATTTCCTTAAATCTCTCCAGCAATAACTTCTGGTTTTGGTACTTTCGTCACTGTTATGTATTTTCTTTCCACAGACCCTCTCTTGCCTTCTGCAGACATTGCTTACGGGCCCATACAGCATGATGCCAAATAATGTTGCATCTTCACAAGTACATCTTATTATGCATCAATTAAACCAATGTTACACTCAACTGACTTGGCAGCAGAATAATGTCCAAAGGTTTGTTGACTGTATTAGTGCTTAACTATGGAATTTGAAATGCTTCAGTAACAGGGAACATGGTTATGTGAATAAAAGATTACAGATAATGGTTAAATATGAGACTTTTGAAATTCTAAGTTGATTTCAAGCTTTTGAAATTGTATGCAGCATTTCTGGTTGGTTTTTTTTTGACCACTGCTTTAACACCTTTGTACAGGTTCTTTTTGAGTAATCTTCCTTCAAGAGAACCAAAAGTTGGCAGCTCTTCCAAAAATCTTTTCTGATGGCTTTATTTGGCTTTTTTGATTTAGGCTTGCTTTCTTGAATACGCTTTTGTGTCTGTAGTTTTTGTTGGACTACCTGGCAAGATTCTGGATTCTAATTGAAAGACAGCAGAAAAGCTTTTTGTCCTTTCTTGATGGTGTCAGAATTTATGCTTCTTTCCATTTGGATATACTGTTTTTACTTTCTAAACAAATGACCTTTTTTGAAAGAAGTTGTAATAGTCATTTTAATCATTGCATGAAAGTTCAAGCTCTTTATCTCTGTATTTTATAAGTGGTACATAGTTACTGTACTCTCATACAGTTTTATAACGTAATTTTAACTTGAGTTCTGCAAATATTTTGTATATTTGGTTGTTTCTATTGAAGTTTCCTTTTCAGCATGCTTATTTCTTATTAGAATGTAGTCAATTTTTTGTTGTTCTTGCAACAGTGTTTAACCTGTAAACATGACCACTCCTACAGAGCAGTTGGTTTTAATCCTGTGCCTGTCTGTCACTTTGGATTAAAGATATTTTTTCTTGAAGTTTTTTTTATTAGCTGAATGGAGCAGTTCTGTGTGTACATTTACATGGTGCAGGTGAAATAATATGAAGCTCAAATTACTTTTCTGTAAATTGACAGCATCTCCTTAGCATTCTTCTTTTTTTCCCAAGTCGTCATTTTTTTTGTTTTCAAGGCTGAAACAAATGTTAAATGATCTTATGCGCCAGCAAGAACAACAGTGTCAAGAGAAGCCATCAAGAAAGGAGAGAGGCAGTAGTGCACCACCACCTCCATCTCCTGTTTTCTGTCCGTTCAACTTTCCTCCCCAGCCTGTGAACCTCATCAATGTTCCAGGATTTACTAATTTTTCTTCCTTTGCTCCAGGTGGGTATTACTAAAGGTTTGAAAAGTAATATGATTTCAAAAACCTCCATTCCCTCATTTAATTGAAATCTTAGTGTGAACTTGCTGAAACTTGGTAACTTTTCCTTTATATTGAGATGATCTTAAGCAGGAATTTAACATTTATTCCTGAAGAATTGTGTGTTTTTAATCCAATATGAAAAGCAAGACTTTCTCAGTATGCATTTGCAGTTGAAAATACCAATTCCATAAAGTTAAGGTTTCAAATGATTGAAGCGTTTACATACCTTCAGCAGTCATTTAATAGTGTTCTGACTAAGTGAACCCTCTAATTTCAAAGTGGCACCTGGTAATTATTTCTGGTTTTTTTAGAACTTCCAATACTCATTTTTGTTCTATATACCTGTAAGTGGAGTGTGTTAACTGGTTTTTGTTGCCATCAGAGCTACAAAGTAACTGTTGACTTGGATACAGTATTCCTAATCTTATTATCCAGTCTACTTTTGCTGTTGAATTTGAAAGGAAAAAAATAAAGTAGGCATTTTACTGTATAATCCAAAGTTGGCAAAACTGTCTTAATGTCTTAATAAACAGTCTTTTCAAGAAGCCAGGAAATAGGCATAGACCTAGATTGTAGATTTCAGATTCTAAAGTCTGTTTTCTACTCTGAGAACATATGTTAAACTTGCATGGCAGAATACCCATGTTAAGTTTGTCACTTTCATAAGGATTTCGAGGTTAAAAATTAAGTATTTTGAATTAGTGACTTCTTTGGCCTTATGAATACTGGAACCATTGGACTTTTCTTGTAAATTTGACAGTATTTGAAGTATTGATGAAATCTTCAGGCAGACAGAACTCTGACTTTTTTGGAACTGTTATTTTTATTTTCACTTTTAGGAGCTCTTTACTGGGGTTTCTTGAAGGATCTTCACCTCCACTGATTGGAATGTAATATTCAGTAGTGTTCAAAACCCGCATTTAAGATAAATTCTGATTTGTTATGGAGCTTTCAGGATGAAAACAGTTCTTGCTTATTTCTCCACTGTGTTTTTGCTTCATAATTTTATTTTGCCACACAATATGTCTCAAATTGGACTTTTATAACAAATAAATGAGGTGTAGGATCTTCTGACTCTCTTGTTTACTTTGTAGGTATTAACTATAATCCCGTGTTCCCTTCTGGTTTTGGAGATTTTGCACACAATATTTCCCCACACAGCAGCGATCAGCAGGAGCAACAACATCCTCTAGATAATAATGCTTCTGGGAAAACTGAGTATATGGCATTCCCCAAACCATTTGAAAGCAGTTCTTCTAATGGAGGAGAAAACCAAAGGTATTTAACGTCAAAGTGCAGCTCTCCTTTAATCATATTTCCTCCTTTTCTTGTCTCTCTTCTGGGGCTTGTGGGAATTCATCATTTGTTTAGGAAATTTATTGTAATAGTATTATAGTACCGACTTTACTTTTGCAGCTTCCAGTTTAATTTCTGCTTTTCTGCATATTAATTAGTGTATCACTTCATGAATGTTTTAAAATCAAATATTGTGTTGGAGTGGTTTTTGTAAGTAGAGGAAGATTTTGTTTCCATGGTTTTTTTTGAAATTGAGCACTTTGAATAGCTAGAGAATATAATTTCAGGGAATGCCTATTGTTTTGTGCTACTGTTGTTTTAAGAAATGTTTTGTCCTATAGTACCATTTGAGCACAGCAATAGCTGCATAAGTATATTTGGGTTGAAATAAGTGATAGTTGTGGATTTTTATCATTCTCCACTTCAAAGGGTTCTCTAGATTTTTTTTTTTTTTTCCAAAGTTCAGTTGGTGCCTAATTAACAAGGGCAGATAATTTGCATTATGGATAAACTGTTTGCCTGGTAATACGTGCTGTTTCTATCTGAGAGACTAGGTTATGATATATTGAGGTCTGTCTGTCCTTCTTTTTCTTTCTGACAGAAGGAGTCATAGACAACCTGAAGAAGAAATGGAAAAAAGATCAACTTGGCTTAATGATAGCCAAGAAGTGAAAAAAGATGATCAGTTTCAGCTGAGAGCAGGTTTTGCAGTTTCAGTACAAAATGTTGCTTCTGGTCACAAAAATCAGTCTGATATGAGCCAGAGAAGAGAGTTTGATGAAGAGTCTTTGGAGAGTTTTAGTAGCATGCCTGATCCAGTAGACCCAACAACTGTGACAAAAACATTTAGATCTAGAAAAGCATCAGCACAAGCAAGCTTGGCATCAAAAGATAAAACGCCCAAATCAAAGAATAAGAGGAAGAGTTCTTCTCAGCTAAAAGGCAGAATTAAAAATACTGGTAGGTTGTAAAGTATTCTTAAATACTGTGGCAAACTCAGCTTCGATTGTAATCATTACATTCCAGAGAATTTACTCTCCATAAATGGTACCTATAATAATGAAAATAAGTTACTAAAACAGGAGTTCATTTTACATAATGTAACTACATGAAGTTTTTTAGTATTTCAGTAAATAGAAAGCATACCTGATTAGGATATCATGATCATGAAAGGATCATGGATGCAGATACATGAAAATTTGGAGTAACCAGGAACTGGTTACATCTTTGTTGTCTTCATGTTCAAACTGAATGATTTGCTGAAAGATACGCTTCAGTAAAATACTGAATGAGAACAGGAGGACAGTACAAGAATGTATAGCAGTACTGTTACAATCACTGAGCATTTAGTATTACTGTATGGCTTCAGTGTACAGAGGAAAGTTTTTGGCTAGGAAACATCATTGGTGTTTTGCATCTTTAAGAATGCCCATAAACAAATTTTTAAAAGTAACAAAATATTTATAAGCTTTTTTTTTTTTTTTTTTTTTTATTTCTTCCTTTTCATTTTCTCCCATTAGGGTATGAAAGTGCAAGCGCTTCTAGTGTGTGTGAACCCTGCAAGAGCACTAAAAGCAGGCAATCTGATGAGGTGGTTCATGCAAAGGTGTTCAGCAAAAGGAATCGGGAACAGTTGGAAAAAATAATTAAATACAGTAGATCTACAGAAATGTCTTCAGGTACTCTTTTCTAAATGTCTAATTGTTTTATGAACTCTGAGTAAAGGACTTCCATACTTAGTTGCTAGTGTGTTGTTTAAAAGCGGTGTATTTTGACAAGGAAACAGTACTGTATAGTTAGATTTTCCATTTTAATTTCTAAGGATGCTGCAAACATGGAAGTGTGTAAAAAGTTGGATACTGAGTGCATTTGTGTGTTTTCTGTAGATTAAATACTTGGTAAAAGTAATTTAGAAACAAACCTGTTTACTGTAAGACAAGTAAAAACGTAGCCAATCTTGCCCAGTTGTTGATGATTTTATGGAAAGTAACTACAGAACTGATAAAACTTCATTGAGTGTTTAAACTACATCCTGTTTTCTGCATACATGTCTTCTTTCTATTCATGCTTAAATGAGCTCCATCAAATATAATTCAAATTCAGTCATGTAACATCACATAAACCCTTACATTTGTGCCATCTGCTTTTCTTATATCTGGATCATAAAAATACTTTCCTGTGTCTTTTTAGGTTCTGCCAGTATGTTTGTTTTGTTTGAAAGATGTAGAAATTTTAGTTGTCATAGAACAATATCCAGCTTTGCCAGCATAGCTGTGTCCACACTGAGAGCTGTTTATTAGTATGTGTAATAGCTTTTACTAGTCACGTTCTCACAATAAGCAGCTCTGATGTGGTCTGGATAACTAAGCAGTCTTCCTTCTGCTGTTTTGTATAGACCCTGTCTTTATTTCTGGTGCACATTTTTGTGTTTATCACTGTCTATCCCCACTTTCCTACAGCGCATGCTAGGAGAATTCTGCAGCAGTCTAACAGAAATGCATGCATTGAAGTGCCAGGTAATGCATTCACTGCTTAGCTTCAACAATATCCTGTTATTTTTTTTTTCTTCTCTTTGCTTTGGTCCTATAACTCACTGTTTAGCAGATGTTCAAGATTAGTTCTACTACAGCACCTTCACTATGAACAAGACAAGAGAAGTTACGTGTAATTTGCATGAAATACAGTGTTACAAATTACTTTGAATTACATTGTGGACAATGTGTTTACCACTTTCTTGATAGTCACAATTACAAATAGAAAACACACAGGTAGTACAACAGAAAACTAATTTTAGTAGGCATTTTTAGTATGTTTAAAAGCTGCTATTACATTTTATTAGCAAGGGAGGGAAGCAATTTACAGTGACTTCTATCAAAGGTTTAAAATCTTACCTTTGTTTAAAAATACTGGTAAACTATTTGCAGATTATCACATTGCACATTAATGTTTGCTGTGTTGATAATAACTTCATTAACTTGAATACTAACAAATATGCATCTGTTAAACTAAGCTGAGTTTTCCAAATTTAACTTTGCTTCCATTCAGCACTTTCCAAAGTATGTATGTAATAATTTGATTGTTGTGATGCAAGGATAATCCTTCAAGTTTTCAAAGGAATGGGAGACATAGGGAACACATTGTCTTCTGATACCTATGTAATAGGGCCTAAGGTTAGGAGGTTTTATGTGAACTCAGGAGTGATACTAGACACGTATGAGAGTGTAGCATTTATGCTTGTGTGGGAAGGAGGGGTTTTCCTGAATTCGGTCTAGAGCTTTCTCAATGCTGTGTCGCAAAAGTGTGGACTACTTGTATAAACTTGAGACCTTTGGTTATCTTGTGTGAAATATCTTAAAACTCGGATTTTCAGTGTTGAATACCTATTCTGAAAGAAACGTGGTGTATGCAATATTCTCTTTTATAAAGAGTACTTTCCTAAAGGTATTGTTCAGAAGTGTAAAGAAAATTATTCCTATAAATGCCTTACATTTTGTATATAAAAGATTGCATAATTTCAGAATGTTTAAATATTTGCTCTTCAGGAAATGAGTAAGCTTTATGAAACCAGCTATATAATGAAGTCTACAATGGTTGAGATACAATTTGTGTACCTATAACTTGCATACGTGATAGGCAGTTGTCTTTCAAATGGATGCCTGTCATGGACTTAACAAGTTCCTTTTTTTTTCTGCAGAAACTGGTAGTGATCTTTCTATGTTTGAAGCTTTGCGAGACACAATTTATTCTGAAGTGGCAACTCTTATTTCACAAAATGAGTCTCGTCCCCACTTTCTTATTGAACTTTTCCATGAGCTTCAGCTGCTAAATACAGATTATCTGAGGCAAAGGGCTCTGTATGCTTTACAGGTATGCACAAAATTGTTAATCTTGTTTGTGAATCGAATGAACCTTAGATCCTTTTTTACAGCATAGATCTATTACCTTTTCCAGGATATAGTAACCAGACATTTATCAGAGAACAATGAAAAAGGGAAGTGTGCAAAATCACTGAATTCTGCAACGTGGATGGCATCAAATTCTGAACTCACTCCCAGTGAAAGCCTTGCCTCTACAGATGATGTAAGTTTTCAAATTCAGAAGCTGTTTTACTGGCAGCTTTTCCTATATTTCAGTTTACACGCATGCATGCTTGTCTACTGAAATATTCATACTAGCGGTTGAATTTTGCTGAAATTAGTATTGACTTTTCTAAAACAAAGAGTTGCCAAAATCTTTTTCTGAGTAGGATCAGGGTACGTACTTATCACAAGATTCTCCAATATTTTTTTTTTAATTTAAGAAATCACTGATGCCTTCTTACAGTTTCTTACGAGTTTTATAGTTGAATTCTTTGAAACAGATGTGGTAGAATCACCTGATAGATATATATCCTGAAAGCAAGGTTCTTCTCTAGTCACACCACCTGGTTGACACATCTTAATAGCATGTGGCTGAAAAGAATTGCTGACTTATTGACAAATCTGTGGGAGTATGGTGCATTCTTTCTTTGTATTCAGTTATTTGGTGTTTTTTAGGAAACTTTTGGCAAGAACTTTCCTACAGAAGAATGTCAAGATTGTGAACAAAATGATGCAGACAATGGGAGTACTATGTCTACATCTTCAAATTTTGAACCCTTTGCCACTGATGATCTTGGTAAGAATGATAGGATTTAGTGTTGTGTTACTCCTTCCCTCCCAAAATGCTTGCAGTTCTCTGTGCTTTAGTAGTACACTGTTATTTGATTTTTAGTGTGTAATCATATTTTCTAAAATAAAACATAGCTAAATTAGCCTTTTGTGAAACACTTCAATTTGATCGAAGTGTGTAATAAGATATTATAACTCAACTGCAATTATATGTAGATTTCAAAACTTGTAGCCTTGAATTCATTTTTATAATTGTTTTCTTGTCTACCAATTGAAAACTTTTTATATAGATTAAAAGATGTTTTTATTCTAAATATAGGCAACACAGTGATTCACTTAGATAAAGCTTTGTCTTGGATGAGGGAATATGAGCGTATGAAAATTGAAGCTGAAAGTACCCTTGACTCTGAGGGCTGCTCTAGTAATTTTCAGGGTGCTTCTGCTGCTAAATTAGAAGGTATGCGCATATACACGTATTTTGCTTAAGTTTTAGAAAATAATTATTCTGACTATGAAGAATCATTTAATTGGCTGAATTGCTTTCCGCTTTAGTTATATTGAAAACCTAACTAAGTTTCAAAGGATATTTGCCTACTTAAGGAAATATGATTTATTTTTTAAAAAGGAAAATATGTTTTTGAAATTGATATTTCTTTAATAGTGATATTGAATGTCTTAAGTGTGCCTTTTTTTAAATTAAAACAAGGTCCAGGTACCAGTGAATGTCAGCCTGTGCCACAGTCAAGTGAAGTTTCTGCTGTTCCGTGTCCTCGTATAGATACTCAACAGCTTGACCGGCAGATTAAAGCAATTATGAAAGAGGTCATTCCTTTTCTGAAGGTAAGGACTCTTTGTAATATAGTGTGAATTAGAAGAATAGGAAAAGGATCTACGTAACTGCACAGAAGAATGTAATTTCAAATTGATCACTTGCATCTTAGAAACAGCTATCGATAAGTATGTGTTAAGTTGCAGACCTTGCTGAGGATGAAGTAAAAACTAAATCCTCCCACAGAAAGGTTTTGTGGAGCTTATAACAGGAGAAAGAAATGGTGAGGTTTCTAAATTTCACAGGGCTGGTGGACTTGACATCAGAAAGAAGGGTTTGCTTGCTTTGGAGCTGGCCAAATTAAATAGGAATGTTTGAGAATATACTTCTGAAATATTTGCTGCCTTTCCACAGAGAGAACTAAGATAGCTGATTAAGACTGTTACATTTAATGTAACGATATTTTTGAAGAACAGCTCTGAGTTGTTGATGTTTAGCGTTATTTTCTGATGTTTACAATTACCTTTAAAGTTGTTGAGAGCTTGTTAACTTCTGTGAATACAGAGCAGAAATGTACTTCTTTAAAGAGGGAGAAATAGTCACAGTTCCTTCTTTGCAAGGTGAAGAGCAGAGAAGATTGAGTTGTAAGATGCTTAAGTCATCTCCCTGTTCCCTTTTATAGTAGGCACAGTATATAAGCTTAGGTGTGTGTCATAAGGTTCTTGGTTGATAGTAGGTTTAAAAACTGAATGTTGCCATGACAGAGTGTCATGACCAGTCCATCAGTCATTAGTGAAGTATGGTGTTTGCAAGATGGATTAGGACCTGTTTGTGGAGTGCTGTTCCTTCACTGGACAGGTGACTTTTTCATAAATTAGTGTCAGTATTTGAGTTGATGGCTTAACTTTTCTTTTGAAGTGGTAACTAAGCTCATTCTGTGATGCTTATTTAGGAACACATGGATGAAGTATGTTCTTCTCAATTACTGACATCAGTAAGACGTATGGTCTTGACTCTTACACAACAAAATGATGAAAGTAAAGAATTTGTGAAGTTCTTTCATAAGCAGCTTGGCAGTATACTTCAGGTTAGTAGTTTTTCAGTGCTGTTTTACAACTCTTCCAAGTTGGCTAATGAGCAACAGATGAACCAGCTTCCCTGAAGTTGTATTTTACAAATTCAATAGCATAGCTGCATTTCTCCTTCACCTTTGGTACAGTGATGAGGTGTTATCTTCTTTCCCAAAATTTAAGATTTACCATGCACAGAGCTGCTTTTTCATCACTGCCGGATAATGAGAGGTGTATCTCTGGCCTGTGGTTGTCTTCAGGGAGAGCTCTGGTGATGCTCTTCATGGATATTTTGTGTAAATTCCTGAAAATCAGTAGTCTGCTCCTTTTTTTTTTTTTTCTACAAGCATGCAGTTTAAAACATGAGCTTACTAAACCCAGCGTTATGTGACTAGAGATTCCACTTAAAATCTGTTTAAGACACTAAAACATTTGAAAAAAAATACAAGCTATTATATACATAACCAATTTTGAGTTGCCAGGAATATGAAAAATACTTAGTCTTTGAAGTTTGAAAGCCTGTTTCAAAAACTGAAGAATTATTTCTTTTCACAGGATTCACTGGCGAAATTTGCTGGTAGAAAATTAAAAGATTGTGGGGAGGATCTTCTTGTGGAGATCTCTGAAGTGTTATTTAATGAATTAGCCTTTTTTAAACTTATGCAAGACTTGGACAACAACAGTATTTCTGTAAAGCAGAGATGTAAACGAAAAATAGAAACTACTGAAGCAATACAGTCTTATGCTAAAGAGGTTTGTTTTACTGTATTTTTAAAAATGTAGCTTTTCTGAGATTGCTATATATGTGTATTTCCTAAACTTGTTTGACTAACTTATTTCATACTTTGTATTTATTTATTTACTTACTTATTTTAATTATTAGTACTGTGTAATCACAGTGTTGCATGAACTGGTTTTCATCAGTAAGGACAAGTCCTGTGTTATAGATGAGGTCTGTTACAGATAACTAATTGTGTAGACTTGGTATGTAATTCAGAGGAAACATTTTAATGGTTATATGTGCACATAGGAAGGAGTAGACAAGTGTTGAAGTGCTATTAACATCTGAGGCCATTGAGTAATTGGTTTAACCCCAGTAGCCAGCTCAGCCCCACACAGCTGCTCAATCACTGCCCTCTGGTGGGATGGAGAGAGAACGAGAATGGTAAATGGAGAAAGCTCATGGGTTGAGATAAAGACAGTTTAATCAGCAAAGGAAAAGCCATGACCACAACCAGAGCAAACCAAGGAATTCATTCACCACTTCCCATGGGCAGGCAGGTGTTCAGCCACTTCTAAGAGAGTGACGCTCCATCATGTGTAAAGATGACTTGGGAAGAGAAACGCCATCACTTTTAATGTCCCCCCTTTGCTTGCTCCTTCCTCAGCTTTATATGCTGAGCATGAGGCCATAGGGTGTGGAATATCCCTTGGCTCAGTTGTGATCAGCTGTCCTGGCTGTGTCCCCTTCCAGCTTCCTGTTCACCGTCAGTCCCTAGTGCTGGTGGGGTGGGGTGAGGAGCAGAAAAGGCTTTGACTCTGTGCAAGTACTGTTTGGCAGTAACAAAATGTGTCAGTACTGTTTTCAGCACAAATTGAATACGTAGCTTTGTACTACCTGCTCTGAAGAAGTTCGACTATCCCAGCTAAGTATTTTGACATATTGGGGGTTCCAGTTCATCATCTCTTCAGTTATGCCTGCAGGTTTCCTCACAGTAGCTTAGTTTGGCACCATCTTTACCAAATTTGAGTAAGATCTATGAAATCATCATGTAGTTTGTTTGTTGGCATATGCAGAAAGAATCACTTTCTAGACTTGCAGTGTAAAATATACGTAAACTCTCCAGAAATTTTTGAGTCTTTGGACATATTCTTGCTCTAAAAAAAGCAAGTTTTAATTGGTCTTCACATAATTTACATCATTAATTTTAGTATTGCTTTTATTAGGAGCATAGCTGCTTTTTTTAAAAGTTGTATGAACTGTTTACAGAACAAACAAACCAGATCATGGTCACATATTTATGGTTTTGGTGTTCTTTCACGTTTCTTCTAGAAACACCAGTACCAAAGCAAACCATTAACTTGTTGTTTTAGAATGTCAACAGAAGATACTTTTTGAACCTGTCATAAAGTCCTACAAGTATTTTTAGGTGTACCATCAGCTATATTTCAAGATAATTCAACTTAGATATACAAATAGCATGGCTAGTATGAGGGAGGCTGTGGAGTGCTCTGGAAAGAGGCCAGAGGAACACTCTGAATCAAGAAAGATTTGGACATGACTTCCTGTTTTATCTGACTTTGCTCATTGGGCCTTTTTTACATAAAGGTTTGGTTTATACACTGCTTTGAGAAAGCATGGAACCAGCTTAGATTCAAGGTTTCCTCTCCTCTCCTGGAAGACAGAGAATTGGGTTTAAGGTCAACTGTTACTGTGGCAACAGTTCAGACAGAGCCAGAGATGAGGCAGAAGTGGTAGGTCCTGGTTACTTTGTACAGACGTGCACAATTATCTCTGTATGGTCCTCTCACAGCCCTCAACTCTGGAATCCCAATGGAGGCACATTTTATCTTGCTCAATTTTTGTGGCTCTCTTGAGTCCAGTAAAGTAACCAGTATTAGATTGCTGGCTGAAAAACATAGAGCTTTGTCTTGATCAGAATTAGAATCACAGAACGGTTTGGGTTGGAAAGAACCTTAAAGATCATCTAGTTCCAACCCCCTGCTATGATGTATCTAATTCTATATATGATTCAACCACAGACTGTAGAATTAGCCCAATATAAACATAATTGTTTCAATAAATAGGGCTAGCACAGTTTTTTAATGCTTTGCAACTGTGAAATTTTGAAGACATCTGTGTGCACCAAAGTCCCTGTGGCTTACCTGCCATTTTAAGGTAGCAGTTCTTGGTAAGATTGGCATTTCAGCATGGCTTTCATGAAGCTCTAGTTTGGTTCACTATTTCCAAGTTATTTCAGTTTTGAATTGAAGATAATTTGTGTTTCTTCTAGGCAAAAAAAGGTCTCCAGGTGGATATTTGTTCATCTGCTGAAGATGTCGATGAGGACAAAGTATGTGTATGGCTCTCAACTGTCTTTATTCTTCAGATAATTCCACAGATCACTTAGTCTTCCTGTTCTCTGTTATAGGAATCAAGTATTTGTAAGGATCCCATTTCCCAGTGTTTAGAAATGTATTAATCTCTTTCCTGTTATTTTCAGTGATTATCAGTGTTGGTTTATCAAACCAACTCAGAGACTTGCAGATTCCCTTCTTAAGGACAGCTTAATTATATTTAACAATTAACATTTTCTTTTTTAATGGAATAAGTTTTTTTACTTTCCATCTTAGGGAGAAGGTAGATGTTCTGAGTTGGGACAATTGGTATCTGAGCTTTCAGAACCCAAGTCTGCCTGTGCTCTGAGTATTAAGCGTTAGTGCTCAGAATTTCTCCCTTTTCTTTTTAAGTTTGCTTTGAAAACCACTAATATCATTGTTTGGGGAAACGGGTTGTGTATGAAGTTTTGTGTTTTCTGCTGGAATGTTCAGCTTTCTCCAGTCAAGGGAATGATATAGGTAATGTACTAAATAGAATGTTAATTGCTTTCCTAAATGGGCATAGGTGTATGAACAGGCATGTATGCTCATGGAATCAGTGCTTTCTCTTAGGGCTTAGAACTTCTGTCACACTGGAGGTAAAAGGGGGAAGCTGTATATCACTTGTCATGGTTGCTGTGGAACAGTCCTTTCAAGATTTGGAGCCAAACTCAGGTCTTTGCTCATACAGGAGGAGCAGAATTTTCTCACTCAGTGTATTTAGCAAATCATTCAGCAGGGAGACTGCTGAATAGCTATTGCTAAAGAAATGAGAAGTTGCAGTTAGGAATATTTTTACTTCTCATTTAGGAGGAGCAGGAAAGTTGCTAGAAGGTAATAATGTAGGTGTGTCTTTCTTCTTGATAATGACGAATGTTAAGAACATTGTTTTCAACCTTTTCTTAGAAAATGAATTACTCAGTAGTTACAAAGTCCTTGATAGCTATGTCAGAACAGAGCATGATCTCTATAGGAAGTTCTGATGGTCTGTTTAAGGAGTAGCTCTGCAGTATTCATTTCAAGGCCTTAAGGACTACTTAAACAGATTTTTAGTCTGTAGATACTTTTTTATTTTTGAGAAATAAAGGTGACTCCTTGATGCAGAAACCATAGTTTAGTCTTCAGATAAACAAACACAAAATTGCATAGTATTCCTTTTTTCCTCAGGACAAGGATGAGACTGAAATGGTTAAACAAGTACAGGACTCAGAAGTGTGTGCTGGTAATGGAGTTCCTGAAAGCAATAGGTCTGATGCGTCTGATCAAGAGGAAGACGAGGAAAGTGAAAGTGGTCCAGTGGCAATAAGTAAGTCATGTTTCTACAGCTCATTATTCAGTGCTTTCACTGTAGTTTTGAGCAACCTAATTTTACAACAAGATTTGCATGAAGTACCGCTGTGTAACCTTCTCTCGCAGATTTTCTAGTCAGGCTTTTTTCAGTGAAAGCTTTGCAGTACTGTATTTACTAGTATCATGTCAAGGGTAAACATTCCAATTAGAGGAGCTTTTGTTCTTTGTAATCAGTAGATCTGTAAAAATGCATTAGAATCAGATTCACTGTTATATATCTTGTCTAAGCTAAACTTGAATCTCAGCCTTTAACCTGAATCATGTGAAAGCTGCTGAAATTTTATGCAGTTTTTCATTTAAATAATATGTGTTTTTTTAAATATGCTTCTACTTAAGCTTGCCTATTTTATTAATTTTTTATCTTGTTTTTAATCTAATACCAACTACTCCTGGCTTGGATTCCCTTACCATTTACATTCTTTACACCAACTTCTTTAATAACTTAGATCACACCAACACATTGGTGTTCATTCATAATATAGCTGATGTGAAGCATACGGATCTTTGAAAGTTAAGTCATTACTGTATCTTAATTTTAAAGTATGTTTTAGAGCAAGGATTATAACTGATCATTACAGTAAATTCCCCAATGGGATTTGGCAATATGAAGATGGGTTTACATTGATTTGCCTTTAGGTTTATCAAAAGCAGAAACCCAAGCTCTGACTAACTATGGCAGTGGAGAAGATGAGAATGAAGACGAAGAAATAGAATTTGAGGAAGGCCCTGTTGATGTGCAGACATCACTACAAGCCAGTAGTGAAACAACTGAAAATGAACAGGTATCACCAAAATTGTCAGTGCAGAACAAACTAGTGCACAGCTTTTCAGTGCATATTCATATGTAACTCAGTTTTTCTTGTTGCACTGTTTTCTTACTATAGAAAGTAGAAGAATGATACAAGAAATTGCTTTATACCAGTAGCTGCTACATACAAAATGTAGCATTCCTCACCTGAATTTATTATTGGTATAGCTGATGCCAAAGTGGATGGATGGACATAGACAAAATTAATGTTTACATCTGCTGTCAGAGAGAAATAAAGTTAAACAGCAAATGAAAAGTTAAACTTTCAAAAAAGGATCATGTTTTAAACCTTTAACTGGTTCTTTCTCTGTTTGCTGACATCAAGTTCTAGTTGTGAACCACTGATTCCTATATTCTAGAATGTCTTTGTCTTTCCTCTTTATCATGTGATAATATTTACTAGAACAACAGTGAAATGTTATTGTCATTTCAGTGTTAGTTTTCTTTAAAACATTTGGATGTGTGTGACCTGCTTTTGGAGACTTGTCATGTCTTTATATTTCAGTAAATAAGATTGACTTCTGAATCACTTGAAACTTTGGTTTACTCAGCAGGTATTAACATTAGACAAGGATATAACTGGAACATTTTACTTTAAAGACTAAAACAATAGATCTTTTCTATGGAACCAGTTTACCTGGGAGCTACTATAGTGAAAAGAAAATGTTCAAATAATACACGTGCATCAGTGTTAATGGTTTTGTAAACTACTGTTGACCAGCTGATGAATAGGGAGTGAGACTTGCTGTCTTCATTTCAAACTAGTGAGAAGAAGAAATCATGGAGCAGGTGTACAGTGTTTCTAGTTAGTAAATTAGCCAATAAGCTACAAAGCTGATCATTAGAATTTGTTGTAACTCGTTTTTACCTTCCCCAATAGAATTCAAACCAAGAATTGAGTAAGGCAAAAAGCAGTGAGATTTTGTCATCAGAACCAGAATCTGTTAATGTTAAAGGTAAGCCCCATATGCAGTAACTGAGGGACTAACACTTCCATAAGAATTTGCGTATTGTGAGAATTATCTTGGACACTGCCTGTGATACATGTAATTAAGAGAAAGATGATCAAATTTGCAAGAGCTTACTGGACTTTTTCATGGAGCTGTATCAGTTGCCTAGATATGTCCGTGTTTATATTGACACAGTAAATCTTTTAAAGAGGAAACCTGGAATAATCTGAGGTAGGTAGAGGTGGTTTTGATGCTTGATGTGAACATGAATTTTAGTTGATTGTTGCAGCCCTTGGCACAGAGTTAACTGTGTAACAGAGTTAATTTGTTACAGTATTTTGATGTTTAGATTTATCTAGTATTTGCTTTTTCTGCTACTGCCCTTTTACTAGCAATTGAAATCACTTTATTATAAAGTTGTGTTGTTTTCTGTGAGTAACCCTGTGTTGTAACTGATTAAGAACTGAGAAGTCATTTTCTGTCAAAAGATGGAAGCCTGCCAGGTGGTATACATGTTACTTCTGATGCAACTGTGTTTCCACCACCTTTCCTGTGTTTTTCTGTTGCAAATACTGGGTTTGTTCTTGGCCTTATTTTTGTAGACTAAAAGCAATATTTGAGTAGTCCTGTGTGGCAGAGTGTTAAGAAATTTATTGTTCTGTATTACATCTCCTCATACCTAGAATGGATATTTTATAGTAGGTCGTTTAGTTCTGGGAATTGTTTTTTCTCTCGGTTTTGTTTTGGTTTTTTTAACTGTTTTGAGTCAGAAATCAAGTCATGTACTCTCATGTGATAATTGCTTATACTTAATTGTATGAGCATACAAATAACTGATGTTTTATTTCAGTCAGCTTTGTGTTGTTCTGAGAGACTAATTCACTTTCATTGCTCATTTATGGCTTTGGATCATAATTTGTAAAAAATAATAATAATCTAGCATTTTTGTACACTCAGAATCTTTTACTATCTCTGCCAAGTTACAATGTAATTTTGTGGTTTTAGGTGAACAAGATGTGGCTACAATTGTGCCCCATTACCTCAATGTCGTGGAGAATACACCACCTTTAACAATCAGTACCCCAGAACCCTTTGTAACAGCCACTGTGAAAAGAGAAGAATCAAGCTCACCTTTACCAGTAAATGAAACACAAACACTAGATACCACATGTGCAGGAAACAAATCCGGTGCGAGTTCCGAAAGCTCCATGGCTGGCAGCCCTGACACGGAGTCCCCTGTGCTGGTGAATGAATATGTGCGTATATCTTGGTTAAGATACATCCAAGAGACATGAGAAACTTTTTTCTATTTCAGTGTTATTTCTAGTTTGCAGTCTTGTTGGGCATTGTTTTTTTGATGTACTTCAATATTCAGATAAGTGAAAATAAAACAAAATAGCACTATCCTCTTAAATACCACTATTTTTATTAACAGGAAGCCGGTTCTGGAAATGTAAGTCAAAAATCTGATGAAGATGACTTCGTGAAAGTTGAAGACTTGCCCCTCAAACTTGCTGTATATTCAGAGGTATTTGGCTACTATTTGTGGGGTGTTGTTTAGGAGTGCAGACCCTAAATGTCTTTATTATCTAGACAGCACAAAGAATTATCCAGAATTTTGAGATTTTCTATTTTTGGTTATGAAGGCAGATTTAATGAAGAAAATGGAAATGGAGGCGCAAAACAACAGTTTGTCTGATGAACTACTGGATAGAGGTGGAGCTCAAGATCAAGAATTAGTAGGAGATGCCCAAACTTTGAAAGAACCTGGTAAAGATTATTTTCTAAATCCTACACAAAGATTGGGAATACACTCTGCAATGCTAGAATTTAAATATTATTGAAGTAAGCAGTTATTGCAGTGCTAAAAGAATATTGGTTTTTGTTATCATGCATTTGAAAATACTGTATTGATATGAAGGGATTTTGCCTTCCATGTCCCTTTTATATACTTCTGTTAGATTCTGTTGCTGATAGTCTTAAAAATTAACACGTGTAAAGTGCATGACACAATGTAAGGGTTTTGAAATCAAGTGGAGTAGTATTTTTGTTTCGTGTTACACAAGCTTGGGTTTACTTGTTACTCATTATTATGATTTAATAATGCTCAATATAATTTCCTGACAGACTGCTCAGTGTTTTTGTGATAGAAAAGTTCAAGAAACTTTTCAGAATAGTAAAATATCTCTTCTGGGAAAAGGAAATTATTTTTCATATAAAGCATAACATGAGGTAGAAAAAAGTTTCAGTGTGTATGATAGCAATAACAATTTGTCACTTTTATTAAACAGTATTTACGCAGCTACAAAAACTTAAAGGTAATGCAGGTCAGAGATTTTTATTTTTTTTTATATGGTGTTGATATTGTGACAAAATTGCAGTAGTAGAGACTTCTGTTGTATTGTTAGACTTGTAATTCTCCAGTGGAGAATGCAGTAAGGGTGTGTATAAAGACATGAATTGGGTATTCTCATAGTAGCAGTTTTCTGCTAGTGTAGCTAGTTCTAATTCCTTAAATATATATTTTTTTAATGCATTTGCAGTCACAGCATTCCAGAACAAAGTTTGGAGAAAGATTCATCTTTTCTTCTATTTCATTCACTGCCTACCAGCATTCTGCTTGTCACAGCTATGCCAGCATAAGTCCGTCATGCCCATTTGATGGATATGCCTGCTGTGGGAGCAGTCTGGCTGGGAATGCCATGCCACACCAGATTTGTAGGCAGCACCAAGCCATTCTAATCTGTGTGTCTGGGGATGGCTGTAGCTGTTCAAGTAATCCATGGCTCAAAATGCTTGTGAGGATGAAATATTTCATCAAGGTACTTCAAGGGATCTAGGAGTTGAACTCTGGTCATGAGCTGTGTTTGATGCCTTGTAGCTATTAGACAATGATGAATGTACTCTTACTTTACAGAAACTTCTGGAACTCCAAATGCATGAGAATAACCTGAGGATATCTGCATTTATAAACTCCATGGTATACAAATGCATACAGAAGATCAGCACTCATTTCCCAGAATTCTGGAAGTGTATAAAAATGTAAAATTTTTGACACACTGCCTCTTAGGATAGGTATGTGAACTTCTGCCTGTGGCAGTTTAAACAGCTGGAACTGAATTCACTTCTATTCAGTTTTCCTGCACTGTTCTTTTTCTGTCTTATTTTTTTATTTTTTATTGTGACTTGTTCAGTAATTTTAAAATTGTTCAAAATAGTAGTTTTAAATAAAGTTTGGACTTGTCTGTAAATTTTGTCTTTCGAAAAATTTTCCTTTTGCTTTCAAACCGGTATGCTGAGCTTGTTGCTGGAAGTTAAGTGTTGGCATGCTTGTAGCAGTTTGTTACTTCTCTTACAAGAAACACTGCTAATTTTCCTGGGACAAGAAATTCTTGTCCCACTAAATGTATCCATTTTCTGCAAATATGAGGTGTACACACAGTACATACCTACGTGTTGCCTTTATAGCCTGGAGTATAGCTGGCTTGTAACAAAAGTTCCTGTTCATGGCCTGTGGAATTCCTTTGTATCAGCACATTTATCTGAGGTGAGGCTAAAATACCTCAGGTTTGTAGATAATTGCAGAAACCAGCTGTATTTTCCTGCATTTCTTGTTTTGCACTTTCAGTGTTCAGAGGAATAAGCCTGTCTGAAAATGCTAGTATCCTTTCGCAGGTAACAGTTAAAAGTGATGCAGTTGAAAGTCTGTAGAATCTGTTCCTAAAGTATTTGACTTTAATTGGAATTTCCTAAATTTCCTTACAAAGTTAATGTTTTAAAAAAACAGGAACTCGTGGAGTCTAATGGTAAAGGTGGAATTAGAATTGCAGAAAAGTAGACCGGAAAACTTTCTTAACTTTTTCAGACCAGAGTTGCTAATAACACTGAGTCATAAAGTTGAGCTAGAAGTAGCTTATTCAGCAGATCTGTGTTATAGACATCCTGTTTACCTTGAACACAAGGCTTTTCACAGTAGCTAAAAAGCACTGGTCATCTTTAATTCAGGATGGTGGTTGTGAGGTTAGTGTGATAATATGGCTGTATACCGTGGGTGACAGTCTAGTGACAGTGAAGCCTAAATATGCCTGAAGTTTAAATAAAATAAGAATGTAATTCTTCTGTGATTTTGTTTTTTAGTTTGTTTGGAGTGTCTCTAGATGTTATGAGTGAATTTTGAAGTGGCAGATCATGGTCACGTGCCTCTCATGTCCAAAGACAAAAGTTATTAGCAAAAGGTTTGAATACAGTTTAGTTACTGTGCAGACTTTAAACTTGAGGACATGAAATATATTGTGGCAAAGGTAAGCCTATGAACGTGAAACAGTCAAAGTTATTAATGACTATCTTAGCCCAAGAATCACTCAGTAAACCTAAAAGAGGATGTTTTTTATGAAGTAGAACAAGTTTATGTGTGCAGGTTTGAAACAAGTCTAGTTTATATGGTGAATCATTAAATCCTAAGCTCAAGAAAGAGCATGAGCACATATCATTCCTGAATTCTTGCCCTGGAAGGGTGAGAGTTTAATCTCAGCCAGTGACTAAGCACCAAGCAGCTGCTTGCTTACTCCCCCACCAGTGGGATCAGAGAGAGAACTGGAAGAGTGAAAGCAAAAAACTTCATAGGTTGAAATAAAGACAATTTAAGAGCTAAAGCAAAAGCTGTGCATGCAAGCAAAGCAAAATGGCAGGTAGATGTTTGGCCATCTCCAGCAGAGCAGGGCCATCCTTCCAAATGTCACTCCTCCTTCTCAGAGATTTATATGCTGAGCATGATGCCATATGGAATATCCCTTTGGTCAGTGGCAGTCAGTTGTCCAAGCTGCGTCCCCTCCTACCTCCTTGTTCACCCTCAGCCTCTTTGGTGGAAAGGTGGGGTGAGGAGCAGAAAAGTCCTTGACTCAGTGTAATCCCCACTCAGCAATAATGAAAGCATCCCTGTGTTATCTACAGTGTTTTCAGCACAAATCCAAAACACAGCCCAACACCAGTTACTG
This sequence comes from Myiozetetes cayanensis, assembly GCF_022539395.1. NCBI lineage: Eukaryota > Metazoa > Chordata > Aves > Passeriformes > Tyrannidae > Myiozetetes > Myiozetetes cayanensis. The sequence continues at coordinate 27,365,173 of NW_026087964.1, forward strand.
TGAAGAAAATTACCTCAGCCAAAACTAACACAGTGTGTGCAGAAAAAATGCACTGAAATTGTATTTCTTTGGTCATACTTCCTCTCCACCGTTTCATCACAGAATGGTTGAGGTCAGCAGGGACTTTTGGGAGGTCATCTTGTTCAGCTCCCCTCCTCTGGTAGGGCCACTCAGAGATGTTTGCCCATGTATCTTTTGAATATCTCCATGGGAGACTGCAACCTCCCTGAGCAACCTGGGCCAGTGCTCAGTCACCATTACAGTACAATGTTTCTTACTATTCAGAGGGAACCTCCTGTGGTTTTTTTGTGCTCTTCTAGTCTGCTTTCATTATCCTTTCCTCAAGTAGCAGAATTGTTGAAAAGTTAAGCTCTCTCTTACATTCTCATGCCAGTCCTGGTGTACTACATACGTAGCTCAAGTCAAACAGAAATTTGTTTCTTGCCTAAAAAGAGCACAGCTTGCTCCCATACTGATCTGGACCAAAGTGAATGTTACATCTTACTGTTCAATGCCCATTGCACAGTTCATCACTTGAGACAGTTCTGTAGAGCAGTGAGTACAAAGAATTGTGTGTTGCGTAATTGATAATTATTTTTAGGATGAAAGTTTAAGAGGCCAGAGCTGGTTCTCATCTAACGCTAATGCAGTTCACTAACAGCTCTTCCCTTGGAAGAAGATAGATGCCACACAGCAATCCCTTACTGTTGTATAGTGAGTGACCTAACAAAGCAGAGCCTGGTATAGAGCAAAACCAAATCATACTGGACTTGGACTCAACTTCACTATTGGAAATAACTGCTACTTCTGAGAGAAAGGTGGAATAAGTGATTTCTTAACAATAGATTGCATCACTGCTTTTGAAATATTATTTTAATTGGATCCCAACGTGTCCTAAAATGATTCATGCTCCAAAACTAATTACATCACTTACAAAGTCTAAGCATTAAGATAACAGAAAACACATAGTAATTTTGGGTTGCTGTGGCTGCAATGCTAGTATTTTGAACTGTAGTTGCCTACTACAAGATTACTATCTTGCATAACAGCCAGGAGTTCAAACAAAACTTAACCCTTCAGTGGTAAACTTTAAAGAGCATGAGTTAGAAGCCTTCACCCATTCTATACAAGTGTGCATATTCACACAGTAGCATTTACTCAAAGACAGACTGAAACATTTCTTGTCCTACTTTTATATAAGCTTCTCTCTCTTCTTCTGTCATAAGAGACACAAGCTCTGGATTTTCACTGACTTCACCATATGCATGTGGCTGTCCAGCTACCATTACAATGGGACCTAGAGTTTCCTGTTCCTCTTGTTCAGAGTTGCCTCCTGCTGCTTTCATTCCTACTCCTCTTGAGCACTTGGCATCCTCTTCAAACTCGCTACTATCACTGCCTGATTCATGTAGTTTGCTTTTGACAACAGGAGCCTGCTGTGTGCTAGATGACGACTTCAGTTCATGAATCAGAAGAGTGTTCAGGATTTCATTATTGTTGACAGTTTCTTTAACACTTTCTTCAATTTCTTTAGAAGCATTTACTCCTAATACACAATACTCAGTATTAGAGGGGTCAGTAGCTTACAGTTACCATAGACATCCTACATAGATGACTTTTTCTACTCTGAATCTTTTCTAGCCACACTAGAATTCTGCTCAAAGTACAGACATTTCCAAGAGCTTCCCACTGTAAAGATTACCACTAAAGTTATTACATGGTTAGAGCCAGAAGCTTCAGGACCTGGTACCTGACCTCTGGCTTTAGGAATACTTCCCCAATCAGTCTAAAGGCTAGTTTCTAGAAACTAATATCTGATAACCACTAGTGCAGAATTGAAGCATTACGCTGTCTTCTAAACCAACCTCCCTACATTTTCAATAGGAAAACTATATTTGAATGCACTAAGGCTGATGAATTTGTTTGCTAATGCTTAAAACTTACCGCTGTTGTTGGTGGCTATTGTTGCTCCTTCCACGGTGCTCTGTGACAACCAGATAGGTTGCTCTCTAGTTGTTTTGTCTCTTTTCTTTTTCTGCTTTGACTCTTGGACATCAATAACTACATTTTGGGTGTACGTAATGCTGAAGGAGGAACTTCTGTATGCCCGTTTTTCAGGGCAGCTGCAGGATTCCAGCACACTTGAGCCCAACTTCTGATCAAAGCTAAATGGAGTGTCACATTTTGAACAGGTAAAATTCAGGGAAGAACACACTCAGTTCCCATTAAAAAAACCAAACCAAAACAACAAAAAAACACCAAAAACCAAAAAAACAAAAACAAACAAACAAAAAACAACAAAAAAAACCCACACCCAAACCAACAAACAACAACCTCAAACAAACAAAAAGAATCCCCAAAACATGTTTTGTCAGCAGACTAACATGTGCTCTGTATTAAAACAACTTCATTCCCTGTTACCTCATCTTAGAGGCAAGTGGTTCTGAACCATTGATTTTTGCAAGGTCTTTTCAGTAGTGCATCTCTTTGAAGCACACTGATAGAGAAATGTTACTTTCTCACAGAAGGAGCCATAAACACTAGCCGAAGGAGAAATCTGGAAAATAAATTACTTAAAAAAGGTAGCAAAAATAAAATTATAAATGCATAGCAATAATCTAGAATGCCTTAGATATTACAGACTTCTTTGTTAAACAGCAGACTGTACAGAACAGAGCAGAATGGAGTACAAAGTAGGCTGCAAGTTGAGTATTTCAAAGATTTTACAACTGGAAAGTTGTTGGAGGGGTTTGCAGTGATCAGAAGTTCTAGAGGGTTATGTTTATACCTTTCTGATAATTCTGGTATTTCTGTTGGCTGAGGCTCCAGCAGGTCATATGGCAGAACGATATCTTCAATCTCACGCAGCAGCACAAAGACAGGTTCCATCTGCTCATTGAACTTTGCCAACAAGGTTCGAGCATCATGCTTCAGGAACACTGAGGCATCTTCCTCCACTTCAGTGTTGCAGTAAGTGCAGTGGAAAGTCTCTGCAACATTTTTCAAATTGGAAATTCTCATGTTCATAGGATGCAAAAAGATCAGCAGTACTTTGCTAAGCAGTCCACAGTCTGGACAGTTACCAAAACATTGCAGCTTATTTGTTTGTTCGCATTAACTAGGGGAACTCAGTTTTACAGGCAAACTTGAGACAAACTGGTATTCACACATTTGCTATGCAAGAGGAAATGTCTCAGGGGAGAAAGTTAAGTTGACTAGACATGGACTATCATCAGATGGTAAGGTTTATTTTTTTCTTCTTGGATCTCATCTTCTCAGTTCTTAATGTAAGAAAAAGAAAAAACATTTGCAAGCACAAATAGCATCTGGTTATAGTTCAAAAAGAGTAATTTAGAGTCAAAGGGATGTGCTAAACCCCTATATTTATGTCTTCAGGAAAAAACAAAACAAAACCAAATTAAAGCTTATTCTATTAAAATATATCACCAGCCTCAATGTTTGCATTTCAGTAACTCGACCAAGCCCCTGCATTTAGAAGAAAGGGATAATTTTGCTAACTAGCTGTACACCACTGACATTTCAGTTTAGTCATATAAAGTTCATTCTCCCTGACTCTGACATCCTTTGCAGATATCATGACCCAAATGTCAGCACAGTAGCTGCACTTAATGTATTGCACTATGATGCCATTTTAACTCATTTTGAAAGACTTCTCTCTGTTTAGTTATTTTCATTTTAGAGAAGAAAACCCCACAAGCTCTGACACCATTTCTATTGTGGATGTGTCGTGTTGACCCAGGAGGAGCCTGAACTTCCCAACCCAGGAGTGACAGAACTCCTACTGCTGAGCTGCAAGACACGTATTACAGTAGGTGACTGCAAACAGTCTTACTATCCATCTTGTCCAACTCTTCCATCAGAAGAACTGAACACACCAATGCATTATCTAAACGCACTCAAACCAGAGTACTAAACACACAACTGGATTAACTAACACACACCAGGGTAAAGCCAGTACTGTGTTCTCATTCCCATATGAGGAAGTGGGACTCACAAGACTTGGATGAGTAATCTTAAACAAGGTTAAGAGTCCTATTAAAAGCAAAGCTGAGGCCTGAGATCTGCTTCCCAACCCCAGCTCATATATTCAAGATTACTCTTCCTTTTACTTGACCTGTTCTACAGAGACAGCATTCTCGTGACCTGAACTCCCAGCTTCTGGTGTCCCAGCTCGTCCACCAGCAAACAAGAAGCATATCCTAACAAACATGCTTCTATTGCAAAGATTGCCTAGGAGACAATTTTCTGCTATCAGTTACTCTTTAAGCTAACAGCAAATAAACAATATAAGTAACATACCTGTAAATGCATCAAAGATTTGATTGACTTCAAGGTCTGTGTAAGTGCTAGAGCAAGATGGACATATAAAAGAGGACCTGGTAGTTGAATTCCGCTCATCTGCTTCTATTTTCCGGCGTACATGGTCTAGTTTGTATTTTACCACATCCACCAGCACCTTGTAATTGATGTAATAGTAATTGTGCCTTGTGCTCTTCCCACCAGGCCCCGTTTCAACTCTCATGTGCATTTTCACCAGCTTGTCTGCCCTGAGCGTGTTGAGGACAGTCCGCAGCTGTTTACGTTCATATTTGAGCAGCTGTAGCAGGTCATCCTCTTTCACACAGGAGTAGTGGATCAGTATATCGAGGGCCAGGGCGTACTCTACACCGTAGAAACCACGCACTACATACTTGGCCAGACGCTTTAGGGCTGCCGGGACCTCTGTGATAACGTTTTGCTCCTCCATCAGGAACTGAACCACCGTCAGAATGAGAAGTGCTGTATAACAAACAGAAGGGAGGGGAACTGCAGTGAATCTTTCTTAGCCCTCACAGGCAGGAATAAAGCATGTCGTTTGTTGTGCTGTGCTTTTGCAACAATCTTCACTGAAGAGAGTAATGTAAAATCCTTAACCTGCACCTGGGGATTGGGAAGGTATCAATAGATACCAAAGACTGCCTAGTCTTGAAGTACAATGACAACACCTGAAATATTCATGTCCTCTTGTGTAAAAATTCACAGAAGATATCTAGGAAATCAGGTTACAGAAAGCTCATAATAATTCTCCTTACAGAATACAGCACAGTTAACTGGCATGTCTAGGCCTGCCTGAAGTATCTGTTTGCACTCACATCCAGACAGTTAAGAGCTGAAGTAAACGTGAAGTCTTCAAAAAGAAAGCTCAGGACAAGAAATATTTAGCTTAGTTCATAACAGCGTGTGAAATACACAAAACTGTATCTGCCTTTGTGGCAAAGCCACAAGAAGTGTTTGAGCACCTGTTCTGGGATTTTTTTGCTGGCTGCTGTGGTCAGACAAAGGCCTTGCAAAGCTGGGGCACAGGACGCTGCAGCTTATCTGGCCCTCACTCAGCACGGGGTGTTTAGGGTACCATATTTTCCTCTTTAGTGCTCTTCTGCCCTGTAGGCCATAACCAATTCCTAATCTCATTAACTGGAATGTAACTAATTTTCAGCAATCCAGCTGTCCTAACTATTTCTTATTTGCAAGGACTGGAGGGAGAAGAAAAAACAAATTGAGGTATGTTTCAATAAAGCTACATCCCAATTTCCTTCTTTGAGGCAAGGGAGCACAGTAGTATTTGATGCTGCAGCCTCCAGCCAGATTGCTTTGCAGAGAGCCATGCAATGTGCAGCCAAATAGTGCTGTTGTAGCCACTGGGTGAGAAGGTGTGCTGGTAGCAGGATGGCATGTTAGGCACGGTTACATTGCCAGGCCGGGCACCCACTGCAGGTGGTGGTAAAGCAATTGCTCGAGCCCAGGTTATTGCACGTTGCTACACAGAGCTTCCAGGGAACCAGTGGCTTATACTTAGCAGGAAGGAAGGATAGACAGTGTCCTCAGTCAGCTCCAGCACCAGAGATGAGGAGCATGGCTTTGTCAGGGAAGTGCTCTGGAGAGCACTGACCCTTGTTCTGCCACACTGTGGGCCAAGAGCTCTGTGGCCTCCAGTACAGGCCCAAAGGAAAGCAGCCATCACATAATGCTGTAACTCAGCCCCAGGAGCGTCAAGTGCAGCCCCAGCACCTCTGCTGGAAGTGGTGCCACTCATGTACATTATTGGTCTGGACTAACATCTCAGACAGGGCCAGGGTGCCCTCTGTCTGGGTCAGCGTCACAGGAACTCCAGTTGGATTGTGCCACTTTTAAACAAAAGAACAAATCCATTTCTACATCTAGTCCTTGGCTAATATGGGCAGAATGCTGACTCTTAAAGGACTTGTATCAGGCACAGGTCTCATGACTGTTTCTTCTTACCCTAAGTCAAATACAGAATTAAATTATTTCAAAGGGACTGTGATAAGTAGATAACATCATTAAGGAAGAAGTAGGACCTGAACTGTAAGTGTGAGGTTTGCTGACCTATCAGTTCTCTGGATGGCTCCTTATCTCAACTTACACTGCCTACTTGTACTTGCATCTCTAAAGCAAGCACTACTCTGAAGTGTTTCCCAGTGCCTTGATGTTAAAAGCTTGTTACGCCCAGTCTTATAACCATGTCATCGAAAGAAAAAAACCAAACAGACAAACTCCCAGAAATCCCACAAAACCCAGAAAAACACAAACCCCCCACCACAGAACCTCAGCCATGCATAAACACCTACTTTAAATATCATGAATACATCCTGGGAGACAAGGGAGAAGCCTTTTTCAAGAACAAATCCATAGAACCCACTGTCAATTTGCAGGGAAATTTTAGATATGTAAGCCTTTGATTCAATGGAAAAGGAAATGTCTTTCTTTTACAAAAATGACCGAATTCGCCCTGAATAACAGACATTCCTGGAAAACACAAACCTCTCAAGAAATTTTCCTTTCAGCTACAAAAGGATCAAAATTGTATGTATTTTATAAAAAAACCCTACATAAAATCAAAACAGGGGGAAGCTTTCTCTACCATGCCCTGTTGTATTTGAGGTATTATTTCACTTTGAAAAAATTCTCCTGTCTGAAGTCTGGCAGTTCAGGAAAACTATGGATTTTTAAAAGTTGTTGTGTAGTTTTCAGCTGACAGACAGCAGTTCTCTTTTAGGAGAAGCTGGAGGCCACCCTTGCTAAAGAAAGAAGGAGGAAGTGTAGTAGCTGCCTGCAGAGAGAAGGTCTTTGAACAGAAATCTGCTCTGCAGCTCAGCTACAGTCTGTGTTAAGGAGACAGGTATTTAACTACTCATGTAGATTTTTTTTTTCCCTTTTTTTTCACCAGCTGATGGCATGTATGGACAAGATATTCTAGAAGTCACAGTGTAATTAATCTGCTTTTAAAGTACTTATTTTTTATGAGGATAGGAGCTACCTTTTTATTACAGTGATTATTTTAAAAATTATTCAGTAATTTAGATGTTTGAGTGACCCTTCTGCTTATATCAAAGAGATAAAGGCTATATAAAATGCCATACCTTGTTTTCCCCACAAGCAGAAACTACCTTTAGGATCCCCTTTCTTGCTTTGGGAAACCTACACAGAGTTGATGCTTGTGCCAGCAGGCAACTATTAAAAGCAGAATTTCAAGTTAAGAGGCATCACAATAAGCAAGTTCTGCAAGGTTTCTCTGAAGCCAGTTGCTTCATTAACATTTTCTTTGAGCCGAGTGAGAAGACAAAGTATCCATCTCACCATTTAAAAGGCACTGAACCAGAAAGATTTAGCAGCATTTTTCAGACTTCATATAACCATATCACCTGCAAATCATTTAAAAGCCTTATCGTTACCTCTCTTGTAGGGGCAGAAAACTTCAGGCTGATATTGCAGAAAAATGGCTCCTTTCTTAAGAGCCCAAAGCAACTGCAAAACAAGCTTAAGTATTTCCCAGCCTTTTCCTAGACCTATCTGTGATAAGCCCTAATCATTACCCAGCTGGTGCAAGAGTCCCCAGATCACATTTCATTAGCAACTGAATGAGTTCAGCCTTACGTACATTGCATCACGATAAAGTTATAAATCTTATTGCTCAATGAAATCCACCTACAACAGGCAAGGACTCAAAATGTAGTGACTGCAATCTTTGATTAGTGTTTTCATTAGCATAACTTTAGAAAACTAAAAGTAACATCATAATTAACTCTTTTTGTTGTTGTTGCAAACCAAGTATTTAGTATAGATAATTTACATAATTTGTTTAGAAGCTTTCAGAACCAAACCAAACTGAAAACTAATATCTTAAAAGGAAAAAGATGGAATTTATATGTTTACTGGTTTCTGTATTTTTACTTATTAATTATTTTAGGTGGTTTATGTCTTCAAAAGGAAACAAAGACGATTTTTTCACTGTACTTCTCTGGAAGATAAAGTTATGGATACTAATATTTTATGGGTTAGACATGTGTGTTTAAAAACAATGTTGAAAGGTTGCCAGACACTGTACAGTCCAGGGTTAATTACTGAATTCTATTAGGATTGCAATCATCACATTCCATATCAAATCTCTGCCTCTTTTAGATTTTTTTATATGTATGGCCAGTGGAGGCTGGTGTTTTGTAGTGATGTGACTTATGTCTCCTTGGTACATGTTGCAGCGTGTATTGTGCTTTTGTCACTGCTGTGTATTGCTGGAACTCTGACTTTCTGGCTTACCTGGCACGTGAGTCCATGGAGAGACCCAGGGTATGGGTGTTTGTCTTCACAGGACAGATTGTGGCACTGGCATTTATAATGAATTTATACAGAAGTCAGTGCCTCAGAAATAGAGGATACCAGAAAAAAATCCCTCATATTTTAGCAGCTGTAGCAGGAATTTAGATTTGAAAACACTTTTAAGGTTTAAGACTGCTGTTTAGAAAGTGCAAGAAGAAGAGACTGTAAAAAAAATCCGTGAGATTAGTTCTGCTCTTGCCTGTGATTTATAGTAGCAGGGATTGGTTTCATGCCTTATTCTGGGAAAACCCTGCTGCTGCTCTTTTTTTGTTCCATTGATAAGAAACCATTTGGCAGATACTTACAGCTGAGAAGTATAACTGACACGAACCTTCAACTATACATTTAAAATGTCCACACAAGTAAAATTAAACAGAAAATTAAACATTCCATACCGCAGTTCTCGAGCTCCTTTGTTGTCATGTTACACTGGAAAACGCAGAGGAGCAAGACTACTTGCTGGTACCTGTTGGGTTTAGTCTGTGGGAAGTGTTTACAATAAGTAATACCCGTGGGTTTCCTCACTGGCTGTTTTGAACGGGAAAGTGTCGCGTAACCTCAGTGCTGTTATTCCTGTTACAACCCTCAGCCTGCGTGTGGAAGTGTGGAACCAAATCACAACAGAACACGAAACAGCTTTCTAAATTAAGGAGAGTGATGGTGTGGCTGGTAACAGTGCTTCCAGAAACAGGAAATGGCAGTTCACCTGTGCAGGCTGTGGCTGACAGTTCCAGGGTTGTTCAGCAGGGACGGCTAACCCCCACGTAGCAGAGGTGCTGGTTCAGCTCTGCACGCTCAGAGCAGGAGTGAAAACTGCCAAACTAGCAGAAAGAAAAAACTAAAGTGTGGTCTGAGAAGGCATTTCGGACTGTAGGTAGCCCTGGCACCAAGGGCTGTGGGAAGCAGGATTTGTGCCGGTATGTTGTTGTGATGTTGTGTAACAGAGACATTATTGAAAGTGGGAGCTTGAGATGGGGATAGGCAAAGTCACCTGGCTCAGTTTCAAACCCATTGGGGTGGCTGGGATGTTTATCTGGAATGGTGTGGGCATGCACTGCACTTGTAGGCTACTTGATAACGAGAAGGCAGACAATCAAATGAGCAGTCTCGGGAGAAGTAAATATAGAGTCTGATCAGAGGTTGAAGGTGAAAATTAGTGGGTTGCTGTTTTAGGGGGCAAAGGTATTATGAAGATCCTCACAGAGCAAATGTGCTGTGCTTGGCCCACTGGCAGAGCAGGGGCTCATGTAGAAGGCCTGGTGGGAGGTTGTGATGCATACCTTCAGTAACTGGGATCTGCATTAAGTTTCTTTATTGTCCTCTCCAGGCTGAGCAGCTGCTGTTCTGCCCTTCCTCAGACAGACAGGTAGAAGCTACATTATGCTGTATATTATATTCACCTCACCAACTGATACCCAGCCCTCAGTTTAAAAAATAAAATCTCTAGCTTTCTAGGTCGTAAATTCAAGCACTACAAAATAAAAACCAACCAGGATTATATTAAGAACCTGTATGTAACCTGCTGCCCTGTGCACACAGGGCTCTTAATCGCACAATCACCTCTCTCCTCTTTTTCCCCATGCTGACCCCTTCAAAAAGTCTCTGCCTCAGCTAACATGGGAGGTGTCCATGTTCAGCACTCAGCATGTGGCCCTGAGCCCTGCTTATTTTATGAACCATCCAAACCTCGCATTGCAATTATTCATTTTCTTATCGTTTTCCCTATGGTGCTCTCTCTGCATTACTTACTTCCATCATCCTTGACGGCCTGCTGGGTTCAAACTAAATCAACTTTGTTTGAAAGGGCTTTAGACTTTTTCTATTAGTTTATGTTTTTGTCTTCCTGAGAAAGATCAGAGAATATTTGTGCCTGTGTTACATACGGAGCTCTGAGGTACAGAGTTTGAAATGCAGATTGCTGAATAATTTTGAGAGCCTGAACTGAGAGGTAAAAAATTAAGATTCACTTTACAGTACTTTATATGATTGCAGCATGGCTCCCTCTGTCTTGATTGCCTTTGTGATCAGTACTTCCAAAATACAACGTCTGGTATCATCGACTGGGTACCAGCCAGACACCACAACCTACTGGGTTGCCTGTGCAGCATGTGGCAGAACTGGGGTGAGAATTTAGTTGTCCCAGTAGGTACTAAGACCTGCCTGGTCTGTAACACCACCCTTTCTTTTGCAAGGCATTATCTTATTTACTGTCTTGAAAACAGGAACAAAGCAGAAGCCTTTCGCCTTTGTTATGCCATCCTCATTCATCACAGGAACACAGCCTGTCCTGTGCAGTGAGTGAAACAAGGGATCTCTGTAAAAGGAATTTTGGGATCATACAGAGATTCATATCTGATTCAAAAAGGAAGGGCAATGAGTGGCTATGCTTCTTGGCTTCTGGCTACTTCACCACCTTAGTACACCTCTGAATGCAGCTTATCTTACTTGTAAATCTGAAGAACGGTTGCTTGAGATAATATGTATTTTTAATTTCAATATTCTTTTTTTAGACGATCAGTTTAGAGCTGCTGTCTCTCAGCATAATTTGAAAAAAAAAATGTTGCTGCAGATGGGGAGGCACATTTTGGCTGGGGTTTCAGCTGACAGCAAAGGGTCAGTAGAGGAGCACACTGCAGTTGATAGATCTTCATAGCCTGCCACTACTGTGTCTTCCTGTTCTACTTCTCTTCCCTCTGACATTTTCTGACACTTTGGCTCTTACTTCTCTCTCTTATTTTTTCCCTTCCCTGTTTTCTCCTCTCCATTCTACCTTTTTTCCCACCTGGTTCATGAAGCCAGACGTGGCTGTCTTAACAGGACTGTTTCCACTTCTCAAGGGATGGTGCATGTACACCTCTTGCAGGAATGCAGATGTAACATTTTCGGAACTAAGTTGATGCAAATTATATGTAACTACTCAAAGGTTTAAATACTGGTGTAATTCAGATAGTGGGTGTAGCCTGAGAAAAGACTCTGTCTAATCAAAACTCCTCCAGGCACCTGAACTAAAGTTCTGCTTTGTAAAAACATGATGGCAATGCACCACTTTGTGATCTAATTTTCTTTACTACAGAAAAAAAAATATTGTCCTTACTGAAATACAAAGAGGGAAAAGCCTAGGGATGAATTTTTTTTCTACACCGTTTATCTGCCAAATAGAGACACCTTAGCAAGATTAAAAGAAATACAAGACTAATAATGGAAAACCTTTAAGCAAGCCTTATGACAGGAGTTACCTTCAGTGCAGAATCCCCAACAGAGACAATCTTACTACTGGGATCCTTCTATTGCTCATGCATAACCCTTGAGCTAGGAGAACAAACTTTGCAAAACAAATTAGCCTGAGATTGTCCCATATGCAATTAATGTAATTCAGAGCTGATTCACTATAGATCAGAATATGTCCTGAGTGCAGTGCTTCTTGGTATGTAAACAGGCTAAGTCCTTTATAATTATTGTCCTCTCTTCTAAGAGAGCGTGTGGGAGCAGACATAGTTACAAAAGACCTTTAATTCCACAAGTTACCATTGTCTGAAAAACTCGTAAGCAAATCTAGAGGGAACAACTGCGTGGTCTGCTTGCTGCTTGATCACGGCCTCTGGCCAATGGGTATCCTGTGGTCCCAGACTCTCTTAACAGTCAAGACAGATTCTTACAGAATGCATAAGTATCTGGAATTTTCCTCCCAAGGCAAACTGTGGCTTCAGCCACCGCTTTGATTGAGCATTACTCCTTCTGGCTCATCTTGTTCTTCTGGTGCAAAGGATGAGAGGTTTTACTGTTCAGAGAGCTTGGGTGTGCCTTTGTCACCAATTCTGGTCCTCCAAAAGGAGAAGAGTCCATCTGATGATCCATGCCATAAGCAGGTAATTTGCCTGCTGTTGCCACTAAGATGAAATCCAAGCTTTTGAGCTTCTTCTTTGCATGTCTTTCTCCTTACACCTGTAACCCAAAGAGCTGGCTGTGTGAAAGTGGGACATGTGTTTGTGCTGGGAGGGAGGAGTATTTCACTGTTAGCTGTGGAGCCTGCTGAAAGCTCTCAACTCCTCCCTGCTTGTTCACTCTCCATCATGCCTGCTCACTCTAGTGAAAGTCTTTTTCTTACTCTTGCTGTTTTCCTTGCAGGACATCCACGGGCACTGCTCTGGAGTTTTGCTTCTAAGCAAAGCCTTAACGTGCAACTGACTCTAATGCAAGCTCACTCGCATGTGTGTCCCAGAACTGCTGCTTGATTTTGATAAGATTAAAATTTCTGGATTCTCCTGTCCTCATTAGCTGCAAAAATTTTGGTTTTTTAGCATGGGAGATGCCATTCTTTCCTTGTCTTGAATGATACGGGGCTTCACTGCATGGGTTCCTGAAACTGTAGAGGTGTAAAATTTTCGTGGCAAACTGACATTTTTTTTAGCATTTAAATGCCAATGCCCAAACAATGCTTTATCTGCTCTGTCACACCTTAATCAAGTTTACAGTAAACTGGATTAACTCTTTCTATTTACATCTGCTAGAAGCTAAAACACTGTGGCTGCTTTTCCTAGAACTAGACTATGCAGCATTAATGAAAAAGTATGTTTGCCTTCTTGCTTACACATGCAAGTGTTTTTTTTGAAACCATTTAATAAATATCTGGAGTTTTTCACAACAGAACTAGGAAAACTGTGTAAATCTCTTATGTAAACTTAAAGAGAAAAATATATATAGCTACTTACTTGAGCCGGGGAAAAAACTAAAAAAAAAGCAATCAGACCATCCTCCTGGTGTTTGTGAGCTACCTCAACCATATGTACAGCAAATTAATATGAAGAAACACACCCATTTTCATTATTTCTCTTAAAAAAAAAGGAAGCTAAATGAAATCCTAACGTTGCAAGTAGCTGCAAACACTTCTTCAGTGAAATAGTTTTAGCTCCCATCACAGTGCCTTGGGCAGCAGAAGCAGGGGGAAGGCAGTAAACTGACATTAAAAGTAGCTGTAACAAGAGCAAATTAAACTTTTTGTCTGGCTTTAGAAAACCTTCAGAACATGTGCTTTCAGAGTTGACAGATGAAGGTTAAATCAATAAGCAATTAATCACATCCATCACTTTCTGCATATTAAGAAGGCAGACACAGTAATACATAGTTGTTGGGGGTTTTGTTTTTAAATAGCTTTGTTTATTTTAGTCAATAGCAGGCATAGGCATCCAGGCTCTGGACAGACATTCATGGGATTTAGCTGTGCTTTTGCAATTATAAAGCACGTTCCAGTGTGGAAATGTGGATTTGTCTTGCACAAGGGACATACCAAAAGATTATTAGTTAATGACTGTAAATAGTCTACACTGTCTTGCTCTACGTATGCTAAAGTGGGACAGGACTAATTAAGCACGTAAACTTATTTTTAAATTACAAAGTAATTTGATTATGGCTGTTACACAACTTCATTCCAAATAAATCTGAACAACCCCCTACCAGGCTGAGGTCCGCACTCAGAAGCAGATGATGTGTTCTCTACAGTACAGGCTGTAACATCTGACTTGGCTTAACTGTTTTATATGAATCAAGCGTCCCAGGAGCTGCATTTCACACATGCATTTTTCCCTAATTAAATCATGCTGTTAATTTTGGTTTCATGGGTTCAATATTCAAAACAAAGATTAAAAATGGACTCTGGTAGTACAATCATGCTAACACACTTCTGCTTGCATACTTCAGTTAAAAAAAATTAGATGTACAACTAGACTGGCCCTTTTCAACATCAGTTTACATCGGGGGATGTTGATTTCTGTGTGCTTTCAGTGTGTCATTGTTTTACAACCCTCTGAATTGCTTCTTGCTGTGCTACTACAGGCATTGTTCTCAGGCCTAGAATATCAGTGCTTCATTTTCCTCAACCAGAAGCCATGTTTCTTTATCAGCAGCTATTTGGCAAATAGCATTCTTCTTGTCCCTGCTTCTTCCAGTGCTGATGGAAGGAGAAACTCTAATGAGAACAGAGTCTGCAGTAAGATGTAACCTGGCTACTGAAACAAGGAAGGGACCTCAATGATAATCCAGTCCAACCTTTTTGTCAAAAGCAACAGTCTAGACAAGATGCCCAGCATCCTGTCCAGCAGACTCTTGAAAGTATCCAATGTTAGGGAATCCATATTTCCCTGGGGAGATTATTATGGACAATCACTCATTTTCCCTTCTGTAGGTTTCTTAAATTTGTAAGTATGGGGGGAGAAGAGTTTTAATACCCTTTAGTGTTTGGAACAGGAAGCTGTAGCATCCTGTGTTCTCAGCTTCTGCACCACACTAATACTGTTCTGCATATCCCATTGTGACTGGATGCCATGAACTTGCAGGTTTTAATTGGAGTGCCTTATGCAATACTGTCTGCAGACACCAAAGACAGAGCTAACACTTTCCTTACACCAATGGCAACTTAAAATTCCTGGATCAGTGTGACTATGAATAGCAGCTCTTTCCTAGGGGAGTTACAAGGGAACCACCATATATATACCAGCCCCTAAACTTACTTTCCATTGTCTTCTCTTTGCGTGTTATAAAACACAAGAGCTAGCACTGGAAACTAGTGCCAGCAATGCAGCCAGTGACACAGATGAAAATACTGCTTCCTTATCTGCTTCCTAGGGTATTTAGGGTGCTACTACTTCTATTTCCAAATGACCTTTACTTTCTTAATTTGAATTCTGGCCAATGGTGCAGTCTGACCTGGCTTCCCTTCCCCACTTTCCAAAAAAACCAACCAAACGAAATCCTTCCAAAGCAACCCAATTACCCTATTATGGTAATAACTTTAACTATCAATTTAAGGAACAAATCAGTTTTTCAGACACTGTTAAAATCATTATATTTATATACTGAAAGCCCTTCATGGCACGTGATATGTAACGTGTGGTGACTTACACTGAAGTATGAAAGCAGTGCATGTGTACTTTGGTCAAAGAAAGTGTTTCTTCTTTATTGTATTAGTATTTATTTTTTTTTTGAGAACAGAAAAATCTGTATTAAAAGTAATAAATTTGTTAACAGGCCAAAAAAGAGCTTCAGCAAAAGAGCTTTAAATCAGTGGCAAGACATTTTTGGCTCAGATCTTGTTTTAGATATTTCCCCAAGACCTTGTTTCTGTGACTAAATATGACCCTTGCTAGGTTATTTTATAACAGGGCATATCAGACATATCCTCCTATTAGACCAGATGCAATTCATCTTAAGTGCTTACAAAAGAATAACAGAACTGTATTGTCCCAGATGGTCTTCTTGCACCCAATTCTTTTTCATGCTTGGTACGTGCCATTTTAACTTTGTGTGCTTTAGAAGTATTTTAATCTAAATAAACCAAACCAAACAACAAAAACTAACAAATCCACAACCAACTAAAAACCAAGAATACTCTCAAGACTGAAGAGATCTAGAGCTAACTGCTGAACTCATTTGGCAGAAACGGCTGAAATCACACCACACACTCAGTAGGATACATTTCTTGTCAGAAGTACTGCTGTTAGAAAGCAAGAAAGTCCGCTGTGAAAAAGGGTCCTTCATCGTTAGAAGCTCATTGACATTTCTATGTAGCCATTAGATTTCCGAAGAATGGAGTTAGACGGATGAATCTCTTTCCAGAAATATTCAGACAAGCAGCTTCCAACACAGGAAAGGTACAGGACTACCAGGGACTACAGGGATCTGGGCATTCCCGCAGGTAAGTCTCTGTATGACCATTATACACCTCCATCAGCGTTGTGCACACAGTCAGCTAACAGGCAGTGGGAGGAAGAAAGAAAAAAATCCTCATTACAGCAATTAGTGAAAACCCATCTCTGATATTAACTGAACAGTTCAACTAAAATGAGCATTTACTTTCTTTAGTCAATACCATTCAAGTACGAATTGCCTGTGTTCCTGGTCAAGAATGCTGCCCCCACTGAACATTGTAACTAAACTTTAGAATCCAAAAACTCTTTTTACTCCTTCCTTCAGGTTTTTTTTTATTCTAAACTTCAAATCTGCAAGTTCAGACTAAAACATCTTCTATTGCAAGATGAACGTGCCTGTAGTACGCCCAAACCATGAGTTATATTAACTTGTTTGATGCTAATTACAAAGGCATATATCATAGATTAATTCAGATGTCTGCAGAGCAACTGCTGCCTCAAACCAGAGCCAGCTATGAGGACAGGGCTCAGGCTACCCTGAGTTTTAAAGCTGTAGGGCCTTCAGAAATTTACTATTCCAGCAATTACATTTTGCATTTACAAAGTAATGTGAAATTTGTTTTGGTTTTACATCCATATTTTCACCTAGAAAAACTCTGAATGTACTGCTGTGACCTGTTCCTTAGACATACAGTAATTAGTGGTCTGCCCCGCACTCTAAACTATCTGCAAAAATAGAAGCATTACCTTATTGAGGACAGGCTTTGTGGAGAGAACATCATAAATTGCTGGTAAGGAGAGGTTCTGAAAGAAAATTATACACTGATGTTAAGGAACTATTAGTATAAACGCTGAAAAAAGTAACTTTTTAATGGCTCCATTACATAACAAGATACAGCTGTAAGAGCGCATGATACCCATACACCTTGAGATCAGAAGAAATGTAGGCTGCAAAAACTTGAGCAGACCAGATCTCAGTAGAGCATGGGACACTGGACTGTATTTGCTGTCTGACAGTGGGTGTTTGAATTTCACTGGTGTAAAACCACCCAGGAAACACTTTCAGTGTTTCCTGGGTGGTTTTACACCAGTGAAATTCAAACATACACCAGTCTTTCTCAAAGTATCTCCAGGTTTATCCCCTGCATATGCAGCTGCTGAAAATACTTGCAGAAAACCCACCTAGATGAAGAGAAAGCCCACAACTGGGGGGAAAAAAGAAAAAAAAAAAGAAAAAAAAAAAGAAAAAGCAGCATGTAAAGGGCCAGCTGGCCAAGAAGCTGAGACAGGTTACCACAAAACCGCCAGCCACTTCTGTCATTACAGCTGAGCTTGAAAATAACCTGAATGCTCTGCGTCAGGTCAGTACTGTAACGTGGGAGTTTCAAAACAGCAGGATATGACATATTTGGAGGATTTTTACCTCTTGTGTTGTCTGGTTCAGGCATTTCATTGCAGGTCCTCTACGGTTATCCAATACTAGTGGAGGCTTCCAGCGATCGTAGTTTGTTTCTAACACATACCACGTGCCTTTCTTGATATCAAGGCTGGAAAAGACATCTCGGTCTGTGTTTTGTTTGTCTAAATATATAGTAAGTACATCTATACACTATATACTATATACAGACATGTGGATTTTTTAGGCTTTTACTTCTTTACCATTTTTCAATGATGGTAAAGAAGTAAATTTTTGTACAACAGAAGTCACAAGAAATCGAGGACACAATTATTGGTGGAACCTGTACTCTTCTGGAAGGCTGAGCTGGGTGTCAGGTCAGGCATACTCACTCCCAGATATCCAGAGCAGCTGTCCTGGAACGAGTTATCACACACCCTTCTCCAGAATTTTTTCCACCAAGTATAAAGTAAGCTGGAGCCAGCAGTCTTGTTTTGGCCAGTTTGTCTTTTGCATCCTGGTAACTGTGGATAAAGTAGTGTTGGACTATTAAATGCTATAAATGGTTCAAGTACTGAAGAACAAGTTACACAGACCCAGGAAAAGTTTGGGTCGATACTAGCTTGGTCTTTCTTCCCCTTTCATGCACATATGAGGAGACAGGACCACAGTGAAAGAACACATTTAACCAAAGCATCTCTACTCATTTTGGATCTATAGTATGGTTGTTTAGAGGTGCTCTTTGTGCTTTTTCTACATTAAAACATGAATAAAACAATGATGACATACTGTGTCACATTCCACTGAAATAACTGCACGACAGCTTTGTTTCTGCTTACTTCCTATAACATACTATATACTTCCTGTAACACAATATCCAACTACCTGTCAGATTTGTTTTGATGCAGAATGCTGTTATGCTTTTAGATACCAACAGGTTCATTAGAAAAAAAAAAATCTGAGAAAAAAATTTGAGGGATCATGTGTGATGCCTTGGCCCCCGCTCCAGAGTACCAGCAAAACCAGAACAATTTAATGTTAGGCACACTAGGAAGGTGTCTGTATCACTGGATACGAAGCATACATCTACAGTATTCATGCTAGCTGAAAGCAAAGCAGGTTAAAGCAGTAGAATATTTAGAGGGAGGGGAAATACCTTGTAGCATTCTCTAATACTGTTCTGGTAAGAAAGCCCATCCACATGCCGTCTCTTCTACCAAGAAACCATTCAAAGATTCCTGCAAAATATCACTGGTTACACTAATTTGTTTTCAGATGGTTCACTCGTGCAATTACCACTTTCACAGCCTTTAAAACAAGCTGTGTTTTATCTTACTCTTCTGGTATTCACCATTTTTATTAAGGAGAATATTAATTATTTATTAAGGTAATTGGTATGCCCAAATTCTGGAAGACTTGTACAGAAATAATGAAAGAAATGAGCGTTACTCACCCACATAACCACCATCAAGACTGAAACGCTCATTCATTGTCAGTGTGAACAAGTTCTGAAAAGCATTAAACAAGGCAACCTTCATCCATTGCCAGTTCACTAGTACCAGTAATAAACAAGAGGCAGCACTGCAATTTAGATGCCAACTGAGCTTCTTGTTTGTTAGACTTTTCCCCTGTGAGTAACAGACTGCAAGATCAATCCCATGTAGAGAAGAACCTAATTTATCACTGCCTGAATAAGCAGAAACGATAATTCATAGTTTTCTGACCTGACAGAGCAATCAGCAAGGCGTGCTTCTATGCTAAGCAAGTCAGGCCAAGCCTGTGGCCATTTTTTCTTTTGGTCTGTGTTGCATCACTGAGTTACTAGTTTTCCTTTCCCTGCTGTATGTCACCTTCTTCTCAGACCTCTGCATACTATTCCAGTTTGAAGTTTTAAGTCCCAGTGCTAAGTACACCCTGATACGTTACTGGTATTCACATGGGCGTGCAGCTGCACTTGATTCAATCCATGCTACTTGCAACATGCAATTCAAACTCAAAGCCCCGTCCCTTCCAATTGTTTCTTTCAGAGAAAAATGGAATTCAGCTACACTCATATTCAGAATAGACTCTTCCCAATTTATTTGAGCAGAAGACAAAAATAAGCGGATACAATGGAGGGGTTTATTTAGGAATGCTCTACTACAAGAAGGGCCACCTATAACAGAGGATAAAGGGAGAGCATGTAGAAAAGGAGAAGCTGTGGAAAGCTGCAGACCCTGGTATAGTTCTGTACAGCTGGTTTTTAAGATGCAGATAACCCTCAGATTTTAGGTACCTATTAAACAAAAACCCAACCAGAAAATATTAAAATTTAGGAGTTCTTTTTCTACAAAGGTTTGGTTAAGAATTAAAATAGCACAAGTATGCTGTTTCACCTCTGGGATTACAGCAGTACCGATTAGCTAGCAAGAAACTCTAACCACTTGAGCCCTTTATAATCACTCCTGTTCATATTCAGAATTCAATGCTGTTTTGAAGAATTCTGTAAAGAGAAATATTTCATTTAGGCTATCTCCTTTCACAAGGAAGATTGCAGCACTGCTTTCTTTTATCTTTTTTCAAGTATCTATGCTGTGTACCAGAACAATTAAGAGATCATTTATTAAAAAAACAACCCAAGAATGCCTGAAGCATTCTTAACAAACTGACAAGGCCCCTTTCCCATACTTACTGGTTTGACTCCAGACACCATGCCTATGTATCCTGCAAAATTTGTAGACTTGAATACTGTTTTGTTGTTTCTCTGGAAGTCCAGGAGTACCACTAAAGGCTTCAGTTCCCGAGTTAAAGTCCAGGAGTTATTTTTAACATCCCACCTGCAGAATACAGTACATAATTTGAAACTTCCCTCTCTCAGTAGCTTTTAAAGTCTCCCTTCACAGCATGCAGGCCTGCTGTGTGCGATGCCTACCCTCTGATCTTACTCATGTCAGGCAACCAGTGCTCCACAGCTACCTGAGCAGCACCAGCAAGGAACAACTAAGAAGTCTAAACAGACAGGCAGGCAGTGAAAATAGCCAAGTTTTGTTTGAACTAAGAGCACATACAGTGCTTAGGATTAAACAGCACCACCATGACAGCTGGTTTGTTTTGAACACACATAACTTCTTTCTGCTCCTGATGGCAAAGAGAGCTGCAGGTACTGCCTCTGACACCAAACCTCAAATTCTTACTTTTCAAAGGCAGAAGAGAAACCACATACTACTGGATTTTCTCTACATGAAGGGAAGTCCCAAGTCGACTTTGTAAGATAAGCCAGACCAGTGTGTAGGCAAGAGGGTGATAAAGATCACTTAGCAGATCCTTACATTTTCTGAAAACAAACCAGGCTCTAGGAACAGCTTTGAAAGTTTCTTTAATTCAGGGAGCATGTTCACAGTATTTCTGACAAGTGAGAGAAGTTCAACACATGCCAAACCAAGGGATGGTGGAGTTACAGTTGACAACATGTGAGTTTTTGATAGGCAGGAGAGAATTTTAATGAACCTTTAAACTGAGCGTCATCTGGATGAGTGATGTTACAAAATATACTGGGATAATAAAAGCAAATGCTGAACTACCTGATCATGGGGTATGAAATGAGAACTAAAAGAGAATGCAGTGCTGGGCAACAAACTACAGTGTTTGTATCCAAATGAATGACAGTGTTAGATCAGTGGAATACAAATCACTGACTTCCAAGTGGAAATGATGAGTCATGGGAAGTCTCAGTAAAGTACAGTACAGTAACTAGGGGAAAAGTCTAAGAAAAGAAAAAATCATAAAAAAGCCTAGCCTCAATCTAATCTCCATTTCACTGCATACATTAAAATTGATGCTTGATGTAAATAACAAGACATACTGTGCCTCAGAGATAAGGTTACAGAGGCCATTCTTTGGTTTGAGACAGTTTAAACTGGAGCTGAGAAAAAAAACTTAGTAACACAACTGTTCTTGATGCACTTGGGGCAGTTTGACGTAAGATCAGCAGAATAATCCTTTTCATTTCAGCCTTTTCGCAAAACGCACAATGCAGAATTACTTGTCACAGTTTTAACAACATCCAGTTCATCAGTTAAGACTCAAAAATTGCATGTAGAAATTTCAAGCTCAGCTAGCTTTTTCTTTGGGTTAAAAAGAAAAAAAAAAGTCACAAGTTTAGGTACTTACCCTAGAAAGAGTCCAAAATCCAAGTTTCTGGCATGGTACAGTTTTCCTATACAACAACAAACAAACAAATAAATAAATAAGACTTTTTAAAGAAAGAGACAAATTTCAGCTCAGAAACACAAGAAATGACTAAGCAAGCAAATACCTGGGAAAGTAAGCAAGGAAAATACCATTTCTAGATGCCTTTTTCATAGAATAATGGTGGGGGTTTTTTGATCAGAGAAATGTTTTGCCATAACTGAGATCAATTAATCCTGCAGACTGCTGTCTATCTGAGCCTCAGACGCTTTCCACATTTCCTTAATGCAATGACAACACCTTGAGCTTCCTCTAAAAGTGAGACATTTGTAAGCTGTCTGAGAATCCCTTAGAAACTTCCTAAGCTGGAACTGATGTAGACAAAGGCTGCAGAACTGAGAAGGAGAATGAAAGTCTCCCTTCTTAAAAGAGACAACCCATTTTGTCAACCTCTAGCACCATACATAAGCAATAGACAGAAACAAGATGCAAAATCATGCACGGCACTGAGAGAGTTTCAGGTGTCTAGCTGGTGTTTCTTTCCCCTAAGAAAACAAACACCACCTACTAAAAAAACCCCAACCAACCAACCACAAAACAAAAACAAAAGATCCCCTAAACTGACAAACAAAAAATCCAACAAAACCAAACCCAAAACACCTTTGAAACTATTTCTGTCCTTTTTTTTTTAACCTAAGACACCTGTGATTTCTTATTCCCTTTTCAAGGAACACCTTTTTATTATTCTTGCTTTTAGTCTCTTTACTAGACCCTTCTGCCTGCAGCTGAGGAGGATTGTATTGTGTAATTGAGGTGGAACCTCTTCTATATAAAAGAAAACTATTAAAATTATTCTGGGTTACATTACCTGTGTTATCTTCCGCCACTATTGATGTACATACAGTAAAAATTTCATAAAAGATGTTAAAAATAACAATTTCCCCTAGAACAAAAAGAAACAAAGTTCAGTAGTTTGAAACTTTTGCCATGAACAGGAAAAAAATGGTTAGAAATAAGCATACTGCAAAGTTCAGTATCCTGTTGTATTTCTGTTCAGAATTCCTGTTTAAATCTTATTTGATCTTCGAAATAACTGGTTCAACAAAATCAAGAGATTTCTGAAAGGCAAATAGAACGATCAGAATCCCTTGGCCTTCTGCCTTACTATAAAGAAAGCTGACAGTCATTGCTACTTCCTCCTCTGGAAACCTCACAAGGAGCTAAAAAATCCACTTAAAAGAAGAAAGCTGCTCTATGTACCCCTACTCCCATATAAGAGCAGCTGCCTAGCACCAGGGGTAGTGCTCCTGTATGATGCAAGCAGTGGGAACAGGCCAACAGTCCTTCTCTGTCTCAATTCTGAAAGAATTCAGAGCTTACTTCTCACCTGGAATGGCATTCTTTTGCAGGAGGTGCAAAGGCAAGGCAGAAGGAAGTGGTAAGGATCACAAGGGAAAGAAATCACAGCATGAGACTGAGCTTGCCCCTTTGTATGTCAACAGCAGACACACAGATGAATGATGAGAATAAAGGATTCCCCCAAGTTCTGGTGCACAGCAGTTGAGACCTGCTCCAGTTCCCAAAACTTATGAGAGAGAAACTACAGCTCTACAGAGAGGTCCCAGCCAGATGAAAGGCTTATGTGATTTTATTCTGTTCTCTAAAATACTGTTTTTATTTAGTGTGAGACGCAATTTATTGCTTCACCTACTTAATTAATAATTTGTTAAGGTCTCAGATGCCTACAACTAACTGCAGACTGGTAAACATACTAATTCTAAACAACTCTGGATTCCTGGTTTTCCACTATGTCAATGAGTGTTGAAAACTATTACCCAAAGGAATCCCAGATGAATTTGCAATCCCCTGGAGTTCTTCATTGAAAGGATAAGGAAGTGTGGCGGTCAGATGAGCCTGAAAAGGAAAGTTTTGTATTGATGTATGTTTAAATTAACACTATTTTGTTACTCCCCAACAGGTACACCCTTCTCACAACTACTGAGTATTTAATTTCTCTGCAGCCAGTAGAACTTGAAGATGTTTGTAGAGTCCTTTGAAGACAAGTACATACTTAGGAAAAGTAAAAGCTATTTCTTATCAAAATACTGACGTGAGCAATGGAAACTAGCACAGTATCTCAGCAGCAACAGATGGAACAGAGTGAAGTGGGACTTGTATATATTAAAAGCTCAACTGGAACTTAGTTTAATGTCAGTGTTTACCGGCATCCCTAACTTTCCCACACTGGTATGACTACCTGCATGTGCTGCCTGTATGCCAACCCCACTCAGGCACACAGGGATATGCTGCAAATAAAGATGGGGAAGAGATCTGACCTTAAGCTGTGTCTACCGCTACACTGCTTTCCCCTGTCCTGATTCCATGCCAAAGCTTATTTTAATCTGAATTAGATGACGCATGGTCAAAGTTGTCCCTGTAATTAGACTGTTATTACAGTTTTCAAAACCTGATTTTATGCTAATGTTTAAAAGGAGTAGAACATTGCACAAAGAATTCCAGGGAAGTGTTCTCCTACATTAACTAAGTCAGTAGCACGTTTGCCTAGCATGACTAGTCCAAACTTCAAAAGATCTTGGAGAAAAATTAGAGGGGGAAGAGACACATTCATTTTTTGTTTGACGGTTTCAGAGTAATTCAGAGTTGACAAGATGGCGAAATTTCAGAGTGACTCTTTAAAACAGCATTACTGTTCTTTTCTGGAAGTGGAATTAAGAACTTGTAAATTAGGAACTTTTGAAGTTCTTAACTGCCAAATTTAGTAGCATTTTAATTCTGATAGTCAGAGCATACAGTAATAAAATAATTAAGCTGAAAATACTTACTATTTTGTTATCCACTATGTCAACAACTTTGCCGCTGGGGAAGAAGGTATTTGCTATATCTTTAATATTCTGGACCACAGTCTTCAGCTAAAAAGAACACGGGCTTTTACTGAATAGAAACTCTTAATCGTAAGAATTGCTAAAATATTAAGAGAACCCCTTCACAGACTTTTCAGAAAAACATTTTGTTGAGAAAATACTTATTTAAGTAAAGTGCTAAATGTGGTGTTCTTGGTGAGAAAAACACCTCCAAACCAACAACAGAATCACTCTTCAAGCTTTGCTCAAGTAACTTTCTAGATTAGTTCCAACATGTCCTTCTGCCAGAGAAAATGAATTATAGGAAACCCACCCTTATCTTGTGCTCCTTTGATCACATTTTAATACTCTGCACTGTTCTGTCTTTCAAAATGTTAATTACAAGCTCTTTGCTTAAGCACTGATATTTTCAAAGGTAAAAATACTCGACAAAGTTCTTATAAAAAGTACATGCTTTCCATTTGCGACACATGAATGGCCACAAATAACAGTTCCTTTCCATGTGATCTAACTCCAAAGTACACAAGAGATAAAACCTTTCAGAATTTAAGGTGCAACCTGCAGCTTCCAACACCCACTGGTTTAAATGAGACTTTAAAAATAAATATTAGCATTGTAAGGAGAATTTGTCTGGCTTTCAGAGTTGAAAGCTCAAGGTCGGCAGAGGTATAGCAAAAAGCCCTGGCCTTGTCTGAGAAACAAATTATTACTGAATTGAATTTTTAGCAATCTTCAGAAGAACAGCTGTTTTAAGTAGTTTGAAATAGAATCAAGTCTATAAAAAAATATTTGTGCTGTGTAAACACCAGTGCTACAACCAGCATCCCTGAAAAGGGCAGGAAGTTCTTAATTTCCCCCTTGTCATTTCACCATCTCATGCAGTGTTTTAAGAGAAGCAGGGAGGTGCAGAGGAGAAGGGATGCTGGCTCAGTTTCACTTCAGTTTACTGAGGCTGTTCCTTTGGTGTATTCCTCCCCTTCATCCTGCACTGCTTCATCACTAAGGAGATTTGATAAATCAAATGGCACACACTTGCTCTATGGCACAATGTTTTTTGTTCCTCTACATCCCAAACATCGGTGCCTCTACATTTGATGCTGCTAGATCAAGTGTTGAATGGAAAAAAGAAAATTTACTCAAGCATTATTTTAGGCTAGAATCATATTAAAAAAGTCAACTCAAAATATTATCCTTTTCATATAGTTTTAGCACCTGTATTCCTTTCCAAAACTTTTCTCAAAATAAAAGGCCATGTGCTAGCTTTACACCTGCTAAGCTTCAAACAAGCTCTGCATATCCTACCTCTGTCTTTTTGTCCTGCATCAAGTTATCCCATCTTTTGCTGGGAGGTAAATCGAGATTTATGACATATGTGGGTATATTCCCTTTGAACCTGAAAGAAAAACACCAGAGATCAAATTTAAAGAAGGCTCTGAAAAAAACATTTGACAAAATAGGTGCTTCCCACCCGTAACAAGCATTTTCTAGATCTGCAACAGGAACGAGTTTCAAGAAGAAACCCTGTTCAGACTTGCAAATCACGACTTCTGTAATTTGCTAGACAAGTTGAATCAGATTACTTACGTTGGTCCAGAAGGAGGGTACATTTTACTCCTGCACTCTTCTCCATACTGTAAAGACAGTGAAACATTACTCTTTAGCTTCTTTGTTAAAACACTATTATTCTAGCAGACTTAATTTTGAATTAAACCTTTAGGACTAATCAGTTCATTCAAAATCTTGGGACTTTGGAAAGGGTGCAGAGGAGAATAGTAGAGGTAGGGACAAGCAGCAACTTCCCCATGCTGTCTGACAGACCTTCAGACAACTTGCCTAATGTAGTCCAGGGCAAGCACAAGTTCATGGTAAAGATACAAACCCACTTTTACTCAGCGTGATTTAAAGAAGAGCACTTCAAAAGCATATTCTTTACACAAGTTCAGAAAACTGAAATCTCAGTATGGACCAGTTTGTTCTGTCTTTCCAACTCATCATCCCATTTTACAGCATCATTCATAATTATGTTTAGTGTGAAGTTTCACTGTGTAGCTGGGGTAGGGAAAGCACACTGAGCTTTGGGCATATTACTCAGCTGGTGGAATGAGCTAAACTGCAGGATTTTTGATTTAGTGTGGAAAATGCTGCTGAAGTGGTGCTAAACATTATGAGAGGTGCATTTCAGGAATATAACTAAAAGATAGTTACCATCATTACTGCAAGCATGGCTAGTTACAAATGAAAGCTCGAGGACTATATTAGGTGTACTCAAAGTGAATGCAAGGGTGTTTTCCCATCATTAACATAAAGCATGCATATAAATACATAAACATATGCATATATACGCCACAGTGATAACTGCATGTTTTACCCAGTGAAATACAATCAATTGCCTGCTAGGTGCCTGTACTTCTGCTTCAAGACAGTTGAGAATAGACCAAATTTGGTCCCTAAGCTATCTGAGAAGTTCAGTAAGCTCCTTAAAGCACAATATGTCCCACTAAATAAAAACCAAAGGTACATGTGCTGTTTTGGGAGTCCACACAAAGGTTCTCAAAGCAAAGGGTTTAAGAGACAGAACAGAAACACAAACATGCAGGAATCCTTCCACCACTTCCCTTCCTCCCTACCCTTCATTTCAAATACTTATTTGGTTGTATTAATTAATTACTTTATGAGTGTGTCCTTATAATGCATTCTGGCTCCAATGAAAACTGAGACAAGATCTCCAGCGCCGACCTAACTGAACAAACTAAACTGGAACAAGCTAAATAATGTCCATGTTCTCTTTGGTCTAATCCCATTATCTGGTTTTAATGCATTAATATAGAAAACACAATGTCTTACACAATGCCACAGACTTTAAACACTGGCCTAATTTGTTACAACTGGAAACAGCAATTCTAAATTGGGATTGCTTTTTGTGTGTTATCATGTGCTTTCTCTTTGTATTGTTTCCAGCTGCTGGGAGAAAGCATGAAATGAATTTTGGCTTTCCAAGACGTGAGACGAAGGTATAGGACCAGCAGCAAAGTGTTTCCTAGATTTCACTGCAGTGCTGCTGTAGCCTTTGCCAAGCTGGAACAAAAGGTCAAAAGCAAAAGGCCATTTCATTTTCAAAATGAAGAAGTGTCAAAACAAGGAGGGTAGGGAAGGATATCAGATGACTAATTAGGCAACAAAAGTCACAGGCTTTGTACAAAGCCAGACAAATGCTTAACAGTATTGATGCAGTTGTCTTGTGAAATTTTCCATCCTGCAATACTAAAATCAATCCAAAAAAGTGACATTACACATGCATCCTACTGCAATGGGTGCACAGATCTGGACCTTCAGGAAAAAGCTGCTCTCAAAAATATGCTTCTTGACAGATAATACCTGCAACAAAAAATTATCTAAAATGGATGAAAGTTCAGTTAATCTGTCAGTAAAGCCCATGCACACATGGAGGAAACAGCGGCAACCATGTAAACTGATTTCAGAGGACTGCAGGTGATGCTCCTGGTGCTGTCACCTGTGCTAACACTCCTAAATGTGACATAATGTCACTTCTGACACTTCTTCCTGAGACTTTAATCCTGCATTTGCAGCTATTTTTATCTTCCCAGCCCTTTGCAACCTAAGCCACAAAAGAGGTGAAGAAAGAGACAGTTAAAGGGGGAGATAACAGAAAATGTTTCCTCCTCACACGCAGTAATTTTAGATTCCTCATCTGCCTATGGATAAAGCAAGCTAAAGGAACCAATAATTCCTGAAACAACACATACATGTTCCAAAACTGCTTGATTTTAGGTATCTGAAGAAAGTCAAGATTATTAGTAGTTTCTTTAGGTAAACTAATATATCATGGAATCATAGAATATCCTGAGTTGGAAGGGACCCACAAAAATTATCAAGTCCAACTCCTGGCTCTGTGCAAGACACCCCAAGAATCCCACCATGCGCCTGAGAGCATTGTCCAAACGCTTCGTGAGCTCTGTCAGGCCTGGTGCTGTGACCACTTCCCTGGGGAGCCTGTTCCAGTGCCCAGCCACCCTCTGGGTCAAGAACGTCTTTCGACTATCCAACCTAAACCAGCCCTGACACAACGTCAGGCCATTCCCTCGGGTCCTGTCACTGGTCACCACAGAGAAGAGATCAGTGCCTGACCCTCCTCTTCCCCTTGTGAGGAAGTTGTGGAGTGTGATGAAGTCTGCCCTCAGTCTCCTCCAGGCTTAACAAGCCAAGTGATCTCAGCCGCTCCTTGCATGACTTCCCATGGAACATAAGCAGAAACTTAAAATGACAACCAGAAAAGTAGGAGTGTTTTGGCTGCTGTTTTTCACACAAAGTTTTAACAAGGAACAAAAAGTTGTTCCCTTCTGCAATCAGCTAAAGAGTAACTGTAAATCTTTCTGATAAGGTAAAAAGAAAAAAAGACACCGAAAGGATTTTCTTGCATTAACAGAAAAAACCATCAAGCACTTTTTATAAGCAGAATGAAATAAGGAGCTATGAAGTTACTGCTGTGGTCAGCGAGATTCTCCTCTCTGCAGAGGCTTTACACCAGAGAAGGAACAATAAATGCTGTCCAAGAGAAGAAGGAACATCCTTCCAGCATGACAGAATTGCTGTCACTTTCCAACGTGACAAGCCAGAGGTGGTCCCCTAGAAAAAGTCAGCAGAGGCTGGCTCCAAACATGAGGTTTTCACTATAAATTTGCTTTTCAAACATGTATTGAACCTCCTAGGAGGAATACAGCTATTCATGAATGGCGACAATGCATTTTTTGTTTTGTTTGGGCTTTGTTTGCTTTTTTAAAAAGAACCCCACCTCGTGTTGCCAGTTGGTTGCATATTTTCATTATCTGATGTACTGCTTACTTTCAAACTTGGATGTACATAATGAGGCAAAACCAGACGTGTGGCAGCATAGAATTAAAACACTAAAAGGAAGATAACAGAGTGGAGGAGAAAGAGAACATGATTTGGGGAAAGATGGAAATAAAAAGAAAAAAATGGAAGTAGCACAAAAGGTTTATATTACCAAAAAAAATTGAGTGGAACAGGAACAAAATAGCTAGAAAACTGTTGAGATGAACTCCTAACTAGGAAGAAAAAAATCAAGCAATAACAGTTTTTAATCACTGCAGTAAAGAAAATTAATACATGGTTTAATGACTGCTGAGAAAATATTTTGACACCTAGCTCAATTTCATTAATATGAAATAGACAGAATGTCGCTTTTCCAGTCTAAAGAATGCAAGCACTTTTTTAATTACCCTCCAAAATATTTTTGAGGTGGACCATCTCTGGCATCCTTCCTTAACATTCAGTGTTTCTGATCTTCATATGTAAAAATAAATACAAAATTACCTCTTTGAGTTATTAAATACAATTCCATAGTTTAAGGACATTGCATTCAGTCTCTTTCAGTCAATCTGTTATATTCAGCATCTTTTGGTCTATGAACTCTGTGGCCTAACACATTCTTCTCTCGGCTCCTCTTCTCTCACAGGATGATGCCAAAGCAGCACTCTTGTTGCACTGCAGCAGTTCCAAAGCTGTTCACAGAGTTTAAGAGCGCTCTTGCAGCTCTGAAGGAATGGTGACCAAGCCAATCTAAATTGCAGTTTGGACAAAAAGTTCAGTATGGTTGAGGGGGCCTCCCTGAAAGCTAAAGGGACTGACAGTCTGCACCACTGAGGTGCAATTCAAAACATTTAGCTTCCATGTCCTCTGTTAATGAAAAGAACCCCAAAAGCTGTATGCTGGAAGAAAACAATTGTTTATTCTTCAGCAAATGATGCAAGCCAGTATGACAAACAAAAATAAAATATCCAAGCCTGATATCTGGCAGCACAGCAGCACAACTTGCAACTTGCACACAGAGTGGATTAGATGCAAGTGCAGTCAAATGCAAAAATCAAGCTCTAATGACACGACTTTGCTGATAGCTGGCATTTTTTCCTAGCACTCCATAGCCCAGGATACTTTTGGCTAAAATTCTGAAGGTGTTTTAAGCTGGGGCTGGCTTATAGTATTGGGAAGCTTCTCTGAGATGGGTGGGACGGGACAGAAAGGAGAGAGGAGAGAGAGAAGAAGCGAAAGGAGAGAAGAGAGCCCAGTTCTGTGTAGTCAGGAGGCTAAGGGAACATGGGTCATGCAGATGTCTACAGTCCTTTTCTGCAGTTCTCCCCTCTCACAAATTCCACGCTCATTTTCCCAAAATCAGTATCATTTGCTAGGAAAAGTCTTAAAGCAAAATATTTTAAAATAGATTGCAAAATATTATTTTGAAATCCAGAGATATTTAAAACCTGTCCTCTTCAGAGAGGACGAGGAGATTCAGGAACTGAAGAGATGAAAGACTGCTTCGCTACTTCAGGAATAAAAAACACACCAGGAAGCAACAGCACCTGTTTACATACCCAGAGGATGGAAGCCAGCCTGTAACTACCAAGTAACTACCTCTGCCCCATCCCAATTTCACAATTCCGCCAAAAGTTAAACATTTCACTTATTCAGTTTAAAAAACCCCCAAACAACAAAAGAGCCGAAAGAAGAAGAAACGACATCCCCAGCCCGCCTACTCTACACTTCTCCCCTTGGGTGAGCTCCAGCAAATACCCTCAGCAGATTCCAAGGTGTCCGTACTTCCAGCAAGCCCGTCTTAACTTTCCTTCGGGAAATCGCCGCTTTGCTGTAACAGGGCGACACTGACCTTACAGACGCGCATGAAACCGGGCGCAGGAGCGAGCAAGGGCTTGCAGCACACACCCGTGGCACAGCCCGTCCCGGCCGCGCCGCAGGAGCCACCTGGAGGCTGCCGCGCCCGTGGGGCAGCGGGACACCCCGCACATCCACACGCGCGGGGCCGGGGGGCTCGCTCGGCCTCGGGCGTGGGGAAGAGCGGCCGTATCCCCCCCGCCATCCCCCGGAGAGAGCTGGGGGCGATCCCACCCACCGCGCCGCCCCGGCTCCCTTCCCGCCCCAGGCTCACCGGGTCCGGCGCCCAGGAGAGCTGCGCCAGGACGAGCAGCGCGGCGGGCACCAGCAGCGCCCGGCCCCAGCCCGCCATCCTCCTTCCTGCCTGCCCGGCCCGGTTCCCTGAGCGCTTCCCGGAGCCGCAGCCACATGACACCGCCCCGCCCGGCAGGGACGGGGCCCGCCCCTCCATCTGCGACAGCCGCGGCGCCGCCGCTCGGCCACGGGAGGGGAGCTCCGCACGGGGAAACACCAAGTGAAATCGCCTCTCCTCGGAAACACTTAAGAGCAAACCGGTGGCACCAGTTTTCACTTCGCTGGGATTTTTAATTAACTCTGTGTCCTTGGGAAGATTTCAGGCAGGCTTCGTGGTAAAGGAGATGCCAGGCGTGCACTTTCTTTAGGAAGACTTTTCTTGTATCTTGCTGCTTAGGAGTGAAGGAAACAGGCAACGGGGCAGACTAATGAGAAATACAGGGCATGAGATGAATCCAGCCATAAGCACCTTGCCTGTTATTTGTTCATTACTATACATAAATGGTATCTATTTCATAGAATCATAGAATGGTTTGGGTTGGAAGGAACCCTAAAGATCATCTAGTTCCAACCTCCCTGTCTTGGGCAAGGACACGACCCATTAGATCAGGTTATTGTAATATTTGTTGTAATATCAAGTACAAGTCAGCAGCCAAATAAAATGCATACTCCAAGTAACTTACAATAAAAGGTATCATTTTAGTGGGAGCAAATAAACATTTAATGACTGTATACATTAGCAACAGCTGTGGGAAGCACTATGACAAAATACTCAAAACCTTCCAGGCTGCCTGTGTTTTAGCTTGTGTCATGTGCTTTACGTAGTGACCAAGATGTGTCATGTGTTCTTAGGCACACAGAAAAAACTGATATAGTCTTTAATGACTTAATTGCCTGTGCAATTAACTGTCTTACAAAACAAACCGGGGGTGGCAGGAAAAAGAAGTCCTTGGCAGAAGGTTTGACTGGAAAGCTGCAAGGAACTGCAGAAATTAAGAAACAGGAAAGGATAAAAGGAATGTATTGTAATGTGGGAAAGCCTTTGGGTCAAGGGAGGGAATGCAAGTGTGTAGGAAGGAGCCAGCTCAGAGCATAAGCTGGGAAATTGCACAGAGCTTTGGGTAGAAAAGCATTACGCACTGCTGAAAGAAGATAGAGAACCAATCTATGGATTTAAAAATAAGGAAAATTACAGCATAACAGGATAAACCTTGAGATTTTCATGGGTGTGTTCTTTCAAAAATAGGAAATCAGGCAGTTTTTATAGGATCTGGAAAATATTTTCAGTTGAAAACAAATACATATAAGACAAAAATCCTGTATTTTCTTGCAGATATCTGAAGATACTATTATGGACTATAGTAAAGAGTGATTAAGTTGGTCTTGTTATATTCTAAACATCTGCAGCCCCATTTGCTCATCTTTTATTTCTGGAGTAGACAGCTTTTAGGGACTTTACTATCTTTGTCTAGATGTTTTATCATCTTCAGTACATTTTTTTCGCAGTACAAAATTAATTATGACTTTGGAAAATGAAAAACTCTTTCCAAATCCTCTGAAGACAAAAGAATACCATTGTCACATTACACATTCACAGCATACACATTCAAAGCCTCTTTGTGCTTCTGCTTTAGTTCTTCCACTAGTAAAGAAACTCTCAGTTTAAGGAATAGTTAACATCTTCCAGTACCCATGTTTCTCTGCCTGTGGCTGTTCTGCTCCATTCCTATCAGAATGTCTTCTCTCTTGAGGCCCCTCCAATACTTTGGACCCTCCATTTTGTTGTCTAGGTTTCTTCTGGCTGCCTTCAAAAGTCTGAGTTAAGTCAGAAGAAAAAAGCTTCTTAAGATGTGCAGTTAACTCGCTAACTGTACTAAGACAGCTGGTGTCACTCATACCTAGAACTTATGTCCACCCTTCTGCTTTCTCATACCTCTCCAGATCTCTTCCTTCCTCCAGAAGCAGAGGCTGTACAAATTACTTCCCTTTTCTGTTTTAGTTAAAGCTCCTTGTGCTAACAGTACTGCCAGGACACATCTCCAAGATGACTCCATGAATATCTCCAATGGGAAAAGATCCCAATGGCCTCCTTATAGCATCAGTTAAATACACATACGAATCTTCATTGTTCTGTCATACCTTTGATTTAATTTTTCTGGGATCAGACTTCCAGTGAATTCCCCAGATGACTGTTTCTGTGTATCTCGGAACATGTTTTAGCTTGAATCTAGTATACATTAGTTCCAAAACAGAAGGCAACCCCACTGCTACTATAATATCCTTATTCCCTGTAAGGCTGTTAGTCCCTTGCCAATTCTAGTACTTCCTCCTCTACTTAGGGCAGCCTCATTTCATTTGCTCTGCCATTTCTTTTTGCTTCACTTATTCCTAGCCCTGTAACCAAGATACCTCTCAGTTCTGTTTTTCCTTTACTAGCACTTACAGCACCTGCCCCCTGCATCTCCTATTTACACTGAAATGAAATGGAAAGTTCCCTTACAGGGGTAATTCTCAGGCTCTTATTCAGCTGCTGAGTACTCCTTTCAGCACTCTTCTCACCAGCACAGAGCAGATTTCTGCTTCCAGATGTATCCATATTTGAAGTAATCATCTTTGTAAGTTCCACCAGACAAGTTTTTATTCAAAGAGTAGATTCTTGAAAGAAAAACAGATGCTGTAATATCAATCTACTTCAACCATCAACATTCACTTCAGATGTATTTAAGATTCACAGTGATTGTGGATCACTCACACCTGCAATGAACTGTCCAATAAACAGTCACTCTGGCCTGCAGCCTGTTCCTTGCAGTGCTGCCTCCTGCTCAGTGTTTCTGGGAGTAGTTTTGGCACTAGGCAACTTCCAGGTCCGCGATGTTGTAATGGTTGTTATGTCAGGTTACCTACGTATCTGGGGAGGGACATGTAGCGTGGTACCTACAACAAGATCTAGTCAATGAGCCCTAATCCTCAGTCCTAAGCCAAACTAAGAAGCTCTGGAGAAATTTTTTTTTTTTTTTTTTTTTTAATCTGATAGGACAGCTCACAGCTATGCTGCATTTTCATCCAAAAAATTCCTCAGACTGGCCAGGAACATTTGCCAACAATCATCTATTTATTTCTAGCTTTTAGCCTTCTCCCCATAAATTCTGTACTCACACCTCTGTCAGACCTGAGCATGTGCAGTGTGTCTTTTCCAACAATACCTTTACTCACTGCGGAAAAGACAACATAGCCCTCTTCTTTACATTAAGTCACAGAGCATATGGACACACGCAGCCATTGAAAAGCCCCTAAGCTACATATACAATCAGTTCATGTACCTGACCCTTTCTGCTATTGATAAAAAGCTATGCCTACATGGCTCACCCAGTAACAGGGTGTTGATTTTTATTTGAGGGCAATCAAGTTACATACAGAGTTCCCGGTAAAAACCAACTATTCTCCCTCAAGATCACTAAAAGCCAGGGAGCTTTCTCTCTGGACTAAATCAGTGTACAGTCTGTCTCCCAGGGCTTGAGGTATATGGCAAACAGCTTGCCATTTTTGTTGAATTTCTTGAATTTTTCTTCCCTTAATACAAGTCAAATATGCACAAGTGATACAGTTAATAAGATTTTATAACTGAGTTATCAATATGTGAGAAAATTTTAATATAATTCTGAAGATACTTAAGAAATGCCTTAAATAAAAAAAAATTATAAAATATTTTACTCTTGTTTTCAATTTGACCCTGTCAAAGATGCAGAAGAAAATGGACCAGCTGGATGTCACTTGCAGTATCTGTCCGCTTTCACTTTTGCTCTCCTATATGAAAAGAGTGAATGAAAGAAGAGTTAGATTAAGACCAAATACAATTACACCTGGGTGTTTTAGCTGTCTCAAAACATTAATAGTAGTCCAGGATTGTTCTCGCAATACTCCAATTATCAGAAATAGTTTTTTGCATTCCACCCACTGAATTAATGCAAATATTTATACCATATAATGGTACGAAAGGCTTTAAAAATTCAAGAGTTTCTAAAGCCTTGGTTCAGAGAGAAAAAAATAAATATTCCCACTAGATAACACAAAGATAGTCTCAATAAATGCTATTTCTCTTTAAAATGCAACTTCTGTCTCTCCAAAATGTTCTGGGGCCATAGGTATTGAAAAATGTTAAAAAGTAGCTTAATTTTTAGGATTAAAAAGATTAATCGCTCAACAATTCTGCAGTAAACACACTGAACCACCTAAATCAATTTACAGGTAAATCCAAACCTGCTAACTTCAGCTAAAGAAGGGAAAATTCAGATTAGAAAAAAAAAAACTAAAAAAAAAAGGCAATGCCAGAACTCAGGCACAACACTCACCAGAGAAGAATTCCAGGCTCAACAACCCGCCTGGAATCTAGCCCTCTTTTGTACCCCAGGTTTATTGTAATTCCATCTCCCAGTAGATTTTTTTTAATCAGTACATTATTTCTGGTATTTCGAAGTACCTGTCAAGCAGCATTTCATGAAAAGTGCCTTCTTTCCTGGCTTTTCTTAGAGCTTTTGTGTCTTCTTTGCTTATTTTAAGTTTTTTGTCTTGAAAACTTTGGAATTTCTTACTGTAAGGGGGAGAAAACAAATAAAAAGGGAAATGTCTTTAAAATTTTGTGTTTCAATAAAACAACAGTGATAAGAGTCTTAGTTTCTATTATGCAGCTGACAACTGGTCTAATAAAATCCAGCAAATCATCCCAGTACTACAGTTGCACTAAGGCTTCTGTAGGTGAAAACTAATTTGTCTCCCAGGGCTTGAGGTATATGGCAAACAGCTTGCCATTTTGTTGAATTTCTTGAATTTTTCTTCCCTTAATACAAGTCAAATATGCACAAGTGATACAGTTAATAAGATTTTATAACTGAGTTATCAATATGTGAGAAAATTTTAATATAATTCTGAAGATACTTAAGAAATGCCTTAAATAAAAAAAAAAATTATAAAATATTTTACTCTTGTTTTCAATTTGACCCTGTCAAAGATGCAGAAGAAAATGGACCAGCTGGATGTCACTTGCAGTATCTGTCCGCTTTCACTTTTGCTCTCCTATATGAAAAGAGTGAATGAAAGAAGATTTAGATTAAGACCAAATACAATTACACCTGGGTGTTTTAGCTGTCTCAAAACATTAATAGTAGCCCAGGATTGTTCTCGCACCACTCCAATTATCAGAAATAGTTTTTTGCATTCCACCCACTGAATTAATGCAAATATTTATACCATATAATGGTACAAAAGGCTTTAAAAATTCAAGAGTTTCTAAAGCCTCGGTTCAGAGAGAAAAAAAATAAATATTCCCACTAGATAACACAAAGATAGTCTCAATAAATGCTATTTCTCTTTAAAATGCAACTTCTGTCTCTCCAAAATGTTCTGGGGCCATAGGTATTGAAAAATGTTAAAAAGTAGCTTAATTTTTAGGATTAAAAAGATTAATCGCTCAACAATTCTGCAATAAACACACTGAACCATCTGAATCAATTTACAGGTAAATCCAAACCTGCTAACTTCAGCTAAAGAAGGGAAAATTCAGATTAGGAAAAAAAAAAAAAAAAAAAAAAAGGCAATGCCAGAACTCAGGCACAACACTCACCAGAGAAGAATTCCAGGCTCAACAACCCGCCTGGAATCTAGCCCTCTTTTGTACCCCAGGTTTATTGTAATTCCATCTCCCAGTAGTTTTTTTTAATCAGTACATTATTTCTGGTATTTCGAAGTACCTGTCAAGCAGCATTTCATGAAAAGTGCCTTCTTTCCTGGCTTTTCTTAGAGCTTTTGTGTCTTCTTTGCTTATTTTAAGTTTTTTGTCTTGAAAACTTTGGAATTTCTTTCTGTAAGGGGGAGAAAACAAATAAAAAGGGAAATGTCTTTAAAATTTTGTGTTTCAATAAAACAACAGTGATAGGAGTCTTAGTTTCTATTATGCAGCTGACAACTAGTCTAATAAAATCCAGCAAATCATCCCAGTACTACAGTTGCACTAAGGCTTCTGTAGGTGAAAACTAATTTTTTTTTTTTTTTTTTGGCAGTCTAAATAGGAATGAGCCCCTACGTGGTCATGAATTCTAAAGAGCCCCTTCTTCAACTACTAGCATAAGAAATCAGGGAACAAAAGTGTATTGGATGTAGGTTGCAAGGTGCTGACAGTGGGGGATCTGCAGGGAGTTTTCCCTGTGAGAAAAGGCCAGGAGCTGCCCTGTGCTGTACAGAGCTGGCTCTACAACACACCCACTAGAGGACACAGCCAAGTCCCATCAGCAAAGCTAATGGCACCTCTATGAAAACGTATTTAAGAAAGGGCAAAATGACACACAGGCAGAGGAAACAGAAAAAAATAAACAAACCAGAAGTGCAAAATGGCAGTGTAAACATCTGTCCCAGTTTAAATGAGACAAGGGTCTTTTGCTGAGGATGAATTAGGAGGAAAAGACCCAAACTTCTCTTTCCAAACAATTATAAATCCAAAATTAAGAGGCTCCAATTGAAGGAAAACAAATTATGGAAAAGGGAAAATAACAGCCCTTTATTAAAAGGTATGTGTGTATTAACAGGAACACGAAAAAAAAACTCAAGTAAAATAACTAAGTAATACTCCTATACCCACCAATAATCCCCTTCAAGAACAAAACTGATAAACCGGCAAAAAAAGAAATAGTTCAATTTCTTGCACCCTTTGGTGCTGTTCCAACCACAGTCAGCAGGGGGCGCCGTCGGGTCACTGGAGATGCAAAATTTGTAATGTCCTGTACCATTCACCAGGTGGCGCTGTTGGGTCACTGAAGGTGTAAAAAACTTGTAGTGTCCTATTATAGTCACCAGGTGGCGCTGTTGGATCACTGAAGGAGTTGAACTTGTAATGTCCAGTGCCCGTCACCAGGTGGCGCTGTTGGATCCTTGGCTGCCACCGGGGGAGGGGAGGGGGAACAACAGCAATAAAACAGAAAGTTCTCCCAATGGAAGAAAACTCACAAACTTCAGCTGATTAGGGTCCGTTGTAAGCAGAGCTTGTAGTCAGCCAGAGGTGAGCCAAGAGCAGCCGCCAGAAACTCCCCTCCGACAGGAAAAGAAACAAAGGAGCCCGGCAGTGTCTGCAGCCCGCAGCAGCCTCTCACCCCGGCAGTGCGAGAGAGAGAGTCTCCTCCCCCCCCAGCCTCCACCCCCTTCCAGTCACACACCAGCCAACTCCCCCCTTCGTTGTCAAGGAGACAAATCTCCATCGTTAAGGGCTCCGGGTGATTCTTTTGTTCAACTAAAATGGCCCATCACAGAGCACACACACGGGCAGGAGGAAAGGAAAGAAAAATTCTTTGCTAAAAATACGAACTATGACAACATCAAGGACAGAGAAGAAGAGGGAGGAGATGCTTCAGGCACTGGAGCAAATATCTTTCAGTCCATGGATAAGACCGTGACAGAACAGGGGAAAAGTGGAAAAGGAAAGGAAGTGGCTGAAAGAAACCACTGTGTATTGACCCATATCCCATCCTGCTTTGGGGAACAAGTAGAGGAATCTGGAGTGAGGGGGATCTTGGGAGATGGGGAAGGAAAGGTGGTATTTTTAAATTTTGTCTTTTTTAGTATCTGAATCCATTTAGCAGGCAACAAATTTAAGTAATTTTTCAGTGTTGAGTCTGTTGCCTGTGACAGCATCTGCTACATGATCTCCCTGTCTTAATCTCAACCCATGAGCTTTCTCCTATTTTCTTCCCTTGTCCTGCTGAGGGAAAAGCAAGTGAAAGGCTGGGTGGGAGTTTGGCCCTTTCACCAAAGATGGCCCCAAAGAGAAGTGAAAAAAGGTACTTGAGCCTATTACCAGCTCAAAAGTACGTACACATAATTGATTTCACACTGTTTAACGTTTCCTTTGTCTTCTTGTGGAACTTCATCTTTCTTCTTAGCTTCTCTTTCAGCACAAGTACGAATCTAGTAATTGAGAAAAAAAAACAAAACAAAAAACACCTATATTTTTAAAATCGTAAGCTACAGGTTAAAGATGACAACACATCCTTCATGACAGAATGAGAGTCACAGTGACTTTTCAAATTCACAGCTTTCTAACCGGTTAACTAGACTCTACTGCAATCAAAGCAAGAGCTGCCCAAAATATGGGGAATATTAAGAGTAATCCTTTATACTACTGTAAGACATAATTGCCTGCATCTCAAAGGAGCACCATTACAGTTCTTAGTTTTGGCAGAGGCAATTGAGAGACAGATGTAAAGATATTATTGCTCTGACTAGTAGACACCTGTCTCTATGTGGAGAGACACATATATTTTCCATGTTTAAATAAAATCAAGATAGTCTTTCTAGATTCTCCTAAAAGATCTCCCCTTCTGGTAAACTCTTCTCTGTCCCTGATTCAGTCATAATTCA
This sequence comes from Myiozetetes cayanensis, assembly GCF_022539395.1. Classification (NCBI taxonomy): domain Eukaryota; kingdom Metazoa; phylum Chordata; class Aves; order Passeriformes; family Tyrannidae; genus Myiozetetes; species Myiozetetes cayanensis. The sequence goes on from NW_026087964.1 coordinate 27,405,330, forward strand.
TCTCTTCCATGCCAAGCTAATTACAACTACCTGGAATAGGTAGTCAGTCATAGACTGTCTTGCCCTTTAACATCTTGCCCTTCTGGAGTGGTAAAATATCTTTCTATCTCTACTGGAAGTACTTAGAATTTATGCAGCCTTGGTGCTCGTTTACCTTTCTTGTGGCCAAATCACTTGACAACTTACAGAAAGCAATTATAACTGTATTAACAGTAGTAAATTGTAGCACACAGACACCTGTTTGTTTGACTGTCCCTCCCAAACCTGTATTAATTGTAGAAGTTAAGAGATTACCTTTATCATTTCTTCTTCCCCTGCAGTTTTGCTTTTGGCTTCTATATCTCCCTCTTCGTTACATCTAATAAAACGGCTGTTTGCTGCTAGTAACGCCATTTTCTTCTGCAGAAATAACATCCCACGTTGTTAGAATAATGAGATTGCATATAATCCTTGATTCATAACATTTATCCTGTACAATGCATCAAAAGTCTCTGTAAATGTGTTTTATTCTTTTATGCATGGGTACTTCAATAGCTAGCCAGCAGACTTGCTGGCTCCTCCATTCTTAAAGTGCTTATAGCTGCCAAAATGCAGTAACGTGAAATATTTTAAGAACTTCCCATTATAGCAAATGCACTGCAGTTGGGAAAACATAATATTAAAAACTACAATATGAAAGACACTGCAAAGTAGTTTTACTTCACAGACAAAAAATATCAACATAGATTAACTCAAAATACAGTCAAACATTAAGAACTTTTCCAAATAGCTTACATCTTGGAAGACAGGTTCCCACTGCTCTCTTGATCCTATTGCATCAGAACGTCCAACAACGAGTCCATCTGAATTTATACCAAGATATTTGCCATAACCAGATTTCAGAGCAATCCTCCAAAAGAAGATGCAGGAAAAAATATAGAATGTTTTTAATTTATGCAATTCCCAACATCCAAGATATCACAAACACATTTATTATTAGATGATGTATTTAAAGAGAGTATTAAAACATGTACTCACACAAAAAACCAAAGATAAGTATTAAAACTTGAAACATTGTTAAAGGAATTACCTTGTATCAGACAACTTTACTGCTGTAAACTGCTCAGGAGGACTAGGGCCTTCATCATCTGAGGAATGAATTTTCCATTAGTTAAGTATGAAGTATTAAACATAAAATATTTTAGCCTATTAATACTGCAGTTTCAAAAAGAATTAAACATTGACCATTGCTAAACACTATGGAAAGTATTTATTTCTTTAAAAATTCTTTTTTTGAGTATTCACAGTTAAAAGAGCAATGCAGGTGTTCATTTATGTTCATAAATTTAGAGTGCTTAAAACAAGACACAAAATTAAGATGATCCTTGCATAAATAAATTTGCAGTTGAGAACGTTTTGTAATTCTCCTGGTATCTTTGAAAACCTTAACCTCCTTGTAATGTGACTTTTTTCTTAACAAAATGCATTATGCTTCAAGCTACTGTAACTCAGCTCAGTATCCTAAAAGCTACTAGCCTTTCCATCCCTCAAAAACAAAATGAGAGAATATTGCCATCATTGGTTTGCTCTCATCCTGGAGGTGAAACGTACACACTGTCACGGTTCTGGAACAGTCCGTGCCTGAGTGACGGCTCTCAAATTCAAAGAACAAGCTAATTATCCCAGCACATTAGTAGCCCTCTTGTGCAGTAACAAAACAAACAATAAGCCTGAAAACTCATTTACCTTGAATTTCACTCTTCAAATGACACCATAAAGATTTTATAGGATTTAATAAAAATTATACTGCTTGTTATCCAGCAAGTGGTATGGCCTTTAACAGGTAATCATCTCCAATGCACTTCAATTTATTGTACACATAAACCATCAAGAAACCAGATGAGTGAAACTGATTGGTAGCCATTTGGTTTAAGTCATCTGCATACTTCATCTACAACTATTGCATTTGTAGTAAACTGTTTTAGCTGCAAAACTGCTTGCCTTTAAGCGATGCTAGTTTTATGCTGTCAGGCATTTCATTGTTCAAACTACTTATTGTCAAATTTTTGGGAACAAACCTTTATGTGGTGCTCCAAGTGTAAACAAGCCATTGTCGAGGGCATGGATGTAAGCTCCTTTATCCATTTCTATAGCTATAGTTCCTGTAATTTCACCAAAATTACTGACAGCCCACCAATTTCCTGTAATACAAAACCATGACAGTTTATTAACAAAGTAATCCCAACTTCCGATTACAGCAGTTCAAGAGATGATATCTGTGTGTCTCCTCCGAAGAATTTGAAATTCTAAAGATAAAATTTCTCCAGCAAAACAGAAGCAGATACACTATTTCATCTGACTTTTAAATTACTTCTTGTGAGCTGTAATCCCAAGACTTCAGTTGTTCAAGCCAATCTGTGTTTGAACATTTGAGTCCCACAGAATCCTACTAAAGTTAAAGGTAACCCTAGCCACATGAATGACTTAGAATTATGACTTTTATATTTTTTGAAACAGTAAAATTTTCTCCTTGTATACTGTCTTACAAATATTTCCTATTTGATTAAGATAATAAGTACTTTCAGTTACTCAATCTGAATATGTTATCTTTTCTCCACATGATAAATTTGGCAAGTCAATCTGCCATGAGCAGAAATGACCTTTTCCTGTCTTTATACAATACACAGAACTATTTGTCTTGTCCTACATAGTCAGGTATCACAGATCAATGTATGAATTTTCCAAATTTCTCCCACTTTTTCGAGAGCTGGCTAAATTAAAGAATACAGACTATCTGTATCATTCTTCTAATAAGGCACAAGAGCCCATTTTCTCATAATTTGCTTTAACACAGAAACAAGGATGACTTCCCCCTGCCCTCTTTTATCTTGTGCTTATATACACATAATAAAAAAATTATCCCATAATATGCACTGTGCTACAGAAAACATCTGTATCTCTCATGATTTTGTGGTTCTTTCTAGCTGTTTTTGTTTGTGAACTGTCATCAAGAACACGACAGTGCCAAGGGGCAACACTGACAAGTTATTGCTCGTGCCTATACACACTTTGATCATTCTATTTTATGAATTATTACTGGTTAACGTTTGTGTCTTCAGTTTCAATTTAACTCAAAAAGTAACTGCATTACAGTGCTTAAAGGTCTCTCCTCCTGCAGCAAATACCACGGGGAGTGGTGGGGTAGTGGATAAGCAGTTCCAGATTACCTAAGGACATATTTAGCTAAAAAAACATGAGTGGATAATCTATCCCACTGGCGTCCTAAGTTCCATATGGAGTCTAGGAAGATCCTAACATATAAATAACATGCTGTGAGAAAGTGTTATACATCTCTATAGGAACTATACTTAGTTTACAAAGTCCTATAACACTCTCTTCAGCTTCTGCTATATCCCCTACAGCATCTACTCTGTCATGTAACTCCTGGAATACTGCTCACCAACAATATCAAGCTGCTCTGCTGCATCCTCCTCCCTTTTCCTTTTCTTCTGCTTGTGCTTCTTCTTGCTGCAAGGAGAGATGCAAAGCAATGAGAACGCGCCCCCGACCTGGCCCTTTCACCCGCCTCTCTCACGGCCTGCCGCCCAGGCCCTGACCGCAGCCGGGAGCCCAGGGCCCGACCCCCTGTGCCAGCCGGGAGCCCAGGGCCCGACCCCCTGTGCCGGCCGGGAGCCCCGCGGTTCCCGCGGCCGGGGAAGGGAAGGGGCGTGCGGGGCAGCACCGCGGGGAGCCCCGGGCTCCCTGCCCCGCGCTGCGGCAGCCGCTGGTCCCGGGGCAGGGGCGGCACAACAAGCAACCCCCCACTCACCTCTTCTCTTTCGAGCCTTTGAGGACGAGCTTGGTGGATTTCACGCAGGAATACTCCGCCATGTCGGGGCACGGGAAGTGCCGGCGGGCAGCGCCGGCCCCGCCCGCGCCCGGGCGGAAGCTCCGAGGCCTCAGCGCTTGTTCCGCCCGGCCGTGGGCGCCGGCCGGCGGTGCTGCTGTGGCTTCCGAGGGCGTTCGGGGTGCGGGCACGGAATTTGGGGGGTGGGGGGGCTAGTGGTAATAAAATAAGAATTTAAAATTACGTTTAAGAGCCTCTCCCTCAGCACTTTCCCCTTCTAAGTCTGGCTCGGCTCCGTGAGTTGCTGCAGCGCTTTGCAGCACTGCAGGCGAAGAGCGACAAGGAACGGGGAGCCCAGAGCTTCCTATGCAACCTGTGCGTGTGTGTATTATAAAGCACTGCAATGGGCACCGGCAGGGCACTGGGATGGAATCCCTCTGCCCCGGGCACCAGGCCTTGCCTCAGGCAGTGCCTGGCAGTGCTGGTGCGGGAGGAAAAGCTTCAAGGGAAGCACATGAAGACAAGCTGGGGAAATTAAGCTTGTAGGTCCCAAAAGTGCACCAAGCTAGGGACAAAATGAGGTTTAAGACAATTTTGTCCCCATCCCGCTAGCCATTTGCTATTCCACAGAATAAAATTACCTCAGGCTTTCCCCTGGGGGTATAATCACAGAAACATTTTTCTGACATGCTTAAATTGCCAATAATCCTTCTTTGGGGAACAGCCTTGCTAGCACAGATGTGATTAAAATCCCAGTTACAGCAGTAGTTCGTGTTCAGTCCTCTGTTGTTTCTACTTCACACTAGCGAAGTGGGGTTTGTGCCCAAAAGGCTGTCTACTGACTACCATAGCTGATCAAATCTTGTCCTACAGGTACACATACAGAGAAGCTTGCATTGGATTGCTTCCTTCTATTTTCTTGAGTTCATTTCCTATTTACACTTGCAAGTTCTCAGTACCTCAAATGTATATACTACAAGTAAGAAATGAGAGTCTTATACATGGCTATGCCAAGGCTTTCAAAATCACGGCAAGCGTGGCCTGGTGATAAAGCTTGGCATGTATGAAGTCCCAATGAAACTGACCCTGCAGTTGGTGAATGACTGCAGGTATCTTCCACAGACACTTTAATTGGATCCAATACTCTGTCTATTCTCACCAAAATCCTTTGAATTTCTCTCTACATGCCTAAGATGATGAACGTCATATGTCTGTGAAGCTGGAATGGTTACACCTGCCATATTAAAATGGAAACAACAGTTATGGACTTTCAGGAGTTTTTGGCAATTCCCCCATTCTGGAGCTTTTGGGAGAAGGTTGCTGGGAGTAAGCATTGGGCTTGTCAGCAAAAACATTACCTGAATCAAGCTGCTGGTGCATGTAAATTCAGAATACTTTTTGTGTGTGTGTGTCTCAGGCATGCTACTTCCCTGCTAGTGTCTTCATCTGTTGCAGTTTTTCAGTGGAAGACAGTCATGTCCTTGATCAGTGTTTGGGAAGTGGATAACTTGAAACAGTGTGTTGCTGTGATAGACAGTATGTAACTTGATTGATTTATGGACTTAGCAGTTCCAGGAACATGTGTCTTGCAATTCTTTCTTGGAGTAAAAGCTGAAAAAATAGGTAGAATGAAAGCTGAAGACAATGATGGACAGCTTGCTGATCTCTGCATGATACTTGAATGAGGGAAGTACTGTGTTAGCAAAGTCTTGCATCAAATCAGGTTGTGAAGGTCCTACACATATTTAGGTCTATGTGAAGGACCAGAGAAGATCCAGATTTCCAATACAGGATTGAATATCTACCTGGTCTATTAGCAATCTATCCTTTCATTTCAAACTCACCCTCAAGTACATTCTGTTTTCTGTTCTCACCTTTCTGGAGATTATTGCCTGACTTCTTGAAAACTTTTGGATACTGTCTTAGAATTTTATAACCAGTAACAGAATGGTTGTTGCTAAGTTTCTTTCCTTGTTTTTGTTGGTAGATACAATGGCTTGTTCACTGATGAAACATTTTATAACCATAGAATGGTTTGGGTTGGAAGGGAGCTTAAAGATCATCTAGTTCCAACCCACCTACCATGGGCAGGGACTCCTTTCATTGGACCAGGTTGCTCAAAGCCCCATTCAACCTGAGCTTGAACACTTCCAGAGCATCCACAACTTTTCTTGGTAACCTGTTCCAGTGTCCTGCCATCCTCACAGTAAAGAATTCCTTCCTAATATCTAATGTAAACCTACTCTCTCTCAGTTTAAAGCTATTACCCCTTATTCTATCACTACATGGCCCTATCCATGTCCCTTGTAAAAAGTCCCTATCCCTCTTGTAAGCTCCCTTTAGGTACTGGAAGTTGCTCTAAGATCTCCCTGTAGCCAACTCTCTCAGTTTTTCCTCATAGGAGAGGTGCTCCTGCCCTCTGATTGTCTTCATGGTTCTCTTGTGGACTTGCTCCAACAGGGGCATGTCCTTCTTATAATGAGGGCCCTGGAGCTGGACACAGGACTCCTGCAGGGTCTCATGAGAGCAGAATGAGAGGAGGACAGTCACCCTCTGTGACTTGGGCTGTGTGGCTGGAGCACTTGCTGGTGAAGACCAAGGCAAAAAAAGTTGTTGAATACCTCAGTCTTCTCCATATTTCGGGTAACCATGTCTTCCATTTCCTTCTGGAGAGGGCCCTCATTTTCCCTAGTCTTTGTTTTACCACTGATGCATCTATAGAAGCTTTTCTTGATGCCCTTGACATCACTGGCCAGATTTCATTCTATCAGGGGTTTATATTTCCTGGCCTGATCCCTGACTACTCAGTCAATTTCTCTGTGTTTCTCTCAGGCTACCTGTCACTTCTTCTACCTTCTGTAGGCTTCTTCTTTGTGTTTGAGTTTGTCCAGGAGCTCTTTGTTCATGCATGCAGGCCTCCTGTCATTTTTGCCCAGCTTCCTCTTTGTTGGAATGCATCACTCCTGAGCTTAGAGGAGGCGATCCTTGAATATTAATCAGCTTTCTTGGGTGCTTCTTCCCTGCAGGGATTTATCTCATGGCACTCTACAAAGCAGATCTCTGAGGAGGTGAAAATCCTCTCTCCTGAAGTCCTGGGATATGCACCCTCCTGGCTGCCCGGAGGAACTTGAACTCATGGTCACTGCAGCTAAAGCTGCCCTTGAGCTTCACATTTCTTACCAGCTCCTCCTTGTTGGTGAGAACAAGGTCCAAGCTCAGCACGTCCCCTTGTTGGCTCCTGTGTCACTTGGAGGAGGCAGTTATCCTTTTAGCCAGTATATTCGTATGTCTCTTCAAACTAACCTCAACACCGAGCAATTTTAGCAAATATGATTGGATTTGACTCTTATCACTAAATACCTTTTTACTGGTTCTAAACAGATATACCTATCAGGCAAATATTTTATTAAAGGGAATAACAAAAAGGAGAGAGCAATTACATCAAAATTAGAAAAAAGCACAGAGGAGATGAGTGAAGCAAAAAGAATGTCTGTCAGTATGCTGATCACTTAGCAACCCTAGCATGCTAACTTGACATTCACTGCTTATTTTGTAGTTTATTTTGAATTCTTTTTAGGCTTTGATTCTGTGGAGAGCAAACCTGCAGGAGTTCTTTGTTGTTTTCTTAACTGTAGTGTAACTTTACAACTTTATTTATGATTATTAATTTTTGGCTGCTCAACTGTGCAACCTTAGTATTTGTGGAGTATTTGTACACTTTTGTGAAAGTGGGCCAGTGTCCACTGATACACCCATGACCAGCACTTCATAGTACACAGGTGCTTGCTTGAGAGGTCATATGAGAGAGGAAAAGGTAAGAATATAAAGCATTTATAAGATGTAATACCTTAAAAGTTATTAGGAATTATCTAAGTTTGATATTTAGGTTTTTATTGTTAACTTTAAAAAAAACCAATAACAATTAAAGCTATTTAACGTTTATTGTATGATGGAACTGCATTTTGCTTTTTGTCCACCAGATGGTGCTATAGCTCAAAAAATAAAAGCAGAGTAAGAAATCTGAAAAAAATAAGAAGTAATTTTTATTTTCATTTCAAGTGACCCTTACATATTGTGATGCTGCAAAGAATTACACACCTGCTTATATTTTGTGTAGGGAATAGTCCCAGTGAGTTCAATTAAGCAGCTCATTCTGTGTAAAGTCAATTGTGGTTGTGAGCTTTCTTAGGATGGGGGTATATCAATTATGTTTGCTATTTTCTTAATTTGCTGTTTCTCCAACTATGAAGAGAAAGAAGTAAAGACAGAAGGATAGAGAAAATACATTTCTTATTTTGATAGAAATAAGGGATATTTTTCAATCTTTCATAATGTAAAATATATTTTCTTGTTGATGAGTATAATTTAATTTAAAATTCATGTAGTTTAGGTTTCTTCTTAAATTTAGTGATTACAGCAAGAAACAGGCAGCAGTAAAGTATATGCAGACTGTTGTAAGACCTTTTCCTGCGTGGCAAAGCGAAGGCATCAATCAGAAAACTGTATCTAAAATGATACCACTTTAGAAAACTATTTAAACTCTAATTTGCTAGTCAGTATTTTTGAAATTAAAACATTTCCAATATGTCCTGCCTATGATTGCTTAAAAAAAATATAACAGTTGTTTTTCTTTATGGCAACGGAAATAAATGGAGCCTTTGTGTTTGCAATTGTAGAAAACAAATCACTTTTTTAATGACTAGATTTTCCTGCCAGCTTGGAATTTGTCGCATGTGCATTTTATTTTGAATGCCTAAAGAGTGAAATCATTTGCCATCTCTCATGCAGATGGGGCAGATTGGCTGAGGTGTCATTTGCAAAATGTGCACTTTCATCATTCAAGTTTGAAGGGGATCATTACAAGCAATATTTTCCATAGACACTCAGGATTGATGGAAGTGGAGGGTTGAGACTGAGCGTCCACGGATATAGTCTAGTGTCATAAAAGCCTGGACCAAAACTGTGGTGCTTTGGAGTTTTCTTTCATCTTGTTTATTTATGCTAGGAAATACTAAAATACCTCCCCAAACCAGAGAAACTTGAATTAGCTCTCTTGATAGCCAAGTTAGCAGATTATGTGCTTTTTTCCCTTCTTTTGTTTATAAGCGTGGGCCCCATGTGAAATATTGAAGCTCCTGACTAATGTAGCAGCCAAGATCGATATAGTTTTGTTTACTCATTTGCATAAGGAGTGAAATCTGATGTGAGTTAGAACCAGAGGAACTATATTTTAATTTTTCCCCAGTGGGACAAAGTACATACTCTAGAATGTTGTGGTGGTTTCTCATAATGTTCAGCAGCAGTTGTTTGAGAGGGTTGAAGTGTCTCCAGAACATGATGGTGCATACCACAGTGGCATAACAGATGTAAATAAAAAGCTAATTGGATTCTTAGCATTGTTAATACTGAAGCTGAAAATGCTTTTATTATCACTTCCAAATTTTAAATGTGACCAGAAATTACCTTTTCTAAAACAACCAAAAATGTTAGTGTTAGAGTTTTAGCACAAGTAAATAGTTATTCTCAAAATTTCATTTCTCCTACTCAGCTTATCGTGCAGTACTTAGATTATTTGGAAAATAGGAAGGGTTTCTCAGCCTGTCAGGAGCAGGATGGAGCCCCAGCTCAGATTTCCCACTCCTCAGCATCCGTCCTACAGAGACCCTGTGTTGGTTCTGGATTCTTAGCTGCTTCTGCTTTGACTGATCACTCCCTCACTTTCCTCTGCTGTCACTCTGTAAAGTTTTGTAGTGAAGTTTTTGTAGCTGGCCAGATCTTCTCAATATCTGTTTCCCCAGACATTGAGATCCTGCTCTGCAGTTTGGCAGTGAGGGACAGAGCAATCACCAAAATCCCTTTCTGCTGGACACTGAGGGAATGCAAAAGAGAAGTGAAAAGACAACTGCAAAAGTACAGTGGTCTCATGCAGATGCCAGCTCTGTTTACTTGGGCTCAAACCTTCTAGTTTCTGCTTGTCATCTCAAAAACACATATCTTGGTTTGTGTACTTCTTCAAATTCTGTTATTCTTTTCTACTAAGTGCTCTGATTTTTATCATGATGTTCTAAGAAATTTTTGTGTGTGTGAATACCTTTGTCTCTTTGCCTATTAGTCTGTGTTTCTTTATCAATTTTTTTTTTTTTAAACTGGCCATTTTTTTCCAATTTAACAGACAGAATCACAACAATAATTGAAATCTGGTGAACTCTGAAACTGTTGTTAGGTAAGTAGGAAAAAGACCTGTAACTTCCCTGACGGAGGAAAAGGTTACGTTAGGAATTCCCATCTTACTAGAGATGGGAAGAGAACCTTAATGCAGAAAGGAGTCTATGAGAAAAACTCCTAATAAATCATGGGACACTAATGAGTGACAAATCAAACTGCTTTATTTCCAGGCTTAAAAAACCTATTGCTATGTACTGTAATTTTGCTTTTTATGGCATGGAAATTTGATTCTGTAAGTTGAGTGTATGATTTTTGACATTTCCTGAGAAATAGCTATAGTGTTCAGCACAAATGTGGTTGAAAACCCCTTCCCTTATTCACGGATACTGTATGGCAAATGCAGACTTGACTATAAATTAAAGATGATGAATTTTTGTGGCAAGTTACCTGCTTTGTGCTATGTGTTCATATGCAGACTTTTCCCTCTCTGGGACATCCTTTTTTTTTTGGTCTCCAGTGAGCCTTGTTTCCTTTGTTATATGTGGCAGAGTTTGTTTATCTCATTAGGAAAACCACAGGATCCATGGGGGAAAGATTTGCTGTTTCATGTATATGTAGCACTGTTGTGGTTGCTCTTTGTTAGCCTATAACCAAATTTACTTTAAATACAGTTTCTAACTGGTGCTTTTATTTTTTTTTTAATTGAGTGTTTAAAAAACAGTTTCTTCCTTTCTGTATTTCTTCTGTGATTTAATTAATAGGAAATAAGCAGGTGGTTTTGCCTAGTCTTGAAGGGTGTACTCACATTCACAGCATTCCTTCTGAGAAGGGACTGACCAAGGGAGCATTTACCTGCTGTGATTGTTTGCATTGACCATTTGAATTTCACGAGCTGTTGTAAGTGATTTTCTTCTCTTATCCTCTTCTCCAGTCCTCCTGATTCTGTGTAATTTGTCCTGAATGCAGATGCTCTTCCATAAAAAGACAGTTTTCACTAAGGCAGTGGCAGGGGATGTCTTGTAAAAAATGCTTTTGTGGACAGCAATTATGGAGGTGGAAGGGAGACCCGTAGACTATTGAATATAGAAAAGGTATAATCTAGGCAAAGATAGAAAAGGCTTTTTGTCCTGGAGGGAATTCTGAGCTATTCATTATCCTTGTAAATGTTTAACATCTAAGTTGCAATGGATCTACTTGTGGGCTTTTTTACCTCCTTGGGCCAAATATAAAAGAGAAATAAGAACACTTAACTCTTGCTCGTTTGTGAGGGCCTGACTCAGACTGTCCTACTTGTTTTTTTCATCCAGAGAGCCTCCAAATGTTGAAAATATTTATTAGATTATGAGGTAGTTAGAGATGAAAGGCAAATGTAGAACTTCCTGATCTTTACCCTTATCAGGACTATCATCAGTATCTCGTTGTACTTTTGTTTTTAGTTTTGCCCATCACATTTCTAGTAAGTCTAGTTTGTCCAGATTTTTGTGTTATACTTTCTAAAGGCAGCACAAGCAGAAGAGAACAGGTTTACAATCATCCCCTTCTTCTTGACATTAGGAAAATAAAGTTTCTAACCCATAGTACAGTATATATGGAAACTGTTTTGAAATATGGCAGCTGGAGATGGCAGCATTCACCATCCTAATGCAGCTTGGCTTTTTTTTTTTTTAAGCTTCAGTAACTTGAAGGAATGAATGATGTCAAATTTTTAGCTTCCACTGAAAAAATACAATGCAAACTAGAATTCCCATCCCTCGTGGACATGAAGAAGAGACATAAGACCTGATTGTAAGACTTTAAAATTTTGAAAGGCAGAACAAAAGAAGAGCACATTATATTTCTTTCATATACTGCATTTAAAGCCATTGCTCTGAGTTTTGTAGCCTGACTAATGATTGTTGAGTGTTTTGGGTTGGCAACATCTGTTCACTTGTGTCCTGTCACATTAAGTAAGTAAGTGGGGGCTGAAACTGCTGATCTTCCCAAGTTCTGATCCTGAGAGAAAAGGAGAGGGAACATTTCAGTGTGCATTACCTGCTTTCAGACTGTTTTCCCACAGCATACCCTTGGTGTACATCAGTGTTTTTCTTACAGTCTAGATGCAGCACAAAGTATTTTTTTCCCAATTAAGCTTTGTTTTGCTGAGGGGGTCTCTCCTGCTCCTGAAAATCCCAACTCTAATTTGCCAAAGATAAAAATAGTCTTTTTGCTGTCACGGCTTCACGAAACTATGTTGTGACAAGGCATGATCTGGTTTAGATCTTAAAAGGCGAGATCTGTGAGAGTGGCTAAGGTGTTTCAATGCATCCCAGAGCACTGGCTGGAGTGGAGTCCTAGGAAATAATCCATGAAGGATTTCTGGCATGTGCAGTAGATGGGATGTAATTTATACAATTAACTTCTTAATGGAGCATTGAGCCATATCCAGAGTGTTCTTTGGCCTTTTAGGGGGCTGGAATCCCTAGGGTGTGTGTGTGAGGATTTTCCGTAACCAGTCCAGAGCATTAGACCTGAAATTCTCCCGGACCTGGTTCAGGTGTTTAGTCCCGTGGCAGGTAGGAGTTGGTCTCAGTTCTGTTTACATTGGGTTTCAGGGGAGTAATTCAACATTGGCAAAGTACATTGATGCCATTATCTTTGTTTGCGGATGGCCAAGATCTAGCTCAGATTTCATCACTGCCTGAGGTGCCCAGAATTCCCTTATCTAGGAGGGACAAAATGTCTAGCTCTGCCAGATCCATGAATGCGACATGTATTTTTTTCCAGTATCTAGTGGAAAGCAACAAGTAGTCTAGTTAAAAAAAATAATCCTTAATTCCCAGGGCCTCAGCAATACCAACAGGCAATCTATGGATCTATGGTCAGAAAAGTAGGCTGTGCACACCATAGCATTGCACCTCATTTTCCCCTGGAGACAGGGGAAAGACAGATTCCCTCTGTTCCAAGCAAGGCAAACAGTCTGCCCCAGTGCATGCAGAGGCCCCCTCACCCAGGGACAGGATGCAAGAGGATGGCAATTGTGTCTGGCTGATGCTAGAGTGAAAAAAGAAAAGAGCAATGGTTCGTTATCCTCCCCTCCTTCTCCCCCATAGTGTCATGAAATTCAAGGAACATGGTTATGTTGTTTAAGTAGAGCAAATTTTTTAGAATAAAAATAATGTTGGTAGTCCTATTGTGTGAAGCAAGGAGGGAACCCTGCAAGGCAGGCCTCTTAATAATCCTTTAGTGCTCCTTTGCTGTGCTGGGACATTAAAAAGAAGAGAGGATGTTTATGAACAGGTCAGTCTTCTTCTCAGGGGTTGACAGAGTGTGTAAAGGGCTGTCCTTCTTGGTAGCAGTGTGTAGAAGTCAAGATTCACAACCATGTAATATTTTCAACTATTCTTTGAAACACTGTTCACAGTAGTTTACTGCAACAGTCTGGAAAGCTTCAGCATCAGTTCAGACTTACTATACTTCTGTGTTGTACTTGGGTTATGGGCAGAGGCACATTGCTCACAGGAAGACAACAAACGTAAACATTGCTCACATCGTGGCACGAAATGCTAAAGGCACCAAGAAACAAAAGCACCCTGTGGGATCAAAATGAGTCCAAGGCATTACATTTATTAAAAAGCAAGGGTTTGTAGCAGTGTAAGACCCAGCTCTCCCCTGCCCACCCCTGCAAATAGAGCCTTTGTCCACCAAATGACAGTGATAACTCAAAGAAGATAAAAATGGAAAGAATCTTCTGGGTGCTGTGTGAAATCCCCTTCCTTGCTCTACCTAGCAACTATCTCACCCCTCTGACCTGATGGTGCCAGGTATTTTCTTCCTCTGCTTCTCAAGGTGTGAGTTGTATTTAGAGATGCTAAGAATATTTTCAGGCATCATCTTTTGTTTTCTCTCCTGCATGCGGAAGTGTGTGACAGAACTCCCCAGACTTGGTGCCAGTGATGTGTTTGAAAGAGCACCTAAAAAGTGGCTGTGCCTTCAAATGTGATGCTGAATTGAGCAGTAGTGATCCATTTGATCAGCTCTGCTCTCTCCAGCAGGTAGATACATGTTAAGACTGGATACTGAATTTACGCTGTCTGTGTTGATGCTGGTTTGTCTGTGTTGATGCTGGTTTGTCTGTATCAGAATTACTGCTGTGACTACAACTCCTAACAGGTTGAGTGCCTGAGTATTTGCCTGCTTTTGTGCCTTACTCTGCTCTTCTCTGAAGCTGATAAAATTGAGAGTAAATTATCTTTAACCCTTGATAGCCGTGATACCTTCGTAGAGGGGCTTATCAGTGTGGGAGTGCAATTCAAATATAAGTGACCTGGAGGTGGTGGGGTTTCCTGAAGGTTACTTGTGAATCCCTTGCTAGTGGAAAGAGGAAGAGCAGCTGAAGACAGCTGTTTTTTTCAAATGCCTCCTTGGATGTTGGGGACAGAGCACTCATTTTATCTGAATGCATAGTGGCATCTTATGCCTCCACAAACTGTCTCCCTACAGAAGGTCTAGGGAATAATCCTGTCTGGGTTGATGTCATGGTTTTGGCTACTGATGGAATTTTGGTCTGTTCTTGGCATGAGAAAGGCCATGTAGCCATCCTCTTGGCTGATGTCTGAAAGGTCAGATCCTTGGGGTTTTCTGTTTCTTCCTCCTCTTGAAGTACAATAAGATTCCCTGTGCAGGCTGCATGCCTTCATTCATTCCTGAAACATAGTCAGCTCACAAGAAATTTTGCCTTCTATGACTTCCCATCTCCCATAAAGAGCTGTAGACATCTCTCTTTTATTTTTTAACGTTAATTTGGCATGGATTTTAAATCTGTTACAAACCTGAGAATGGTATCAGGCAGTTTCCTCAACTGTGTGCCAGTTTCTGGAGACTATGATGTGTCCATCTGGCTTGGAGACAGTTCCCTAGTGCTGGGATCATACAGTACCTCAGGCTATTGTCTCAGAACAGCTAAATGGTATTGTGAGTTTGTTTTTGAGAAGTTGTGTACTTTGTGTGTAGCACAGGATGTGATGGACAGGTGGAGATGGAATTGGAGTGTTAAAGTGAATCCACAGCAAGCTCTATCTTGAGTAGAAGATACTGGCAGACTTTAAATTCTGAAATCGGGAAGCAGCTGGAGAACGAAGTCATGAGAATACTAATGAAGATATATTTATGGGGCTGTTTAGGTTCCAGTGAAACACCAGTAATCTAACTAGAACATTACATGGAGAGGATTCAGCCCTTTAGTCATACCAGTAAAAATGATGTGGATCTTGGGGCAAAAATCATTCAACCTAAAATAGAAACAAGGAAAAGGACAGTATGTGATAGGGTTCGTATTGCTCATATTTATGAGATTCATCTAGCAGCAGAGAAAGCTCATGTGGATGTATTTCCTCTTAGAAGAGAAGTTGTAGAGGTAAAGGAGTATTTTCTGAAATGTTCTGAAAGTTCACACAGAAGACTTGTTCGCCTACTGTGTAGCTAACTTCCTAGCTCTAATTTTATGTATCACATCATGACTAAACAAGATAATGCAGGCCTATGGATCAGCCCTATTTGTCTTTTCCTTTATTTCATTGACTGCACAGAGGGCGTGTATATGCTGGAAAGTTCAGATCGAAAAGCTATTCTATAGCCTGGTTGGAACCCAGCCCTCTAGTAAGCCCTCAGTGTTTTGCCACAGGTGGTGCATGAGGCTGATAGTTTGCTGATTGGTTTGTAGTTCGTATCATCTTCCATTACCTCCCTTAGAAGGCCACTAAGGGCATTATTCTATTTTTTTTCCAGTGTTGTGCAAAGCAAAATAATGAATGCTGAATCAATAAAATAATCCACGGTTTAGCTGCTCTAAGGCAAAGAAAAAGCAATTTAAAACTATAAATTATTTATTTTTATTAAGGCATTTTATTGGCACCATCTTTTTGTGTTTTACTTGAAATATCATTTGGATCCCATTTATGTGAAAGTCTTTATTTGAAACTTTTTTCAGACCTAAATTAATAGATTAGTTTTAGTAGTGAGCCAGTTGGAGTTCATCAACTGAGAATAATTGTACAGAGATTCTCTAAGCTAGGCTGGATTTGAAGGGTTTAATTTTAATCATAGTCTGAGAGCTACAGCTGCTTCATGTTTGTTTAGTAATAGAGTTGATGAGCAGCTAATTTGAAAGGAAAGCTCAAGCACAGGTGTGAAATTCCTCACGGGTATAAGAGAACTGGCCTTAAAAGTAGGAGGATGGTGCTGCACATATTGCTCTACGGTAAGCCAAAGAGGTTTCTGTTTAAATATTTCTAGTCTAGCACATGTGGCATAAATCCCTTGACCCAAATATCCTTCACCTTTTTATCAGACCACTTAAGTGATTATCCAGTATGTCAGAAACCAGGATTTGATACCCTACTCTGTCTGGTTTTGAATATGTATCTCCAGGTTCCAGGATTTGTGTCCTAGTGATAGCAGTACTCTGAGCAGGTCTTTCATTTTTTTCCATATGATGCCATTACAGATTGCCCAGAAAACTAATAGCAATTTGATTTGAGTTGCTACTATCCATTCTGTGTACACACAGAGGACACAGAGGCATGAATCCTCACCTGGGCTGGTTGCCTCCTTGGACTTCGGGGGAGGGAGGATGTAACTTCTGGAAAAAGTCATAATTGAAAACACCTTCTCTGGCATTTCCTACTGACCAGGCTATGAGCTCTGTGGGCTGTTGTGTTTAGCCCTAGCAAATTCTGCTTTTAGTGAAGGTTCTGATTTGTGATCCCTGTCATACTTGCTGTGATTAGCCCAGTGCCCCTGTAGCAGTTACTGCAAGTCATGGCTCACAGATGAGAATATTGACTTTGACAACTGTCTCCTTAACATCGTGTGAGCGTACAGGCTACTGAGTTATGAGAGCCGAGGAGACAACATGTCATTTGCTCTGTCCCCTGTGCTACAAGATTGGTCATCCCTGTGGCAGGTGAATGGGCTGCTGCTCGCAGATATTGCTGTCAGTGTTGAACACTTCTGCTATTAGGCCTTGGGTGATTTCCATGAGGCAGAATTCCCTAGGAAGGCAGGATGCGCAAGACAGGTGTTGTAACACAATTGCTATTGCAGTCTTGGAATTCCTTCATGCATCCGATCCCAAAGCACCAGTTTACAGCAGGCTAGCAGGGAGGAGAGAGCTGGGTGAGATTCCAGGAAACGTCAGGAGACATTTAAATAGTCCTAGAAGATTTTGACCAGAGTATATGTATAAAAACCCAAGCTGGTTCTCTACTTCTGCAACCTAGGGACAAACTCATGTTGGTGAAAGTATTCTTCAAATTCACATGAAAAGCAGGAAAATACATTAAAACCTTAGTTGCATTAATTACTTCTGCATTTTCTTGATAAGATCATAAGCAGACATACTGTGCATTGCTATTGTAGTAAAAATTTTGATGTGCTCCAAAGCAATGGGCCCGGTCTTGGAGGTTCAAGGCAATCACCAGACTGTAGGGATAAAAAATTGGTTCTCTGGCTTCTTTGAATTAATTTAAAAATTAAGTTCTTGAAATAGTTTATTATTAGTGAGGAATGTTACTAGTGTTCCTATTAGGTAATTAGATATTAGTATCTATCTTATTGCAGATGGTAGTGAAATGAAGGTGTACAGAGATATACAGATATTTTGAGACTATGCAAGTCAGTGACAAGGGGAGCCAGTGATGCAAAAAATCTTGAATTTAGTCTTCTGTGAAACAATCAGATTTGCTGCATTTCCCAGTGCAAAGTCATGCAAATCCTTTTGGAGTTAATTGGACATTATTATTACTGTGTTTGAGATGAAGATCAATGAGGAGAGACATACTTTTTCAATTATAGAAACCTGAGTTGCTGCTGCTAATTGATTTTTCCTGCTCTGTAAGAGGAGCTTCTGTGATTTGAAACATGTTTAGATACTTTTATAGCTGTGGGTTAATAAGGCGAATCATGGATTCCACAGTGCTTTAATATTGTCCAATTCTGATAGAATTTCCTGTTCTGGTTACTGTGCTGGAACAGAAATTATTTCATTTCACAAAAATGGAGTAACTGTTTTTTCTGACATTTTAGTTTCACAATACCTGTCTTAGAGAAAACCACCGTGTTGTGAAAGGCATTGGATGCTGTAGTAAGAATAACATCCTGTGCCTGGAAGGCATTGTGAGCCACCGGAATCAATCCAAGAACCTTATCAAGTACAAGTAAACAATAAAATGAAACCCACTTATCTGAACCGAAGTAGAAATGGACAATTTGAGGAGTGCTCACTTAACCCTGTCAGTGCCAGCACAACAGCAGGAGAAGGTTTGGGTTTCTTTCCTCCTGGTTTCTCATGTATTCCTTAGGATTCTAGGCTTGCAGGGAGGGAAGGAGGGTGTGCATGTGTGTGTCTCTGTGCACAGATATGCATGTAGGTAAGCTTATAAACCATCTTCTGTTTCCAATAGAAAAATCAAAACTTCATTTTTGGCTAAGATTTAGAGAACTAATACACCAACATGAAAAAGTTGTTTTTCACATGATTTTTGACTACAAATATAAAAATAAAAACCAGTCTTTGACATAGTCTTAAATAACCCTGTCTGTATGACTTGCTTTACAATGAGAAAGACTGGATGCAGCCTGTCTAACTGTAAAAAGCAGTTATGCTTTGAAGGTTATGCAGGATGGAGTAGCAGTCATCATTTATCAAGGGTTGAACTTGATGATCTCGAGGGTGTTTTCCAACCCGGTTGATTCTGTGATTCTATGATTTGATCAATTCTGCTCTCTCCAGCAGGTAGATACATATTAAGACTGGATATGGAGTTTACACTGTCTTTGATGATGCTGGGTGTGTCTGTGTCAGACTTACTGCCATGACTACAACTTCTAACAGGTTGACTGCCTGAGTATTTGCCTGCTTTTGTGCCTTACTCTGCTCTTCTCTGAAGTTGATGAACTTGAGAATAGATTAAGTCAGTTTGGATGTGATTTACTGTAACAGTGCTTTTATAAAGCCCCGACACACACAGACAGGTTTTTAAACACAGCACAGATGCTTTTCACTATGCTGTTGGTAAGAGTAGTTGTTTGGATAGAGCCTTCAGGGTCTAAAAAATTTTTTAGCTATTACTAGTATAAGTAAACATAATTAATAAAAGTGAATTTTAGAGTATCTTTTATTAGTCATTCTAGAATCTTTTTTCTGCCTGATGGCATGGCAACAATAAGACATTTTCATTGAGTAAGAGGGCACTGTGATCCTGGCAACCTTCTCTAGCTGACCCTGCTTTGGGCTCAAGGGGCTGGATCTCAGATCTCTTCTGACCTTGGTGATTCTTGGGCTATGAAACAGGAGGTGAGAGAAGGTAACTACGCATTAAGTCATCGTTAGTAAATTTAGTTAAATTCAATCGTAGGATAATAGTGGGTTAATAAATTCCAACAGAAAATACATAGTACATTCAGCTGTAGAATCATAGAATCATTAAGGTTGGATAAGCCCCTTAAGATCATTAAGTCCAACCATAAACCTAACTCTGTCAGGTCTACCACTAAATCCTAAGTGCCACATCTACACCTCTTGTAAACACATCTAGGGATGGTGGCACAACCACTTCCCTGGGCAGCCTGTTCCAGTGCTTGATAATGCTTTCAGTGAAATTTTTCCTAATATCCAATTTAAACCTCTCCTGGCACAACTAGAGACTTCTTCCTGTTGTCCTCTCACCTGTTACTTGGGAAAAGAGACTGACACCCATCTTGCTACAACCTCCTCTCAGGTAGTTGTGACAAGGTCTCCCTGAGCCTCCTCTTCTCCAGGCTAAACAACCCCAGAGCTCAGGAGCTTTAATGAGAACACTTGTAAATTGCTAACTGTATTAGGGAAAATTGTAGATATTTAGCTGGATGAAGCACATTGGGGAGAAATTATAAATTGAGAAATTATAAATTAAGAAATTAGAAATTTCTCCTTAGAAATTAAGGAGAAGAATTTTGTACGCGTGAAGATAAAGGATACTGTAGGTCTAGCACCTCAGAACTATCTGCATGCTTTCTCACTAAAAATAATGAAATTGAGATAAGAGGGATGATGGGAGATGGCCGTGTAAATCACAGGTGTGTAAAAAAACCATCTAGAAACTCAGGCTGATAATGCACTCAAGTGGGGTTGATGAGGTAATTTCCACCTCAGAATTCTAAGAATTGTTGTAGCTTCAGTTGCAAATATTTTAAACAAAGCAAAGAGATGTTCCAAAGGCCAAGAGAGGTAAAAATGAGGAAGGATTTGAGAAGCAGGCAAAAGTCATCATGAAAGCTGCAAGTTAATAAAACTGTTCACGATTGCCTTCAGGCCTACAGACAGAAATGCAACTTAAAGATGTGGATTAAAAAGTCATTCAAGTATTACAGAGGTTTTTTAAAGGTAGATTGCACAAAATTAATGTACTACTTCCTTTGATTTGGTACCAGATTTTCTAAACAAAGGTATATATCGAATTTCATCTATTTGGATTTCATTAAAGAATTTGATATACTGACACATAATAAATGATGGCTTAAATTAGAGAAGGAAGTGGTGAACTTGAGAAGTGTTGCTAATGTAAAAAAAAAAAAAATTCCTCAATATTTCCAGGAAAGATGGGAAAGGATGGTTATCATTGTGGGGCTCCTGAAGAGGTCTTACCTGAAACACTCTTGCAGTTATGGTCACTTGTATTCAATACAGAGGAAATGAAAATTGAAGAAGTGCAAAGAATTCCTATTAGAATAAAGAGGAAAATGGAGGACGTATAAGAAAAAAGTGAAAGGGCTTGACTTGTTTCCCTTAACAAAAGGAAGGCTGAATGGGGGATTTTATAGTTTTCTATGAATATATCAGATAATAAGCATAAAAGAATTATATAAGGTAAAGTTAGGATGAGAATAGATGGTGATAAGGTGAATAGTAGTAAATGTAAGTGGAATTCAGAAGGAAAACTAGCTTCTTTTAGAATGGAGTTTGGCAAGTTTCTAGGAGAATTCCTGGGTGGGACATCCATGGTATCAAGGGAATGAACTTAATGATGCTGGGTAAGTGTTTACCCATTTGTGTTTGCATATCTGGTTCTGATGGAATACTGACAGAGAAATATCTCCTTTTGTTTTCCAAATCAGTACCAGGAGACAAGGAGGCTGTTGGGCATTACAGTTTTGTTCTGTAATTTTCACAGTTTGATCAACAATATAGTTTTGATCTGGTAACATTTACATGTATGATTTTAAATATTTTATAACGTGACTTCTTCAGAAAGCAAAATAGCTATAGCACAAATTTAGTTGCCCCAGCTCAACTGGTTATTATTTAAAATTAAATGTCTCACTGTGTAATAAATTTTGAATAGACAATGGTAAGATGAAAAGAGATTTTCTAGTTTTTCTTCTTGGTTATACCCAAGTCATAAACACTTGGAATGGGGATTTGCTACAAATAAAACACCTTCTAAAATTTTTGATGCAAATGAGAAAAATACTATATGTCCAGAGATCACCTGCATCCAATTACAGAAATTACTTAAAAATTTGGATGAAATTTCAGATGTTCACTGTTTTATCTCCTCAGAGTAAGCAATAAATGTAACAAACTTGTTTGGTGATGCAGCCATGTCTAGCATGTGTGTAGGTAAAACTACATGGGAAATAATGTTTGTCAAATGATGTAAATGAAGGTAAATGATGAATATGTTCCAAATAGAAGTATCTAGTGAATGAGATAATATGGTGTGTCTAAGGAACATGCAGTAAGTGCCATTTCTGGGGTTATTCTCTGCTGCTAATAGGAAAAGAAGGATCTATGAGGATGATGTGTCCCAGGAAACCTAACCTGTAAAAGTACTTAAAGACTGGTGACAAAGTGACCTTGGGTGATGCCAGATGCCCTCCCAGGTGCTCCTTCATTCCACCTTCTCAAAAGAACAGAGATGAAAAAAAAATGGAAAACCTTATGGGTTGAGGTATAGACAGGATCACTTATCCATAACCATCACAGGCAAAACAGCTTGGAGAAAGACAAAACTAACAGCCACCTTCCCTTGCCTGCTGTCCTTGCCAGGCTGAACTTCACTCCATTCTCCTACCTCCTCCCAACCCCAAGCAATGCAGGGCGATGGGGATTTGGAGTGTTACTATCCATCCAACACAGTTTGTCCCTGCCATTCCTTCCTCCTCACACTTTGCCCTCCTGTGTGCTGAAGTCCTTCAGTAAGAGAGTGCTGCAGCCCGGGACCCTCATGGGCTGCAGTTCCTGCAGTAGTTTGCTGCAGCCTGAGTTCTCCACGGGCCGCAGTTTTGTTCAGGGCACATCCACCCACTGCAGTGTGGTCCTTCCTGTGCTGCAAGGGCTTTCTGCTTCACTGTGGTGCTCTTCACAGGCCTCAGGGAATTCCTTCCTTAGCATGGTCTTCTGCGCAGGCTGCTGGGGAATCTCTGCTTCAGCACCTGGAGCACCTTTCCTTCCTTCTCCACTGTCCTTGTTATCTGTGGGATTTTCTTCTCACTTCCCTGTCTCAAAAGTACTGTGCAATGTGTTTTTTTATCCTTTCTTAAATAAATTATCACAGAGGAGCCCCCAGCGTGGCTGTCCTGTGGAGGGTTTGGAGCTGGCATTGGTTTTTCCTCATAGAGGCCACCTGTTGCCATGTAAAACCCATACTGGACACCTCCTCAGGCCTCTGACACCTGCAATAAAACCAAAGCAACTTGAAATAATTGCCTGAAAAAATTGTTAAAAGGGCAATACTCTGAATTACTGAAATTTATTAGAAAAATAAGGAAATTAAATACTTTCCCTGGTCTTTATTATGAACAATTTTTGACATTAGTCAGTTTCCACTGTTTTCTTGCCTGGCAAAAATAATAGGTGATTTTTTAATTTCATACACAGAAGTAGTTTTGATGACGTGTTTTATGTAACACTCTCAGAAATTACTTCACAATTTGTAGTCTTTTCAAGTCTGGGATATTCTCTCTCTCTGGTGCTATTAGTTTGTGGCGCTTGAACATATAGGAATAGTAATAAGATAAAGGACTTGGGTTTTCTTCATTTGAAAGCTATTACTTTGCAAATGAAGTTCCATTCTCCTCCTGGTAACTTGTTTTGTAAATGGGAAACAGCTGAGACCACTGCAGGTATGGCCACAAACACAGTGTGTAATATATGTTTTCCCAAACACACTGCATATTGAAAAAATTATATTTTCATCCTTTTGGCAATGTGTGTTTTGATGACAGTTGGTATTAGAAAGCACTTAAAACTAATACAGGCAAACAGTGAGGATTTCACACTGTCATTTGGATAAGCTCTGTTTGGTAAGGCAGTTATCATACTTATGTGTCCTAACAGTTTGAAACATGGCTTTGGTCTCTTATCTGCTTAAAGTAAACTCTAGTTTAAAAATTGCTTTTCATGCAGCAGTACTAAGTATACAAATTCTGAGTTAAAGGAAATGAATACTTGGTATTCTCAGGAGGATTACCCCCAAAACTTCTCCAAGCTCTCTGCTATCTTACAACACATCTGTTTTTTTCAGTCATGGGAATAAACTGAAATGTTTGGGCAGCAGTTTATTTTTCAGAATGATTTGTGAACCTGAACTGTGGAGTTCAAGTATCATTTTTATCTTTTAGGCTTTTGTTCTGCTTAGATATCAAACAAACAAACAAAAAATCACTAGTTAACTTTTCTTTCTGACCTTCAGTTGAAAATGCTGAAGACATACACAGGTATATTAAGAGGCTTTTAAAAGATGTTTTAAAACATAATTTTGCAGAATTTTCACCCCTAACAAGTTAGTTTCTCCAAAATGAATGGTTGAGACAGAGGTATTTCCTTTGCTCTTTTATCAAGGTAGGTGGAAGTGATTAGAGCAAAATCTGTCATCAGTTCCTAGTATACTTTTATCTTCAGTCCCTAATAGGTTAGTTGTGTCAGCACACGCTCTAGGTCAGCCCTTGATCTTTTCAGAAAACTGTAGGCCACCCAGGTGCTTAGAGAGATGGAGTGAGGTAGAAAGGCTTCTTGAGATTGACGTAGCATTTCTATCTCTCACCATGTCTGGAATTTTTCCTAAATTTCCATCTTTAGGAGTCATTGCAATCAAAGATTTAATTTTTAGTGAATTTATAGACTTCTAGTCTCAGGAAGGAAACCTGAGTACAAGTTAATTCCGTGTGTTGATATTGCTGCTGACTATATCAGAGGACCACAGTCCTCCTTTGAGAGCTGGGTCACACCTTTTCAAAGTAGAGAGTTTTTCATATCTTCTATTTAAAACTGTAGCTCTCTAGAGAAGAACAGGTTTCTGTGTCACTCCAGAGGATTCCTGGAAAGGGAAAAGGTGCTTTGGTCCCATACAAGATGAACTAGAAATACATATATGCTTTATAGCTGTACATACTGGCACATAATTATTCCTGAGCAGGAGTACTGGACTGGACCAGGTATTATTATCTGCATTTATTGCAAATTTTTTTTCTTTAGTGGGCACTAAATCTTGAATATAAATTGAGAAAACCTCATTATGTTGCAATGTTGCTGAAAGCAATTCAAGAAAAGAAAAGTAAATGTTAGAAAAGAATGAAAAGGGAGCTTGTGTGAAAGACTTGTCTTTGAAATTGCATTTACAGTAGAATTTCTGCAGCTCAGTATTCTGCAGCTGACTACACCAGCTTTACTTTTCTATTAACCTACAGGTAACTTCTGTCAGAAAATCAAATGGGGAAGAATGAGTGTTTAGAAAGAAATCAATTTTAAAGATTGAATGTTTGTACTCTTCAGAAGTTAAGTAAATAGACCATCCATTTCCAAGTCAGTCTTTTGAGGACTTGCATTTAGGTAAACATTAGTTACAGGTTATTGATATTAGTAGTTGAAAGCCAACACTGTACAAAGTGCTTTAGCAACAAGGACAAAAAGTTTCTTGAAATGCTTACTGTGCTATTAGACAGTTTAGCTGAGAGGAGGAAGGAGTTATATTGAGAAGCATTGTAAATGAAATTGAGCAGATATTGCTTTAAAATTTTATTATTTACTTTAGATTTTTATGTCTTTTTCTAGTCTTGAAGGCTTTCTTCTGCCTGCTGGTTCCATCTTAACTTTCTTCTGTTCTAGAGCGTTGTAAGGTACAGAAAAAGGGGCAGGTATTTATGTGAGCTTGTGAAAGATAAATGATAAATATAATTTTGTTCATAACTTTCATCTAGTTGCAGCCCACGTATTTGCTGCATTTCAGCATTCCTGGACCAATTTCAGCAAATCTGTGATAGGAGGCAATTTAATTTAAACAAATGTAGACAAGCAAACCACAGTAAACATGGTATAGATTCAGCTTCTCTTCCTGAGTTCCTGATTTACAGCCAGTACTAGCAGATACTTAGGTGATATAATGAGGAAAGTTCACTCTTCAATAAAAGTGATCCAGGATTGTGTATGGAAGGAGATTTCAAGACTAAAAATTTCAGTTCAGAGCTAATTGTTGCATGAAATATGAGAAATTGTCTCTTGCTTAATTTCAAAAAGGCTTTTTCTTTTGGCAATGGATCATCCTTAGAACAACCTTCTTCTGGTGCTGTAGCTATCCTTGGGAGTACAGTTAAGGCTTCTAAAAAAAAAAAAAGAGGATTTCTAAATATTTGATTACTTAAACACTGGCATTTTATTTTTTGCCAGGGATTTGTACAGTCCCATAGCATATGTAACAGACCATCCCTGTCAGAGTTAAACAATTGCCAACATTTGCTTATGCTGTCAATCCCAGCTGTGTGCTTTCAAAATGGAGTACACTGTGGGCCAAATCCTACTTGCTTTGCTTGATGATCAGCTCTGGGCCAACAGACAGGAGCTGATAGAAGGTTCTTCAGAGTTAAGTGATGTTAAATAACTGCTGCATCTTGATCACCAAGCCATAATTCTGCTACTGGGGCCTGTATCAACTCATCTTTGGATGCAATTGATGTGAATCGGGCACAAAAGGGCCTGGAAAATACACCCTCACCACTCATCCAGTAACAAGTATTTTAAACTGTTTGAGTAATACAAACAGGGTTTTGTCCATTGTTTACTTTTGTAGGATAATTTGAGTTAATTGATGTTAAAATCTCCCAAGGGCACCCAATTAAGCCATTTGAGGAAGCTGCAGAGGCATTGCAATAGACCACAGGAGGGCTGTGGACTCTCTGCTTCCACAGCTGAGTGTGTCTGAAAACAAACAAGAAAAGGGGCAATATTTTGTAGGTGTAGGCACACAGACAAGCTGTTAATATTGTACCTCGAAACTCGTGTAAGACAATTTTATTTTGTCATTAGGAGATCACCTCTATAGCATAGATCTTGGGGTACAACTGTGTTATGAACAGATACTGTGTAGCTGCTATTGTCCACTTCAAGTTTGCACACGAATTTATTCTGTGGTAATTAGAGGATGATTCTGTGGTAATTAGAGAATGAACAGTACCTATATAAAGGATAATGGTATGGATCACAGCCTAATAACAGCTAGCTCTGTGAAGACCTTCTCTTTATCCCAAGCCCTCCACAGCTCCTTTTGCTGTATCAAAGACATTCTTCTACTTAAGCTTTGTGCAAAGTAGATTGAGCTTCATCTCCTGTGATCAGAAAAAGGCTATTCAGCCTATCCAAGTCTTCCAAATATCACTTAAAAAGCAGTGCTTGAGAAACTGAGCTAAAGCAGTGATTGCTTCCAGTTTATTAGTTTTCACAGCAGCCTGCTGCTACTCCCTATTATTTTTTTCTTAGGCATAATTTGCTATTTGACTCTGTGAGATGAGTGGATCATGGGCAGCCCTGCTGAGAAGGACTTGGGAATGCTGGTGGATGAGAGGTTAAACATGAACCTGCAGTGTGCACCTGTGGTCCAGAAGGCTAACTGTATCCTAGGCTGCATCCAAAAAAGTGTGGCCAGCAGGTCAAGGAGGTGATTCTGCATCTCTGCTCTGCTGGTCTGAGATCCCACATGCAGTACCACGTCCAGTTGTGAAGTCCTCAGCAAAGGAAGGACATGGACCTGTTGGATGGAGTCAAGAGGAGGGCCACAGAGATGACCAGAGGGATGAAGCACCTCTCCTACCAAGTCAGTCCGAAAGAGCTGGTGTTCGGCCTGGAGAAGAGAAGGCTTTGGAGTAATCTAATTGCAGCCTTTCCGTGCTTAGAGGAGACTTATAAAAAAGGAAGGGACAAACTTTTTAGTAGGGCCTCTTGCAACAGGAAAAAGGGTAATAGTTTCACACTGAAGAAGACTTGATTTAGATTAGATATAAGAAGGCTTATACAGTGAGGATGGTGAAACACTGGCACAGGTTGTCCAGAGAGGTGGTGGATGCTTTATCCCTGGAAGCATTCAAGGTCAGGTTGGATGTGGCTTTGAGCAGCCTGATCTAGTGAAAGATGTCTCTACTCCAGTCCAGGGGGGGTTGGAATAGATGACTTTTAAGTCCCTTCCAACCCAAACTCATTGTATGATTCTATGACTCAGGAAGCAAAAGGTAAGTTCTCTGCATTTAGATGTGTAGTACAGCAATGTGCATGTGCCTGTAAGTGCGTGCATGTATCCACAAACTGTAAATTTGTGCAGGGCATGATGTCACGTGAACTCTTTACCAATTTAAGATGACACATGAGAAACATGGGGAGGGAGACAGTCTTCTGTACTTATTTATTTATTTAACTGGAGCGTAAGGGTTCTTTGCCTAGAGTAACTGTGCTTGACTTACAGAAGAAAAAGCTGCAGAGGGGGAAGCTGGAAAAGGGGAAAAAGCAGGATGAGTCTTCTCCTTGAAATATGAATAGAATAGAATAGTTCAGTTGGAAGGGTCAACAATCATCTAGTCCAACTGCCTGACCACGGGGATGAACAAAAGTTAAAGCATATTGTTAAGGGTGTTGTCCAACTGCAACTTAAATACTGACAGATTTGGGGCATCAACTACCTCTCTAGGAAGCCTGTTCCAGTGTTTGACTATCCTTGGGAAAGAAATGTTTCCTAGCATATGAAGATTTTCCTTCCTAACATATGAGGATGTGTTTCCTGTATGAAGGTAGAGGGAAATAATGACTGGATACCCAGTACTTTCACTGAGTGTTTTTATAGAATTGAAAATTGTCAGGTAAGCTGCTTCCAAAGGAGTCCTTAGAGAGCTTTGTATTCTGTGAACACATGAATAATTGCTCTA
Source organism: Myiozetetes cayanensis (assembly GCF_022539395.1). Taxonomy (NCBI): domain Eukaryota; kingdom Metazoa; phylum Chordata; class Aves; order Passeriformes; family Tyrannidae; genus Myiozetetes; species Myiozetetes cayanensis. The sequence continues at coordinate 27,433,519 of NW_026087964.1, forward strand.
GGTTCAATAAGCATAACCTATCGTGTGGAGAGGAGGTGAGGCAGTCAGTATAATGGTATTTTTCACACTGAAAACATGTCCAAGTACTTTTGCAGGAAACAAGAAATATTAAGAACACTCTGCAGCACCAAAATCTTGCCTTTGTGTTTGCATGAACAACTTTGGTTTTATTTTTTTTCCTGTGAAACAGATTCTCAGTTTCAAAAAAGATTGGAAAGGAGAGCTGCTCTTAAAATCCCCAAGCATCTTTGCTGGAAGGCTTCTGGGACGAAAGTGTGTTGAGGTTAGATTTGATATAAGAGGGGATAGATGATATAGTGCTCCAATTTGAAAGGAAAAGATGGAGAAAATTCTGAGTAATTGTGTGTGGGAGTGTTACATATATTCTATATGCAATGTGAGGGAAAACTGCTTAAATGTTGCAGTGACTTTGTGACTTTGACCATAACTTTAAGCTTCATCCTTTATGATGTTGAGAAAGTGGTTCAGTTCCAAAGGGGTCTTATATTTAGCTGTGTTGTCGAGAAACTGACTTAGGTAATTGTTTTTGAGACACTTTTTATCTGTAAAGTGATGATAGATAATGAAATCCATTTTGCTTTGCTTTATAGATGGCACATGTTAGAAGGATAATGGGAATCTACTCAGTGAGAAATGCATGTTGAGTAGAGAAATCTGATGGTAAAAGTGCAGTAATGTAGTAGATAAAAATATAACACAGGATCTACTTTCAAATAGAGGGTAATTGGATATTGCAGAAGAAGAAATCGAAGAAGAACTTCTATTTCCCTGTAGTGTTCCTAGTTTTCCAAGCACTTGGTTTGTTAGTTCCTCCCTGACTGACTTGTATTGTGTCCCATGTTTTGTTACTCTTCCCACCTGTTTCCCCTAGTTTATGAGTGTATAACGATTGACAACATATGAGAAGGTGAAAAACAGAGCACCAGCAACATGTAGGGAAAAAATAAATCAGGTATGAATGACGAAAAATCTCAGCTTTTTATTGTTCACTTCTCCATTCTGAGTCTTCAGTCCAGTATTCCTGGACTGACGTTCAACAAATCAGTGTTCATTTTTATTTTTCCTTTATCGTCGGTTTTCATATATGGTGAATATGCCAACAATCACACAACTTCACAAGCCCCTCTGATTTTTAAGAGTGGTAGGGGGATGCCATGAGGAGTCAAAGTAATCTGTCTTCCAGCTACAGAGTTTAGTTTTATATGTCAGGGACATTTAAACAGTTCTCTTTACTGCTTTTTCTTCCTCAGAACAATTCAAACATCCAGATTTCTCATATATGATACTTTAAACAAGTCCAAAGCTGTTATCTGACAACCCTTGTTGACAAAACAAATTATTCCCACAGTTAAAATATCACCTTCTTCCCTTTCCCTTTCCCTTTCCCTTTCCCTTTCCCTTTCCCTTTCCCTTTCCCTTTCCCTTTCCCTTTCCCTTTCCCTTTCCCTTTCCCTTTCCCTTTCCCTTTACCCCCCCCCCACCTCTGTGCCTTTTGTAGCTCTTTTCCTTAGCCCTTGCTTTTCTGTTCTGTTTATCTCAAAGCAGAGGTAGGTCTGAGAGTAGAAGGGAATGCTTTCATTTCTGTTAAAGATTAAGCCTTGGGTTTTCATGGGAGATGATAAAAATAGGCTTGATGCAGTTTTTGGTAATAAATTCAGTACTTAATGTGCAGACATGATCCTACACTCTGTGGTGGACAGATAAGCCATAGCTTTTTTTATAACAATGCTAATTTTTTGGGCACTGGAGACAAATTTCTTTATTAAATCATCTGTATGGATCAATTACAAATAGCAAAACAGATCCTAGGACTGAAATAGAGATAGTAAAGAAAGATTAAGATTTAGGCTAATCTTCCATTCTGTGAATTGATGTACATGCTTATATGTACAAGATTCTTGTCATTGTACTTTTAGTTACTGTAGTTAATCTTACTTCCCTAGCAAGTAATTTAAGGTAGTTACCTGCAGCTGTAAGTGTCTGCTTGCTCTCTTCCCTGACAACTATCAGAACAATATAAAACAGAAAGAAGTAGCTGCTTTTGGCATTAGATCTGTACTGTAGGCAGCTCATCCAGTAGTGCCAGGAAATGATTTAAGAAGGATGTCCAGGAGCTCAGTATCTAATTTCACTCTGAGTGCTCCCATATCAACCCTATACCAGTGTAGATCCATAAGCAGAGGCAGAGATGACAAACAGGTGTTTGATGAAGAAAATAACTTCTCAACCAGATGAAATGAAACCACAGGAGCATAAAGTAGCTAGCCCAGCAGCCTAGTGTCCCTGTGAAGCTACTGCACCCTCTTTTCCCCTATGCACTGGATCAGTCTGACTTTGGTTTCAGATAACATGTTGCTTAGCATGGTTGGGTGTTTTGGCTCAGTCCTAGATGGTGAGGCTACTGAAGCTCTGACTGCCCACTCCTGCTGCTTCAGCAGTGTTCTTTTGTAGTTTGCCCAACATCTGTTGTCTGCACTATATCTGATTGCAGGTGCTCCTGCTTCTTCCTCCTCTCATGAATAAATACTGATGCGTGGTGTTGTAATGTGCTCAGGGAGACAGAAAAAGCTTTTCTCATACAGACGTAAGCATTTCTTTGCTGTCTTACAGTCTACTTGCAGTTGCAATAAGATGTTGTGCATTATCTTGCAGTTCAGTCTCCAAACCCCTTGAAATCAATGCAGTCTTCAAGAGACAGGAGTTTGAAATGAGAGAATATATGTCTGATGCAAATAACATTACAATATTCATTGAATCAGCAAGTATGTACCGGATGCAGAAAATATTAAAATATACACAGAAAGTTGCAGGCTTAGTTTCTCTGGATTAGGTGTTATGGTGTCTGCACTCTGATCTCTGGGGTGGGTTTTGAAATGTTTTGTGATTTCTTTGAGGCAGATGACTGTTCTTTTCCATGGGAGAAGTTACTTTATTGTGTTTTTGGTTTTTTTTCTGTTTTTCAGTGGTGATGGGCACACACAAATCTGTAATTTTGGCCTTTTGGCTTCTACATTATGAAAGAGATTATATATATATAGGCATAATATAACAAATGGTAGATTTATTAGATAGCTTTCTACAGCAATGTCTTTTAAATTTCCAAGCAAGGGAAATGGTAGAATGATGTAGAAACACTCAATTCCCTTCACCTACAAGAAGCTTTGTCCTCCACAGGATGATAGGAGGAGCTTTGAAGTCCTGGGAAAGATTATCCTGCCAACAGCAGAAAGAGAATGTTATTAATCTCCTGCAGAGATGTAATTCTTTAGGTACTAATGAACTGCTTTCATATTATAATGCAAGTAACAAACAGACGGTCTTTCCTTTTTTTAAGAGCTATTTTAGGGTTTTCAACCATTACATTCAGATATGACCTATTAAAAACAATCTTACTTACAGATTGAAAAATAAACCTCTCTCTACAGCAACCATTAATAAATGCATGCTGTGTAGTCCTTTTTTCTGTATTTTGTTAAATTCTGAAACACGAGAGGCTGATGGAGTGGAGGATATAGTGCCCATAGTGGAAACAACAAATTAAAGGACTTGTTTTTTGAGCAAGAGGCAATTGGAGAGTCTGTGTACATTCATTTTCGACTTGGCCTGACAGGCCATCCTGCAGCTGTGGAATGATGTCTTAGTGAAAGACTACTTGCTAATTCACTGACCCATAGCCTGTTCATCAGACATGATGCTTAAATGACTGTCTAGATGAAGATTGTTAATGAGCTCCTGGGAGCTTGGCATTATTAACAAAAGAAGAATAAGTAGTGCTGGTTGTCCACACAGTTGTAGTTGTAATATCCAATTAATATTTAGAAAACATTATGGTCTTGGATATTTGCCTCATGCCAAAAAAGAGTTAGCCAGAGAAGGTACTGTTTACGTCTGGTATCAAGCACAAAAAAGCATAAAGGCCAGACTGATGCTGTCTGAATGTTCCCTTGGTTTAATATGCAATTTAATGGTTGCAAAATTTCTTCTGTAAACAAAAATGCTAAGTAAAATACAATAAGAGCTAATAATGTGTGGAAATGTGTATCAAAATGCTGTTGATATACATAATGCTCTCCAGGAAAATACGTATGGGGAGTTACTGATACAAGGACAGAGACATGATTCAAGGGTCTCAGTACATGCTTAGGTGAAAGGGCATTCTGAGAAATAATGTGCATTCTGAAACTGAGCCCCTTTGAGTCCTATGGCAGAAGTAGTGGGTTTTCTATCCTAAAACTCTCCAGAATACAGACCTTACTGAACAGATACATGAAAGTGGATTCAGCACTTTACACAATGTCTTGAACAGGAGTTTTAAAATAGAAATCATAAGAATGGATACTTACTTGATGCTTTTTTTGCCCCTTCTGCTTTTGTCTTTTCTCTCCTTCCTCCCTGTATGGGTATCCCCCATACCTTTTTTCTTCTTTGCGATTTCATCTTTCTTTTTGGGCATGATTTTCAAGGGGACAGTCTACTTCTATCCTTTCCTCTACCTTTTACTATTCTTAATAATAATAATAATATAGACGGTTTTTACAGATACTGGTTGGAACTGGCAGTGTATAAGGTAGTAAACTCACACCCTGCTCTTTTTACTCCCTTAGGTAAGTAATATGTCTAGAGAGAATACAATAGCAGATAATTGGGATTTATTCTTAACTACTACTCAGTTTTTTAGCATGCATGTATTTACAAATATTGGGTAGGTGAAATCATGAGAGAAATCTTTGCTTCATTAATTACCATTGACTCTTCTAAAAAGAATAGTTAAAATCTTAATGCTCAGATTGCTAGGAATTGGACTCTATGATCCATTCTTATCAATACTATTACTACTATTATTATTATTATGGTCTATTGTGTCACTGTGAGGGTTGTCTCCATCATCACCAAGATGTGGTAAGTAAAGAAATAAACTAATTTAGGAAATGTGAATTTGGATGCCTTAAAAGAGTTTCTAATGCTCCATAAAACTTGTATGCAGTATATTTGTAATGCAGTATATTTGTACACAATCTTGGGGTGCATAGGATCTGACAGATTTTTCTCTGCTTCTTAGAAACATGTTCAGATATCACAGTGTTGATGTATACAAGCATATAGAGAAAAAAACCAACTTTAGTTAAATTTTAAAAGATGTACTTTTAAAAACAACAAAGATCTGTTGCAGTCACCCACTAGAAATAAATGGTCTCCATCACTGATACTGAAAGCATGAAGTGTTTGTGGTGATTGTTTCAGTTTCTCCTGTGGTGGTTTGCAGTGGGTCTGTAAAAGTGCTTCTCTCTCCAAAAAGAGTGATTAGGGTTGTACACTAACCTGTGAGGGAAGCTAAACCCTATACTTTTTCCATGATTTCCATGTTGTGAATGCTTCTAACCTCAACTTTAATGGACACTTCTCATTTTACATCTGGACCTGCACAGCTGTATAAATTAGTCTAACTTGATCTAATTGAGTTATGTGTGCTAACAGGGCTTTCCACCAGCGTCATATGTACCTCTCTACAGTATGTTATTGTCACAGGTGTGCTAAAAATGACAGGAACCTGATGGAGTCACATCAATCAAATCTGACATTAGTATTCCCTATTTTTAGAAGTACATAAGTGTGTGTGATCTTGCAAACTAGCATGCTCATTCCTGTGTTAACCTAGTACTGCCATAAGAATACCGTCATGATTTAATGCCAGTATATGTGACCCTGTGCTAAGCCGGAGGGACATGCATACACCCAACGCCCACTGGTGGTTGCTGTGCTCTGTAATTTAACCCTGTAATTCAGTAACGTTTAAAAAACAACTAAATAGTTACCACATGGTGCAAAATTAGCAATAGGGGACTCAAATTTTCATGCGGTATTAAATCTGCACATGGAAAATGTTAAATATCATCCTCAATGCTATCCATGTGTTTAGTCACATTGAATGAAATGCTTATAAAGCATGACATTATTTAATTTTTATAAGGTTTCCCACAACCAGTAAAATTTATTGCAGTTGCTTTGAAAAGCTTTGTGCAGGTGCCTTTTGAGCTGAGCTCACTCAAGTCAGGACATCACACACACTATGTGCAGTTAGTCACTGGATACATAGTATGGTATTTATGTAATCCTATAGTAAATTGATTTTTAGTAATCCAATAGTTTGGTGGGATTGTGTTTTTATAATTCACATGCAGAAATATTGAAATATAATCTTCAAAAAAGTGTGACATGAGAATTTGCCATGGTGAAGAGTCTTTTGACATTGTGCAAGGGGGTCTGTGGTTCTCTGTAAGAGTGGTCGCATTTCCTTATTTCTTTTCTCATCTCATAGTCCAGGGAACTAAATTCAGGAATACCAACATCTGCACAGGAAAGGTACTAGACATTTGCTGACCTGGGTTCAGCCCTATACTGATAAGTGCCAGTACTGATATGTCAGGGATATTAATTTTGAGAGTCAAGAGGGATTCCCTTTGTTGGTTTTGAGTACGTAGTTGAATTTTCCTTTTCTCTCAATTAAAACTATTTGGTAAATTCACAGAATCACAGAACATGCTGAGTTGGAAAGGACTCACAAGGATCATTGAGTCCAACTCTCTGCCCTGCACAGGGCCATCCCAAAGAGTAGCACCATGTGCCTGAGAGTCTCATACAGACGCTTCTTGAAGTCTGTCAGGCTTAGTGCTATGACCACTTCCCTGGGGAGCCTGTTCCATCACCCAAGCACCCTCTGGGTGAAGAAACTTTTCCTAATATCCAGCCTAAATCTCCCCTGACACAACTTCAGGCCATTCCCTCGGGTCCTGTCACTGGTCACCATAGAGAAGAGATCAGTGCCTCCCCCTTTTCTTCCTCTCACGAGGAAGTTGAAGACTGCAGTGAGATCTCCCCTCAGTCTCATCTTCTCTAGGCTGAATAGACCGAGTGATCTCAGCTGCTTTTCCTACTGCTTCCCCTCAAGGCCCTTCACCATCTTCGTTGCCCTCCTGTGAACACTCTCTAATAGAACACCTTTCTTATATTGTGGTGCCCAAAACTGCACACAATGTTCAAGGTGAGGCCGCCCCAGTGCGGAGCAGAGCAGGACAATCCCCTCCCTCAGCCAGCTGGCAATACTTTACCTGATGCCCCCAGGACATGGTTGGCCCTCCTGGCTGCCAGGGCACTGCTGACTCAGATTCAACTTGCGAAGGACCAGGACCCTCAGGTCCCTTTCTGTGGCACTGCTTTCCAGCATCTCTTTCCTCAGTCTGTACATACATCAGGGGTTGCCCCATCCCACGTGCAGAATCTGGTGCTTTCCCCTGTTTGAACTTCATATGGTTGGTGACTGCCCAGCCCTCTGAATTTGTCGAGGTCTCTCTGCAGGGCCTCTCTGCCTTCGAGGGAGCCAAAAGTTCCTCCCAGTTTTGTGTCCTCTGCAAACTTGTGTAGTATCCCTTCCAGTCCTGCATCCAAGTCCTATATGAAGATGTTGAAGAGCACAGGGCCTAAAATAGAGCCCTGTGGAACCCCACTAGTGACAGGTCACCAGTCTGATGTTACTCCATTCACTATCACCCTCTGTGCTCGACCCATGGGCCAATTGCTCACCTACCATATGTTGTGGGTATTCCTGCTACATAGGTGATATTTAGGAACTTACTGATGGTCAGGGATTTAGAGTGGGAGTGTATGCCTATATGAGAGTGTAGATAAAGTTATTTTGTTCACAATTATTTTGGGATTTGTTCCCAAACATTAAGCAAGGGGTGCCTTTGGAGCCTAAAACTTGGTTGCACTGAGATTCATGTCTGTGACACTCTTATCTCCCACTGAACAGAAATAATGGTACCTGCTAAAGGAAATGTTGAAGGTTATTTTCCCCTCTGTAACTGAATCCATATTAGGACACCGTGGAAAATTGACCGTAAGGAAGAAAGTAAGGTTCTTCTCTAGCTCTTGGTTAACCAAACTTCCCTACCTTGATGACTAGTACATACCCAATATTCCAAGCAAAGCTTTCACTGAGGAAGAGGGAAAAGGGTGCTTTCAGAGGTATGAATGCAAGTGAAATCAGAACTATCAAACGTGCATGTATGCATCCCTCTTCTGGGTTAGAAGTGTTCCATCCACCTGTCTAAGATGGTATTAATGTGAATGAGCTCCCATGAATGAGACTCCCACTGTGTTAAAGTCATGTCTGGTAATTTAACATCAATTCAGCAGAAGGATTGAAGGTCAAACTGGGTAAGGAAGAGGCTACAGCCAGCCATTGCCCACATCAGGGTCTGGCATTGGCATGTCTCCATCCACTTGATGCCTTCTGGGTTGCAGCTACCGTGGAGCATTTTGGTGGCAGCTTACCTTAGCCAACCCAAGCTTGCCCCTGACTGGCGAGGCAGCATAACCCCAACTCATGGGGGTCCCATTGGTAGTAACAGCTCTACCTCCCACGCTGCTGCCAGACTTTACCCAGCTTAACCACCTTGTGGGTCGAGGCTTGTGCTACTCTCAGTTAATGCATTTTGACCCTAGTATGGTAATGTTATCGTGTGACCTGCTTATGTTTTAAGTTCCATGGCATTTATTGACTTTGTGTTAGAATTCTCATCTTTGCCTGTGACAGGGAAACAAACAACACGTTGGAAAGGAAGGGTGGGGCTATTTAAATAGGTTAATGTATGGTGGACTAGGTGCCAATTTGCAGCCTGTTTTGTATCTGGCAGGTGTCTGCGTGCCTTTCTTAGATATCTAAGGAGAAGATAAGTAAATTGCTTATCACTGGAACACAAGCAATTTATTTTATATTTGTTATAAGGAGCATATACTTTCCACTGGGACAATTATTGCAGAATTGCTGATGAGTTCCCAGATCATGCTGTAGATGATATTTCAGTAATTTATTTCTCTATCCACTCCCTGAACCCCGACCTCTCCCCACTCTCATCTTTGCCCATGGAAATCAGAGCTTGATCAATCTTTCCACTGACATCAGTGTGCTTTGGATCAAGATTCTACCCTTTTACCTGTGTTAATTTGAGCCCTTGTTTCTCTGAAAATTAAGTCTGGTGATAACTTTCCTTCAAGTTTTAGTAGCTCTATATCTTTGTAGATATTCAGCTGCTTGTGGTAACTGGTTTAATTTTTTTCTAATGCTTTCTCTAGTATTTTCTTGTAATAACAATTTTGCTTGTAAAAAAATTATTCTCTTACTGCACATCCAAATCTTGAAAGGCCTTGAAATAAAATTAAATCTAAGTTGGCTAAAAGTCATTACAAACAATGAGAGCAGATTTTTACAGTTTTCTGTGTGTTGAGGAAGAAAATCTGAAGTCACAGAGGTACAGTTCAATGTACTACAGAATGATCTATCCTTCTTGCTACTCTTGTAGTGGTAATATCTTCTTCCTGGGAACTGCTTTTGGCCGAGAGTGTTTAACCATATATCACCTTCAGGCAGGTGGCAGGTGATCAAAGCCTTCAAAAGCTACTAAATGTAACTATCTAAGTGTCAGTGGTTTGGATATATTTTTTTTCCCAGCCACAGCACTTTTTTTATTCTGAGTTTCTTTAATGTAAAAATAGAGCCAGAGCAGGAATTGTCAGAAAGCTGCACAGTGCAGTCACTTCACTTTTGAAGCTGGTTCTAAGATTTTTGTAATGCTTCTTGAAAGTCAAGCAACCAGAGATGTCTTCACAAGCTAGACTACGACAGCTGTTCTTCACAAATAGTGATTCTGTAGCGTACTGACCTTTTCTCTCATGTAGGCACACAGAAAGGAGGTTTGCAGGGGAGTCTGCAAACACAAGTGGCGGTTTAGTAACAGTAATTTTTTTAGACATAGAGCACTCTTTCAGTACTCATTTTTTGCTTATTGTGAAAAACTTCCCAACTTAGAATTTTCCATCTGAAAAAACATGAAGATTAGACATAAAAACTGTATAAAAAAAAGAACATAGTAGGATATACAAACTATCCAGCCCACCCACAAACTTTTACTGAAAAGAATAGAAATCACACATTATCTTTTTTTTTTTTTTTTTCCAATTGAAAGATTCTTTATGGTCTAGCAGGACAGGAAATAGCGAGCTTAGGAAATAGATGCACACAATGCAGGTAGAAAGAGATAACATATGTTGACTACAGTTCCTTGTTGCTAAACAATAAGTTTACTTGTACTGTGCATCCTCATTATGAAAATAATTGAATTTAAATAACTTTCCAAGTCTGTCTCAAGGGCCAAACCATTAAAGAAAATTAAAGACCTATAAAGTGTACAGTATTTGTTTTACAATTACAAGACAAACTTTTTTTTAAAGAGTAAGGACTTGCAAAAATTGAAGCATTTTAATTCCCCTAAAAATCTTGTGAAGGAAACACAGAGGTAGAGATAATCCAATTTCTGTATGAACATTCTGTTGAACTGGTTTCTGCCATACTCCCATCATTTGTCCTAAGTGTCAAAGTTTGGGTTTAAGCCCTGGAGCACATGAACTCCTTTGAAGAGACAGCCTTGTCATTACTTGATTTTTTGATCGGAGTCCCACTAATGCAGCCTTTGATTGAAACAAATGAAAATGAAAGCATTTGTATGACAGACTGGACGCTCCCATGCCTGTGCAGGACGTTGTGCTGGGAGGTTTCCTGTAAGAGCCCCAGGACCAGCGTTGTTTTCAGTCGAACACTCCTTTCGCACTGGAGTACTGGCTCAGAATAATTCCATTTGTAGCAAAAGGTAGAAGAGGAACTCCTGTGGTCCACAGAGAGAGCATGGACTGCTGAGGAGGAGGCAGAGCAAGTCTGATGATATTTTCCACACCATTGTGCTTATTAACATCTCTGAATTGCATACTCTGTGGAGGTTCACTGAGTGTCTATTTCCTTTCTTGCCCCTGCTCTCACACCCCTGTGGGTACTTGACTGAATAATGATTATGGTGTTGCTGCATGAATTTGGCTGAAAAGCTCCATGGCAAGGGTTGAGCACATAAGTAAAAAATGACACTCCCACCCCCCACTACTGCTTTTATCTGAGGGGAAAAATATTGAGCTTATTTCAAGTGTTTTGTGATCATAATGCCCTATTTCTTTAAGTCATATCTGCTGGAGGGTTGCATTTTGTTAGTATGGCTCTTCACTGACATGAAACACATCTAGATCAATACACAGGGAAAGAGTTAATCCTAGAAGTTTTATTTTTTTCAGGGACTTGCCAGTAACACTGAAAAAACAACACAAGCTGTACCAAAACTATGTCTATACTGCCTAATAGAATTGTTCTATAGTAAAGTAGTTGTCTTGTCTCTATGGTTCATCTTCTCTCAGCACCTGCAGGAATATTTTACAGTGAGACACCTGTTCTGTATAAAAGTAATATTTCATTGCACTTGTGCCCACTGAAATCTCCATCGAGTTCCAGGGGGAATCTACTCCTTTAAATGGCTGCTGGAAGCTATAAAGCTGTATGCCTTTAGTATTGCATGACTGGCTTCTTTGAAGGGAATCTGGTACTATAAAAAATTTAAGTGATCATTTAGACAAGACATAATTAAGTGAACAGAACTAATGAAACAGTGCAGGAATATAATCAAATATGAAATTCCAAATGCCCCCCCATGGGCGCTTGCTTGATGAATGACTACCCAAAAGCACTGGCCCAATCTTTTGAGAGCATGTATTCATTTATTTTATACTTCTTTGAATAATGGGGCATCCATGATACCTTTACATATTTCATTAACATACATTTCAAGCTCAGAGTTGTTCTCTAAGGATTCAAAACCAGAGTCATTTTAGTAGAGACATGATTTGTTCAGTAACTGAAAATCTGGCCTAGTACTGCAGGCTGTTGTAAAAGTTTTATTTCTGAGGATGTAGGCGAGCTCCTTTTGTTCATGTCATTTTACAGGACAAAATTATTGTCATGCGTTGTTAGTGGCTGACTAATCCTTATCTTCTGGAAAAGGATGACTTACTGGATAGCACTCACCTTACCCTTGCTTCTTGTGGAAATTAATTCTTCCTGGTGCACTGTGGCTCTGAATTGAAGGAAACCTGGGAACAAGTAACATTTAGATGACTTTGGGCTTTGCTGCACCTACACAAACCATTCCATGTCACAGTCAAGGTCTGTTAAATTACAGTGGAATAACTATGACCCAGCATTGGAGTGAAGCTCAGGAATGAATTTTTCAGTATTATTGTGATGGCTGAATTTTCTAGGGAATTTGCTGAGAGTTTTTATTTTAATTTACACGCAAAACTAAAAAATACCAACCCTCAGAAACTAAACTAATGCAAACCTTAAGCGGGTTTCCACCCAGACTTGCCCCTTCATAGAAATATGATTATTGGACTAGTCCATCCATTCATCTTTGGTAAAGCTGCTCCATTCTTACACTGCTTTCATTCTACCAGTATAATTTCAAACAGGGAAAGACTTGTTTTAAAAATGAAATCAAGTACACCCCAAAAAACTTTTGGGAGCCACTTTGATTTCATGCTCTGCCTGTGAATATGAATATACAAAAGCATGGCAAAGACTAGGACAAGCTGCATATGTGAACTGACACTTGGCATTTTTACTCACGAAGGCAAATGCAAAGGGTAAAAATATGATGATGACCTAATTCATGTCACTCACCCGTGTCTAACAATACAACTGTTCCATGAGAGGGCAATAAAGTACCTAATGGCTGAGACCTCCTAGGACCTTTTGTTTCGTGAGTGATAGATCACCAGAGAAAGTAAAGGTCATAAGAGAAGGCAGTTGTCAACTGTTCCCTCTATAATCCTGTGGTGTATTTTAAAATATTCATCTTATAGACACCGTGGAGATCTACATGAGGAAATAATGTTAACCAGAACAGTAGGAGTTGCATGATTTTTTCAGCACAGAAGAAAAACCACCTCTCAGTGGTTTGTAGGGTAGGGGCATCAAAAGTGATAAAAATAACGTATGTTTTAGTAGATGACAGTACTTAGGAGATGACTGTAGATTTCAGATGCATCTCTCGAGGGCTTATTGATGGTCTTTTTTACGCTACTCATTATTCCTTATTCAAGCAGAACTGATGTTATTCTGATGTAGAATTCTACTAGCCAGAGGGTACAGAATTCAGAAACAGGAGTTTGAAAATCTGGTCAGAAATTAGCTGAGGAGAAGCTGGGAGTATTTGTATTTAAAACTTGATTTTGAAGTAAGATCTCAAAGCAGCATGTTTAAGAAGATTAGTGAGAAATTTGTGGTTTTAACTTGCTGTTAGTCGCAAAACCACAGCTACAAACTAAGAATGTAAAACCTTTTGCATGTATAGGAACACACACATATACATGAAGACTATATACAGATACAAAGCTTTTAGAAGTAACTACTGATAGAGGTGTGTCAGTGCTTGCTTTTTTTTTTTTTTGTCCCCCAGAAATCTTGATTTTAAAGAGTGTTGTTAGCCAGTCTGCTTTCTCTAGGAGATTTCAGGTTTCTTTTGGAAGCCCAGAAGTTTATGGATGATACTTAGCATGAATTAAGAACACAACACAAATACAGGAACTTCTGGTATTAAGTTCTACTGAAACATCAGGATTTACAAATCCTTCCACAGAGCAGGACTTTTTCTTCCAAATATTAAAGGATGCATGAGTTTTAATTGCTTGTCCACCAACCTGTGTTTACTCTTGAAAATAAAGGGATTAAGTGCAATCAGCAGTATTTTAGTCTTCTGAAAGACTGAGGAGTTCTTTTCTCCAGTGCTTTGATGCAAATGAATTATTAGCGACACAGTTGACTCAAGGTTCTTTATTAGCACTTTGACTGCAGTGATCAATCTGCATGTCTTGACTCACCTCACACTTCCATATAAGCATCACTGAATATGTCACAGAGATACCTGTAATATTTCTTAGAGTACAGAGATATGCCAAACTGTGATGAGGTGGTTAGTATTTTTAATGGCAACCTAGGAATCTGAAGGAAAATGTTGCATTTGATTCAAGCAGAGAATTTTGCTCTTCTTTTGCTGAGCTTAACCTTTCTGGTACATATAACATAATTGTGAATATAACTAAATTTGAGCAAGCTGTGGAAGTTTCCTTTTTTATCGATTCTTTTTTTTTTTTTTTAAGAAACAAAGGAGGAGCACAAATGTTCCAGGGACCATTAGATCTTTTCTGTCTCCTTTCCTGCTGGTTTTTAAGAAGTCAGATCCATAACTGAAAACTATGTATGAAATTAGTTTTGCAGATACCAATGGAATTTTGCATGTAATTAATGTAAAAAAAAGTATTCGCATAAACAAAACCTCCTCAGCTTTTCAAGGATGCTCAGTATTTCTCTCTGTATGTGTTTACAGGGGAATTCTTTTACTATATTGCATGCACATACACACATTTCAGTAGATCATCTTTTTACTGTGTTTCTAAGCATAAAATGTGTATAACTGGGAATAGCTCTGTTCCCTGCAAAGCAGGAAGCCAATGTGCACTACAGCAAACTCTGTTAAGGGCATCTTCAGGCTAGTCAGGTTACAAGAAATAGATAGCTTTCTTTTATTCTGAATGAAAGGTAATGAAAGGGCTGAATGGTGGCATTGTATATGAAGACTGATATGATGTCTCTAAAAGTCAGTTAGTGGTCCAGATGCTGGATTTTGCTTGTACTAAAGCAAAGTGGCTCTTTTCCTGCTTAACACAAGCCTTCTGGTCCTTTCATAGAAATAAAAGTAATGTAGTGACAAAGTTACTTGACTGCTCTTTTTCTAGCTCATTTTCACTGACATCACTTGGCATAGAGAAATCCTTTAGGAAACTTAGAGAAAGATCTCTCTTCAAAATAAGCTTAGAGACAAAATTAGATAAGATGTGAAGTTGACTTAGGTAACACTAATGGTTTTCCTTTTATTTAAGTCTAGGTATGCCTGAATACCCAAATCTAATGTAGACAATAAAACAATAATGACCCTGGGAGTATTGTGTATCTTAAAATCCATCCAGACACGCATGAAACTGAGAGTGTATAGGAGTAAAAACAAAGCCTCAATAATTTTAGCACTGATTTAGCTGAGGAGGAGAGAAATTTTTCTTACCTTGTTTTCCCCTGAGTGGCAGCAGGAAGTACTTGGTGTTCTTTGGGGAAAAGGCAGATGGGGTTTCCAAGAGACTAATCTAGAGCAGCACTTGCCAGAAATGTCACTTACAGCAGCAGATGGGATCAGCAAGAGGGGATTTGATACCAGCAAAAGAGCAGACATTTCAGTCTTAGGATGTTGGGGTGTTGCAGAATATCCTGTGCAATATCAAAGTGACAGGCTGAATAATTGGAATAGCCAGATCAATTAAATTGTGAACAATTTAGATTGTATCCTTCACAATCTTTGCTGCTGAGTCTGAATATTTTCCTAGATGGCATGTGCTATATCCCCTACTTTATGTTAGAATATATGCTTGCATTTTCAAGAGGGTCAAAGTATCTAAGTAAGAGATAGCAAAAGGAGTTAGTTTTATTCTGTTTTCTCTCCTTTAGAATCTCCTGTGTTTAAACATATACCAATTGAATGTCTCCCAGTATGATGACTCGGGAAACTTCTCTGCTGAAAACAGTCTTTGACAAAAAAAAGATTAGTTTTTCTCTTCTGCAAATGCAAATTAAACTGTCAAAAATGTGTGTCTGTCAATGTTTATCAATATCAGGCTCATTTGTCAGCCAGGAGCTAGCTGGATTTAGGGATTTCTGCAGGTCAGATAAAGAAACTGGAACTTGGAAAGTGTGAGATTCTAGAGATAGCTTTGGAAGATGCTGTGTATGAACACAACAGTTTGTCTTGCTAGTGGAGCCGTAAGGAAAGGTTGCAGAAAGAATCAGAGGGTTAAAGTGACCATCTGATCAAAGAAATACAATGGTCCTGAGAAGACAGTCCTTGGAAGGAATGATGACTTGTTGTTTCAAAGCAGTGGGCAATCAGTCACATTTGAGCTAAGGACTATTCTTTAAGTCATCAGAAAAGAGTGCAATAAGGCAGATCTGGTAAGCAGAGAAAGAAGTTCCCACTGACATTTAGCTTAGTTGGAAAAAGGAGCAGTGGAAAGTGAAGAGGTGTGAGGTTTTAGAAGAGATTTGTTAATGCCAAAGTATGGAATTTTTTTTTTTTTTTGTTCTCACTAAAAGCTGCATTGAAGTAAGAGAAGTGCGAAAAGAAAGGCAGTACAGGAGAGTGGCCTAGGAATGTCAGCGGATTGGAGGAGGTGGTAATGTCTTGGTAATGTCTTCAGTGTGTTTTCCCATCTTAAAAATGAGGTGTCCACAAGTGTCAAGTTTAACCTTTTGCACAAAACAACTGTGACTTATAAAAGTGGTAAAGAATATGTGTTACAATGATGATTCCATGGTGGTTTGTGATATTAAAAAAGGGTGCTGTAGAAATGAAAAAGAATAGATATTAGTTGTTTTATTAACCAAACTCAGCATTACTGAGTTTAAATGCTCTGCATAAGAAAAAGGAAAACAGTAATCTCTTTTTCTTTGTGTCCAGTAGTCCAATGGTTGCAGTTGAGAAGCTCACCAACAATGTCACTGCCAATACAGTGGGAAAAATACTTTCTGCATCACATTTAGGAGACTGTATTTTATATTTTGGACTGCACATGAGGTCTGCAAAGAATAAATTACATAGCTTACAGTTGAATAATTGGACATTTTTGACACTAAAGGGTAATTTATGCTTGAAAAATATCTGTACATACATTTGTTTCTGTTGCATTGTGATTTCAGTTGCAAATATTGCCATAGAGCAATGCTAAGTTCCCAGAAATGACAGAGACACCAGCAGAGGAGATGACAAGAGCAAAGTGAAAACAACTACTTGTCTTCAAGGTTTAGGATCAACTAAAGAATTTAGACTTTGAACACTGTCTTGTCAAGTCTGCTAATAAATGAATTTGAAGCTAGATCAGGTATCTCTGTGTATCACGTTGTAGACATGGCCCAAAGAAACAGGGCAGTCTTAAAAGAAAAAGCTTAGAGCATTTGACATGTTTTTGTCTGTGTCAACAAGGAGTTGTGGGTCATCATCAAAGTATGTCTGTCTGCTTCTGAAAACAATTCCTCTTCTTCATTAAGTGTTCTAGTATCAGTCATTTAGTGAATCACTAATGTAAATAACCTTTATAGCATTATTAAAGATAGAATAATGGTTTTGAATTCTACATCAGACAAACAATAACAGGAAAGCCACATATACCACCACTATTCCAATGTTGAGAACATGATGGTCTATCATGATTTTTTAAATATGGTGGTCATCAAAATAGTAACAAATTTTCACAGTTTTGAACTGATACATAGCATTCTTTTTTTAAGTCTCTCTGCCCGTTTTGCTTAAAAAATCCCCTAAACTTTTCTTTGCATGTCAGAGGCTTTCCTGCTTGGGAAGTTTTCCCTTGTGCTTACTTAGTTTGTTTTATGAAGTGGAATTCCTTCTACTCCACTCTCAATGCCAAATTTCCCGATTAGCATAGCTCCAAGTGCCAGGAAGAAAATCTTTCTAGGGCCTCATCTGACTGAACAGAATCTCAAAAGTTGTGTGTTAATGTGGCTCTTCAGTGGCCCTTTGGATTCAGTAAATATGAGGATGTTATGGCAAGGCTCTGTCTGAGCACGTTGGCCATTAGAGTCCCCCACATTCTGGCAGTTATCCTCCACCCCTGCAAATTGCAATTATAGTTTGGAGGTTGGTCTGAATGGAAATTCTGTTCTCAGGAAACACTTGCCTTACCATCCATGTGCCAGGTCTGAAGTTTGACGTGAAGAAAAGGATTTGCCTGTTAGTGTCCTACTTAGGCTTGTAAGTAAACAAAACACTGTCTCAAAAGAAGGTTTAGCAAAGCCTGAATTTGGACACTAAAGAAATACTTTGTGGCTGCTGCACAATTTCTTGGCCACTTCTCCCTGACCTATTCCTCTTCATTTTGGAAAAAAATTCTAAGAAAAATACAAAGTTATGAAAACATGTTTTGCAGTATTTATATGAATGTCATTACCTGCCAAAGCTAATGACTGTGTGATCATGTGGTGAAAGGGATTAAAAGTGAATGACTTTTGGTTTGGTATTTGGTAACATTTTCACTTTATTTCTTCTTAAACCAAGACTGATTGTGTGAAACAATACCAATGATAAATTGCACAGTATTTGTTAGACAGGAAGTGTAACCTTTAAAACCTTCAGGATCTCACAATCTCAAAGTCTTTCAGAACATGAGGTCTAGCACTGTTCTACAATTAAAGTATATTAAAGTCTTCATAATTTTGTGTGTACATGTTCACATTGCAATTAGTAACATTACAGAAACATGAAGTAAACATCGAGTAATATGGTGATTAGTGATCCGTTGCAGTACTCAGTGCCAGAGATGTTTACATATTGATCTCCACACTCTTAAATTATAAAATATAGTGTTTCTGCCTGAGCATGTAGATTCTCAACTAGAATAAATTACAGACTAATGCAAAATCACTCTCAGTCTGAGTGTCTGTTAAATTAATCACTAGAAAGAAAAAAAAAACATGAACAACAAATAAACTTCAAAGACACGGCAACTGTGGGATCTGGTGAAATTAGGAAATTGGGACAGCTTGATAGAAACAAAAGAGATGGAAGTTGCTTTGATGCATTTCAGGTCAACTGTTGGAAAACTTTGGAAAGAAATCAAGCTCTCCATTCTAGCCTAATCAAATCAAACAAGGTCCTGTTTGTATCTGCTTGTCTGGCGTGTTTTGAAAACTGAATTAAAACAGCAAAAGAGAAATGCAGGAACTATAAATATGTATAAACACATGCACATGTAGTAATATCTGTTGTGGATGAGAAGTTTTTTTCTGTAAGCAGCCACATGCTAGCTAGCAAATATAATAAAGCACTATTATTTTTTCTTTTTTAACTGATTCAGCCTTGTCTGCTAGTTTTCTTCCTCAGTCACTCTGAGAATGTACCATCATCACCAAAGTGATAACACTCTTCAAGAACAAATATTAAAAGTATCTGTTTTGAGGAGCCTGACTGCCTGTAATTGTTTGCACAACCTGTCTTTGATGGAGATACAATTATATTTTAATCCATTTAAGTCAGTCAGAGAGTCATAGGGCTTGGTTCAATATGAAACCAAAGCATGTACCTAATTTTAAGCATGTGATTAAACCTGCTTATTTGCTCAAAGTTAAATGCTTTGCAGGTTAGGGTCTAAAGTAACCAGGCTGAATAGACAGAAATACTGGAAAACACAAAGCAATGATGGTACTGTGTACTTGTTTGTTTTTATCCAAATAGCTTTGATTTCTCTAAATCCCAAATTTCTATGACATCTTAACCCTTTCCTCCTCTAAACAGTGACAGAAAAAAAATCCAGCTTTCGTAAGAATGTGCAATAATCAAAAAGCCAAGGTCACGTGTAATGCAAGTAAAATCCTCACCACACTTTTGGTCTCACTACTTATGAGCAAACACACAACTATTCAGAGTTAATGCCAGAAGTGTATTATATTTATGAGTATTAGAAGAGCATCTGTCGTGTGTGCTATTTCCATATTATGTATATATTAGAAAACATTATGGTAATATACAATATCTTACATGTTCATTTCATACCTCATACTCAAAGAATTCAAGGTACTAAGGCCATTTTATATTGACCAAATCCTCCCCTTAGATTACTTAGACTTTAGAATTAGCAGACTCAGACTCTGCATGTTGAGAGTAATCAAGATAACAAGGACAAAATGTTTTAAAACACGATTAAGAGGAGTGAAAAGGATAATGACAGAAGGGCAAGAAAGAACACAGAAAGGGAAAATGTTGGAAGAGAGCTTTAGATAAATTAAGGTGAAACGAAAGTAAATCTTATAGGAAAATAAAGCTGTTAGCCCAAAATACTGGCAAGAAGCCAGAATAAATGTGGTGTGAATTAAGGAAAGACAAACAGAAAAGATGGGTCCTGTTGTTGCTTAAAGTATGAACTTGGTGCCAGAACGCTGGGATGATGTTTGTAGTGTGAATTAGATCTCAGAAAGTGTGGCTATGTTAGCAGGGGCTGGATATTTAATGATGGACATCTTGAATTTAATGGACAAGTCTCAAGGATTTTGCTCTAGTTGTTCTATACAAAATAGAAGCAAAGTCTTTATGCACAAGACACAGTGTGCTGCTACATTTTTATATAGCTGATGCTGGGATTTTAAGTCCAAATTCTGAAATGCCACAAAAAAAGTACAGTTTTAATGATATTTAAGGAAAGGGATAAGAATAATCCTGGCACTTAAAATATTATAAACCATAAAATACCTGTTTTTGTGAAATTGGGTGAAATGATTGTTCAGAAATTAGTTCCAATTCAAGAGTAGCTTGCCATATACATCAACATACTGGATCAGAGAATAAGCAATACTTTGAGAAATATGAGATGAGCCACATTTGGAAAAAAGTAAGAGTATTAATTGGAACTTAAAGAAATAGAGGGACTTAGGCTGTGGAAAAAAAAAATGAAAATTTTTGTTTGGAAAAGACAATTATGTTACATGGTTAAAATTAATATGAAACGTAAACTTTGTATTACATGAAAAATGATACATTTACTAAATACTTGATTCCAGCTTTCTGTCCTTTACAAACACTTCTAAATTGTGGAACAGCTGTTTGATATAAATACTACCAAGTTTCTGCTGTTCTGAAAAAGCTTAAGAGCTTGTTTTCCTGTGAATTGCTCAATTACTTGCAACTGTGACAGCTTCATATAGTGTATTTTCTGATGAAGCCACCAAAAAGTTTTTTGATTTTCTTACAGCCATAGACTCGCTCTCCTTTATCAGCCTAAATCAAACATTTTCTTTTAGGCAAGATTCACAGATTAAA
The DNA here is from genome assembly GCF_022539395.1 of Myiozetetes cayanensis. Taxonomy (NCBI): domain Eukaryota; kingdom Metazoa; phylum Chordata; class Aves; order Passeriformes; family Tyrannidae; genus Myiozetetes; species Myiozetetes cayanensis. The sequence continues at coordinate 27,454,398 of NW_026087964.1, forward strand.
GAAAATATTTCACTACATCTCTAAGGAGCTGCTTCATTGAAGAGCGTGTTCCTTAGCAAACTCGAAATTATTGCAGCCTGAAGAGGGCAGTAAAGATAAAGCTTTATTTTTCTTCCCTTTTCACTGTTTTCATTTTATTCTGTATTCTGAAAAAGCGTTACTGAACAGCACATATTTACAGGTGTTACACATTTCTGGAGCTATTCTGCATTTGTTTAGCCTGCAGAAGAGGAGGCTCAGGGGAGACCATTTTGCTCTCTACAACTACCTGAAACGAGGTTGTAGCCAGGTGGGGGTCAGCCTCTTCTTCCAGGCAGATAGTGACAGGACAAGAGGAAATGGCCTCCAGCTGTACGAGGGGAGGTTCAGATTGGACATCAGGAAGAATTCCTTCACTGAAAGGGTAGTTAAGCATTGGAAGGGCTGCCCAGGGAGGTGGTGGAGTCACCATGTCTGTAAGTGTTCAAGAAACAACTGGACATGGCATTTAGTGCTATGGTTTGGTGGTATGGTGGTGTTCTGTCAGAGGTTGAACTTTATGGTTTTGGAGGTATTTTACAATCTTAATAATTCTATGATTCTATGATAAAAATATCATAAGGTGAATGAAATACTTTGTTGGGGTTTATCTGAGGATATAACTCCTTCACATGACACTGTAGAACTGGAAGACACATCCATCAGTTATGAAGGTAGCTTGCAGGTGATGAATTGCATAAGCTACCCTTTCTTCAGCTGGGACATTCTCTTAAAATAAAACAACATTGAGTTCTGCAATTGGGTTGAAAGAATAATTTTGCAGGTTGCCAAAAAAATGAGATGTTGCTTTTATATTTTGTCTTAACCATTTTGAAGAGGCCAAGCTCCCTTCAGAAATGGAACAGTGGGGTTTTATAAGAGGAAGAAGGTTTTATGCTTTTTCCATTCATCTGTCTTGGGAGCTTCCTGACAGCCAGGTTTATATTGAAAGTTAAGTCATTTTCCCTGTTTTAAGGGGCAGGAAATTTTAAATGGTAAAAATATTACTTGTGTGTTGGGAGGAAACTGCAATTGCAGAACAGCAGATACCTAAATTGTTCTGAATATTCAGTATGTTCCTTTCTGACTAGGCATTGTTATTCCTCAGGAGCCTGCTATTTGCTTTAAGCTCAGGAAATAACATACCTTTTTAAAGCTGACGGAAATGTATGTGCTTGCATGTTTTGTTTGTATGGATGCACACATGGCCACCATTATGAAAAACTTACTTTTAAAGATGTTTTGTACATGCAGATATAGTGGGCTTGTGTGTGTGTGTATTGCGATACAGATAGAGTATACCACCCATACCTTTTAGGAAACGTGTTAGGAGAAAGATGGGAAAAGAGCTTGATTTTTCCCTTTGAAAAAGACAACTGATTTAGTCAATAACTCTTAATCAAGAAAGCAATGCTGAAATGAATGATATTTCAGTAATAAAGCAATGTCAAGCCAATACTGAGGCTGACAGTGTAGGATTCTTAACATTTGCTGACAGTATCCCGAACAAGTCTTGCAACTCTCCAAAGAAGAAACAGCTCAGATTTCCTGCAGATCCCTTCTCTAGACAGCGATATAAGGACTGCCAGGTACTCTCCCTATTGTTTAGTAAAGCTGGTAAAGTCATGGTAAAGAAATAAGGTAGGAAAATACATGGTGAGGGGACAGTACTAAGAGCTGGGAAAGTAATAATTCTGCATCAGAGAATTCAAAAATAGCAAGCTTAAAATGTAACATTGAATTCCTTCATGAGAAATGAAATATCTTTCTGTGCATGACAATCTCTTAAAACTTTTAAATAACTGAATTATTTTAAGTTGAAAAATTCAAGCATTATTTTCTGAAACTACAAGGAAAGAACATTTTGTTTTGGGGAGAGAGAGTATTTTCACTAGTAAGCTCTTCTGACCAAAACTCCCTATCCTATAGGGCATTTCCCTATGAAATGTAGTTCAGTTGTGTTCAAAGACCTCAATAGATTTATTTTTCCTAGTTTTTATTAAGTAAGAATTTTCCCAATCATATGTTGAGGCAGGTACTGAGCTAACACAAACTGGAGTGGCTCCACTGAAATACAAGCATTGGCCAGCTAAGGAAAGAGAACAGTACAGTTAAGCACATTTAATTGTTTGGAATGGCTTCATTGTACTTGAGATTTAGCATTGGAAAAATCATAAGGCAGAAGCTGAAAATAGTCCTTTCTCAGACACAGTTCGGTGAAATGTTTAAACACATGCTTCGGTTCAGCCCTACTTAATAACATACTTAAATAATATATTTAACTTTAGTCACATGTTGAAGTACACTTCTTTCCAGGCCTTTTAAACAGAGCTTTCACTTTTGTCCATATTAAAATGACAGAGTTGTCCACGTGCCAATATGTAACTAAGTGATATTTCTATTTTTAAAATAAAGTACAAAGACATAGGAACCACTCACTTTCTTCTGAGGAAGCATAAAATAACACTGGAGTAATTTCTTCATAAGCCAAAGTTTCCACTTATGGTATTTATTGGCTACATGTTTCAGGTGCCAATAAACAGAAACAAGTGCAGATCTGCTTATAGTATTTATAACATACATGTGCATCCTCCTAACAATATTTGAATCATAAAATCTTTGAATTATAGAATGGTTTGGGTTGGAAGGGACTTTAAAGATCATCTCGTTCCATGCCCCCAGCCATGGGCAGGGACACTTTCCACTGGACCAGGTTGTTCAAAGCTCCATCCAGCTTGGCCTAGAACATTTGCAGGGGCTTGGGCATCCATAGCTTCTCTGGGCAACTTGTTCCACTGTCTGACCACCCTCACAGTAAGGAATTTCTTCCTAATATCTGATTGAAACCTACCAAAAATATTTCTTCTAATGATAAGAGTGTTAAGATGTGTTTTGGCAAACAGTCATAAAAGACAGCACCATGTTAAACCCACTGGAACTGGATTGGCACCTGTGAATAAGTTGATAGGCATACTTTTTCTGAGTAGTTTTTCCTGTATGTTGCCATTGGCCTTCCTGGAGTTCTTTCCTCTTTTTTGAAATCATAGATAGCACTTTGCAGCGAAGAGGTGCCCAGCAACAGTGAGGATGGCAACACAACTCCTATGTAACTGAGTGTACTAACCCCTAGGCACATTGCCAAATTAACCAAGATCCAATTAATCAAGATAGCAGCTTTTTATCATGCATGAGATGAGCTTGTTGACAATTTCTGTCTTTCAGTTATACTGTGCATAGCCTGTATCCTTCTGGATGGCATCTGCTATAATCTGGATTATTGCCAGACTGAAAATAAAAGGGGTTACTTTTCTTTTTAGCTGAAGTAATCTGCTGTTGATTATGCTTGACCCTGGCAAACTTTCATTGTAGCTTACTGTGTGTCTCACCACAAAACAAATCCCAATCCTGTCATTTAGACAGAAAATGAACACACTTGAAATATAGAAAAAAGTATGCAGTCAGTGTCTGTATACTAGATACACTTAGAATTCACTCTGAGGCCATGCTTTTCATCATTTTGAGTTGAAGTTGAAGTAATCGCCATTCAAATTTTTACAGAAAATTATTTTGAGACCTTTTTAAAATATATTTTCACAGTTTTCATATACAATTTAGACCTTTATATACATTTTTTTGGAGCAAGTATCTGTTCTTGTCTTACCTTTCAAGAGATTAGAACCAGTATTTGGTTTGTTCTTAGAAGTAAATTCTATACTGCTATAAACCAAACTGGTCTGTGAGGCAATCTTCTGTTCCCTTGTTGCATTGTTTCCTGTAAGACAGGGCTTAGATAGGGTTCAGCTGCTAAGTGTATACTATGTTGGAAAATATGGACTTTAGTGGCCCAGTGACACGTGTTAAAATAGGACGATAGGCATCCCTGCAATATGGCAAAACCCTACCAGACTTCAGAGAAGATTTTTTTTTTAGATTAAAAAATTATGAATTTTTTTAAGCTCTCCTATTAGGAGTGCGATATGTATTTATAGTACCCTCAGGTTCTGCACAATAAAAATGGTTAAACCTTTAGTCCTTTTAGTAGCTCACAGTTTTATTACAGAAGTTATTTTGTAGATTTTATGCTTGGAGCAAGGTCAGTCTATTGCACTGTATAAATTATTCTAAGTAATTGCTCCGTTATTTTATAGCTTAGTCACAGGATTTTTTTATTATTAAACATAGTCTTTTCTTTAAGGCCGGGAAGAGAAGGTCACTATAAATCACATGGCAGCTTGCCATTTGGGGTTTCAGCTTTACCTGTGATAAGGATTTAATAACAATCTGGCCCAGACACCAGTTCCCTCTCAATTACCTTTCCACATGGGCATTAGTTCACACTGTTTATTAAAAACTCCCCTTGTAGTTGTTTTAATGGAGTGTTTCAGATTAATGGCCCCTGTGGAGTTTAACTTCATTGCACTTCATTAAAGGTAGATTGTACAAAAGGTTACTTCAATTAAATCCAGAACTCAACCTTAAATCTGTATAGATTTTTTCAGAAAATGTGGTAAAATTTCTGTGCCAATCCTTTGAGATTAACAGAGCAACATCCTCTTTTTGTGACTGAAGTTCAAACTATGTTATATCTGTTCCAAATTTGCTCGCAGACTGATATTCGGATTTCAGGAGATTACAAGGTGAAAGCAATTGAATGGTGTATGATCTATAAATGAATTGGCTAAGCAGTTTTTTTAGAAATAGGACTGCCTAGGGAAACTTGAGGGCTTTTTCTTACCTGTCAAAGCATTTACTGAATGTTTCACAAAACTTCTGCGAGGAAATAACCATTTATCCACAGTGCAGGAGAAAGTGCTTGTATAAACAAAACCCTCACATTTTCTAAACACAAGCGCCATAGATGACTGCCAAACACACTACCACTTTTGCATGGGTAAGCCTTTCAGTGGAAAAAATTTTGGTGTTCTCTATTTCCCATTTCCTTTCCAAATGTCTTTGCAATAGCAGGTGTTGGGAGAGGTATCCCTTAGTAAGGTGGAAAGAAAGTTAGAAGCAGAACTTTGCTGGGAGTAGGGTCAGGTAGTTTAGAAGGGAGAGAAGGAGCAGTAGAGTGATGATGAGGTTTTCTTAAAGAAGCAGACAAACTTGCTAGTCTTTCTGAAAAAGCCAATGGTTTTGATGTCCTAGAAAACAAGGTAGAGGTACTGAATTTGGTGGGGTGGAGAAATACAGTAATCTAGGTTAGGACATTTTAAGAAAGATTATCATAGCAAGGTTTTTTTTTTAAATTATTTATTTTACTCAGTGTCTAGGTAAGATTTTAAAATAGGCTCTAAGTGCAGCTGCAAACAAAATTATATGTGTATGATGTGTTCATATATTTAATGAATTTTATAATTTATAATATTATTACTGTGGTGGAGTCCTCATGCTTCAGTCTGGATCTGACCCTGTTTTGTTACAGATTCTTCAAACTGTGAAATGATTTGAGATTGGCTTTAAATAGTTTATAGAGTAGTTGAAGACAATGTCCAACACATGTAAATGAAAGTTGTGTATACAGTATTTCTGAATTGTACTGTTGGGAAGAAATGGCCTAGCTCTAGTAAACAAATGGTTATGTTGGGCAATGGATATGACCTTCTGGTAAATTCAATAGAGTTGATCTCAAGATCTACTGGGAGGTAAAATAATTTATAAACTTTAGGACAATCTCATGGTTAAAGATGTCTGTTAGACATTGCTTTTCCAAAGAGTGACTTGGCTTAACCAGCTAGCTAGTGCGTATTAAAGAAGAATGTCTGTCCTCTAATGAGATAAATCTAGAAGTCCAGTCTGTAATATTCCTGTGTATAAAAAGAGATGTATTCTATATCATGTAATGTGTCCATGACTAGTCTGTGTTTTCTTATCAGTGGCAAGAATTTCAGAGTTAAAACTGGTAATAAAAGCAACACTGAATTCTCTAAGTTCCCTCAGTTCTTGTCAATAGATAAAATAATCCCTAACTCAGCAGTACAGATGATTTTTGTACTAAGAAGCTTTGTGGCAAACTTTTGTGTCAACCTCTCATGGGGAAAAAAGCAACAATTCACACTTCTATCGTGACCTAAATGAAAAATTGATATTTATTTCTGTATATATATAGAAACAAAGAACCAAGGCTTATGGCATTCCATAGATTCACAAATACATCCTGAAATTACTGAAATTAAGCAAAGATCTGAATATCTAGCATTAGACATTCTGAATTTATTTTTAGATCTGACTCATCATACCAGCTATTAAATGTTATATTTAAAGATATTGTTTTATGAAAATTTTATTCAGATTTATATAAGGCAAGAATATTTGTCATTATCTTTGGGAGCTAGAATCATATATTCTTTGCTAAGGGGAGGTGTATTTCAAGTGCAAATGATAATTAGCAATGGATCTTGTATGTATCACAGTTTCAAGACAGAATATGGCCCAGCCTGTATCTGAAGTGGGCACAAGAGACATAACCACATATTCCAGGCTTTCTATTTCAAGATCATTAGGATTTAGGATGTTCTTTCTAAGTAGTCACATCAAACACCTTTTCTCCTAACAGTTTTTAGTAAATTTGTGGAAATAAACAGAAGGGCTTTTGTCATTAAATCTTCCTAAAATACTGGAAGATCTCTTGGTCATGATGCACAATCTGGGGTCACACCATCATGGTAAGTATCGTGAATTTTTCCCTGTGATTTTAAAAGAAAGAATTCTAACAAATTAACCAATTGTCTTCCACTCCTCTGTCCCACAAAGTTCTCTCTAAGCCATCAAACACTGTCTCTCCTTAAAATAACTAGTTGAATAAGCACATGCTATTCTTAATCAGGTAATGTAAAGACCTGTTCATAAAACCCCAAGTATTACCTGTATTCTGAAGCACTTGCCTTCTAAATGAGCTAGCTGGGCTGAAGGGTGAGTTGGTAGTATAATACGTTAATATAAATGAGATAGACACATGAAAGTCAGTAAAGGGAAAAAACCTCCCAGTTTCTCTCAATATAGGAAGTAGAGGACAGTCCATTGACAATATCAATGGACAGACTTGGTACATATGAAATTAAGATGTTTTTTTCACATGAACCATACTTAGGTTTTACAGTGAAACTTTCAACTCATAAAATCTTGGAAATATGATTGCTGGAAGGTGGAATGGCAAAATGGAGAAAGTTTCTTCTGTACTTGCCCTACTTATGCTCTTCTCACTAGATTTTGCTATTGGCAGTATAGTTGTGCCTTTCAAGCTCACTTTTAAGTCAGTCCTTGTCTGTGGTTGTGCAATTTCAAGGATTGCATTCACAGAAAAGAGAACAGTTGCATCAGTGTGTTTGGGGATTTTTTGGTTGTTTTGTTGTTTTTGTTTTTAATCCTTGGGCTTTCTGTGTGCTTATTAGCTTTACTGGGGTATTGCTTCTTTCCTTATGCTTTGTTGTGATTACATAAAATGCTGAGGCTGGAGCTGTCATCACATGTGGGTGGTGAAATGACTGATGTAGCAGCTGTCTTTTCGGCAGGACTACAGTTTTACATCTGACTTGCTTCTGCCAACTCTGTGGCTTCCTGCTGATTTCCACCTCTGTGTGGAAGACAGCTGCCTGGAGCTGAACACAAGCATGTCAAAGAGAGTGCTGGTAAAACAAGGTCCAGTACGTCCTCTGCAAAATGAATCTATTATTGTTTGTCAAACTGCTCTGCAAACTGGGAAATTAATCTTTTAGTCTCAAACCACTACATAAAGAGATCATGACAGAATGAGAAATACATTTTTTTCACCTGCAGCTGATCAGAAATTGTTTATCAAATAGGAAATCTATCCTCACTCCCTCTGCCTCTTTGAATCTGCAAAAATGAGGGATACTATGCCAATCCAGCAACGCTTTTAAGTGTATGGATTCCTCCAAGCACAACTTAGGCCATTGATGCTAATACTACTATTCATATACTTACATTAGAGAGTGAGTAAATTCTTTGTGACGCTCTGACTGTCTGCAGTACTTTGGCATTATGCAAGCTCTTATCTGTGAGAGTGTATGTCTGATGAAGACTGAAACAGTTTTCAAGTATTTGAGAATGTAACGTTCCACTTCTTTCAAAGTGTCAGCCCATTAGGACACATCATATTGATACTCATCTCACGATTCTGACTCCTCACAGGATGCTACACTGAATTCAAGGTCATGGTGTTAATCTTCAAAGTCCTTCACAGAATTGGTACATGTTAGCTCTGAGAAACTCTCTTTGTGACTACAACCTCTCTTGACAGCTGTGTTCCTCAGGAATTATGAAGCTGTCAACCTCAAGGGTGAAGCCTGAGAGGGCAGAAGACAAGGCCTGCTCGGAAACACAGCCAAAGCTTTGGAAATTATTATCCGAGTAGATAAGAATGACCACAAATCTCTCTGTCTTCTAGGCAAAATATAAAACTCACTACAACTTAGCTCCCATGGGCACAACTAAAGACAATAAAGATAGAGGATAAAAAAAGTTAACAGCAGGAAAAAGAAGAGCAAGAAAGGAGAAGCAGAAAAATTGTTCTTGTACTGTCTTCTCAAAATAAAAGCCATAGTTTTGATTTGGAAGAAGTAGTGGGAATATTTCAGATATTACAGAAAAGGCATTTAGATTTGTTCATTAGACATATTTTATTTTAATTTTTAGTGTATAAGCATCCGTTTTTGTGCTCCTAACCTGATATCAGTTTCCTTTCAATATAATATTACTACATTATTATTAATGGAATACATGCCAGAACACCTATATAAGGCCAATAAAATGATAGGTAGTTCCTTTTAATTATTAAAGATATGGTTTTTGGCAAATCGTATAAGAATATGTCAGGTTCCATGAGCTGTCTTACAATGCATGAAGACCACAAACTGATTAATCAGGATGAGAATATTTTATGTACTTATAGTTAAAAAAAATTGTGATCTGCCACCTTTATGACAAAGGACTGGTCCTTTATCTTTTTATGTATTTCCCTGGGATTGTCTGCTTTTGACTTCAGTCAATATACATGGCTCTTGCAAGTATGAATTAAATGCTCATAGATCTGTAGTGCAACTTTACATCACAGAAAGAGAAAAAAGGAAGCTTTGGATGTTAACGCTGTGGAAAGGAGACCTATAGGAACAGGACAAAAATACCCATAAGCATGCAGAGGGGATCTAGTGGCAATTGTCTTTCTGATATAAGTCCTATTTACTTTGCAATTAGATACCTACTGATTTAAATCCACAATCTCTGTCCTCCCCACTGGAGAACTGATTTTTGAAACCAGATATTTAACCATTCCAGTAGAAATACTTCTAAGATATGCTGTTGCTAGGTCTTAGCTTATATCAAACCTATGTTTCTGGTCATTATTCCCTGTCCTTAAGCATTATTTTACAAAAATAAGAATATGTAGGGTGTGTCTTGATGCTTTAGTTCAGCTTTTTTGAGACATCACTGCTGCTTTAAACCTGCAGGTCATACTTCTGGTTGGCAGCAGTGACAGTACCTTCTCTTGAGGTTCAAGGATATTTGTGCCCATTTGGCATGCCCTCAAAGACTATGATGTAGCCTATTGAGTTGAATGAGAATTCTGTCTCTGACAGTATTTGGCTCTTAGGTAATGCTGAATTTGATCCATTGCTAAGGAATAACAAGGATGCATTATAAATTTAAATACCTCTTTATGAGCACAGAGTAATGCAAGTTTCCTGTCTCTTATGATAAAACATAACTGATTCTACAAAATTCATATATATTTTTTCCTAAAATAGCTTTACTTGTTGGCATTATAGCTTCTTGAGACACTATCTTCTTTCATCTGCAGGCAAAACACCTGCTACTTGTAAGTGATTGTTAGTTAAATCACTTAAAAGATTGACACTTGTTTTAAATGGCAAATAAACTATTGCATTAAGTCACATTTGTTTCTACTGTACTAAAAGTTCAATAACCTAGTGTACCTTGATATGTACCACGTTTCATAGTTGCAAGCTACAGGTCAAATGTAAAGATGCTGTAATAACAAGTAATAAAATACAGAAATAGCCTGGCCTGTCAAAACCTAGACATGCAAAACAGTGCAGGACTGCTGGGCTTTTGGCTCTTGCATTTCTCTCAGTGCATCTCTGCCATTAGTTACAGGAATTAGAGGCAGAGGTAGCTGAGTAAAGAAACATATTTGTGAGTTCTCCATTTGGCAGAAAATAAAAACACTTCTGAGTAGTTAATATAATGACTATTTTTGACTGCTTGATTAACAAAAGAAAATGTACTTATAAATAAATAGCTTAGAAAGATATAGGAAAAATTATTAATCTGTTCACAAATAGCCTCCAACCACCTGAAATTCAGACTGCTAAAACCCTTCACACTGTGCTCCATGTTTACCTTCTCATTTTCTATATCTTTTAAAAAGGAACATGTCTTGTCCTGTAAAAATGCAGGACTGAAGCTTACCTGAAACATATTGAACATCTCAAAGGCTTGAGATATGAATTTCTTAATGTCAAGCACAGTGATTGGTACAGACAGAGTTAAGCACTAAAGAGGAGAACATAGTTTACTGTGCTGCAGGCATCTAGCACAGCACTGCATGGAATAAAGTAAGTCCAGGAAACAGACATTGCTTCCATCAGAAAGCCAATCAGTTTTGGATCTATATGTAACACAGCATATCTGTTGTTGCACTAAAAGCCATCTGTCTTCCAGTCAGTGTTTCTTTTTAGAATATGTAATGGAAAGGTTTCTGTAAGAGGAGATAGTTTGTGAATTGCACTGTTGCAACTGGTCAGGGGTCTAAAGTATTTGTAAAATGCAATTAGTGTTTAAGATATACTCATTTTGATCAAAGAGGTTTTTTGGACTGACTCACCATGTGGACACATATCTGTTAAATGTCAGACATTAGGCAGTAGTACCAAATAACTCCCGAAAGAATCATTTTACATTCCCCACAAGTCACAACTCACATCATATTCAGCTTTCTGTTGCATAAGGATTTGTTCCTAGCAGGCTGTATATATGTGTGAGACAGCAGGGGCAGGAATGATTATGATGAGTGTTGCTGTCAAATCATTATTGTGCTTACTACCATAAACAGGCACACAGCTCTAGCACCTGCCTGCTCCTTTCCTGTAAACAGCTAGGATCAAGTGACAAATATATTCTGACAACAAGACCTAGATTAATAATTACTTTTGTTTTGCAGAGTTGTGCCCTACTTATCTTTTATGAATGTGGTGCAGTAGTGCAAAACTCTATGTTGGCTAGCAGATTTCCTGTAAATAAATAATAAAGAAAGCTCAACTGGTGAAAATTGTACTCTTTTCTGAGATTAAAAAAACACTGAATGAACATTCTAGCAGCTGAGGCTTTCAAGGGGGAGCAAACACTATCGGTTAATTGGCCATTATTTCTCTGTCACAAGGATTAAATCGAATAAGAATAATTAGATATCTCATTCCAAATTACTGTCTGTGCATGAGTATCAGGTTTGGTGGCTTTTTTTTCTATGTGTTTTTTGTAAATGCTTGTGTTTTCAGACTGCACTGAGAGTATTAGTTGTAAAGATATATCCTTTCTCATAATATTGGATCTTTTAAGTAGCAATAAAACAGTGGTGAAAATTCTATAACCCTGTGGGTTTTTTTAAGCTGCAGTTCTTTACCCTTCATTGTGTGATCTCGGAACAAAGGCTTTTATAAATTTAACTGCAAAAAAGGAAAGAGGAAACAGGGATTGGAGAAAAGGGACAGTGATAGTCTGTAATCTTTTTTCTTCTGCTGAGTTTAACAGAGGCAGTTTCTTGTCATGGTTCTGTTTATCAGTCTGTGTTTTCCTGCTCAGGTTTCTCAAAATCTGCTTTTGCTTTCTCTTTAAATTTTATAAGAGAATTTTATAAGAGAATTTTATTGTTGTTTAAATACTATGATGAATTAGTAATTCCTATATATCCTGTTTTTCTGCATGAATCTAGAGAGAGTAGAAAAACTTTGCTGCTGTTGAGAGACAAAATGATGCCCATGCACTGGAGTTGCTGGTAAATATGCAGGCACTGCAGTGGAAAACAGCTTGTTAACTATAGGTGCAGCCTTTATGCACTGTGGTTAACTGGAACATTTGATTTTCACAAATTATCCTTTAATGTAAATTGTAGATCTATCCTTTAACATAAATACTGCTCTTGTAATTTTCTTTTTGAGAACTACTAAGTTTGTTACATGAAAGACATTGATGATAGTCTGTTGTGTATGTTTATTTTTTTCTTGTTAATAAAATGATGGACCAAAAATCATGTTTACTGTTTTGTCCAGAGAAAATCACCTGAATGTACTTTGGCAAGTATTTCTTCAGGAAGTAAAGATTTTCTGGTACCCTTCGGGATTAGAAGTCAGGATTTGTTCTTCCATGTGGTGAATGTTTTCCACGCCACCTGTGATGACTGATGTCAGACTCTATCAGAGTCACAGTTTTACTGGGTTTTGTGTCCGGAGAACTCGTGGAGTCCATATGTTAGTCCAATCAAGAAGCATAGTGTTTTTATAGAGTCAGATAATTACCTCCTACGGTCCTGTTTTTACTGGCAAAAAGTAATTTCTAAATATTACCTGACCCCCCAGTTCTAGTAGGTTTTAGGTTTTCCATCAAAACCAGTCTGCTCCCAATCCCTTCTGCATGTACTCAGTTTCTCAGTTCTAATGACCCACATCTGTCATGGTGAATGTGACAGTAATTCAGAAGTGTTATAAGGGGCAGCAGGCACATTACAACTCACTGAAGATAAAGGAACTGTTTCTAAACATAGATCAATTACTTAGGCATTTAACTGTAGCTATGTGTGGGAAATCTTGATTTTTCGCCCTTTAAAATGAGAATTTATTCTCTTAATTTTGCAGGATCTCTTTTACTACTTGGAGCAGAACTGACAGTATGTAAGGGATGCAGTGAAGAATAAGATACAAAGAAATCTTATTAAATGGAAAAAGTGCATGAGTGAGATATGATTAAGGAGAGGTAGTCATACTCCTTCAACTGGAGATTAAAGGGATACAGACACAGCGATTTTGTTATCTGGTCTGTACATATATGCTGAGAGAGAATTCTTTTAACATTTAAAATTGCGTGTATGAAAATTTTCGTTTGGAATGGAAGGAACATTTCCTCTGCCAGAAACAAAGAAGTATTGGGGATAGAAAAAAACATGAAAAAGATTCACTTGCTCACCAACCTTTCCCTTTTAAGTTGTATTAAGTTTAGATGGGGTACCTACTGTCATGTTGTAGAACACTACGAAGTACAGAAGTTAGGAAAACATTGAGCTATTGGATGGCAGAAACAGAGGCTTGAGCAACATAGAAAAGATGGATTGAATCTCTGCCTAAAGGTGTATTAAACATCATAGTCCTTAATGACAGATTTTCAGCCATCGATTCATATTGATTTGGATAATGAATACCACTTAGAATACCTATATGTCCTCTCTTCTCTCCCAAGACATACCCTTAGCATATCACTGTGGATTTTTGGCAACATGAGACACTGAAAACTGAAATGTCTAATTCTCCTCTTGCACTGATGCTACTATATTGTCCTGGTAGATACCACTTTTGATTGAAATCTGTTTAAGGTATAAGTGAGAAGCAAATGAGGCTCAGTGACTGCAGGAAAAGTTCGTGGGAAGAGTACTGTGGTATTCAGTTCAGCCTCAGGATTTCTGCATAGGTCAGTGAATACTGTCATTGCTTATGTTGCTTCAGGTGAGGGAAGTTAAAGTGCAAATGTGGTAATGGTAATTATCATTCAGTGGGAACTTATTAGATTGTACAGATTGTTAACTTTCCCTGCCAGAGAGACTGTCACTCTTTTCTCTAATTGTAGGGAAAAAGGAAGGCTGTGAGGGCAGAAGCCTAATTTCTTCTCAGCAGGTAAAACGTGTCTCTAAAATATATTAACAGAAAGTGATTGTCAGGGGGTGAAAAGGGGCTGATGGGAAAATTAAGTAGTGTGGAGTATATTCCTTCTTCATTATAAAACAGTTGTCTCAATGTTCTTTTAGGCAGAAGGTTTCTCTTCCACAGAAATGTACTCCAGTCTCTGCAAACCTTACTTTTATATTTGGAGTGAAAGATAAAACCTCCAGTCCCTCACCATTTAGCAGACATTAGGTTTAGGACACAAGGTTTTCCTTTTTCGTGCTATTTTCTGTTTTAACAAACTTGTCTTTTATGCTAGACCCTGACCTGCTCTAACCGGGTAATATTAATAGAGCTTCATTCACTGATACATTTGCTGAAGGCTTACATTCTTGTTGATTCTGACACTATTTTACCCATTCTCTCAATGAATGGATAAGGCTATAGAAAACAGGGATAGTGTAGTGTCATTTTGAAAAACATGGCAGCTTTTCAGACTCGGGCTCATAATATCAAAACATCTTAAACTGCTAAAAGAGCTTGGACTATATGTTTACAGAAGATGTCAAACTCCCAAATCCTACCTATCTGTGGTTCTGGGGCTAATTCAAAGTTGTATTACAAAACCTCTGCTCATTTTCCTTACCTAATCCTGGACAAAACTGACTAAGTTCTTATGTTAAAATCTCCTCAGTCTGAATTTTTCTCATTAGTCTCTCAGTAACAGTCTGTACTGCTTTGGTCCCTGGAAGAAGCTTTCTTTCTCTATGGTACATGCTCTGAATGTGCTTTACTAGGTGGGATCACTAGAACAGACAGTGAAGAAGGTTTGCAACATCCTCTTTCTTTGTACAGTAGCTCAGTGTTTAGATTTCTTATTGATTAGGTATTGTCTTGTCAGACTGGATCAATCCTCTTTGCCTTAAGAGGTGTGAAGACAATTCAGATGTCTCATGTCACAGAAATATTCCTTAGCATCCGAGCTTAATCCTTTTTCAGATGGAAAGATCTCCTCTTTATGAGTCATCATAGAGAACAGTCGACTGCCATTTATTTTACAACCACCTTCTAAGTGTTGAAAACTTATAATTTTCCTTTTTTTTTTTTTCTAGATGAAATCAGAGAAGGTAAATATCTTTCAAGCTTTAATCCCAAATAACAGTTTTTCCTAAGCCTATTTGTTGGTCTTCTTTTAGACTTTTTCAAGTTGCTATATGTCTTTGTTAAAGTAGCTATCCAAGACAAAGCACATTCTTTTTATCTGAGGGCCCAAAGTAGTAAGTAAAGTGAAATAATTACTCCCATATTACAGATGAAATTCCAGTTCGTATATTTGAAGATGTATTTCAATATTTCACAGTGAATTTTGCATTGATAACTCTTTACTGAGTTTATGGTTAATTAGCTTCTTCTTCATAGTGACTAACTTAGGCAGATATTTCAAATATCATAATTGGACACTGGATTTCTTTGCCTTGAGTACAGTGTTACCCCTGTATTCATGAATTTCAACTTGTGATTTTGAATAATTTCTGCAAATGTTCATAATTAGCCTGAAAATACAGGTGAATTCAGAGTTTGCAACACTTTTAAGCTTTGTTATCTGGAAGTTTTTTAATTTCTATTTTCCTGGTTCTTCACAGTCCATGTTGCCTATTGTTCACATTGTCAATGAAACTATTGACTAGAAAATAGAGTTTTTTTGGTTGTTGTTGTCTGTTTGAAATGCTCTCTCAATTTGATATGGAACTGCTGAAGTCTTTACTTGTGAGATATTTTTAAGGAGTTGTTCTGCCATGTTACAGGGAATTAATGCAGACCAGATTTTCTTAGTGTACTTATGAGACTGCCGTAGAGAATATTTAAAAAAAAAAAAAGCTAATGTTTATCACATCTATTGCTTTCCTGTTATCCATTAGCTTGCAACTCTGTCAAAGAAATAAATTATGCCAGTTTGATAAAACCCTTTTTCTTGACAAATCCATGTCATATGTTTTTTATCATCTTATTATTTTTGAGGTGCTTCTAAATTGCTCAGTAATATGTTCCAGAATCTTTTCAGGCTGTCTACAATTCCCTAGCTCCTTCTTTCTCTCCTTCTTAAAGATGGTACCAAGATTATCCTTCTCCAGTCCCCTGACACTTTCCAGGTCACTCTGAATTTTAGAAAAGTCCATTAAAGTTTGGGAGACTGTTTCACCTGGTTCACTGGGTTCTCAAGATGGAATTTAATCAAGCCTTGCAAACCTCTGTACATGTAATTTGTCTAAATATTCCGTAAGCTATTTTTTCCTCAACTTGGCCAATACTTCTGTTCCCTTTTAAAATATCTGGTTACAATTCAACTTATTTGTAATGAATAAAGCTATTTGACAAATCAACCTTTTTCTTATCATCGACTGACTGACTTCCCTGTGAAACAGTCAACTTGTATTTTCTTCTGGTTTTGTCTTTTAGTATATTTATAGGGTCTTTTTCTACTGTGTTGTGGCTTTGCTCTGGGTCAATTTTCTCTCACCCCCCACACAATTACTGTAAGTCGAGAGAAAGTTTATGCAGACAAAAGAGATCTGATTGGGGAGAATATTATTAGGATTTATTACTAGCAAGATAAAAACTAAAGAACTATATCTACAACAATTCTAATTAGGCAAAAGTGTTATGTATTTACAGAAATACCCCTCCCCCCTTGTATCAGTTCAGGAGAAGAAGCAGTCTCTTTTCCATTTCTGGAGCTACAGGTCTTTTAAATAATTTTGCAGCACTCAGAAGATCTTCTTCTATTATCTCTAGGACAACAGATCCAATTTGCCACAGCTGGAACTGTTTCTCTTTCTCTCTCTTCTATGTCGACCTCAGGGCTGGGCCTACTCCATCCTGGGCTAAGATCGGAGGCTGGGGAGTTACCCAGGTCCTGTGGGGTCCTCCATGGACTGTAAGGTGACACTTGTCTACCATGGATCTTCACCCCAGGATCACAAGGGATAATGGCTTTTGAGTCCACCCCTGTTTCCTGTGGAGTCCTTTCTCACAAGAGACAGTCTTTGATGGACCTCTCTAGCGTGAGTCTACACCTTCGGGCAACAGTTCTTCCATTCTCTGCTGTCCCTCAGGGTCACAAATTCAGCTGCACCAGCATGGATCCCTCACTGGGATCACCAGATCCTACCCGAGCCGACTTGTTCCAGCATAGGTCTCTCTTTCCATGGGCCACAGGTCTCCAGCAGGACTCTGTTTTATTTTAGGCCTCCCATGGTGTCACATCTTCTTCATACACTCCTCTGTTTCAGCGTGGGCTCCTTCAGGAGCTGCAAAGGGTCTCTACTCTCCAACAATCTTCCATAGACAGCAGGGATTTTTAGTTTTCAGTTTTCTCCCTGCTGAAGGGAGAGAGGGAAAGGGGGAGAGAAGGAGTTCCCCCCCACCCTTAGTGGCTTCTCTCTTCTCTGGCTGCCAGCTTTGACCTTGGAGGCTCTGTTATCTCTCTTTCTGCCTGGAATTCCTTCTGCAGCATGTCTTGTTCAGGAAGTCCTTCTCTAAAGCTTTTTTTTTTTTCTCTCTACTCTGTTACAGGAGAGAAGGGGGGCCTGACCCCCCTTTCCCAGGCCACACTCGACCCGGAGTGGGGAATGCACGCCTGGGCCCAACCGGGCTGGCTCTTTTATTTTCTTCTGCACCATAACCTTCTCTTCTGTTTTATTAAATATGTAATTGGCAGAGGCGTTACTGAAATTTTTGATTGGCTTTTTCTCTGGAAATCCACCTGGAAAAAAATATTTTCAGCCTGGGGGGCTGGTTGGTTGGTAAACCCATGACATACTGCTTTGTTAGTTGATTGGTCTGTTAGCCTTTTTATTTCCCCTCTGTGTGTTTGTGCTTTATATTCATAGTACAATTTGTATAGTTCTTTTTGACTTACAGAGTTCTTAAAGAGGCCTTGAAGTAATCATTAAGGTCTTAATAATTTTTCTTCTTATTGAATTGGTTGGAAAATGTGATTTTAATATAGCATCTTTCAGAGATTTCCGTTGTTTCAATAGAATTGATGCAGTCCTCGCAAAGGACCAAACACAGCTTTTGTTTTAAATTTTGCTGTGGAAAAATGTTATTCAGCTGCATTTCAAAGCTTAAAGCCATGAGCTCTGCTGTGAAGTGATGGATTCGAACTGTCTTTCACTTTCTCCCATTGAAAACCTCATATTAGGTTTTGATTAGATATGGGCCATTTTTCCTCCCTTACATTCTCTATTTAATTTCTGTATAAAAAATCTTGGGTTTAAGTAATGACTTTTGTGGCTTTGTCAGAATTCAGGAACATAAAGATATATCTTTTCCTCAGTCTGTATAAACTAAATCAACTAATTTACTTGGCCTTTACAAATCCCAGTTTCTGGGATTCACCTAATTTCCCAGTTTGTGTTGAATCAGCCAGTGTTGCTGGGTTGCGTTTTTGTGCGTATGTGGTTTGAGTTGTCTGTATTAATTTTAGATTTATTGCAGAGCTCATTCAAGGCTTTTTACCAAGATAAAAAAATTGAAGTGTACTGTCTCCAAAGATGAAGATTTTGGTTGAGGAAGTTCCTACTTGGGAAGTGGAGAAAGTGAGAAACGGACGTAGAGTCATCGAATGGTTTGGGTTGGAAGGGACCTTAAAGATCATCTAATTCCAACCGCCTCACCTTTGGCAGGTGGGATAGGATTCTCTTGAAAAGCTCTGCAGATGATGTCCTTGGTTTTCCAACTGCCAGGAAATTATTTTTTTAATAGGGAATACAAAGGATGGAGAGGGTTCCTCATCGGTTACATACACACAGAATTCTCTAACTACCCAATGTCCTGAGTCAGAAGGGGCTCTATTAGTAGGATGGTATAATAATTCTACTTCCTTTTGGCAGTTCGATTGTTTCTGGTGGTTTTCTGCTTGGCATACACCTGGTGAGGGTTTAGCTTAGTGAGAAATACTTTAGATGTGCTGTAATAGATTTCTCTGAAGAAATAACTATAAACCAGAGGCAGCCAAGCATATGAGTATGAGCGTGATAGTTGCCTACTCTAAACAGATGTTTTTTTGAAACAGGAGACTAAATTTGTGTGCTTACCTTTGTGTAAACTGAGTCCATACCAAAGACCACTCTAAATTGGGTCAATTGTGAATTTTCTTTAAGCTTGCTGCCATTTTCTAAATTATATAATCCAATATTTCTTCTATTCTCATGTTTCATTGTTAGGTTGTCATTGTACACTACAGTTAAATTAAAAAAAAAAATCTTCTTTAGAAGTGCCGAGATTTCTTTCTTTGAAAAAGTTCTGTACATCTTGAACTTACTGTTGGCAAAACTTTGACCATAAAATTTATATAAGGGTCAACTGTTTTTAAGGTTTTAATACAAAGGGATTTTTTTTGAGATGATATTAATCCACAAGATTATGTTTGTTAAGATTCTGCTAACTATTAGAATGGCTACATTTTCTTGGGCATAATGATAGATTTGTTATATCACCTTTACAGAGAATCTTCTTGCCTGCATTAAACTTAAATTTAAAACATTCATTTAGGCAACTGTCCTCAGTTCCCCTTCACTACAAGATGGAAAATTGCTGTGCTCATCCATTTTGTAGCTGAAGTCAAAGAACTGTAGGGGAATTTTTGACTGTCTGATTAAGTAATTATGTCATGTGCATTAAAAGAAAAAGACATCTAAAATAGCATGAGAGTTGATGCTGGTCAGATCCTTTTCTAAAATACTTTATTTGATATAGCAGTAGATGAACTGTTGTATGTAAATGGAGACAGAGGGAAAAGTCTGCCTGAGTAGATTAGGTTGAAAGGTTGAGGTCTGTAGTTCAGCACTTCAGTGACATTTAGTCATATTGATTCAACTTTGCCAAGTCCTCAAACAGTCTTCACTGACTGATAACCAACAAAACAAGACAATGCACTTTTCCTAGGATTCTTCTCGTACTTTTACGAGTGGATACTGGATGATAAAACAAAACAATTAATCCAGTTTAAAAGTTCAGAAAGAAGAATCAGATTTTTCTAGTTCATGCAGTTTTATTTGGGTCATTACCTAGTAAGGGTGAAGATGTCAGAAAGAGGAAATGTACTTTGGAAAAAGTATCCAGCAAGGCAGATGGAGAACTGAGACCATGGTGAGCAGTAGGATCTCCCAGCAGTATCAACAGGTGTTGTACTGGTGTCAGCAATGTTCAGCTTTGATGGCTTTTGCCCATGCTGTTCCTGCCATCAGTGGAGGTTGTCATTGTTGTCTTATGAGAGAAAAATGAGTTTCTTTGTACAACTGTCAGCCTAACACGTCTTAGCACATCTATGATTTGCTTGTAATGAAGTACTAGCAGCTTTGCATGTTGTATGTTGATATGCACTGTGTCACTGTGCCCAGCATCTGGCAATTAACTGTCAGTTTGCAGCATCTTCACTTTTGCAACTGAAGGAAAGAGCAAAAGGAAAGACACTGTTAATGCAATATCTAAATGAATTAGATATAGAGAAAACAAAGAAGAAAAAGGCTAAAAAGACATTACATATTTATAAACTCTTGCTTTATTCTGCTTATTTTGATGTGAATTCTTTATTCTATATGAGTAGGCTACATACCATCCAAAGAATTTCACTTACTCTGATAGGTTTTGATTTTAATTTTTTAAAAATATTTTTTCTAGAGAACAAGTGGGCTTTGTCATTTTTATACATCTAGGAGACTGTGTAGTCCTTTTTTCTGTTTTCTTTTTTTTTTTTTTTTTTTGGAAGAAACACAGTAGTAAAAGCAGGTGCAGATGTAATGTGCAGAATATTTAAGCCATGTGTGTTATCCTGATTAATAAGAGTTCTATTTGTCTGTTTACCGAACTTCAGATTGTTCGATGCTTAGCCTTTGAGCTGTTTTTCTATTTGTGTGGGCTAAACTTGTATCTTCTTCAATGAGACCTTCAGGATAAGCTTTCAACTTCAAGTTGTCCTTCACTTATCCTAGTAAGACCTTGAAGTCAATTTGTTCAACAGAAAATGTGAAGAGCAGATAAACAAATAGTTGTGTGGGCTTTTATTCCCGTCAGTTCATTGTTGTAGATGACGTTTTTATCAGGTAAGTACTCTGCTTCATGGTATCTAAGGAAATATCTGTATCTGGTTGGGTAGAGATATAATCAGAAGCTCCATCAGGAGCTTATAACTACAATAAATCTTTAATATACCAAGGGTAAGTTAATTGAATTTGACAGAAAGATTTTTAGACCAAGAGAAAGATCTGTATGTCTCTCACTTAGGATGCCACCTAACTTATCTGATAATTGGATAAGCCTCTTGACTTCTAGCTGTTGAATTTCAGCTCAAGCCTTGCAGATTGGATGGTTCATTGAAGGTACTGTGTTGTGTGGCTCACTGTCTAGTGTAACCCTATCATGACTGAGTCAGGCTTTGGCCATCCCTGCTTGTCATCATTCTAGATCTTGCAGACTTTTAACCATCTCCTCTTACTTTCCACAGTTTCCACTGTAGAAGTGGACTTTCTATTGCACTAAATTTTCAACCCCCACCCCCCCCCCAACAAATTCAATGCCATTTTGGTAGCCATACCATGTGTGTGATGTTGCAGTATGACAATGAAATGTAATATTTAGCTACTTCTCAGGGAATTTCTTTTTCAGCAGAACCCCTTTGAATATAAGCCTTGCTGGGGAGACAGAGCCCAAGCTCTGTGGAAGCATTGCATCACCTAATCTGCTCAAAACTTCCCTAACACCCAGTGCACAATGTGTCTAAAGAGGCAGCACTACACTGTGAATGCTTAAAAATCTGAGCACTGTAGAATTACATGGAGAAGGGACAGAAGGGAAAGTTTAGGTACAGCTTGAATCAAGAAGTCTTTAGTTACTAACTTCAGACTGCATCCTGAGAACTCACTTTTTTGCTAGATTTTCACAGCCTGTTTTTAAAGCAGGTGAAACTTTTCTATAGGCAGACCTAACAGTACAAAAACAACTCATCTTCACTTTCATATGAGGGTCTGGGAAGCAGTTGAGCCCACAGGTTCCTGTTGAACATGCATTTAGTTAGTACTGGGTTAACACATCCCATTATGGCATTTGTAGTAGTGGGATGAATTAAGTAACATTAACTCATTGAATCTTTCGAAACATTGGTTTGCTTTATATTGAGAGGAAGATGTTGAATGGCTTACAAATAATTTGACTTCAGAATGAATATTTTAAGGAACTGATTTAGTAAAGAGAACTGAAATTCCATTTTGAAAGATAGAAAAGAATTCTGGCAATTATTTCATCAAGAGCTAAATAAAAGATATATGGGTGGATAGATGAGTATTATCCAGCAGTGTGCTAGAAAAAATGGCATACATTTCTCCATCAAAGCAGAAATCATTGCAGTAGAAAAAACGTAGAATATTTGTCTTTATTCCCTCTCTACTTTCTGGTAAATGGAAAAAAACAAACCAAACCCCAAAAATAAAACACAAGAAAAAAATTCTCATAAAAAATTTCAATAAAAATCACTCACAAGATAGGTATGATTTCTACCTTTTATCTAGCTCTCGTTTCATATTTAGAGATCCAAACCTCTTCTGCTTAACACTGAATGTAGCTCTTTTCAGTCTTTTCAGTCTCATTCATCTGTGTGCTTCTGTACAGTAATTTTTTCTCTTCCTCAGATGCCTGAATCTCTTTCAGATTATCACTTTCAGGGTCACAGGTCTGTTAACAATATACCTTTACAGCATACATTTACTACTTTTCCAACTGAAAGAGGCTGTCCTTAAGTGGGAACATAATGCAGTTTGTCAGTTTTCAGTAGGTGTCTTGGGAAATCTTTTTTTTTTTTTTTTTTTGCTCTGTAGATAATGTATGTCTGTTTAAGCCACAGTCTCCACCAGTGAAGCCTGTCTTACACCTGATAATGCACTTCGATGGGAATTGGGTGTTTTGAGTAGATTGCAATAACACATATCAGGCTTATAAGTCTGCCACCACACATGCTAGAGCAAGTAAAAAAGCAGCAAGATGAAATTACAGCAGGATAAATCCTATAATTTTCAGAATTTTCAGTATCTTTTGGATTGATCAAACAGAGACAAAATTGTTCTAGGGAAGAACAATCCTGCTGTGAAATCAAAAAGGATGGTGTTCCTGAATGTTGCAATGCCTTGTGAAAATGAACCCTGTGAAATGAAGTCAGTGTCAGGACTTCTGTTTCTAATGTAGAGAGAGCCCACTCTTGCCTCAGTTTAACAAGTGGGATTTTAGATGGTCAACAGGTGTCATACATTTTCTGAGCGGTAAAGAAAAATCTTTCCTAAGAGAAAGGAACAAAGTATTTTTTAGACCTCTGTAGGAAGAGGAATTTAAAAGTCCTCCTTAGAGAAACTAACAGTACTGTCTCCTTTTCAGGAAACATTGTAGAGCTACCTGCAAGGGATGAAACTGTGGCAGAGACTCCCAGAGTCCCCTGGCTGTGGCACAGCTGGAAGCCTGGGTGCCCATCAGTGTTATCTCAGCTATGGTCATGTGGCTTGTTGGGGTCTTAGCAGAAGGATGAATGAGGCATCAGAAAACCATACAGGTTTGTGAGTTTGAACAAACTACATAACTATCTAAAGAAATTTTTAACTGCAACATTTTTCCTGTCTTTACATATGTGGAAATAGTGCTGTCCCCCTACTCTAAAATAGGTGGACCAGATGTTACCAGATGTACTCAGCTGGCACAAGTGACTGTCACTGACTAATTTCAGGGTAAATTCTTCACATGAATTCAAAAGAATATGCCTTGTCTCTTAATTACTTTTTTCCTAAAAGTTGTAGTCCCAGCTTTACTACCTACTCTCCTTACTCAGCTGTAATTACACAATATGCTGAGCAAATGCAAAGGAAGACAGTGTGACCTACTTTACTGAATGGAAAGATTAAGTTCTAATTTTGCATTGCTTTCTGTAACCCTTTTTCCGGGACCAAATCCATCTACTTTTGGATTATGATGCCCCTGTTTCATACCTCATTTTCAGTAGTTTTGCATCTCTTTTAACATAGAGTGACGGTGGGATGAGTTTGAGTATCCTTATAGTATCGTGAGTTATAATTAATTTACTAATCTGCCAAATTAATCTCTTTTTCATGCTGGGGGATAGCTTTAGTTCAATACCCTTTATGTTTTAAAGTTTACTCTATCTTCTTTGTATTAGATGTAAATACTGGCAACTGCTCAAGCTGAGACAGATGAAGGAAATTTTAATTATCTCAAGGGAGTGAAGATTGCTTTTTCAAACATAATAGACTATCACTTAAACTGGATTATTAGCCTTTCCACTTTATTTTTCAAAAGGATCAGCTGTGTTTTTAATGGATATTCAGTTCTATATTACACCATTATTATTCAGACTTACATTCTGCAGTTTGCATTTTTCTTTAAATTTTGGCAGCTGTTCTACATTTTTTAAAATAATTTTTTTATTGCTTTATATTGCTAAGCTTGATATTTTCTAACAGCTTTTGTCAAATACAGAAGGTAGTATCTTTCAGCTTTTTATTACTAAAAGCTTTTCCTTTTTTCCCCACAACTGTGTTGTTTTCTTCTCCCTCCTTTTTTCTTTTTGTAGGTAAGTGTGTGGAAGAAAAAAAATAAACAATTTTCTTGACAGTACTATTGTATATGACAACAGGAAAGACAAAGATAAAATAATACACACATACCAGTTATTTGAACAATATAAGGGAGAAACAATGAGTTTCTTTTAGCCACCAGGGAGCAATGAATTTGTGTGATTTGACTGCAAGTGATATTTCTAATAGTCTTGGTTTGAAAAAAAATTGTCAAGCTTGGTGTATGTACTCAGAGTTTGAGATTTTGTGTCTTTCCCACTTAAATCAGTGTAACCTTTTCTTGGATCAAACAGTGCTAACCATAGACAGTCACAAACATGTTTGGAATAAATTAGCTCATAAACATTTTATTCTCAGCCCTTAATGGGGAATGCTTCACAAAGCACTGTCAAATATGATGAGATTTCTCATTTTATGGCTCACTTTATCAACAGTCTAGTAATTGCACTTTTAATGGCACAGTGTTTGTGTGGAGCAATGGTGACATTCGGTGCTCAGTTAGACTACAACGTGATTAATCCTCTGCATACATTGCTTAAGGGTCTTATAATTCATATTCTCTTGCTTTACAATGGCAGGTATGAGAGAATCTGAATATGCAATAAGTTAATCTACATCAAATATCAAGTTGCTTGAAATACTGAATATATTTGCCAAACACCCAACCACTTAAGAATGATCTGCAAATATTTTTCCAGCTAAGAGTGCTCAGAACTGCACCTGAGGATATGGGAGCTTATACAGGTTTTTGGAAAAAATCTGGAAATGAGCTGCATTATGTGATATGCAAACTCTGTATAAGCTTTTCTAGGTGAAGGGTTAAGTGTAAAAAGCTTTATTGGTGAGCATTTGAGAGCCATCTAGTCTATCAGGAGTAACACGAGTGGATTATGTGTGAAACACTATTATATAGGAATTTTAAGGAAGGCTACATTTGAGCTGGGGAATCCAGTTCTGTTTAAGTGAAACAGAGAAAATAGTTCTACTCATACCTCTTGAATTAGCCTGCATAGTCGTGCCCAAGGAACTCTCACAGCTGGACTAGAACTCTGGTTATGGTCACTAACTCTTATGGGCAGGTGCAAAATAGTGTAGTTTACTGTGCAACAGACAGACGTGCAGATTCTTATTGGATTGTCAGTGATAAATGCACTGCAGAGCCGCACGTGCATACCTAAAATATGAATAATACAACCCGTGACAAATACATTAAATTGGGAGATGACTATATAGCACTAAAAGTATGATCTCAAATGCAAGCTTGCTTTCTGGATTTCCCAAAGAAATACTTGGTATAGCTGAGTGTTTGAGTGTTACCTGATAGGCATCCCTATGGGGAGAGGAGATAGATACAGCCTGTTGACTGACTTGGGATACAAGGGTGGAGTCTCCACTTACCTCCCCCTTAAGTTATATTTGTATTGTTTTCTTTGAGGGAGGGATAAAGTTACAGTTGATGCCTTTTCATATTTAGGTGGAGTTTCAGTGATTTTAGTCACTAACATTCTGGTGGCATGAAAAGTACTAAGTATTTTTGAGTTAATGAAGCAAAGTTCACCTTTCAGTCATCTTTTGTGTCATTCCTTTGGCTTAGTTCCCATGAAGTTGTTGGTTTTTTTTGTTTTATTTTGGTTTTTTTTTTTTTTTTTTTGTCAGATCATGGCCACAACAATGCCTTGTTGCTCCATTCTTTGTTTCATATCTGCATGGATTTCAACAGAGGATGAGCACAGCACCTCTGTGCCTCTTCATCCTCTGTTTCATGTCTCCCTTAGAGTGGTCACGAAGTTTCCTCAGTGTTCCTGCTAAGAAGGTGTGCAGACAGTTTGCCCTGGTGAACTATAGCCAACACCTGCCCTTCTTTGTGCTGAACTTTGTTTTCAGTGTTTTCCCCACAGTTACTTCATAGATCCAAAGATACTCAAATCCCAGTTTCTTACTTACCAAACTATGTAATGGATGGAGAAGGGAAAGCACTTCTTACTGTGCCAGTGTGTAAAATATCTACTGGGCAGGAAATGCCCTAATGACATAGCTTCAAAAGCCAAGTTTAGAACACTGACCTGTGCTTTAGTTCAGTTTGAGAACAATAAAGGGCTTTGAGGACACTGTTTGCCAATTTATTATCACAAGATTAGAAAGAATTTGATTTCTAACTCTGAGATGTGTGTTTTAAATGGTGCTTTACATTCTTCCTGTGTTACCCTCCATTCAGTAAAACTCTTTGCATCCTTCAATCTTTGCTGATGGAAACATGTTCAAGATTTCATACTCAGTAGGGCAGCAGCAAAGCTGAAATATTTATAACTCATTAAGACTCTTCTATCAGGCTTCCCCATGGCCCCCCTGACTCCCAGATCTTGGGGTGTATTGTACTTTTATCACACTCCTCTTCAGCTATACTGGCTAGATTGCTTTGTTTCTTCTTTCTTTGCTAACTGGGGGCTTTGCCTCAAAGTCATGGTCTGGTCTGTATGTTTGGATGCAAACATCAATAGCCAATTAATCCCAGGTGCAAATCGATTGAAATCAGTGGAGGTGGATTGGTTGGAATGAGTTATTCTTTCGTTTACATCTGAGCAGCCCTGCTGATTTCTCTTAGGCACCTGAGGGCAGAATGTATTTCCTGAAGTCTGTTGCAGGGATGCAGCCACGTGAGCTACCAACAGCAAGTAGTGGACTGAACTTTCTTGTGGTGCAATAGCTGTAAGAAGATGGGTCAACTTTAACATATGTCTGCGAGTTTAGTCTGGTCACAGAGAACTCTGACTCTTGCTGCTTAGTTGAGTTCTTGCAGTTGCAAAAGGCTTGTGGCAGTCACCATCACTTTGACTGCCAGTTTGCAATCACCTGAGTTGCCTGTGTCTCACTGTTCAACCCCTTCCCTGTATAGTCTAATTTCCAGTATATCTCTGGCTTTGTTTCCCCAGACAAATGCACTGACATCTTACTGCCGACTCCACAGCTTATTTGTTGCCTAAAAGCTTGTCCACCCATTGTAGCTGGATACTCTGCCTGGAATGAGGTAAAACAACTTGAACAATGCCCTGTTTTGCAAAGCTATCAGTGGGGGACTGAGAGAACCTGTCATGATGCTTTTAGTGTTCAATTATGCAAAATCTATTCTAACTCATTAACTCTAAAGTTAAACATCCTGATAGTAAGGTAAAGATATGGCAGATATGGTAAAGAATCCTTGTCTAAAAATGCTAAGCTGACCTAGGGATTTATGACTGACAGTAAATAATTTTATACTATGAAAGTCCAGTGCCACCCTCAAACATCAGGTTCTTCTAAGATACCCTTTCTCAAAGTGTGTGAGGAGATTCCTCCCTTGGGTGGGGATGCCCCCAAGGTTACTCCCTGAGGCTGAATGAAAGAGATTTGCCCGTGATCGTTGGTGTGGGTGAGTGACATCAATCTCTACTTCATAATTCTTTTTTTTACTGGTTTGAATATAATTGCTTTATTACCATGTCTCATTGAACATTTGATTAATATCAGATTAGTTTACATCAGTGGCCTATGTCGGGATGTGTTGCTAACATGTGCCTGTTATTTTATTTGCTTTATTCTTTCAGTAGAAGTATTCATCTATTTCCATGAATGGAAACTTATTGAAGCTCGGAGAAGACTATCAGCTTCCTTGTAATTTATCACGTCAGTGAGAAAGGTTAATTTTGATGGCAACTAATTTATGGCAGACATAAACAAACTAAACAGTATTTGTATATTAGTGTTAACTACCATGCTTCAAAGGTAGCAATTAGTTTAACTCACAATTAATAGGAACAAATTGTAACAGTGAAGAAATGAACAAAATTCATTCAACCTCTCCAGTTTATTTAATGTAATAAAAATATAATGACTTCATTGATTTCTTGCTGCTATAAGTAAAACTAATAACATGAAATGAAGTTCAGATATGGACTTCAGGAAATGACATTTTCTCATGTAATAAAATACAGTGAGATGCACATACGTGAATACTTTATGTTTACCATTAAAGGAATGATATACTTTTTGCTGTGGTAGGATAAATACCTATAAACAATTAATATGGGGAAGTCTCCCTGTTTTTAAAAGCATACTCTCTGTCAGAAAATACAATGGGGATATATGTTGCTAAATTAAATGGTTAGGGAAAGAACTTGATAGGTGAGATTTTTGTATCTTCTCCATTAACTCATCCTTCAGGACACACTCATAATGTCTTTGGTATCACCAAATCAAAACTCTATTATCTCCATGTAGTCTGGGATTTATTGATAAGAAATGTGTCGTTATTGACAATATGAGCTTTAAAAGCCTTAATAGACTACTATGAATGTGACTTTTTTTTTTTTAGAAGTTTTGTAATGCTAGCTGCCCCATGAAGACCATTTAAAATAACTTCTGACAAATTTTGTCTGTGTTCTGTTTTCTGTTATTTTTGATAGGAAAAAAAGTTTTGATTAGGCAAACATCAGAAATTCAGGCAGTGACAAAGCAGCCTGGGCTGTGTTTCATCACACAGCTACCAAGGGAGGTCATTAGTTGCCATTAATTTCGTGTGGGTGCCATGAGATGTATTGACATTTTCAGAAGAGTAAAGGAAGAACAAATAAATTTATTGAAAATTATGTGACATCTAGATAAATTCATTAATTTCATTTACAATCACAATTCAAGCAAAAGCTGCTGTTAGAAAGAAAATGGGGGGAGAAAAATCATCTCTGTTCTTTCTGTGACTTGTAACAAGCAAGCTAAAATTAAAACCAAACATAAAGTTAAAGTAGAGTTACTTTGATTTTCATTAAACTAGCAAGAAATGTAAGTATTTTAAGTATGAATCAGATTTGCAATTACAATTAAATCCAAGAAGCAGCAATCATGTTAGACTTAATCATCAGGTGAGCAATTTTGACCACTCATTATTGTGGCTAACCACGCTATATGGTAATGACAAGAAATCCTTTTCTAAACTGAAAGTTAATTCCATCATACCAAATTGTTAAAGTTTCTGTTTGGTCTTGAAAAGCTAATATTAATTGGTTTTCTTTTAACTGAGGTTGACATAGCAAAATTTTTTTGATAATGGTTACTCTTCCAGTTTCTTCAAGTCTTATCTGTCCATCATGACTCTTACCTCTTTTATACTGAAAGTAGTACCAGCTTAGTTGACAGCTTGGTTTCCTACTATACAGGAAGTAGGAATACTATATAGGACAGCAGTCCTGCTGTATCTCCTGTTATTTTGTTATTTGCCAAAGATTAGTCAATAATTTTAAGAACAGTGAGATCTTTCCGTATCTAGAAAGCTTACTGACTGCTGTATATCTCAAAACAAATCTTCTATTGCAAAAATGTTTGGAGCATTAGCATAAGATACTTCTAGTCTGTTTTTTTCACCCAGGAACTGAAATTAGGAACAGCCTTGATTGTGTTTCTTTGGTTTGGTTTCTTTTGTGAATGTATATATATTTATATACCAGGATGCTCCTGCATGAAATGCATTTGGGTGAGAGTAACTAGGTTCAACCTTTTCTTTAAGCTGCTAATGTGGCATTTAGTCTTGCTGAGATGAAGATGTAAGTTAACAGGTTGCTGTCATTATAAATCAGGAAGCATTGTGTGAATTTAAGTGAAGCCATTAAATTTGGGAATTACAGCCTTTTCAAAGCTGGGAGCTTTGGTTTTTCCAGATGATGATGAGAGTTCTTCTATGTTCTAGTTAGTTTTATTTCTTCATAGCCAATGTCTCTCTTCTAGGATTGGCTTTGATCCTATTTCTGGAAGAGCTACATGTAGAAAAGTGTCAATCGTAACTAGGATAGGCTAAAACTGAGGGCTCTGTCATGGAGGGAACTAGTTGCTGGTTTGAAGCTCTCTGGTGTTGCTCAGTTCATGACTGGAGAGTTTCAGTCCAGATTATTTTCCCTCCTGTTCTTCAGAAAATTGTGGATCAACTTTGCTATTACAGAAAATCTGTGAATGGTCATCTGATGAAAGATGTACTTAGCTACTTTTGGCACTTATTTTTTCTTCGGCATTTTTTAGTTTCTCTCCAAGTACAACAACAGCCATGCTATTGTCTGCCTCTGTCATCCAACTTCAGTCAAGGGTTATCCTGACTCTTCAAGAAATCAGTTAAAAAACTGTAGCTAAAATTGCTGCAGTGCTTTCTTTAAAGTCCCTACATGTTCTTCAAAGGGTTAACATAAGCAGAGGATATCGTGCATACACAGATAATTTACCTCCTCTGAAAATTCTCCAGAGAACCTGTCTGTACATTGCTAAAAGGAAGAGTGTGGAATTATGTATTTGAATAGGCTTCCTCCTTAATTTGGGATCTGAAAAAGTTTGCATTTTTAGAAACTTTCTGAAGAGTAGTATGGGTTGTGTGCATATTTGATACAGACTGCAAGGCAAAATAGAGGTGGTCAGAGGTAAATTAAACAGCTCAGAGTTGATAAAGTCACCTTAGATTCAGTGTAACATCAGTTTCTAACAACTCAAGCAAATGTCCAGGGAACAGGCTCTTTTTTTTTTTTATTCTAGGTAGATTCTTTCAAACTGTCTGGTTGAAACTGCTTGACTATGTATGAATTATATATTTGTTGAATTTACTACTCTTGTTTCTCATGTCATCTCCTCCATTCTGGTCCAAAGAGCATTGAATTAAATTGTACAAAGTGGAATAGCTCCAGCAGGAAATGTGCAGAGTAACTGCAGAGGCTGGCAAGAAGACACTCACAGAGCTTAATGACAACACAGAGGCTAGAGATTTTAGCAGAGAGAGTAGGAAGAATACTCCTGTACAGGATTAATCCTATAGAAAATGCAGGCATTGGTCAAGTATTCTCAGTTTTCTGTGCAATACCACAGGAACGGAATGTCATCACCTAAACTTAATTGAAACAAAGGCAAATGATGTGACTTCCAATAATAGCTTAAAAAAAAGAAATCTGTTTATGACAATTCTTTGAATTTTTCAGAGAATGTCTATTATTCTTTATTTCTGTGACATTGACTCCAAGACCCTTGGAGGCCAGTGCTTTGTAAATTGGGAATTGTAGATACGTGGTACAGATAGCACTAAGCTTTACCCTAGCTGTTATGTGTACTCTTCATAGTGTAAGCAGAGCAGTCCTGGTAAATAGAAATAGTGCATGTAGTTTCCTCTGTGCTATCTTGCGATTTCCCTGACAACGCCTCTGCTGATAGTTTCACCGACCTGCGTCTCATGCAGTGGTTACATAGAATTGTATGTTAGTTGACATAGTATGTGCTCTCTTCCCCAGCAAAGATTTTTTTCCTCCACCTTTACACTCACAGTGGTGTGTAACTGCTCAAATCAGATTTCATTTGAAACCTGAGCTCATTTTGAGCAAATCTCTATCACTGTATGCTGACATTTTTTAACTGTGTCAGGAATCAATGGAGACTTTTTTTTTTTTAAATTGACAAGAACAAGATGAAATATCAAGTTAGAATCAACTTCCTTGAAACATTCTTTCTCTTTCAGATTAAATCTTGGTTGTTGTAGCTCTTGTGCTCCTATTAATAGCTGAAAATGAAGTTTGATTTTTTTCAGTTCTCTTAATAAGACATTAAATACTCTCTAGGTTCAGCAAGCTTTGATCTGTGTTTTCCCTACAAATAAGCCAGAGGCTTACTCCTGGGCAAACTTCCCTGTTTTCTTTATTTCTGTTTCAGCATACCTCTTTTGAAAGCAAATTTCCATTTGATAAAGCAAGCTGCTTAGAGCTTATCCACTTCTTTCTTAGGAAGTTGCCAATTTGCTTCTTATTTGAAAGCCCTTCTTTAAAATTCGTTCTGCTTCTCTGGAATAAGATAGCAGATTTTCCACAGGAGTTTGTTTTTTAATCTCTTCTCTGTTTTCCAGCAAGGATATTTCAGCAGCTTTAATTTGTCAGTAACCCACTTATGACTCAACTCTGCTTTATTTGCTCAAGTTTTCTTTTCTCTAGCATGAAGACATAGAAACTGTCTCCCTTTAATTATAATAATGTAGATAATTCACATTCTGCCAACTCTTTTTTGCTTCCACTATCAAAAGAGTTTCTGAAATGGCGTTGATTTAAATATAGCTTTTTGTTGCAATTTAATTGTGACTTTTCATATGATGATTATTAGAAAAGTTCATCATCTTCTGTTACATTCCTCCTTCTGCCATGTAAGGACCCTTTTGAGGGTGTTTTCACCACTGTACCTCCATGGGAACAGCAGGTGGGAGTGAGTTTATTGTGCTTATCTGCTGTGAGTCAGCTCTATCTGAGAGCCAGGAATTTATTTGATTTATTTTAACATGGCACTGGGTCTTGTTGTGTAGGATATGTTAGTTTAGGCCAAATGCCTCGTTAACATCAATAAGCAGCTTCTGAACGGCATCATGTCAGTGCCTGGATGGAGAGAACCTCCATTCGAGTGGAATGAGAAAAACTGTTTGCACCTGTCTTTGGGAACTCTTACTAATTCTTTCATCTGTGCTTGTAGACCACAAACTCTTCCTTTCAGCTTTTCCCTAAACAATCTGAAGCAACTTCTAGTTATTCTATTAGAGTGCAAGTCCTTGAAATTGATGCAGATCTGGCTGGCTTGACAAACAAAATTTGTTCAGATCAAGATAACGTTCAAATTGGTATTTCATCAAACTTTGTATCAAAGGTCAAACACAAGACTTAGTGCTTCAGATTCATCTTCAGAGTATGAGAAATACTGTGAATAGAGCACACTCTACTGTCACACCTGGCTCCTTTGAACCTTCTTTTAAGGCTTCTTTACAGAAGCAACACCAAGCTGAATATGAGCTCGAGTGTTCCAGGTTTTAAATGCTAGAAGTATATTTAGCCAGCCCATAATAGTCTCTTTCACTTGATAAGAGCATTGAGGAAATTGCTGGCTGTGAATTAAAAGCTGTAGTTTGTGGTCTCTTTTGCTCAAGAATCACAAAAATGTTTTAGTTTTAGCAGCACAACCACCATTTTATAATTAGTTCGGTGCAAATTTCCCAAACCTTGGAAATCTGGCCCTTACTGGCTGTAGCCAACTCCTAACTCAGTGGATATTCCCATAAATTTTAATTAGGATCAGTCTCAATAGATTAAAGAATCAACAAATAACAAACTGAGAGAACGAGGCAAAACTTTTTACCACACTCTTGTAAGAATATATTACATATTAACACTTCAAAAGTCAGTAATAATAGTTATTTATTTTGAGAGAAAAGAACATGATATCTGAATATCACAGGTGAGATAGAACCTCAGGGCAAAGCCAACTCGGCTGCCAAAGCATTCCTCCAATCTATTTTCTGCAACACTTGGAATGAGAGACTGTGAAAATTTCTTAACCTTGATATAACAGGATTTTAGCTCGAGTTCCTGTCATCCTTGACCAAAAGTGTGACTGCAGGTTCATGGTACCAGGCTGGAATAAATTCTCTAGGTGATGTTTACCTGATAAAAATATCTCCTGATCATTCTGTACCCTGATTATAATAGTTACAGTTATCAATAAATATGGGATACTATTATAACAATATACATACGTTATGTATTATAGCTATATACATATATTATGGTTTGTATTTTAAAACCATATTATTAATTGAAATATTGAGGAATCAATGTTTTTGTAGCATCCAGAGCTCTAAAAGGAGCCTTCCCTCTGTACAGAACTTGCAGCAGAGTTTATTCTGTGGTTTTCTTAGCACTCACTTGGATCCTTGAAGGAGAGTGGGAGGCTGTCTTGCAAAGAAGGAGGGCATTCCCAGAGATATTAGGAATCTTTTGTGTGCTGACTCCACACTTATGGCACATATATTTGAATTTTCATGTAGACCCCTGAGTGGGCATGATTTAAGTGCCTTATAGAGGAAACGATGTTTTTTTAACTGTGCTAGGGACAGAAGGTTGGAAGATTTGGGTGTTAATGCTGAGGTCTTTCATAATACCTTCATAATTCCTTCCAGCTGATTTTTCTGATTGTCCAGTTTTCCTCATATAAGTCAAAAATTTATTTGCAGTCTATTCCAGGTTAAATTAATTCATGTCTATAAATTGCTTTGACATCTTTTGATAGGAAGCCTCCTAGAGCTACAATGTCCTTTTCTTGACAATTTAATTTTTATGTTAATGTTCAGAAGCAAGATAAAACATTACTTTTACAACACTTTTCTCTACAGTGCTAACAAGAGTAGCTAAGGAGAAAGACCTCCATATTTAATCACTGCGTCAGGATTGCCGTGTTTGAAAAAGGAGCTTAACAGATTCATCAGTCTTTACAAGTGTCTTAGAGCAGTTCTGTGAGTGATATTTCTCTAAGGCAGGCTTTTCAGTGTGAGTCTGCAGATTTCACAAAGTCTTTTGTTGTTCTAGTGTCAAGGTCATGCAACCTTCTTAACTGACATGAGAAGAAATTCTGACATGTACAAAATCAACATAATAGTTGTCTTTGATGCCTTTAGGCAGTAGTAGTAGTAGTTTGGTGTAATTTTACATAGTTGACAATAGTTCTATTGTGAAGTCTGTGAAGAAAGGCTTTCTTCAGTATTTCATCCTTCTTCTTACCATTATCGTTTTAATTTGTATTATTGTAGATCTGCCTTCTTTTTTACTGCATATAGTATTCTGTTGCCTATTGATACTGATATTGAGAAGCAATCTGTCTTAGTAGTACTTTGTCTTGTATGCTCAGGGAGAGTGAATAGTTTCGGACTGTCACTGTATGTTTATGATTGCATTTTTTATTTGAACCATAACCAGTTAGGAAAAAAAATGCCTTCATAGTTGCTGCCACTGTTAATCCATTCATTAGCTGGCAAAGTTGATGAATGAGTGGTCTTTCTAGAGGATGAGCGTGCTGCTTCCCCAGTGTAGACAGGGTGACCTGGTTATAACCTGTGTGATTTGAGTGACAGTTCAGCTTGCTGCTCTAGCTCTACAGTTGGATCAATGCTAATAAGGGGTGGAATAAAGAAGGGTTATAGATTCAATAATGACCTCACTGAAACCTTTCAGGGGGCAAAGAAAAGCACAATTTTACTTTTATCACTTCTCACATATTAAACTGATAGTTGAGTCACTTTTTCTTTAAACTGAGAATAAACAAGCTCTGTAAGTCCACAATGTACCTTGTCAGATTTAAAGTCTTAGCCTTAGTTGCCTGCAGACCAGCTCTTAAAATCCTGACTAATCCAGCAGTAATCCACTGAAGTGTTAGCTTTGTTACGTCCCAACACATCTTTTGTACAATTTATAACTTGAAGTCAAGTCTGAGTTTTGCCAGATAAGAGCACTTCTGAAAAGGACCTGTGGCTTGCTGTTTAGAATGTTCAGAGGATAGTACATTTTTGCCCTGAAATGTAGGTAAATTTGTAATACTTATTGCCATATTCAACAGTCCATACATGTACACTGATTTGAATGCAGTTGTTCATACTACACATGCAACAGAAAAAAATAAGGGCTGCTGTTACAGATCTTGCTGAGATTGACAGACTTGATCTAGTCAGGTAACATTTTTAGGAGTTTTCTGTGCTATTCACATTTTATAACAGCACTTTCAAGGCTGTTATTTTTGCTTGTTGTCAAAATGTTTCTATTAACATGGTTAGAATGAGTTGCTGAGCTAATACTTTCAGCAGAAAGAGTATGGTGGTACCACAGTTGGTCTTAATTGTCTGCGTTAGGTAGTTTCCAGTTTGAAACAAGAAAAACATCAATTGGCATAGGCTGTAGTAAAAACAGATATATGCCATTTCAGTAATTGTTCCAATTTGTAGAGGTTTATAAAGATACATTTGTTCTGTGACATTCACATCTATTTTATGTTTGCAGTTTAAAAATAAATAGATTCCAATGCAATATCCTATTATAAGCACCCTAATGGATTTAAATAAAAGGGTGAAAATAGTTTCCAGCATAGTTAAATTGAGTGCTGTGGTATTATACTGGAAATGCTCTGTCGAGTTTGAACAAATATACCAAAAGCACAGTAGTTATGCAATAAATCTCTTAAAATCATCTACATTATTTGTGCTGAGGGAGGGAAAAAAAATAAAATCAAACCCCTCTGGCACTATGAGGTCCAGAAATAATGGCAAGTGTATGTTTCCTTTAAAGCCACTTGAGCAAGAATTGGGCATTAAGGCCCAATTTATTGTAGTATCACTATCATCAGTGATTTTTTCCCCCACTTTTTCTCTTCATTAAAGATAGGAGAGTAGCAACTTTGTGTGAATGACAATACATAGAACACTGTTTGATATATTCAAGATAAATGTAAACCACATGAGATTGTATTTTTAAAGGGAGTGGGAGGTGCCATTGCATATATAAAGGAATATATTGAAGAAATCTCTAATTGAGATAAAGGTGCAAAGAAAATAGTTTGTGTTCCTGTAATTAAGGACCATTTATAACAAAGGACTGAATGACTTGAGACTGAATTTAGATTGCCCTGGCAAGCTTTATCCTCTCATGTCAGCCTCTGTGAGTTTTGTTTTGTACTTGTCTCTGTGATCAAAAAACAAGCTATGGGAACCCTCTGAAACTGTAGTGTGTGGAACCAAATAGCAAATCAACATGACAGAACTGGACCCAGCAGCTTCATGGACCAGGAACTGTGTTAACTTTTGTCCATTTCTTTAAAAGTGATCCCGTTTGCCCGTGTCCTCTCCATGCTGTCATGTGGATTCCCCTTCTGCTTCTCTCTACTTCTGTTTGCATTTTTGCCCCCTCTACTCTCTCTTTCTGTTTCTAGGTTTGTTTGGCCAGTCTTCTAGGTACTGCCAGAGAGAACACCGACAACACAGACCTCAGGCCTAGCAAGCCAGTGCTGTGGACAGTTGACTTTATGCTTCTCGGGCATACAAAGTACAAGGTCTTGTTCATTCTTTCAAGGTCCAGCGTGATCATGTCTGGTAGTGCGGGAGGTCTCAAAGAAGCAGAGAATGTAGATTTGTTGATATATATCCAGTTATCAGCAAACTATTTTCCTTTTACTTCTAGAATACAGCCCCAGTATAACAAAGGCTTAGGCAGTGTATCTTTTCTCTGCTTTCTCTAACACTGAATTCATTACATGTTTAAAAGGAATGAAAATAGCATGAATTAATTAGCATACCAGACTTAAACTGAAACTTTGAATCTCTTTCAGTGTGTTATGGTTGTCTCTGTTTCATAGTGTGATAGAATTTGGAAGCATTGGTTAAAACAATACAGAAGATGTAAAAGTTAGTTATAAAAAGTACTATTTAACTTAATTGGTTTCACCTTTTTATTTAGAAAAGCAATAGAGAAAATTGCCAGCTCTAATTCCTGAAATCTAATTTTTACTAGTTAGATAATTTTTAGCTCATGCTACCTGTCAGAAAGAAGAAGAATGAAAGAAGGTAAGCAGCATTTTAAAAATAAAATTTTATTTGAATGTCTATTTAAACAACATTGTAAATGTTTAAATGCCTTCGGGATGGGTAAGAGACTTTATGAAACTTAGCAGCGTTTAGTATTAGTATTAGATTTATAGGTCATAGAAGAAAGACAACAGTGGTTGATAGTTAAGAATGAAAAATATTGTTTTGCCAGATTTCCCACGTTTTTGGGAAAAAATTTTCTCCTTTCCTCCACCATATCCTACCTTAAAAATTTAATAACAGGTCTTGTTCAAAAGAACTATGCTGAAACAGATAAAACAGATTCAGAAATTTAGTGCTCTAATGTCAAAACCTTAAATCAGCTAACCTTGATTTCTTGAATTTTCAAACCTGATGCAGTGCAATTTAGTTATCATCAAGGCTTGAGCTTTCCAACTGTACAGTCATATGACCTGAAAGGCTTAAATTAGGATATCCTCTACCAGGAGAAAAAAATAAAAAAAGGAAAATCTTGGAAGTCTGAACTTTTTCACTCATCTCCTGCTCAAAACTGGTTTTAATTGCAATTCAAAGAGTTGATGGTAAACACTAACAGGTGTTTATTACTAAACAACAAGCAGTTAAGTGTTGGACAGGATCACGTTTTGGTCCCAAAATAGGAAATAGTTGCCAAGACTGAAATAGTGAGGTTAACATGCTTCAGCAGAGCAAGAGGAAGTTCTTTTGAATGCCCTGTCTCTACCTGTTTACCTCTCACACAAATAGAATGTTGGGTACACTTTAACTTTTGAAAGTATCATCACTATTCATTAACCATAATGCATTTAGTCATCAAGCAATATAACCCAAACATACTTCTTATGAGGTTGTGAAACTCTGAAGGAGAGAATTTATTGTGCTATTTAGAATGTTCTGCCTTCCTGATACTTCAGACCTATTAATTTCAAAAGCAATGAAAACAATATCTATTCCCCCATCTGTTCCACCCAATAGATTTTTGAATATTGAATGCCATGAAGCCTGGGTAACTACCTGAAAGTCCTCAGCAACTAATTAGTTGTTACAATTTGTTATTTCCTATTGTTTTTTAAGCAGTTCTGTTTTCTGATGGGTGTGATGCCATGCTCACTGAGATATTTGGACATGTCTTAGGTACTGTTTAGTAATAAATGAATATGATTGTGTTACACAAGTCTTGCATATGTTGTAAGAACAGAATTCAATTTGTAAATGTTTATGTTCATTCTAATGCAGATTTTGTTTTTATGAATGCTTTTCTCACTTATTGAAGAAAGGAAAGAATGAGCATTTTGGGTAAGAAGATTGTAATTTTGTTTTGATTCTGATTTAGAATATAAATTTTACTGAATCAAGAGCTTGGAATTTGTTTGTACCATGGAACAAGACTTAAATGAGGCAAAATTATTACCACTGTTAAATTTACTTTGCTTTTGTGGTAAAGTTTTGAAAAGTCTGCAGTAAGGATCCTTTTCAATTAGAACACATTGTACTGCTAACCATCTGAAGCCTAAAGGAGATTGAGCAGAGACAGATTCTGTTCCCATCTGTGTCCAATAAGCATCATGGTTGCACATAACTGTACATAGTCCAAATGTAGTCTTATCCTAGAGATTCACTTTAACGACAGTTTAAACAGCAAAACATTAAAACTTATCCTGAGCTCTTCATCATCACCTGGCCTAGCATTTAACTAACAGCTTTTCTCTACCACCTCCTGTTCCTTTTGTCTCAACTGTGTCTTTATACTCTAGCTGGTGTTGATAAGCTAAATTGCTAACATGAGGGAAGAGTAGCTAATGTGAATGGCTGTCTTACCTGAGAAGCTACACCATTCTTCATGAAACCCTATGAATTCAGTGTCTCTTCAAGTCCTGATACAGGTTTTGAAAAGCATGTATGCATCTAAAAATGATATGTGACACTAGAGTTCCTTCTAATATGGCATATAAGCTCCCTGTACTGTGCTTGTGCTTGTATCCTGTGTTTGCTAGATTTCCTAGAGTGTCAAGAGGAAGCAACCATTTTTAAAAGGGTGGAGGTTTAAGGAATTTACATTTACATACTTTGTTGTATACATGCTCCTATTCAAATATTTTGAACAAATCTTTTATTATTCTTTGTTAGTGTTACAAATAACAAAAAACCCTGTTGCTTTCATGGAAATGAAAGTTTCATTGCAATGCTCACGCAAGCTGGAGGCATGCCAGCTCTTCATGCCTGAATTCTTGCTGAAATACATACTCTTCCACTTTTTGCCCTCTCCAAATAACTTACACTGACTGTAGTGTTTTTTGTTAATCAGTTTTAAATTTTGCTGGCACTGTGTCTTGTGAAACCTTGACTGCAGATTCTTGCATGGATACACTGACATGTTTTCTGATCACTTGCTCCTATGGCTCTTTCTACATATAAACAAAGGGACAGTTTCGAGTCTCAGCTACACCATTATAAATCATTGGGCATTAAAGGAATTCTTTTGAACTCAGAAGTGTAAATCTGCACATTCTGGTCATAAGGTTCATTTTATCACAAGAGGAGCAGTCAGAAAAATTGCTTTTTGTAAAATAATTCTGCAATGGGTTTATATCATTTCAGACTTAAATGGGTGCTTTATCAGATATGTCATGGTTGGAACTAGGATTGAGTATCTGATGCAGATTTTAAAGTTTAGTGACAATTCCAATATTGATTAAGGGGAAAAAAGGTTTACCACAAAACTATGTACCCATTTGTACATTCATTCACACTTTTATCTTTGGATTAACATATAATATCCAATTGACTGACATATGATACATATAATATCCAGTTGACTGAAATATGATAATGATGATATGAAAGGATGCAAGTAATTTTAAAAAGTGTCTTTATTATTCTTCAGTATGTTAGTGCTTATTTCATTTTCAGTGAATGGCAGAAATGCATCTTTAAAGAGAAACTCAGAACAGGCTGAGTCCATTAAATGAAGAACTGACAGTGAAATGAACTGCTCTTTTCTTCAGATGGATTTAATCCATGCTTACTGGAGAGTTCTTATTTTTTTATTTACATTACAGAACACTGCAACAAAGATGTCCATGGATACTCTTTATTTGCTTTGCATACAGAATTTGCATATGATATCAAACCCTAGATCACATAACATTCGTAATAAATTTCAGCACAAAGCACTTTTGAGAATGGAACCCTCAAAGCAGGTTTTGGGGTACATCCTTTTTTTTAGAGCCCTATCTAAAGTGCTTAAATTAATGCTTGAATTTTCAGAGCTTCTGAGCAGACCTAATTTGCTTTGAAGTCATGGGAAACTGCTGAATGGTCTTGGCAGAAAATGATAAAGCTGAGCACAAAACTAACTTCATTTCCTGACTTAGTTCAATTTTTCAGCCACAGGACTATGCTTTTGTTTGTGCTATCATACAATCAGAATGAAACATATTAGGTGGAACTGTTGTACTTAAATTAAAAATGAATTGTGTTTTGCAATTCTGTTATTTTTGACATTGCCTACTGTATGTTTTTGTACTTTGCTGTAATTTGTCTGCTTATGTGAGTATCACCTTTTTTCTGCAGCAAGTCCCATGGGTTTGTAAAGAAATGATGGATAGTGTGATCTTTACCAGTTTACAATAAGCAGTGTCATAGAATACCAAAGTTAGAGGAGAGGTAAGAGATTTACAGCTAATTCATCAGTCTACTAAATGTGGTACAGCCTACTTTCAGTACTTTATCAAGAGTAGCTGCACATGGCTCTTTTAAATGAAAAATGTAACTTTCTGTGGAAGATGTTTCACTTTCTGGTAATCTTATGGGTACAAATAGATTGCAGTCTGTTGAAATAAGAAAATGAGCAAGAGACATCAAATTACTTTTTTAAAATGGAGACTTAGGTTGAAAGTGCATTGATGACAACCAAATGGTATTATCAAATCTGTCCTCATGAATGGAATAGTAGCACAAGAGTGGCATTACCAAATGTTACTGTTAAGAGTGTCCTCACGAAGACAATAAAGCATTGCTGTTTTGTTATCTTTGTGGATTTTTTCTATGGCACTTGGTAATTTAGGGTTAGACAAATTTTGC
Source organism: Myiozetetes cayanensis (assembly GCF_022539395.1). Taxonomy (NCBI): domain Eukaryota; kingdom Metazoa; phylum Chordata; class Aves; order Passeriformes; family Tyrannidae; genus Myiozetetes; species Myiozetetes cayanensis. The sequence goes on from NW_026087964.1 coordinate 27,496,430, forward strand.
ACTTTTAATCAGAGATTCAATCTCATGTCAACTATAGAGCAGAAATTTACATTGAATTAAATTGCAAAGATACACAAACTTCTGCATGCGCATGACAAAACAACTGCATTAAAAGAATTGTATTAATACTGTGAAGTCCACATCTGAAAAGGTGCAAAATGCCAAAGTGAAGACTTTGGCAGGTGCACATATGTGCATAATCTCTTACTTAGATCATACTGCTTACTTACTAACCAGAATGTGCATTGTGCGTAAACATACAGCACTAGATACAGTTCTCCTAAAATCTCAACATATATTGAGGTTTACGCACTTCAATACTGCTAAAGCCTACATAGCAATTTTTTTAGGCAAAAATTAGGCTCTCTGTGTGCTACTGCTACTTAATCCAAAGTGTGTCACATTTGGCCTCAAAATTCTTTATTGCTTAAGTAGCTAAAATGCTCAGAAACAACCTTGTTGGGAAATACACGTGCCACTTCTCTGCTGAAGTTCCATTGCCATCTTGGTTTACAGGGAGAGTTGCCTAAACTCAGGCAAAGAAATGGCTTTTGAAGTTGCAGATTAAGCATGGAAAAAGGGTTCTGGGTATTTGAAACTTGAGGAAGTTGGGACCTACATGTGTCACTGAAATGTGGTAATTCTAGAAGGTAACTTTACAAGAAAAAAGCAGGAGAAATATTCTGCTACAATATAATATGAAAAGGCTGGGAAATCACCATATTTTGGGGGAATGACCAGAAGAATGATTTATGACTACAACTGCAATTTAAATACTTCCCAAAACACAGTCTATCATGCATATCTATTTTGAAATTGGAGTTTTAAAATCTATGCTGACTACATAGATGTATATGATTCAGGTAAAGTATTTTTTCTGAGCTTAAATTATAAGTCAACCAACATGAAACTGTGTGACTGAAAATAATCACTTCTTTGCTTACTAAATGTTTTCTATAACAGTTAATGTTATTTAGACTAAAACAGGCTGCAAATTAATATCCAGTAGAGTTTCACACATTAAAAGTATTTCAAACATTAAAATAAATATTGCAGTCTTGTACATCATAGGTATCAATGTGTACTTATCCATGAGGTCTCAAACTGGAGTAGAGTTTGAGTTCTACTTAACTGAAATCTTGATTATTCTTTAATTTAATTTTATTCATATTATTAATTTTTTCATTTTATTAACAATTCTAAAATAAACATTGCTACAATAGAAGCTTGGGATTTGCCTCAGGTTGCTTCATATGTATTTATTCTTACCAGTGAACAATTTTTATTATCCTGTCAGTTGTTTTCATACTCTCCAAAATTCATGCCTTACTGATATTATTTTCTGTTCATTTTCTGCCTTGTTTCTCATAGCCTGGAAAAGTATGTTGCACCTCTTTTTCCTTTAGCTATCCTAACATTTCATTGTACATCTCTGATAGATTTTAATTGCCTTTGGTTATATTTGAGTTCATTCTACGAAGCTCCTTACAAGGGATATTAATTGCAATAAAAAAATCCCAGTGTACCGTTTTGACATAATAATCTATAATGCTTGAATGGGTTTATAAAGAATACTGAAAATATGAATGCCAGCATGACCTACATGTGAGACAAAAGCTGTTCCCTTAGGGAATGGAGATAATTTGCTTTTGTCTCATGCATAATGCATCTCCTCTTTTACACCCCATTTCCATGAAAAATATTTTTGTTATTTTTCAGAAAGCTGTTAAAGTCGTGAGTGAAGTATTAGGCTCAGCTGTTTGGGATGTTAACATTCTACTAGGATTTGGCAGTCTTGTTCTTTGTTTCCTATTACCTATCCATAACGTTTTTTTGCCTTCAATGTGTTTCTCCAAGTAGAGTTTTCCATTTCCTCTTATTCTTTGAAGAGTGAATGAATGATACCAATTCCTTTTTGCTGGGGATGATATACATAAATGGAAAACTTTATAAACCAAAAATAAACTGAAAATGTTCCATTGTTGCAGTCATGCCAGTGATTAATTAGCCACTTTACATTAAATATGCAACCAGCCTCTCCAAAACAAACAGATTGGAGGTTACCTCCTTATAAAGTATTGTGTTGTCTCTTCAGACACTCTGCAGGATTTATGAGCAAAACTTATAGGTAAGGGAATAGTTCAAGGTGTAAATGGATATTCATTCCTATAAGCAAAAAGTCATCTCTGCCACAACAGGTAAGGAAATTGTCCCTTTACAACAACTGAGTTTTTTGGGATGGATTTTCAGGCTACTTTATTCTGAAAAGATATATATTAGCACTGTGCTAATTTGTTAGTGTCCTCTCTAATTTGTTGCATATTGCTTTCCTTTTCCAGGTTGTAAAAGAAAAGAAATTGGGCAGGATCTTTGAAGGTCATAAAGCTCTAAATCTGCATCCTCTAGTCTTCTAACTAGATATGCTATTATGTGGGTTAAATAATAGACAGTTTTCTTGATAGGAACCAGATGGAAGCATAATATAGGAGATTTATTGTTTGTCTTTCTGAAGGTACCTATTTATTTAATTGAGACTTTTGCTGAGGCACCTCCAAATTAAGTTTTTAATTTAAAACCTCACCTTTATCTCACCACCTAGCATGCTGTTATAAAAAATAATGCATGAAAAGTAAAATATTATGTAACACTTTAATAAGCTCTGTAGATAAATGATGTTCAGGTGAGCCAGCTCCTCCTGAATGTGTATCCAATTTACTAATTGCTGTTTTACATTTTTCCTGGACAGCAATCTTATTTTAGAAAGTTGTGTTTATGGCGTATTTGTTCTTGGATTATTTATCATTCATCATTTTGCAGACAGGACATGAGTATAACTGGTGAGTATATAACTGTCAACTGAAAGACAGGGAGGATTTAAGTTTCATTCTAGTATTATTTGACAAAATTCATCTCTTATTTCCAAATTTTTGCTTCTATATTAATAGGCAAGTATTTTTTTTCAGCTATAAGGAAAAAGCAACATTCATGTCACTTATTCTTGTACAACACTGTTTATAGCATCTAATTTACCACAAAGGTATTGGGTTTCATTATAATTCAAATCACAGTATGACATCTTTTATAACAAAGGATCCAAATGAGTTGTTATTACAGTGCCATTGGCTAATATGGATGCTTTAAACTATATTGTTTGTGTATTGACCTTAACATGAGAGAAAGTACTGGATCATTGGCTTGCTGTGTGAAAATAAGAAGCAGCAACATGACAGTGTGAGGAAAAACTGAAATCAGCAGAGAGTGGTCTGAAAGGATGTCAGACTCTGAATAATGTTTGAACAGGTGTGAAGTGGGAATATTGTTAGATGATGTATGTGATGTACAGGAGCCTTGGAAATACTGCTCTTCTAGCAGATGAGTTACTGTGTGTGTGTCTAAACCCTGAATATCTTTCATCTGCACCACACTGTGTTAACTGTAATGTACTGTATTTCCTGCCTCAGAAATTTGCTGAATATTTTATGGGGTTTTTCTGGTAGCTGAACTTCAGATTTTTTTTTTTTTCTTTTCTTTTTTTTTCTTTAATCTTTTAGGCATTGCCTGTTCTGGGTAACTTTATGGCTGGGATTATGTGAGAAAAGCTAATAGGGGAATAGCAGCTACTTTTCCTCTTGTGAGAATAACTTCAGTTCTTACAGTGGCTAAACACATTATATTAGAGAAATTCTTTTCTTTAAGGGCTAATCCTGACTGGCAGTGCTGGTCATTAAAAAGGTGTTAAATGCTACAGATTCCTGTTAACTTCAGTGGGAATAGTATTTAAGTCTTTCAGTTGCACTGGATGCAGAAAATCTGTGGTGTTTATGATCAGGAAGGCATATCACTGTTTTGTCCTTTTTACTGTTGAAGACAGGAATTTCTTACTGAAGGATATATTCTGTTCCCAAAGGTGTAATTCCAGAGTTGTGTTTTTTTAGCTTGTTCAAGATTTCATTAGTCATTTTAAATATGTGTTCCTGATGAATATGTTTCTTTAGCTGTTGCATATATCTGTTTCCCTGTGCTTTTTCACTCTTCTCCATATTCTTAAACATCCTCTTTCCTTTATGCCTAGCTTGCTCTCATTCTTATTATAACTTGTTGTCTTTGTCAACATTATTACAAGTAATATATGATCTAGCCCTCTCTTCTTGCTCCTGGCAATTAAAACATAAAGGAAAAGGAGACCCCATTAAAAAAAGAATAAAAAGACATTATATGATATAGTCACTTGACAAGCAATCATCTCTAAAGAAAAATACTCCCTCTCTTACTATCTCTTTTCTTTTCTTATTCCCCATCATGCCTGTTGTGATTATTTATTGTTATTATGACTTTCAAATTCTCCAACTCCTGTCTACATGAAAATAGAGGGTTTTTTCAAGGGCGCAAATGGTGGATATGTGCACAATTTTTATAGAAAAGATTGATTTCTACTACTTGTGGATACAAATAGAATGTGTATGTGCTCATTGTCAGGACTGATTTTTCTGGTTTGAGACTCTAAACTTCATGGAGATTCCAATAGGAGAGGGTGGCCCCCCATGCCTATCATCAATATCCTTTGTTAAAGGCAGGTTGTTACTATAGTTTCTCTATAAATATATTCTGTTTTGTATATGTAGGTGGTGTGGTTTAACCCCAGCCAGCAATTAAGCACCACACAGCTGCTCTCTCCCTCCCAGTGAGTTGGGGGAGAGAACTGGAAGGATAAAAGTGGTAAATATAATAAGTAAACAAAAGTCACATGCACAAGCAAAGCAAAATGAGGAATTTATTCACTACTTCCCTTAGGCGGGTGTTCAGCCATGTCCAGGAAAGCAGGGCTCCATCATGTGTAATAGTTACTGGGAAGACAAACATATCACTCTAAACGTCTCCCCTTTCTTGTTCTTCCTCCGGTTTCATATGCTGAGCATGATGCCATGTGGTATGGAACATTCCTTTGGTCAACTGCCCAGGCTGTGTCTCCTCACAACTACTTGTGCACTCCCCTCTGGTGGGGTGGGGTGAGGAGCAGAAAAGGCCTTCACTCTGTGTAAGCACTGCTCAGCAAGGACAAAAACAACCCTGTATTACCAACACTGATTTCAGCACAAGTCCAAAACTTAGCCATGTAAAAGGTACTATGAAGAAAATTAACTTAGTCACAGCCCAAACGAGGACAGTAGACCCTATTGACAACTGTAATGTGAGGATAGGAATGCAATGTCTACCCATACAACTCTGTTTTTATGAGATATTAGTACTATATTGCAATTTTATTTTTAAGTCATTGGAACTACTACTCATAGCTATCCCATCTTCCTCTTCTCCGTGCTGCGCAGTAGTCTAATCATCTTCCTGCTAAAATTGTCGTTCTGGTAAATCTAGTTCATAACATAAACTCTAATTTGTTGCTGATGGTGATTAACAGACCTTAGGTCTTTTGAAGCATTGCCAGATGTAGAAACTATAATCATAGGACTGCTTTTGTTCAACTCAGCTTGACTAGCCAAGTACCATTCAGTGCAGATAGGAATGCAGGTTTGGAGAGGTGGAAGGTGACTTTTAAGTTACGATTATGCTGTCCTGACCTTGGATCAGCTTAGGGCTGGTTTGCTCCACAGAATTGTCTTAAACCATTTCCAATCTGCTTTTGCTCATGTGGTCACAGGATACCTTCTTGGAAAGCCATGAAACTTGCCTCATCAGTATCTTCTTCTTGCCAGCACCTTACCTTGAAAGGGTATTTTCATCTAGAGGCATCCATTTCCAGAATGAACACAGTTATAGAAGTTATACAACAGGAGGCACTATTAATAAGTAGGTGGAGTGGAGCTACACCTTCAGAAAAATTCTGAGGAACAGCATTACAATCCTATGACTAGGGTCATTACATTTTTGATGGAAGTCCTTACCGATACTGATGATAGTTGTTTTGGACCCTGTTATTGATGTTACATTTGTTTTTATGCCAGATGCAGTGGTGCTGTAATTTGTATTGGTATAAATCTTGAATGCAAACCTTTATGTGTCATTTTTGTGTTTGTTCACAGGTGATCTATTACTTAAAAAGTGAATCATTGTGTCTTTATCCACGTTCAATACTTTTTATGAAGCAGGAAGAATGCAGTTATAGATTACTGTAAATTTCTATCCCATTCTGACTTAAGGAAGAGTGGATGAAACCTTTCCTGTGTAAAATACCTTGTAATATCCTAATATGAGTTACAAAAGTGTAGCAAAATAACTTCTGGATAACTCCGAATCTGTTGTGTGTGAACAAACAACCCTGAGAATCGGACCTTTGAAAGACATACTTGCTATGCTTTTGGAATGGCATGGATTATAGAAGAGAAGAAATAATACATACTGTAGAATCTGCTTTGATAAGAGTTTTCATACCAGATATGATCACTGTATTTCCAGAGCAGGATATTGCTGCTCTGTTGATGTCCTTTGTTCACTAAAGGGCATTTAGTTCATAGCAATGGGCAGTAACTGTGTGCGTAGTTCCATTTACTACGTTAACATTACACCTTTGAATACTGGTTAAGCAGCAGGACTAAGACAGTCACAAAATTGTCAAGTTTGAAAAAACTTGCTCAGGGCCTTGAACATGCCCATTGTAAATCACTAATTTTAGCTCATGCTTGTGTCCCTTTAAGGAATATTACCCGCTGTGTGTAGACTTCATTTGACCTTCTCAGATTTAACAATCTTCAGAGTCTGCCTCTTTGACTGAAATAGTATTGTTATGATTGTATGTGGGAAGAACCTAGGGATATTGGAACAAGCCATCTAATGTCCATTTTAAAGAATCCCCCCTTACCTGGAATGTATTTGATATTAAGAAGCCCTTCCTGCCAGCCATGTGACATACGTCATGAACTGATGATATGCCACTTTCAGTCAGCTAATTAGGTGTGTTTCCTCCTACTCCTTAGGAAGCTGAAGGTAGCCATAAGCCAACTCTTACTAATTGGTGAAGATGGTACTGACAGAATAAAATGTTTAGAAAAGGAGTGGTGTTCACATAAGTAGCAAAGCTTAAAAAGTTGAGATTTGCAGTGGTGTTAAACTATTTCAATTTAAACAGAGAGCTCCACATTCACTCAAAGTAATTTTTCCATGCTAATTGGATACTCTTCAAAGGCTTAATTACAATTCTGAAATTACTTTTGTATCCTGGATAGATACTGAAATGCTAATATCTTCACAACCATATGCTTTGTAGCTGAGGTAGTGGTCATACTTTGTAGCTGAGGTAGTGTTTTCTAATACTGAAAATTTAAAATACAAAGCAATACTTCTTACAGATGCAAAAAAAGTCAGAAGGAAAAAGAGTTCAGTGTGATCTTATTACTGTCATTTCCGGTAATCTCTATTGTGATAGGATTTTGCTGTAGTTTGACAGCACTATTGTCACACACCTCTTTAATGTTTAGAGAGGACATAAGAAAGAGGCAAAAATTTTGATTGGGGATGTAACTGCTCTGTAATTGTTTCAGTCACTGGACTATGAATTGAAGCCAAAATAATAAAATAATATAGTAAAATGACAACAGCAATAGGAATAGCTCCTTTGCACATGTGTGTTTTTGGTGAGAGGAGGAACAGCATCATAAACTGTTGACTGCGAATCCAAAATATTCAAGGATCATTTAACCCACGTGTTAAGCATCTGCAGCAAGATTGGAAATCTTTGTATTTTAAGCAATAACATTCTACCACCTAAATTGAAAGTTCTGTTCTTCTTAGTCATGATTCTAGCAGCTCAGGGCTGGATGTAGCTGGGCCATAGCTGGGCAAGAGAGCTGTGCAGCTGTGGTATTGTGTGCTAAGAGAGGAAAGTGGAGGAAATTATAACCATTTTAGGCCCTCTATACTTTCCTGGTAAATATGGCTACAGGCTCCTCCATAACTGATACGTTAGTTTTGCACCTAGCAGAAGAGGAGAGGGCACACCAGTGAATAGTTACAGGTAGTGTAGATAAGTATTTGTGCATGACTTAATGTGTTTCTCTGCTTTTGGATCTTATCACACAGAAAATATATGTTTTAGTTGGCACTGTATCTGAAATGGTCTGCAGTTGACCAGGCCCGTAGCCAGTGAGAAAAGCATAGTTTACAGATTACTTGGTGACTGCACAGGATACTGATCTCTTTCCTTTAAGATGGCATTAGAATGGCACAAATTTTGAGCTGACTCCATTATCTGACTCTTGGAAATCGTCTGATTTTCTTGCTAATATATCTTGGTTAAGCTTTAAACCTAACAGATCCACTTTATGAAATATTATATTGCACTGTGATTGCGTGGCAACTACACTGTAGTTAGTGATTTTTGAATCCTGCAGCTGTTCATCCATTTAATTGACAGGTTTACCGTAAGACTGAATGCGACCTGGATGTGTTTGTAGAAACGACTGTCTAAGTACCATAGCAAAATAAGGTTTCAAAGCTTTAGTTGGTGGCATTCTCAGAGTTTCTTTCTGGTAGCTGTAAGTCCTTCCTGGTTAATATACAGATATTTGCAGTTTTGATGAGGCAGCTTGTTGGTAACAATTCGATTTTAAGGCATCTGTGATTTTTTCAAAAAGGAACAGACAGTAGGTTTTCTTAAGGAGAAGAGGTAATCCAGCAAATCCAGGCTGTTCCTTTTAGGGCTTTGTCAGAGCCAGTTATGTCTATTGCTTTATTTGTACCATTTAGCAATCTACTTAGCAGGTCCATTATCCTGATATTATTTGAAAATTCTTTGAAAAAGTTCCAAATCAAAGGAAATATCATGAGAGAACAGATCTGAGTGCAGGAATTGACATTGCTACAAACTGTTAAAAAGAATGGCTTCTTCCTAGAAATAAATTCAGCTGAATAAAGAGTGTTTTAATGAAGGTCCCATTGCTTTAGCAGGGACCGCAATGACATATCACCAGACTGTGCCTACTCTTGGTGTGCTTGTGTGCAAGAGTGTACCTTGTCTGGTTTTCACGGGGACTGTTCTGCTCAGAGCTGTCAGGTAAGCAGAAGGCTGGGGATAGAACAGGGAATATCAGCTTGTGATAGCTGAGTAGGCAGAGAGAAGAGGAAGGAGGAGGGTGGCATGCAACATGCAGCAACAGATGTAGCCCATCACAAGAGATTTTGCTGCAAGGTGGCAGAAGCTTATGCAAATAATGGAACTACTGAGTAGGAAAAAAAAACCCCACTCACTTTGAAGCTCTTTTGACAGACTTTGCAATATGCACAGTTTTTCCATAAATTATTGCATACTTCCTGAAGTACATAAAATGGCAGAGGATTTTTTTGGCTGCCTTTTTTCTTCCACTTCCAAAGATTTCCTTGGAGAGTCTATGTAGACTTTCTACTGAGTTCACATCAGCATTTTTTGTTAATTGTTCCTGATGCTTCTCCATATTGTGAACTTTTTAACAGAAAAGTAGCAGCAGATTGCCGTCCCTAGAGATGACCAAATAAGTCTGTTGATGGGATCTAAAAAGAGAAAGTGAAGAAAATAGTACTTAAAATAAATGTTTCCATTTCAGTGCTTACAGAATGAGCGGTTAAATGACACTAAACTACTTCATAATTGGATGAAAAGTCAAAATTCTTTCACAGTTTCTCCTCTTAACTTGCCTGGACTTTTCCTAAAACTGATTACTGCTGTGGAATTGTTTACTAGAGAATTTACCTTTGCAGTGATTCTACCTTTGCAGTGATTCTGACAAATGAACTCTGTTTTGCACTGGTTAGGGCAATGACAAGCTGTGACTTATAAAACTCAGGTTGCTCACTTTCTCCTCTCAATCTGTGCTCACCTGTTTTGTCTGTGACATCAGTCTGTTGGCAGGTTCACCTCCTTGTCACATCTCAGTTGTCTATCAAGCATAATAGATTTGCAGTCTACAAAATCTACAAAAATTAATGGCCATATATTGATGTGGGAAAAGAAACAAGGGCTAGAATTGTTTGAAGGTCTGTAAGAGGCTCATTGAGTAGTTTCTACAGAACTGCTAAAAGTTTGTATCTGCTAACCATTCTGGTATTGATTCATAAAGCTGATGTTTTGTATTTAGGAGAATGTCAGATTATGCAGACTTTTGGAAATCAACCAAGCAATTAGAACTAAGTAGGTGACTGTTGTTTCAGCTGAAAGCTGACCATGGGGTTGAAGTGAACCTTCCACATCTGGGGTCAAAAAGAGCAAAGCTAAAGGACAAGTGGAACCCTAGTGACACTTTTTGCTAAAACACATCAAGACATCATGGCCTCTAGACTTCAAGCCTCTGTATACAAAATTTATGAAGATCACTAAGTTTCAGACAAATGTGGGATTTCGGACTCCCCCACCCCTGACTCATTTCTTAGTGTTTTCAGCTGTATCAAGGTCTGACAGCACTAGGTGGAGTTTTTTCATTTTCCTCAATGCCTATTTATCAAGAAGCTCCTGATTTGGGGTTTTGGTATCATTTCTGTGGGTAGCCAAGTCCCTTATTGAGTCTAATCCTCCAGTACACACTCCAGCTGTGGCATGTGCCAGAGCTGCAGGAAATGGAGATTGTAAGATATGTGCTATTGTGCAGATAAACCCCCCAGCTGGATACAAAATGAATTTCCTAGACCCAGGGCAGGAGATGTAGAGCACTATCACGCTTTGATTTTTCTTTCACTGTGCAGTTACTTTGAAGTGATTTTCCATCTCAGTCTGCTGACCAGAACAGCTTGTGCAGCTTTCCTTCTGTACTTATTTTGTGGATAAATAAACAATTTTTCACTACAGTCTTGTGAAACCTTTCATGATCCCAAACTATGCACCCAGTTAAAGCTGACACAGGCTGCAGTCTTACATGTTTGGAGTCTCTTGGATAGCAACACTTGCCCACATTTTTCGTTTTTCCAGGAATCTCCCTGTGACAGGGTAAGTTGTACTATTTTCCTCTGCTCTGCCAGTTTACCAGTTATGGTGCCACAAGAACAATGTTTCATCATCATGTTGTCAACTTTCATTTTTATGCTGATGATACAGTTATGAGTGTTTTTCAAATATGACCTCTCTGGATCTTTTCTTCTTTTTTTGTCTGTCAGGCATTAAATCTTTAATGTTTCAAAATCAGATGTCTCTGACCACTGGCAAACCACTGGTTTTCTTAATTTTTTTGAGAAGTATCAGTTCTATTTTTCTAGTCTCCATTTCTAATTCAAACAGGTATCTAGTGGTTACTTTTGACTGAGGATTATTTCTTGTATGTATAAGGAATTGCCTTTTGTAATTGACAACTCTCTATATTGTAGGTATTCCTATTATGAATGCACTTTTCACTCTTGACATACATTGTGGTTTAGCTTATTAAAATTCTTTGTTTGTAGTCTTTCCAGAATCTTGAATATTTTGGCTAAAAAAATTCCAAATCTTCTTTCTTGTTCTTTGAATCATGCCATACATCAGTATAGTAGTTTACCATAATTAGTAATGATTGCCTAGCTAAACCTAGATTGATTTTTATTTTTTTAAGCCATTTTTCACTTGCAGGGCCTTTGAAAAACTTATCCAAATTATATTTACAGTTGTACTTGCTGCTGAAAAACATGGTTTTGCTCTTAAAGCTATAAGTATGAAATTGACTGCTTTATTTCATGATGATATTCACAGATTTTATTAAAATTTTACTTTCTCAATTTACAAAAATAATTTAGTTAGGCTGGTTATTTGCAGAAGACAGGCAAAAAGTGGAAGGGTGCTTTCTACCCTTGAATAATCAAAGAGCACTTGCTAGGAATATATATATCAGTAGGAATATTATCACAATCAGACATTCCTCCTGTGATCTCCAAAGAGAAACTCTCACCTTTTTGATTAAAATGGAATGCAACATTCCTGCCTTTTTATTAAAGTTTTTATCCATTTTTTCCCTTCCTGTTCCCTGAAAAAACTCAAATTTCCTTGTATCCCAGTAACTACTTTCTCTTATATGTCTTCATTCCCACCAACCAATTTCTTTTCCTCACTTGACTCCTAGTGTTTGTTATCTGTTTGATTATATCTTCCTACTTTCTTTTCACTCTGTAAGACATTTCCCCCCACCCCTGGCTACTCCACTTACTCTTGGCATTTGCTGCCTAGGGCATAGTTTTGATCCTTTTTCCATATTACCTTATTTCGAGACAACTTTGCTTCAGTAGCAAGCAACATGGAAGTAAACCAAGAGGCAATAATGCCAAAGTTCAAAATTTGGTTTTGGACAATGTTAAAAAATATGAGCTCACAGCTTCAATTAGTGAGAAAACCTCTGTCTGGCTTCCAACCAGCAGAAGCTTCCCTCTTCCTTCTTTGACACGTTATAGCTAACTTTAGAGCAGTTTTCAAGTGAGGCCTGACAGTCTTTCATTCCAGGCAACTCATGCAAGGCAGTAGTCTTCAGATGGCAAACAAAAAATACAGGATCCTGATGGTGTTGAAATGAATGACAGAAACTTCTATTGACTTTGTCAGAAGATTGTATAGGCGTTGTTCTTACTTCTGACTTTAGGGAATGCAAAAGTGGATTCTGGAATAAAGAGAAAACACTTGTATACATTGTATGCCTTTCAGACCTTAGAAAAGCCAGAGCTTAGTGATCTTCTTTTAATTACTGGACAACGTTGTACAGGAGTGTGAATCTGAGGTACTTGTAGCCCTGCTGGGAAAGATGCTCAGCCAGCTGAAACTGATTTGTATTGCACTTTGAAAAGGCAGCATCAGAGCCAGCCTGGCTGTTGTTAAATTGCCTTCTGAAGCTACTATTGTAAGTAGCTGACTGTTCAGCTACTGAAGAATCAGCCTGTAACCAGGGATTAGCTTTTATTTTCCTGAAATGGATTCAGACAAACCTTTATGATTTCCCCAGAGAAATCCTTTATGTTCATATTGTTCACTCCAGGTGCATGGCCACAGCAGTACACCTTACTTCCTCAGAACAATTTGCTGTACATGTCAGCATTGGCTTTGCTGCTGTGACTGAGATAATTTGTTCTATATCGTGAAAGGAAAGTTGAGAATCAAGGATGATGGAGAGAATCTCATGTTACACTCCAAGTGAAACCCATAGGGAGAGGTTAATGTTACACAAGATTGTCTAATTCTGATTTAAAAATAATCCATATCATTTGTAATTTTCCCCCCACAGCAGCATCTGTGAGCTGTCTCACAGAAACAGTGTGATTCTCACATGGAAGAAGAGGAAGGGATGGATTACTTCTTTCTGTTATTTAGCTTTTGTGATTCTCACTCTCTTCTGGAATAATAATGATGGCGATGGTGACAAACCACTAAGCTTTGAGAAGAAGCTGCTTCTGCATGCAACATGGTGACAACTTTGAAGTAAAATATTTTCCTCATGTTCAGACGGTACATTATCAACAATCTTGTCACTTCTCTTGCCTGGTTGTTAGTGGGGTTTTGATCCTTGTTTTTTCCTATAAGTGAGGAAATATCTAAACATAACTGAGGATAACTTCGTGAGTGCAGAAACCTGCACCGATAAAAGGGAAATTAGCTTTGGCAGAAGTGGGATTTTGACTGTTTCCTGTTCAAATTTACTTTAGTGTGATAATAGCAATGATAGTAAATGTTGTTGAGAATTGGTATTTCTGCCTTCCAAATAATTTTTTTCTCAATATTTTTGTTATTTCCAAATTTGATTGAGGGACGTGCATACATACATGCATCTATATATAAAGCCGAAATTTCCTCTGAATAATAAACAAGGACTAAACTTGTGCTGCAGCCTTGCAAGTGCTGCATTATTCCATCACTTTTCAGATTTTGCAGCAAACAACCAGAAAGGTGACTCTGTACACAAGTAACCGTGGACACTGGGAATCCATCTTCATTGTCCCTATGGCAGTCCATCTGGGCTACCACCTATGGCCCAAAGCACCAAAATTTAGTTCATGTTGTCATCTCTGATGGTCTACGTTGACTTCATCATGAGTCCTGTGGAAAATGACTCAGAATGATGCTTAGCCTGAAACATTTCAGCAGAATGGTTTGGGCTCAACAAAGGAACATTTTCTGGTCAGGTTTTAAGCTAATCCAGGTCTTAGCACTTAAGCACTACATATCCTGAAGACTGAGTTTTGTGAAAGTGATTTATTGACATCTTCAGTTAACCTGTGAAGTATCCATTGAAAGTTTCTGTTCACTGTGTAAGTGCAGCTCAAAATTGAGAATAAAACTTTAAATAGTTGTGGGCCCTCTAGCGGAGTTCCTGGAGTTGCAGGTTCAGAAGATGATTACGAGACTGAAATGTAGCACCTAGTTTATGTATTTCAAAGTCCATCAGTAGTCAGCAGCCGAAGTTCAGTGATTTCTCACAGCCAGCAATAAACTGGCACCACTGCTGAAAGAAGTCTCACCTTCCCATTTTCCATGATCAGTGTTTTTGTTTTTCTGCCATCATCTCTCTGATGCAGGTGTGGTGAGCTGGACAATGAACTGACACAGAAAAAAAGAAAAAAGACATAATCTTACTATAGCCTTCTCTGATACACATATCTGCATAAAGCACATCAACTGATTAACACATCAGTGTTGAAAAACTACTCAAAGTGTGATGAGTGCTAACTGGACCTGAGTCACAGTTAACTTACATTTATAGTACTTTCTTATGAGATGTTTGCTTGCAACCATCCTTTTCTGTAGAGATAACAGGCTGCTCTTCTGGCAAAGAATGATGATATGATTAACCCTCCAGCAGGAGTTTTCCATTTGATCACCTACATAAAGAATACCTTTCTTCCTACAATCCCCTTCCTTTTTTTTTTTTTTTTGTCTTTTGTTTTGTTTTTTTTTTTTTTTTTTTTTTTGGTTTTTTTTTGTTTGTTTGCTTTCTCTCCCCCTCAAAGAGCTGCTGCCAGAGGAGAGTACAAGAATGCCAGATGTAGTAGAAAATTTGATTATACAAATGTAGTTCAGAGTTGGTTCATAGTTACAGAAGATTAACAGTGTGTGATGTGAGAAATGAATGCAGCTTCTTTTTCAGGATGAGTAACTGCAAGCTAATGTAGGTCTGTGGATGAAACATTCAGATGAAATCACCAGTTGTAGTGTTCTTCTGCTTCCCTTCTGCCAGTTTGCTTGCTTGTTTTTTAACAAACAATCTACAAAACTCCAATTTTTCAAGGTTCTGGAGAAGACGGTAGGAGTGTAGGAAATCACAAGTGGCATAGATATTTGATCAGGGAACAGGGTTCACTGTCTTTTATAAGGGACCTGTAGGAGGTGAAATAGTAACTTCAAGTGACAGGTTCACAGCAAGCAAAAAGTGATACTTCACACAGTACAACGTGAAGCTGTAAAAGCTTATTGTCCCAGGATTTTGGGGGTACTAAGGGGTTCAAAAATTGATTATATATGTTTATGAAAAGAAGATCTATGAAGGCTGTTTCCCCTGGCTTAGAAAGTCTGGAAGCCACAATTCATATGAATCAAAAAAAAAAGTCTAGCAACTACTTTTGTATGCTACTTCTGTTCTTACATTCTAACCTACATCTGCTACTGGCCACTGTCAAGAGACAGGATGCTGGGATAGATGGACTTGGTGTTCTTGCATCCTCAGAGAAAATCAGGTTTTGTCTGTTATATTTCAGTTTTGTATTTCTTTCAGATTCCTGCTTCCAGATGAGACTCAAACCACAAGTACTAGGTTATCCACCAAGGATTTCTTAATATAATTTCCATCATAGCTGAAGCCAGAAGGAAGCATAAATTTTGAGGAAAAGTCTTGCTGAATTCTTTCATACCAAATTAAAACAACCAGCTTCCTCCCCAGTTCCCTTGCCTTCTGGAAATAACAAACCACTGAACAAAGACAAACACGTTCTTATTAGTCCTTGAAGATTTAAGCTTTTCCCTGAGTGAAGATAATGGATCTTCCTTAGGCAGGATATCTTTAGGTTTGGGTATTCTGGCAGGCTGCAGGCTCTCTTTGGGTATGTGCAGATTGAACTGTCTGTGTACTTCTTGCTTTCATTAAAACGTTTTGTGCCAAGCACAGTTCTCCACTTCAGTGTCTTTGGGAAATATTATCTTTATACTTTTATAAAAAATCAGTATTGCTTTAGGTGTCATAGTCATATTATTTTGTGATAGTCTTTGTTCTTCAGTCCTCATAAGCTTTTACCTTCTCCCTCTCTCTTTATAAAAGTCATGCTTTGGTTTTGTTATGTGATTTTATAAGAAAATTGAGAGTATTAAGTCCTGTTATGGCAGGAATGCTCTTCACGTGAAAGGTCCTGAATCTCCATAAAACAGGGTTATGGTCCTTTATGATAACATTTTCTCAATACTTGCCAATGAAGTGATAATTATGAGTTGTAATAAAAACAAACACATGATTTTCAAGCAGTCTTACTAAATTCCCTTACTTTGATAGCTGTGGAGGTTTCATTTTTTGATGTTTGAGATGCACAAACTTCCGTATTTATATGAAGAAGACATATTTCAAAACTATAATTTTTTTCTTAAAGTTTTCACAGTTTAACCCCAGCTATTGACCTAGCCCCAGGCAGCTGCTCGCTCACTTCCCTGCAGTGGGATCAGGGAGAGAATCGGAAGTGTAAAAGCTGGAGAACTCATGGATAAAGACAGTCTAATAGGGAAAGCAAAAGCCACACACATAAACAAAGCATAGGAATTACTTCACTGCTTCCCATGGGCAGGCAGGTGTTCAGTCATCCCCAGGACAGCAGGGTCCCATCAGATGTAACAGTTACTTGGGAAGACAAATATCATCACTACAAATGTCCCCTTATTCCTTCTTCTCCCTCCCACTCATGAGTGTGATGTCATATGGTATAGAAATCCCTTTGGTCAGTTTGGGTCACCTGTCCTGGCTGTTTCTCCTCCAAAGCTCCCATTCACCCTCAACTTCCTCATCAGTGTGGCAGTTCAAAAAGCAGCAAAGGCCTTGGCTCTGTGTAAGCCCTGCCCAGCAATAAAAAACCATCTCTGTATTATCAACAGTGTTCAGCACAAATCTAAAACACAGCCCCACACCAGCCACTGTGAAGAAAATTAACTCTACCCCAGCCAAAGTCAGCACAAAAGTATATTTGTGGTTGTGTTAATTTCCTGCATAAAGGAGTTGCAGACTGAAGGAAGACAGTGTAGTATGATGAGCGAGTAAACTGTTGAAAGGAACCTTTGTGATGTCTGGTTGTTCACAGCCTTATGGCACAGTCTTGAGGAAGTGCTTTAATCTCTCAGTGCCTCAGTTGCCATCTGGATAGTAAAAGTTTTGATGATAATCTCCCTAATGATTGGAGATGCCACTCAAGCTGTGCATTGCGGCACAGAAACACAATGTTTGTTTTCACCACTTGTTGCAGGTTGTGGTTTTTAGTATCTGAATTTCTCTCTCCATTAGTTCTATAAGCACATTTTTCTACAGGCAGGAGGAGTACCTGGTAGCAAAATGAATACCTGATGGCAAGTCTATCTCTTTGTAAGAAATCGTTATTGAATGTACTTGTGTTCAGTTTTGAAAATTTCCTGTAGACCAAGTGGTTATTTTTTCTGAAGGATCTCTCAAATGACACTACTCTGCCCTCACAATATCCCACTGGAGTACTGCATCCAGCTCTGTGGCCCCCAACATAAGATGCCCATGGATCTGTTGGAGTGAATCCAAAAGATCAGGGTGTTGGAGCAGCTCTCCTATTTTGACAGGCTGAGAAACTTGGGTTGTTCAGCCAGCAAAAGAGAAGGCTCTGAGGAGACCTCATTGCAGCCTTCCAGTACCTGAAGGGGTCCTTCAAGAGGGCCTACAAAAGCATGTAACAGTAGGACAAGGGTGAATGGCTTCAAATTGAAAGAGAGTATGTTTAGATTAGACATTAGGAAGAAATTCTTTACTGTGAGAGTGGTAAGACACCAGAACAAGTTGCTCAGAGAAGCTGTGGTTGCCCTGTCCCTGGAAGCCGGGTCTAGTGGAAACAGCCCTGTGCAGGTAAATTCTAATCATGCATGCCATTTTCATTCACTGGAGAAGCTTAGGCTGTGTCTCTGTTGCTCACAATTTAGAAATAGTATGAAAAAGAAGAACAGTATGAAAAGAAGAATTGTGATAAGGAGGCTTGTTGATGGTTTTTTTTCTAAAAATATTTTAAAAGCACTAATGAAAGTAAAATCTTTGCATTAATTAAGGACAGAGAGGTGGATGAAAAGCCAGCGACATCAAAAGCTAAGAAACAGCTGAATGAGAATGGAAAACACTTGAAGAACTAAGGATTAGACAACTAGCTTTTTATTGCCTGTGAAAATATTTCATTTGGTATTTATATGAACAGTTTGGTCCCTTCACCATATGAAGGGTTTATGTGTATAAGGGCAAAGGAAAAGGAGAAAAGGAAGTAGCAAAAATTTTAGAAAAAATTAGTCATTAAAGTATATCTTCCTCCTACTGAGATAAAAAGTTGTTAGATTAAAGGCTGTTAGTGAAATCATGAGAACATCGTCTTTACTTCATATGACCATGAGCACTATTTTATTGTTACTGTTCCCAACTGCTTACACAAACCATTAATAGAGGGTTAAACAATTTACAGGGCTGTATTTCTACCTGCTGACTACCTTGATGATAGGGAAAGCTGTGGTCTGCCTTGTCTTGAGTAGTAAGAGATCTGATTCTTGCTTTTCTGAACTTAGACCCTTTGCCTTCTATGACAGCTAAATGAGACATTCCTGCTCTGCTAGGGAGCTGGGATCATGACAAAAACAGGTTCTAGGTCTTCTTATGGCAAGGGATCTAGTTATTGTGAAAAGAATTTCCTCATAATTGCAAATTAGGGATCTCAACTCTCCATATTTGAATATGTGGCAAAACCCATTTTTGCTTTTCTAGTAGTTTCTAACAAGTCCTCAAATGGACAAGTATCCCAAATAGTAGAAGGTTAATTAAGAATGAAAGCTAATGATCTGAAAGCTAAAATGTTTTACACTGTAATATATTTCTTAATCCATACAGAATTCAGAAAGTGTTGCCTGCTTTATCCAACTTTTTCTGTATTTTTTAAATCTCTTAAATTAGTTAATTATTCAAATTATAAAAAAATGTTTCTCTTTGTGGATTTTGAGCAGTGGGAGAATTTACAAGGCTGCAATATTCTCAGTAGAATTTTTAAATAATTAGTGAATTAATTGATCACAGTACCAATGATTGTTGATCAATGAATTGATGAATTCACATGTAACTCTGAGGTTGTAAAGTTTGAATTACTACTGTTTTACTTTTATCCTTTGGCTCGAGTATGCTGATGATCTTATGCCAAGCTACCGAGTCTTCAAAGGGAAAATTGGCATGATATGCCTGAACTCTCAAAAGAAAAACTGGGGGAAAAACTTAGTTCTGACTTTTTTATCTCCCTTTTAGGAACAGGCGTAACCACAGATTTCAACCTCCCCAAATTTATGGGTTAACATATAACCTAAAGGTTATGTGTATATGGCTGTAAAATCCCAGCATGATACGGTTATCTCATTAAATGACACTGACATTGAGAAGCGGAGACCTAAATAGTATGTAGATAGAAACCACTGATTCACTTCACTTGAGCCACTGAAAGATGCACTTTCTTATGACCTACTCAGCTGAAGTTTTATTCATAGAAAAATATTAAGCTGTGTCTAAACCTCTTTATATCTGAACTTGTATTGTACTTGATGTTGTGCTGCTAACTAGTTTTCGTAATTGCTAAAAAGACAGTTTTTCACTGCTTTTCTGCCATGAAGACTCTCACAGAGTCATGCAGAATTTCACAGGCAATGTGATGGTCAAAAGGAACATCAAAAGCCAGAAGGTCTGCAAAAACTCACAAAGTTTTATTAGTAAATTACACACTTGGCATGGAAATTGGCACTTTAATCCCTGACCTAATATAAACACACAGCAGTGGGTTTTGGATAAAGGGGTAGGGAGGGAGGGAGGAAGGAAGGAAGGAAGTGAGGAAGGGGGAAGGAAGGATTTGTCCTGGGGGTGTGGCAAGGGACGTGGGGGGTCCTGGTCAATGGCAAGTTGATTATGAGTCAGCAGTGCCCTGGCAGCCAGGAGTCTGTGTCCGTGTCTGTGTCCGTGTCCTGGGGGCATCAGATCAAGAGAGGGGATTGTCCCGCTCTTCTCTGCACTGATGTACCAGGAGCAGCTGAGTTCACTTGATTTGTTTAGCCTGAAGAAGAGGGGACTGAGAGGAGACCCCATAGCAGTCTACAACTTCCTTACTTGTGGAAGTGGAGGAGCAGGCACTGATCTCTTCACTGGCTGTTGTTGCAAAATTATATAACAAACTTTTGTACTGAAGTTTTTTGCTCCTTTTCTTTTGGTGGTAAAATTGTTAGTGGGACACCACAGAAGGTCCTATAAAGTTGACCACCATACACAAACAGTAGAGTCAATATTCACCTGTGCTGTAATACATCAGACTTACTGCATACATGCTAGTCTTCTATGCAGGGTACTGGAAGTCACATTGATCTTAGACTCACTGTGCCTATGCTGATACAATCACTATTGGTCTTTTAATGAGAATAACAATGAAAGGTTCAGTATTTGCTTGCTGTTGCCTATACATGCCATCGTCATAATAGTGTTTTATTCAAACAGTCTTGGCAGCAATTAGTATCTATTTTGAGACTTTCCCAGTGATTGATTCATTCATCCTTCATATATATCAATGCTACATTGTTTGTGAAAGTTGCTACTTACACTGACATGAGACAACTGGTTTATATTAACAGTTTAATTTCAAACTGTATTAGTTATTACCTGGTGGTCAATTTTATCTCATTTTACTTGACTGAATGAAGCTAGATATTTCTAGATAATGGATGACCATGTTGTATATAATATTGAACTACAGCGTGTAGGAAACCCAAAATAAACTATGAATAGTCTGATTACTTGGATTTTTCTCTTTAGTCTCTGGAAGCAATGACATTTTAACAGATTTAGTGGTTTCATAAATCATTGAATTTGATATAATAGTTTTACATTATCAATTGAATTTACAAGTTCTGGTATTAATTTTCTCATAGTTAACTGCAGATAATGGCATGTAGCTCAGAGAGAATTCAGTTGATGGGAAAGTTACTTTAATGTGTTGTGAGGACATGTAACATGTGTAAGTGTGGCTCTTTCCTGAAAGAAGAGGCAGTTGAACTGGAAATTAAAACTGGCAGAATGACAGTGAAGATAAAACATCTGTTAACATTCATATTCTGAAAATATAGAACAAGCATTTCTGTAGTTGTAAATTTCATGGAGATGATGACTATTTAATTACAGGAATTCTACACTGATGAAATAGAAATCTGATTTTACAAGGATAAAAAATCAGTTACATTTTAGAGACAATGCATGTATAAAGCTCTCTAGCAGCTAATCTGAAGAGAAATTTATTGAGAAATTCACATATCTGTTGGATACAGAAAGCATAGACATATCTTTTTAAAAGAAAGCCATAACTAACCATACTGGGACTTAGTTTAATTCTTATTTTCACATAAAACATAGGATTACTTTGATGAATGTGTAACTTCTTTTTGACCGAGTCGTTCTTCATATTGAATGTGTGGTTTGTAACCTTTCTGAAGATATCCTGGTTAGTTATTAGCATCTTATTATATATTTTCACCAAAGCCTTCAGTGCTGTAATGATGCCTGAAAAACAGGTTAGGTATTTCTTCTAATATAGGAAACTTATTTTGGATAGGCATGACAAAGACATTTCCCTTGGTTAAGTTAGATGAACTTTCTTCATTGCTACAGTGAATTTTTTTGTGAAAAACACCAAGGATTTGCTTTGCCTGGGTTACTCTTTATTTCCTGCTCATGCCGAGATGTATCTAAACAATAATTTCCTTATAATGTGATGGTATCTAATAATTCTATACAATTCTTTTTAGGTTTGGAAGTGCTAAAAAAAACCACAATTGTCAACAGTCCTTATTCAGTATGGATATAGTTAAGAATGCCTCTGTGTACTTCATATCTGCAGAAGCTTTTTTTTGTGGTAAGTGTAGTTAGGTATGTTTGAAGAACCTTTGCTTGGCATCTAGGTTCTGGTTAATGATAGAAGCTTACTTCTTTAAGGAATACCTAGAAGTACCGTGACTCAGATGAGCATCTGTGAGGTTCCTAGCATCTGAACATGATCTGGATGTGGTGGGTTGATCTTGGCTGGCTGCCAGATGTCTACTGTACTGCTTTATGATTCTCCCTTCTCAACCTGATTCTCCCTCCTCAACCATACAGGGGGAGAAAATAAGACAGAAAAACTTGTGGCCTGAGATAAAAACAGGACGATCACTTACCAGGTACCACCACAGGCAAGACAGCTCAACTTGGGGAAGTTAATTTATTGCCAATTAAAAGTAGAGTAGAATGGTGAGAAACAAAGTCATAACTAAAACCACCTTCCAGCCACACCTCCTTCCCAGGTTTAACTTCACTCCTTTGATTCATCTACTTCCTACAAGACCTCCCTTAGCAGCACAGGAGGATAGGAAATGGAGATTGGGGTAAGATGGTGTTAGTTTTTCTGCTACTTCTTCCTCCTCATGCCTATCCCCTGTTCCAGCATGGATCCTCTTGATGAGCTATAGTCCTTTACGAAAAAATGGCTCCAGCATGGGCTATCCATGGGCTGCAGCTTCGTTCAGGGAATATCCACTTACTCTGGAACATGGTCCTCCAGGGGCTGCAGTGTGGATATTTGCTCTGATGTGGTGCTCTCCCCATTCTTCAGATACAGCCTACCTCACCATTGCCCTTACTATGGGCTGCTGGAGACCTCAGCTCTGGTGCCTTGAGCACCTCCTCACCCTCGTTCTTCACTGTCCTTGGTGTCTGCAGTCGTTGCTCTCACATTTCTTTTCTCACTCTTGTCTCTCAAAGCTTTTTTTGCCCCTTCTTTAAAATATATTATCACAAAGGCATTACCAACCTCACTGATCAATTCTGCTTTGGCCAGCAGTGGGTCCATTTTGGAGCTGTCTGGAACTGTCTCTGTTCAACATGGGTACAATCCTGAGTCTTTACTCACAGAGGCTGGAGTAGAATTCAGAGAGTTCAAAAAGTTGAAGAGAGATAGCCAGTAGCAACATTGGAAGCAACAACAGGAAGACTTTGAAGGGAGAATGAGGTCGGTACTAGCTGTAGCTGAAAGAAGCTCACGATTCACTGAAGAGGTCTGGAGCTGGCAAGTGTTCAGGAAGAAGGCTACATTAAACCCTAAAAAAAGAGGCAAATAACATGTTTTACTGTTTTGTCCATACAATTGTAGTATTTGTGGTGGTGAAGAATGATAGGTCTGAGACTTTGCAGAACAGATGTACTTCAGGGATGCTTCTCTGAAAACGTGAAATATGAATGTTTCTGTCCACTAGCCTACTACTCTGGAAAAATATGTGCTTTAGAAACAGTAAAATGTAAATGTTATGAGTTTCTGAACTTGAAGTTGGAAAGACCAATTGAAATCCATTAGAAAACATTATTGACTTTTGGTAGCTTGTGACATAGTTAAAATTTAAATTAATTCTTTTTCTTTTTCTTTTTCTTTTTCTTTTTCTTTTTCTTTTTCTTTTTCTTTTTCTTTTTCTTTTTCTTTTTCTTTTTCTTTTTCTTTTTCTTTTTCTTTTTCTTTTTCTTTTTCTTTTTCTTTTTTTTTCTCTCTCTAGAAATATGAAAAAAGGTTCCAAATAACACTTTGGCACATGGATTGAGCTCTACTTTTAAATTCTGAGTTGTTCTTGCTCAGTCATATTTTTGGTCTTCAGTTACTCAAATATAATAACATCTGCCAT
The DNA here is from genome assembly GCF_022539395.1 of Myiozetetes cayanensis. Classification (NCBI taxonomy): domain Eukaryota; kingdom Metazoa; phylum Chordata; class Aves; order Passeriformes; family Tyrannidae; genus Myiozetetes; species Myiozetetes cayanensis. The sequence continues at coordinate 27,520,248 of NW_026087964.1, forward strand.
TTTTGTGGATCAAAAGCTTTCTGTTCTCCGAACTTTTTCTCTGTTGATTTTAATTGTTTTATACTGCATTTTATGTTTTGTGCCTTAGAACACAGATGGTAAGTATTTGCCATATATTTAAATTTATCATTATACTTCTCACATCACATGCCAGGCACCACTGATGTAGTAAAGAAGGAATGCCTTGATCTGCATAAATTTGTTGCATGCACTTTCAGTCTCTCTTCATGTATATTTTTTCTCACCCTTTCTTCTCTAGTTTTGTATCTTATTTTATAATAACTCACCCTGGATATTCCCTTGTCCATCTGTATATTAGCCCTTTGTTAAATATGTGTTTCTTTGACTAGATGCTCCTGTTGCCAAAGGAGAGCAAGCAAACTGGGATAGCTCAATTCTACATTCCAGCATGTTTGGACCAGACATATGCTGGCAGATGTCATCTTGCAAGTATGAATACTTTCAAAAGTAAGAATTAAGGCTTTATATAGTTTCAGAAAAAGCTGCTGTAGTTTATGCAGTAACCCAATGGCTCATAGGCCCTTTGTACACATTTAGATGTTCTAGAAGCTATTTGTATAGAAGCTTATGTTCAATATGTGTGTTTTATATTTCCAGGTATATGAGATAATGCTATCATGTACAGGTCTGTTCCTACCTTTCCATTCTAGGATAAACTGTACTGCTCCAGTACCTTTCAGCTGTGGTCCATAATACAGCTCCAACCTTGAGTGCATGTTAACCGTCACCTTCTCTTATAGTAGTGAGTTTCCAGGATATGCACATATGTCCAACCAGATGTCCAACCAGAGACCAAACTACTGTAAATACAGCCAGCCAATACCTCATTGTTAGTAGTCCACAGTAATTAAATAAGTATTAAGATGAGAAAGGAAAAGAGTAACAAAATGAAATTCAGCCTGTGTATCCTTGTTCATAGAGCTCATTTAATCTGGAGAGAGTATTTCCAAACAACTCTGGTTGTAGCTGTCTGCTGTTCCACTTCTCCAAATGTTCTGTATCTTATTAGTACTGTAACATGATAGTATCACTGGAGTTGTTAAAGTTCTGCTCACCATCATAAATAAGCCTTTGAAAAGCCACTGGGCACATAAAGTGTGCACTTTTGCAGTTACTTTATTTGTAGGATTTCAATGTGCAGCTTTACAGATATTAAAAAGTACATTTAATCTGTTCAGTTGGCTGTCTCCTGTGTTGCTGTTCCTGTTTAGTGTTGCTACTTGGTTGAGTTTCAAAGCATTCTTCATTCATGAAGCAGGAACAAAGCATTATGGAGCTAATATGATGTTATGTGCAATAGAGACTCTTAATATGTGTTCACATTTTGGAAATACTGTAATTTGAATAGATTCTCATGGCCTAATTTTAAACTGTTTTGTGTCACATGCTGTTCCATTGACTTGGCAGAATTCAGTTCACTAAATGCAATTATACATATGTAACTGAAATAGATTTTTTCCCTTTTGTCCTGATTCTGTTCTCAGTTACTTGTGCATTCCTCATACAGCCACAAAATGCAAAAGTGGCAAGCCTCTTCTGTTTTAAGAGTGTCTACAAAATGTTAGAAACACAACTTAGTACCTACATATATAAACACTTAATATTTAATTTTATATGTTGCTGCATTGCTGCATTTTAAAAATTTCGTTTGTAAAAAAAAAAAAATGGACTGAGATAAAATGGGGTTTTCTAGAGTTCAGTACAATTGTGCTTTATTAAAGTTTTGGCATTCAAATCTGAGCACTTAGGTTTTGTTTTGTCAAAATAATTTGGCAACAAATAAGGGAAACATCCCAATTACTCCCTTCTGTATTTTCCCTTCATTTAATTTTCATTACATGTTCCTATAGCTGAAGCATCTGATCCAGGAAGATGACAGTAAAAATTGTCTGTTGCAGGCATCCTATTGTGGAAAAAGTTCCTGTTCAGAAACCTAACATGTTGGGAGCCTACAACCATGACAGCTATTTAAAATAAAGACCCATAAAAAGTGGGTTGAAAATTTTTATTTCCTTATGTACTGAGAGTGATTCCTATGTTCTCAGTAATATGCATGTGTCTACAAGTAACACAGTGCTTGAAATCATTAGCATGTCTGAGGTAAATGGATTATCCTGGATGGTGATAGTTTTAATACAGGTATGGCCTCAGTAGTCCTTGGAATATAAAATAAAACCCACCTAGAGAACAGGTGCTATTTGGCACCTGACCATGATTACTGCTGACCCCTTTTAGCAGTCCTGGCCAAGCTCCCTGCTTTGGGTCTGTTGTAGATCTGCACCATTTTGGATCTGCCAGAGTAAGTTGTAGCTGTATACTTTCGATGTAGTTACCTGTGCAAGATAATCAGAGTTTATCCTGAGCTGCCCTTTATGCTTTTCTGTTTTTAAAGTCTACCACTCTGCCAAATTACACCATGAGATAATACGTGATTCTTATAAAAGATTCAGTAAGGATTTATTTCATATGAATAGTGTTGATGGGCAATCCTGCTCAGAGGTGGAAACACATCTCTTACTTGAGTAAAAATCTATATTGATGTGCCTTATATTATCTAAAGAAAGCCCTTCTGCAGTACATGCTGTTCAGACAACAAAATCTTATTTAAATATTTAAGTACTTAAGCAGAGCTATTTAGGTAACGCTACTGCATAGACAAACAGATTCTGAATTATTATGAACTTTCTCTGGTGCCGATAGAAAGTAATATTTTATAATGTAAGTGGTAAATATTATTGTATTATCAACAGCTTCCATAGACTGATATTACTTTTATAAATAAATAGTTGTCATGGTATGGCTTTTTTTTTTTTTTTTTGTGAAAGAGATCAAGCAAATTGAGAAGTACATTTAGATTCTTTCTTGCTTAGATATGATTCACTATATAGTGACCTGGTGACTGAAATAAATCCAGCGAATACAATATCTGTAGCCAATGCTCATAAGATAGTCCATGTGTCAAACCATTTATGTATGCTACTTTAAATGACTTTGTCCCTAAGAGGCTACAGTGACCATTAATAGTTTCTTATTTGATTTGTTGCATTGCTTAATTGTATTTCATCCAGACTATTATTTGCCCTCATTGTCGCATTAGTACCTTCCAGTAATTTGCTGTGATGTGTGTTTTCCTAACCTGTTATCTTTTTTCCTGCATTCTGCTGAACCATCCTATTTTGATAAGGCTTTTAATTTTGATTTTTTTTTTTTTTCACAATGCATAGTATCATATCAAAGAAATACAGCTGGCATTTGTTGCAGAATTCTTGTGGAATACCCCCTACCAGCTAGATAAAATCTGTTGTGTGCAATAGTCCTGTTCGCAGTAACTAGGAACACTTTATACCCTGAAAAATGAGGCCTAAAATGTATAGCAGGGAACAGCTAAAAAGATGGTGACCAATATCTGCATGAGGGCATTGGTTTTAGCATCATGAAAACATGGGAGAGAACACATGAGCTTCTGCAGCAAATGTGTGACAAGGAGACTGGCAGCTTTAAATATTACCTCTAGCTTTTCAGATGGTATATTAAAAATGCACATTTTTTTCATTGTACAATTTACTTAACAATACTTTGCAGAAATGTCTGCATAAGGTTTCTGCGAATGCAAACTCAACAGATTACATGAGAGAAAAGGACACAGCTTCCCCTATCTTTGGGAAGTCTTTTCTTTCTGGGATTTTCATTAAATGGTGAAAGAAGCTAGGTTTCCCTTCCTACATGGCCGAACTTGTAAATAGCTTTCTTTCACTTAGCTGTTAAAATAGACCACCAATAATAGAAACTGATGTATACTCTAAAATATCTTTTGTAGTGATGATACATTGGTTAGTTTAGAACTTTACTGAGGACAAACACTTGCCTGAATTGCACTCCAAATAATGTCAAAACCTATTAATGGTCAAATGATAAAGATGTGAACTGTACATCTGGAATGAGTGCCTGAAGACCCTTCTCCTTTAAGAAATAATGAGGTATGTCATCCTACTTGCTTCTTCATCACAATTTATTTATTTGGCATGAGAGTATCAAGTGTGTTGAGGGACACTAATTTGAATGGTAAACAAATTAACTTTGCAATTGGAAAAATCACACCTTTTTTATTGCAGCTTGTCATCTACTTGCCATCTAAAAATAGTTGTTTCTTTTTTTCAGAGGACATGCAAATAATTTTGGTAGGATTAAAATGCAGAAAATCAGAGTCAAGTAGTCATGAAACTATTCAAATTCTGATTGGAAGAAACATTTTTCATGTGCGCTTCACATTATAGTGGTAAAATAGAAACTAGAAATGTATGTATTTTTCTGCACTGCGGACGTCAGAAAAAGGAATGCAGATTTTGAATTTGGAAGGTGAATGAAAAACCATGCATGTCATATTTCTTTTCCACTTTGCCCAAGGATATAAAAAAAGTATAGCAGTGTTCCCACAAAATGGTTTAATGAAGGAAAGGGTTTGAATGCCTATCTGATAAACATTTACAGATGGATGTACAAAGGCAATACTTCAAAATGTAAAAGATAATCAATGTGAATAAAAATTGGGCTTTGAATACTTTACTGCGATGTTATTACTTCCTCTGTATGGTGTGTTTCCAATTTGGAAAAATAAAAATCCAACTGTGAGCAGGAAAAAAAATATATATCCTTCAATAGTGACTCCATTTGTTGAGAAGATCTAATGGTTTTATTTTCATGCTTAATGCCTGTGAAGTTCCACAGACCATAATTTCTAAATCCATCAGGAATATCACTGTTACCTTCAAAACTATCTGTAATGGATTGCTTGCTTTTGATTTGTAGAGTGACATGGCAACCAGGATTAACTTTCATCCCGCCATCCGCCTTCAAACATGTATATGTTTTAGACCTCATTAAAAAAATTAAAAGAGGAAGTCATGACTGATAGATTAGATCACGGTTTTGAATTCTGGACTCCAAGATCCCTGCACCCAGGCTGTTAAAACTAGAAGATTGATACGTAATGATGTTTCTTGCCTTTTGTTCCCCCATCTAAGCTATAAAGCAGATTTGGCAAGCTCTTTTAAAAACCGCTTGAAGAAAAGGAGAAGACAAATGAGAGAAATGGTGGATAAAAAAGCTTCTTAAGAGAGGCTTTGGTGTCTGAAGAGTTGAGGAATAACTTCTGAATTTGGAAAATGCACAAAAATATCATATAATACATATTTTTGATAAGGATGAGGTATTCTTCTTTTGATTAAAAAATGAGAGCTTAACGCAGACTAGGTTTCATACCTAATTTTACACACATTTGCTTCTACAAAAATACATTTTGTTTAGGTTTTTCTAATTTGTTACATTTGTTTTTCAAATATTTGAAAATAGTTAGTACAGAATATAAGACATCATTTTAGACATGAGAAATCCTTAATGAAATGAGGAGCTTGTCAGAAATAGTTGTTTCTAGAATTATAAAAAGAGCAGTTCTGAGTAAGATTTGAAGGATTATATTAGTGTTTGATGCAGCATCTGTTAGCTTAATATATTACAATATGATGTTTAAACCTCATATTAAAAAAATGGTTGTGGCCCAAAAAAGAGTTAGGACATGGATTAAAGAAGTGGAAACAGGTTTTTTGTTGTCTGGGATATAAAAAAATCACAAATGAAGTGCTTTCTGGTTTTCACATAAGATATGATATCGTGGAAGACTCTTTAATTTAGTAATTAAAGTTATAGAAAACCAAACGGCTATAATTTGAAACAATAAAAATGGATAATAAACTATGTACCCATTTTTCATTAGAATTACTCCTTAGCCATGAGCTACTGTACATTCTCTGCCAATGAAAATTCCAAAATCAACCGATTTCTTTAGTAATTGTGTTTTTTTCTGATATTGAATTCAAACACAGTTGCTGGACTGAAATGAACAGAAATTTAGGGCAGCTTGTGGCTTGCTTTATGCAGGTTAAAATGAACAATTGCAGAAATTTCTTCTTGCCTTAGAATGTGTGATTTGGAGTATATTCTTAAACCTATCTTAGGTTTTTATGCTGGCATATCAGAACAGGTATTTCCTAGGAAGGAAGAAAATAAAAGGCAGATAGGAGATGAAAATCACAGATGAATAATCTATTGAAATTTCCTTTTGAGTATGACCGGGTGAAAGAATAGACTAAGTGAACATTTTTGAAATGAAAAAAATGAACTATTGGCAATCTCTCTTTACATACTGAAAAGCCTGTTACCTAAAAATGCTTAAATGCATTATTAGATTTTTTTTTCTGCCATTCTGTGTGTGAGACAGCACAGACTCAAGTGTGTTTTCAAGAGCATTTTATTCAGAGAACTTTGGATCTGCCCAGTTGTTTCCATGGTCTTAAGTCTGAAAATCACAGACTTTGTTCATCTCCATCTTATTTAATTTCTTCTTTTTCTCTGGTCAGGTCAGAATGTAGTTCTAAATTGCTTAGTTACATCTTGCATTAATTCTAGACTCCTTATCTTTTCACTTTTCCCATAGCTACTTAATGTGGTATTTCTAGGCAATATTCCAAATCTTCAAAACATCATCAAATCATAACTTTTGTCTGGGTTATCTGTCAGGCATGAAAATATAACTTGATTATCATCCAGTATCAAAAGGTAGTCCATCTGATATAATCAAAGTAATGGACTAATAGTGCAACATAATTGTTTTTCTTATATGCTCTTCTTTAAATGAAAAGTGAATATGTATTTGGTCTAGAAGAATTTAAGTCCCATGGACTGTAGACTTGAAAAAATGAGTTAACCTTTTCTATAGCATTAGTGAATCATTTAAATACATCAGGTAATTAAAAACTGCTTTGCTAGTTTTCAGGGGAATTAAGTAATGATCTTCTAAAAAGAGAAAAAAATCTCCATATTTCTTATAGCTTTCAGTGGTGTGTAAAACCTGGGCTACTTGAGTGACATTTCAGTTTAGCAAAGAACAATAAAACTGAAAGCAATTTAGGTAAGGAAATGGAAAGAATTTTCCATGTTCCTGGCTGGCTGGTCACTGGTCCTCCTTCTGGCTGAAGAATAGTTAATATGTTAATACAATAACCATAAGAATGAAAGAGATGCTAGTAGTATCCCTACAGAGGAAAAAATTACTGTGTGAGCTCAATCCTTGTTAGATGACAGAAACTTCTCACGTCGGTGATGTATGAAGAGCTCAGCTATTGGAAAAATTAACATCAGAGTACATTTCTTAGCAGGCACCAAATTTACTCCTTGGTTGAGAATTCTCCTTGCAGCTTTTCTGATATGAAATCAGAGGGAAGTTCCTTTTCAGTTATGGCGTTTGTAACAGTACTTTGGATGTGATTTTCTGATGTCTAGAGGAGGATGAGTTCATTCTGCACACTTTGGATAAATCAGTTAAAACAACATGGAAAAACTGAGCATCTACTTGATGTTACATCTACTTGAGATGTAACATCATTACTTCTGCTCTTTCTGTAATAAATATACCTAATTCAGGAACCACAAACAACAGCATTTCTTCAGTACCCAAATTCTGTTCTGTGAACACTTGACAACTTTCTAATGATGTCTAGTCAGTGTGGAACCTCCTTTAATGATGATTCTGTGAATTGACCAGCAGGGCCTTTTGGCCTTTTTTTTTCCATGTTTGATGATGTGCAATTCGATAATGACATATTAGAATAAACAGAGAAAGAAGTCTATGAAGGGGATGCACCCCATACACTGATTTGCTCCTGGAAAAATTCTCAGTCATAGCTTGCAAATAGCTTTTACTGAAAGGGTTAAAGTATTAGCAAAAGTTGGATTTTTAAACTCCTATGTGAAAGATTTGCGGAATTATGTTGAGTGAATCATACCTTTCATTTACAGACAAAACAAATGTCAAAAGCTCACAAGATGTGCTTATTTTATATTTACAAATATGATTGATTTTACTCTGTTTTCTCAGACATTGCCCCAATTTGAGAAGCAACTCTGATATATAGTTTAAGAATTCCAGAGATCATCTCTGCTTGTTTCAAATATCTTTTTGTGCTTCTATCAGTCTTTTTATTGGGGAAAAGAAAGTTTTTTCCCCTCTCTGTTCCTTAATGTAGACAAAGCCCTTTTATTAAATTTTTAAAATTTAAACCAGCTGCAGTATTAATGTTCTAAATGACAACTGCTGCAGCAGTGGCTCTGTCATACGGGTTGTTAAAATACAGTTAAATGATATTATGTGTGTTAAGATCCAAAGGAGCAACAATGGCATGTTGGATCACAGAGTGCTTCTAACCCCCCTCCCAAACCCCACAAAAAACCAAACACCCCTCCCCACCCCAGACTCCCAACTCCATATAGATTTATGGGATTGTCCCAGAGGTCCTGAATTAATAATATATAGCATGTGCACAGGAATGATAGATGGAAGAGGAATGGCTTATGTCTCTGTTAAATACCACGTTGTAAAAGTTGTACCAATACATGTTTGTGAGACAGATCCTATTTCTCTTACTTTCCTGAAGGTTGCTAATCTCTTGGACAGATAAAGAAAGTTGTAGCTTCTGAGACTGTAGATTTAAGAACGCTATAGTGTACCTCATACTTTGAAGGAAACTACTAACGCACCATTAAATTTTAAAATACAGTTCAGAAGCATTAAGTTTTCTTACACCCTGCACTTCTCAATACAAATGATTGAATTTTCAATTAAGGAAAACAAACAAAAAAAACACCCAAAAACAAAAACAAGTGCAAATCACCTAGGAATTGGCGATAGGTATCATAGTGAGTCAGTCTGTATTTTTCTGTAGTTGAAAAGTGACAACTGCCTTGTCCCAAAGGCTGTTTTGCATTTAAAAGTGAAGATTATACAGACAACAGAGGAATGGTCTCCTTTCCACTTCATATTCAGCTCATAGAAAGAGTCCTGCAAATGGGGAGAAACAAATTTGGGAAGGACTTCAAGTTTTTTGCATTTCTCTTCATTGCAGGTAAGATAAATAAAGGCAAAATTTTGAAGAGTGATATGAATGAAAAAATAATTTCATCTTGATAATCTCAATTTCAGCTCTTCAAAAAGTAATTGTATATGTTATACAAAGCCACTTCATAAGGAAATGCACTACAAAAAGGGGCAATGTAAGAGAATCATTGAATCATAGAATGATAAAGACTGTAAGGCACCTCAAAGGTCATCCAGTTCCAACCCCCTGATCCATGGGCAGAAAAATAGAATTGAAAGAATAATTTGTCTTTCATGGAAAATCTGAAGCAATGCAGCAAAATATTATGTGTTTTGAGAAAAAAGCAATATCTTTTGTGTACGTAGAAGTAAAAATTCTATGTTTCCTTCTGACTTTTTTTTTTTGGTCAGAGTGGCAGAGCTTTCTACTGTGGCAGCCTGATCAGTTCTATCATTTGGTATCAGTCCACTAATAAATGTCTTGATTCTGTGTTTGAGACCAACCTTGAAGAAAAGATGTTTCTGGTGGCATAGGTGCGATGTACAGAAGCTGGACATGTATATGTTTATACATAAGTAATATAGAAAGTGATGGTGTCTTACACTAGTTCCTCACACAGTGTATTGAATAACACTTTGTGCTGAGCAAGAACTGCTGGAAATTGGCTAGTAGATTTTTCTTGCTCAGTATGGCCAAATCTATTTTTGCTGAAGATCAATATAGGAAAGCAATGCCAGCAGGCATTAAAGTGTAATAGAAAGCAAGAGTCAACCACCCCCTCAGGCTTGCAGACAATAAAATAATGCATACTTACATAAACAACTTAGTTCTCCTGAGCTCATTCATCCTCAACTGAGGCTGTGTAAGTTTTACAACAGGTTGTAAGTGTCTTTCTAATTACATTTTTATAGTCTCACACTCAGTATCAGTTTAACTGGAAATTCAGTATTCCCTTTGTTTTCCTTTTTCCACTGTGTAAAGTGTTATCCCCCACAGTACTGAAGTACTGGGCTTCCTAGGACAACTCAATTACTGACGAAGGCAGATGTGCTAAATGGCAATGCAAGGATGATTTGCTGAAGCAGATTTGAAAGCTCAGATATCTGATACTACCTGCAGCACTGTCAAGAGGGGAACATTGTCAACAAGCTTTTAAAAATGACTTCTAATGGCTGAACAAAGTAGATGAAACATCAAGAATATCTCTTTGTTCTTACTGATTGCATAATTTAATTGGCATAGTTTTATTGCATTTTTTAACAGAACAAAATGAGATTTTAATGTAATCTTACTGAGGTTGGTTCCAATTAAATATATTAATTTATTATTACTTTCTTGATTAGAAGAACTCAAAGTCATTAATTTTTTTGATGAAGATATTTTAGACAAAGTTCCAAAACCTTCCAGCTACATGTAAACTCTTGGTTATGTTGGTGTATACTTAGTTGAGAATCTATAGAAGACTGTAGAAAGATGAAATAACTTATTTTATTTAAGCTGAAATTCCAATTCTAAAATCAAGTAAAAGTATTGAAAACTTCTGATATGTTGGAGATACTACTCTATAAGCTTTTCAGCCATTGATACATCTGTGATACCAACCTCTGTGATTGTTGCAATAAGAGTGAGACAGAGCTAAGTATAGATTTCTTTGATTAAATAGCTTTTTAAAGGCGTAATCAGCTTCCAGTTTCATGTTGATTCTTGATGACTTGAAAACTGAGATTGCAAAAGAAAATGGTAGTTTAATGTTGCTGGATTAGATGTTGAGAGACTTGCAATACAGTACATTTTTACTTTCAAGCAAGCCATTTGAAATATGGTTTTGTACACTTCGTAACTACAAGACATTTTGGATCAGGAGTAATCTCAAAATTCTCTTGTATCATTGAAATTTGGCCATTTCCTTCCAAATTTTATGCATTGACCACATGTGACCTTTATGGGATCGTGAGGAGTGGGGTGGAAAGTTTATATATATTCAAAGAGCCGATTTTATACCAGGTTTAGAGAGGAATTTGCTGCCTTTTCTTTGGTGTCAATTGTGGTATGGTATATTCTGATGAGGAAATGCAAAGTTGTGTTAACATTGGACCTTTTTGGATTTCCAGTTTAAAGTTAGAAATATCTCAGTGGTTTGTTATATATTCATTCACCCTTAAAATTTCAGAGTAACAGAGACAGCTCTTCATTTTAGTGTTTTCTGTTAAACAGTATTTTTTTTTTTTACAATATTCCAAAGCATGGGACATATCATAGAGTAATTCAAGTGTTACTTGTGTTAACTCAGATAACTCAAGTGACTGAATCACCCACACAACCCTCTGATAATGCAATAAAGGAGCTGTTGAAAGAGAAGAGTAATGAACTTCTTTTTTATCTTCATTAGATAAAATGAGAGTGTTAGTGGTATTTATTTGTTTTATAGAACAGTTGTGTGGTTTGTACAGCTTTGTCCATTTAGCAACACACATAAAGTGCCATTTTTACTGCCCTTTAGTCCTTTTTGAACAAAGTCAAATGACCTAAACAGAATTTCAAGTTCAGGTATGCAATTGTTCAGAAACGATGTCTTTGTTTAGAAGTGTTAATGTAACAGAGGCACAGGTAAGGACTCAGATGTCTCTCCTAAATATCTGCTATGTAATGCAATTTCTGGAAATGGGAAATGGACTGAGAAATGAGCATTCTCTGACTCTATGAGAGACAATTAACACAGTGCCATCACTAGTTCTCCATGTTCTCTTTTGGAATGGATGATTGATTAATGCACTGATGGAGAAATTACTATTGAACAATGGACATCAGAGAGGGGGATGAAAAGCTGGGGATGTCACTAATTTGCAGAAATGTGTTAGATTGACTGATGTGGAGCTGGTGTATAGGCCTCATAGGTGGTTCAGAATTGCCATTCCCAAGCCCTGTGTTAACTTTCAAATCCTTAAGAACCAGAATGTTGACGTTCAGACTGCTGTATTAACAAAAGCAGGGACATCTGTGTATGCTCTGACAGGCCATGCATAAGTAGCAATGGAGAGGAGTTGACTCCAGCTTTGAATCATTTTGGTACATCTGCAGTTAGTGTTAGGTATTGTGTAACACTGAGAGAGTTAAAAAAACTGTCCAGATATGGACCTCAGCTGCTTTTGGATCAATTCTTGAAATGTAAAATACCAATAATAATAGGGGGCTAATTCCCAGTTTTGTAGAGATGTGGATAACCTTCAGGTTAATATGTTTAATAAGTCTGGTGATATGTTAAACATATTAGTGTTCTAAGAAAATGTTGGTGAGATTGCAGCGGTGATCTGTTACATAATTTTCTTTCTTTGAATCTTGTTTTATTTCTCAGGCTCACATTGCTAAGAAAACTATGCCTTTATAATCTTAATTTCTCAATTCAAATTTCATACAGTTTTGCTGGCAGAACATGTCCATAGGCATGTAAGACACAGAGAAAAATGCTAAGACTTAGAATTTTAGAAGGGAAGATTGTCTATTAACTTTTCAGCTTTTTGTAGGCTTCCAAGCAAAATTCAGAAAACAAAAATATGTAGTGAAATGCGAAGACTCTAGTTGGCAACAGCAGTTCTGAGTGATCATTGTTAACATGCCAGGAACATTTCTAGATTTCTGGTTTGGTGTTTTACTGTGCTGCACAAACTCCAGCTGGTGTTTGCTTTTCCTCCTGCTCATTGCTCTTGTCTTTAATTGGACATTGGTCTTACAGGGCATTGTTCTTGCTGCTTCCATCTTGCAGTGTTTGGAATATTTAGTCTTTTTTCCCCTGGCTTGTATTCTACTAGTGAAGTAAGCCATATAGGAAGATGGTCTGAGAGAGAGTTTGATAGGTAGAATTAGGAAAAAACCTCAAAATCTTATGGTTAACTTGAGCTCTTCTTACATGACAGAGAGACACCTTTCTGCTAAATCAGACTTGACTGAACACTTGCAACAGGCTGTGAATGCCCTGATGTTTGACAGCTCCTGTTTAAGGTTTCCTTCATGAGAGCATGGTTCACTATCAACTGATCCACCCCTGAAATTGAATCTTAAAGCTTTCTGCAAGTGCTATGCTACACTCTCATCATGCAGGAGGAAAACAGTCTGTTGCTCATTCTGACTGTGAAATGAGCCAGTGCTATGTGATTACCCTTCAGTTTGACTCTGAGAAGTAACTTGAACCTCATCAGATTGTAAGTTGTTTGGTTTCCGTATGTGGGCACGCACTCTTTTCACAGGCTTTCTGAAGTGTTTCTGTAATTGCTGATTTGTGTTGATTTTTCTTTTCACATAACACCATATGCTGCAGTTGAGAGATGTGTTCATAACTTGTTTTCACACAGACTAAGTCCTGAATCACACACATATTGTCTTGCTGCAATTTCCTTTGACAGTCAAGAAAGCCTGCTACAGTTACGGACTTATTAAAAGGAAGACTTGTGAAAACCAGTAAACAGAACCTATATAGCCTAACAAAGGTAGAGTAATATAACAAATGCATAAATGAACTTGTGATAGTTTCTCATTTTTGTCAGTTCACACAATAAAGGTTCACCCAATAAAGGAGTTAAAAAATACTTTAGGTGAAATGTTTTAATTTTCTTGGGAAAAGAAGTGATATAGTAGTGGCACAGGGAGAAAATTTTTGCTTCCATGAAAAAAACCTTCTAAACAAAAATTGTTCTCATAAATTTGCAGGAGGGTGAGTATTTGTGGATAAGAATATCAAAAGTGATGGGTAAATCTTAGAAAAAGTGTTCATTCAAAGTTTTAAGTCAATTTCAATCAGTAGGGTGAGATTTCTGTGTTTGACAGCTCACTGTGCGTCTATCTCTGATGGAGTTTTAGAGAAAAATAAAGGACATATCCAAGGCTAGGAACTGCCAGAGATGGGACCTGAGGCTAGACTTATATCCATTCTGACAATACCCACATTCCTATAGCTCTCCTACCTTCTACCATTCTCTCCATCATTGTGTAGACACAAGCTATTTTCTTTAAGTCAAGTCAATACCTTGCCCATTATCAAAACAACTTGATGAGCCAGAAAGTCATTTTACACTGCCTTTTCAAACTTAGAGAAATAAATTCAATAAAAGTGCCTCAAATCTTTTGGGAGAAGTGACAGCCTAATCATTAAGAAACATGTTCATTATGAAACCCCATAACATGTCTCCCTGGGGGCAGGAGGAGATATATTGGGCTTTTGAGCTTTCTTTTCTTCACAAATTTAGTCAATATCTATACAGGCAGAATGAAAGTGTTCATTATTTTTAGACTTACTTTGTAACCAGGGTGTGCATGGTAAGGATGAGAGGGTACTTATCAGTGGAAGCGATGTCGAAATTATTGCCATATATGCAGTAACCATATATGGTGTTTTAGCTTCCTTAAATTCACAGAAAGTTCAGTTAATTCTTCTTGAGGTACGAATAATAATATCATTAAGCAAAACTCACTATGTTTCTTTCAGTTATTTAATATAATGACAATGTTTTTTCCTTTTGAGTATGTCATACTGATGCAGGTAGACAAGAAATTCTCTTCCACTTGGTTACAACACTTCTGGCCATTGCAATGTTGTATGGATGTATAAAAGTGAACATAGTGCTTTTACTGTTTACTTGTTACGGTTGTTAAGCTGTTATATTTTCCACTGAAAAGGAACCTTTAAGGCAGTTTAAAGCTTGGACTCCACTTCCCCAAATTCTTGTTATCTGGTGGTCCGATTCATCCTTTAGGAATGCATGGTCTTTTAATCACTGAACCTCCATCTCACTCTGGTGTCCTCACGTCTGGAACAGCTGAAAAGATCAGTGCCACTCTGAGCCTCCTCTACTGGGTGAATCTGTAGAGCATAGGACTGATTCCTTCGTGCTCCTTCTCTGAAGAGAGCTTTTTCTTGCATGTCAAGTGCAATAAGGGAGAGAAAGGGCATTCTGTTTTGTGGAGAATTTTTCTACTTCAAAAGTTTTTTATTCTGATACAGAGTTAACCCTCCAGCTTCAGAAATTCTCTGTTAGAATTGAGACTGTTGTTGGCTTGGAATAGATCACAAGGCTGATTGGTATGGAAAGGCAGATCCTCAAGTGTCAGGGAGCTGAGGAGCTGGCAGAAGGTCATGGAGAAAGCAGGCACTGAATAGTGCCGGAACTGCCCCTCTGCATCAGCCTGCCGTGGGGAGGGAGTTGCATTTTTGGCATTTCCCATTACTTTCTTAGAAGGATGGTGGGTGTTGTATAGGAGTTGGAACAAAGGTGACTCAGAACTTTCTCTGACCCCTCCCGCCTCTCCAATCCCCTGAGATCCATGGGGGATGTACGCAAATGTCTCTGGTGAAAAAGACCTGTGGTGCAAGATTTACAGTCACGATTATGGTATGGTTATTAAAATTATGAGAGATGCCTCTTCCTGAATTAAGGGGCAAACAAGACCATATACCAAAGTCAATGGCATGGATTTTATTTAACAATTAATGTGAGGCAGAGAGAGAGAGAAAGAAATGGGCAAAAATGAAGGATGGGAAAGAAAGAGTGATAGAGAGAGAATAAAGAGAAAATATATGACGGCTTCGTGGAACTTGACAGTGTCTTGTGGGTCATCTTCTTCTGGTTTTCTTGGTGGTGAGGGTCCCTCAAAACATAGAGTCCAATGGATTAATATATGCTTAGGACATACTCAGGCACCTCCCCTGGTGGGGTGGTGAAGCCTTGCTGTCTTGCAAAACTCTGGATTTGTTGCCTCACTTGGATCACCTGCAGTCCTCTGGTGGTGAAAGGCCCCTGGAATGAGCTTGGAGGGCACTTTGTGGGTCTATGATGGTTTATGACCCCATCTCAGCTGCCTCTCACATGAATGTCCCATGTTACTCTTTCTGTTTGATGCGGAGAGATATCACCATCACACTCCCAACATCCTCTTCCTCTACAACCCGCAGAACTAGGGCTGATTCTTAGCTGATTTTGGCCTTCTTTGTGGATACTTTCTTCTTCCCTAAGCCTTGTTTACTTCTCCCTAGACCTGAAATAACTGGACAACAGTCTTAGCTCAAGTTCCTGTCGCAGTTAAAATTCTAGTCAGGAGACATATTTGGGGTTGGGGCAGAGGGGGAGGGATCAAGGGGTGGAGATGTGTGGTGGAGTGTGCTTAGGTGGTTGCAGATGGGCAGTTGTTACTTTGCAGTTTAACAAAAAACCTTTCTATGATTTTGACAATGTTTAAGACATAAACAACATTTCAGTCTATCACAGTGTTAGGAGAGGAGTCCAGAGGCCTGGAGTGAGGTACAGTGTGTATTGACCCTAGAACATTTTGGTAGCATCAGATTAAAAGCTGTTATGGTGCATGTAGGTATGTTCTACATCGGGGCATGTTTACTTCCTAGGAATGTCTGTGATGAAATATCTGTCGCTTACATACCAGTTTGCCTATATCTGTTATAATATCTGATAAATTTAAGGACATCTGACCCAAAATCATGTTCATTCTGAAAACTTATTCAAGATATTTTTTTTTTTTCAGAGAAAACATGATCTTACCACCAGATTTAAATAACTGACTTTCAGCTCCTGGAGAACAATTTTGTTGTGCTTTGGAGAATCTTGTATAATGAAAAGCAGAACTTAATTGCATACTAATGTCACATTAGGAAATTCTAATCAAAAATCATAGAAGTTTAGGTGTAGGAAGTGTGGGCAAAGTTTGAACTTTTTCCTCATAGTATTTCTGAGTTTTTATGCCACTGTATTTTTTAGAATAAATTTATCATCTCCTAGATAATATGGCATTCAGGGCTTTTCTAGCGTTTGATTTATCAAGGAGACTGGCACTGAATTATTATGTATTTTATCCCAAGTACTATGAGGGTAAAAGAGACAAGGCTTCTGTCATGGATTGACTACTGCCAAATCATACTTCATGACTCTGCTGACTATTTTTTTCTTTTTTTTTTTTCTGGAGTTTTTGTGTTATCTTTCTGAGCTCGTATATTTTTTAACATTTAAGCAGCTCCTTTAGAGGAAAGCCACTATATTTTCTTCTTGACCTCTGGCAGTCACTTAGTTCTTCTGTTCCTTGGTTTAATTACATATAGAAGGTGGAGATAGTTACTGCCATTGAGAAATATTTTAAGAATTATCACTTTACAAATAAAAAAGTTTTAAAGGGTTATTGAGGTGAGTCAGAAGGAGTCCAGCCTGCTAATTAATGAAAAAAGCAAAAACCAACCCTGCTGGATTGCCAGCTGTGCAACTTCACTTGTGGTTTACTGAGCTTCCCATTTGAGCAGAAGGTCAGGAAAAGATGAAGCCTGTGAATGGATTTTGAATTGTGTCTCAAATATTCTCAGCTTCTGCTGAAACTGAATATGAAGGAACTAGTCAGTAGTTCCATCTATAGTATTTTGTAAGCTTGTTATAAATAGGGAATATTTCTGCTGTTTATTCACTTTACAGGAACCAATGAGGAATCCTAGCAAAACAGCCTGAGCTTATTGTTTCCCCTTTAATTAAGTCAAAGAGTGATCCAGTTGGATTAATTTAGCTTATGTTTAATTAGGATTTGAGACCATATTTGAGACTCTAAGGCTTGTGTCGACTTTGCTGCCTGAGTTACTAGCTGTATAAAGGTAGAAAGAAGTTGGAAGCAATGATGACTCTGTACTTTTCTATGCAGTACCCTTTTGCTATTTATGTACCTGGACAAAAACAAGACACAATTTATAGCTCTAATGTATTCCTGAGAAACCAGAGAGCTGTTGACTCTGCAGAAATAAGAGGGTTTTTTAAAAACATTTAGTTAGTACAGCTGTTAACAGACTGGCAAAATGTAAATGTAAATGACTGTTTTAATATTGCTAAACATTTTCTTTGGCTGATCTCATGTATTTCATGCTAAAATTGATTTTAAATATGAATATAAGCAGTCAGCTCTGTCCTGATCACTGCAACCTGTCCCTTCTGCAGGCAAAGGAATGTGCGACAAGGACTAGAAGAAACTTGTCTAGATCTTGATTTTTGACTCTGTCTTCTTTCCTAGTAATCAATCAAGAAGATGTGTGAAAAATTCTACTTCCAAATTGCTATTATGAAGTATTTCTCAGGACAGCACAAGAAGTAAATACTGGAAAGATTTATTTATTTATTTATTTATTTATTTATGTGTGCTTTGAATAGCAACCCAACCCAACAATAACAACGATTGTTCCCAAGAATAAAATGTGTGGAGTAAGAGGGATATTTTGGGTGACATTTAAAAATGGGCATCTCCTTTCTGAAACTCAAGGTTCAAGGAACAGCTATAGCATTCAAAATTTCTGAAAGCACTGTATGACTAATACACTGAAAAGTCAAGCCATTTGATCTTAAATTGCCTCTCTTGCCCTTGCAGAGTAGGTACTGCCAGTATTTCATTGAATGTTCTTCCATTCTTCTTCCAAGAATGATATTTTTCTAAGTGAATCAATGATTCCTCAAAGCCATTAGAGAAGAGATAGCTTTGCTGTGGTCCTAGGACTTTATTTGAGAGGACTTCTGCAGGAGCTCCTAGTGACTATGCTTAATAGCTCAGTTGTACCTCTGCAAAAGTGATTTGGAAGTGGAGACCCATGTGGCACGTGATCTGAGAGATGAAGACAGACTTCAAACTCTCTCTGTGTTTCCCGAAACGCAATGAACCTCATTCAGAAGTCTAGCTAGCACATTTGACAGCTAACTGAATACTAATGGTGTGTAGGATTCAGTAGTCTTCTGGAGCTCCTTGCAAAAATGTAAATAGTAAGAGAAAAACCTGTCTGAAAAAATGTTATTGTTCAGTGAGGTGAAGGTGATCTACTAGTGTTGTCCATTCTGCTTAACAGAAAATTGAGAGTGGCTTGTGGTTTGAAATGTGTACAGAAGAGAACAGCATCTCCTTGTGCTCATTTTGGGGGTTTCAAGGAGAATTTGCAGAAAGGTCTCTGCTGTATCTCAGTTCTCTAAGGTTCTGTATCTGGCTATGGTGAGAATTTCCGCTGTACTACACTGAAGAGAAATAAGGAGAAAGTGTAGCTAAAACAAAAGACTCTGGCTTTAAGGATAACTGCATGTGATGGATGGGCTGAGTAAAGAGAGCTTCCTTCCATAATGGCTTGACCACTATACATCAACTAAAAGGGGATGTTTGGGGCATTGTATGGGCAGGAAGAGAGACCTTCTGACTGGTCATTCTGATGGGTACCATAATGCAGTAGTCACTTAATTTTCTAGGTCAGGCTCTGCACCTTATGTCTGTTCAAATACCTTTAGAGTTGTATCACTTAATATTAACTTTATTAGTATTATTAATATTGACTTTTTGTCAGTCACTAGTTGTGCTTTTGAAAGAATTCCCTTATAACCACTTCTCTGTAGTATGTTAATCCTTTTGAATCCTGAGCAGCAGTTATGACACCTTACCTCTTACTGTGACACAGATTGTTTTCACACAAAAATCAAGCAGGTTACACAGAGCGATAAATGGCATGTTTTAAAGCAAGACTCTTGCTATATTGGCAGACAGACAACAGCAAAAACTAGTAACTTGCAAACTTAAAAATTATTCTCCCAAACTAAGTAAAGTTATAATAAGTGTAGCTTTCCACACAGTTTTTGTTGAAATTTTGATGATCTACGTGTCGTTAGACATCTATGCCCCTTGCAGCTATTGTATTGCCATGATTCTTTTGTTCTTTATTAATATTTTAATATTTTAACATTCTAAGGTCATTAAAATGTGAGTTTTAATTGCCTGTTGGTCACTGTGGTTGCCCCACAAATAAACAATTACATCTTTTCCCCATCGCCTCCCTTCCTTCTGCCCTCCAAGTCCAACCTTGGGGGTGCCAAGTATCTGATGTTTTGTTCTACATTCCTGCTTAACATAGAAGTTATTTTTCATACGTATGTTGACTGAAATGTTATGTTTAGACTGTACTGCAGTTTTGCCTTCCTATTTGAGTCACACTTTGGTATCTTGGGTGGAAGACAGTGTAGGAATTTAAATGCTTTCAATTTTGTGTCTAGAATTACAAAATAATGAATTGCTTTCCTTTCTTTAGTAATCTGATGATTTAAGGAGTAGAAAATCAAAGGAATGTCCTAGCTGGTGGTCTGTGGCACCCTTGATTTGGGACGTCTCTTTCAAGGGCTAAAATGAGAGCTGAGAAAAGTTTCTTTAAATGTTTGTTGATTTATTTTGGTTCACACACCAGGTCCTCAGATCTCTAACTTTCCTTGTGAGTGTTGGATTTTGTCTCTAGGAGATGAAAAGGCTGATATTTTTAAAGCATTGCAATCACAGTATTTGTGAGTGGAAGCTTTCCCTTTGCTGCAGCCATGCTTGGCTTTTAATGCTCATTTAATGAGCAATTTAATGCTGACAGAGTCAGATTTGATGTGAGCCGCCGGCTTTGCTCTGTTTTAGGGAGTACACGTGTGCCTTGCATGCTTTCTTTCTTGGAAAGGGTGACATGGCCTTGAAAACTGAAGCATGCCAAGAAACTTAAGAGGAGTGAAGCAGGGCAGACATGCCATTCAGGTACCCCTCTGGAGACAGCCACACTTGGGCTGTGTTAGAATCATTACAAAGGCTTAACTGGGAAGTCTGTGGCTTTTAATGCCATTTCATGGTAGTAAAACTTGTTGTCCCACCAGCTAAAAGAGTTGGTGTTTTAATAGAATAAGCATTTGATTAATGAAACAACGTGTACTGTACAGAAGAAATGATCATAAAAAGCTGCGTTTTAACTGCCTAAAGTACCTTTTGCAGCTTGGAACCTTTTATCACCTTGTAAATCGCCCCTTGAGATGAATAGTTGAAGTTAGACAAGGCACACTTCCATTACCAGCATATCCTCCTTTGGATATTATTATAGAGCTTAGGTTGCAGCTGCTTCAAAGCTGCCCTTCTCACCAACACATTTTTACATCTTGCTTTCATTATGCCAGGGCGCATTCTGTGTTATTGCTGTGGCTTTGCTTTTAATAATCTTCTTGATGCAAACATTCAGACCTGAGGGAGGTCCACTATTTCTCCTTATCCTTCTCTTCCAAGGTGGTGGCCATTTTTTGCTACTTTTGTTTGCTATTTTGTAGATAATGTTCAAACGTGCTAGTTAATAAGACAAACATGCTCAGGAGGAGAGGAAGAGGCATAATAAAGCCTACTGTAACCTGAATATAGGAGAGAAAATAAAGTTATGTCATTTTCATTATGGAGGATTGAAAAGTTCTCATTGCTTTCAGTGGGAGTATAAGTAGGAAAATAAAAGACATGACCCTAACAGCAAACAGATGGCATTCCCTTTTCTGTGATTTTGTACACTTTTGAAGTTGTAGAGGAACTGCATAAGCAGTCATGCTTTCAATTATTTTCCTCGCTAACAGAGGCAGGCACAAAATTTATTTGTTCTTTCTGACTGATTAGTCTTCCATTCCAGTCAGTGTGTCTGCACTCTAAATTCTCTTCTGTGAAAGAAAGAGAAATAAACTTCAGAAACTTCTTGGCCTCAAAACCAAAGGAAATATTTGACAAAGTTTAAATTTTCATTTTTCTGACCTCTCTCTTATTTTGACCTTTTGAGGAATTACAATGGAGGCTGCAATGATATGGCTTCAATTTAATAGAGGTGAGCACCCAGAAACTCTCCTTTTCCATAAGAGGCAATGAAAAGAGAATGAATGGAAAAACCTTGGAATTTCTTGGGGGGTTTTTCACCTTTCTGCATCTTTGCTTGAGATATAAAATGAACAGACAATAATTGTAAGAAATCCTTTATGTTACCTGAAAGCATAACCTTATAAATAGAGAATATGGTAAATCCCATAAAGACTCTAGAATGGAAACACAATACAATGTCAAAGCAGTCAAAATTAAAATAATACATTCCCAGTACGGTTTCAAAATAGCTGTTTTGTTTCAGAGTAATGATAAGCTTAGAAACAAGAGTATTTTATGTTTCCCTATACTTTCATGCAAGGGTCTCAAAGCACTTTACAACTGTAAATTAAGCAGTGTTATAGATGGTGGGGGAAGGAAGTCACCATCTTGCAGATGGAGAAACAAAAATAAGGAAGGTACAATATAATGTAATCCATAGTGAGAGGCAGATGTAGGGAAGACAAGCACTTTTTTTTTTTTGATTGATGAATCTAGATTCTGTGAGCTTGACACCCATCCCTCACAAAACATATTTTCATGTAGTTTCAGAAACTATTCTGCAACTACCTATGCTGTTATAAATCAATGGTCATTGGAAAGGAAATGAAATATTTCTCTTGAGATAGATTTCTGACTCTGCTATTGATTTTCTATGTACCTATGTCTTAATGTAGCTCTGTAGTTCACTTGTCCTTTGCAAACTCATGCAGATATCCTTGGAAGAACTAGATAAGTGCAAACAGGTTTCTTTCTGTACTGAAGATGCTGGCTGGTATCTGTCACATCTCTTTGTGCTCCAGAGCTGACGATTAAAAGCTGCAACCTGTAATTTGAGAAACCAATGCAGTTTTTCAGCAACTTCTGTTAGCTTTTTTTTTTAGACCCTCAGGGTACAATGAGATAAGAAACAGCTAAGGGTATCCTGTACAGGGCTCTTTGTAAAAAAGTTATAGGAAGCCTCTTTGCAGCATCTGATTTCTTTTTTTCTGGACACCAGGATTGGTGTTAATCTGCATATATTGACAAATACTTTTACATTTCAGCTACTTATTATAGGTCTTGGCATGACACACAGCTTGTCCTTGGATGTCTTGGTTAGGTCTGAGGAATTTTGCCTCTTCACATTATAGGAAGACTTAAAAGGCTGGCTGACTGAGAGGTAGTCTTCTACACTATATGCCTCCAAAGTTAGATTACTCCAGCCAGCTCTACTCCTGGATGGAATAGTTTACTTTTGAAAAACTGTTTTATCTATAGGTCTTAGCTAGAGTAGTTAGAATCCCCTTTCTGTCCTTAGCTGAAGTCAAACAACAAAATCTTCAATAAAACATGTTAACAGTATATATCAAGCATTGTTTCCCACAGGACACAAAGAAAATTAGTTAAATCTGAACTGAATGACTATATTCCCTATGCTTTATAGAATTTATAATACTGCACTTTCACCAAGCAATAATTTAATAATCCAAGCCAGCCTTTTTCTTTTTTTTAGAAGTCAGACTTTTGTGTGAAGAGCCACTGAAACCTTCCCTTTCTTCCCTCTTTTCCTGTTCTATTGATTTTCAGGGTATTGCATCCTTGATCATAGAAAGATTTCCAAGAAAAAAAAAAGTAGAAATCCCTGTAGTGAATCTTCAGTGAAACCTTCAAGTCCTCGTCAACCACGGTTCCTAATTAGAAATAAAGCAATCTGTTTCATTAATTTTTCAGTACAGCATTCTTGCTCTGCTCTTTATACATAGCACACTCTCTGAAGTTTCATGGTTTGATGAAGACAAATAGTATTTCAGTGAAATGCTGCAAATTTTTTCTGAAATGTAGCTTTATTCTTCAAGCTTCAAAAATAACTCCCAACATGCTTTTAGACATTCTAGTAATCAGTTTGCAGTGTTAATGATGTTGGATTTAAAAATGGTCCAGAGAGACAAATACGATGTATGAATGTAATGAGACAGGAATTTTGAAAGAGAATTTTGATTATTTTATTATCTTCTAAGAAAACTGAGGGATAACATCTGTGTTTAAAAGGTTTTGCTAAAAAAAAAGCAGAATCAGAGGTAAGGGTGACTAATGCTGTTTGAAAATTCAGCCTGTTCCATTTTTTAACTCACAGAGAGTCACAGAGAGAGTTTAGATCTAAGCGATGGGTTTCCATTATGGTGTTACAAACAATGTCTTAGTTATAGCATTTCTTTTCAAAGAAATGAGAATAACTTGGCTATATCAAGAGGTAAGGCATCTTATTAACTTTTCTTTGTTCTCTTTCATGAAGTACTGGTCATGCTAAGGACATTTGAATTTCTCTATGTGAGCAACAGGAAGAATGAAAAGAGGTAAAACAATGGTATATTTTTTATGGCCTGTGCAGATCTTCCTAGTTGCAGCTAGTAAAGTCAATATGAAAACACATGATAGCTCTAATCTAAAAAAATCAATTATCTGTCTAGACTTGACAAAATTAATCTTGCACATCTGAAGTAGCAAGCTGCTTTAGACCTCAAATGAAAGTCTCCCTATTGACTTAAGTGGTCAATGATCAGGCAATTTGTACATTTTCCCCAATTTCTTTAAATATACAGCTTGAATAATCTTTACTGCTTGGAACTGGTGAGAAATACATCGATCTTATAGCTTTAGGAATAATAAAAATGGATAGAAACTTTCACAGTCACTGAGACATCGATGACCTTGGCCTCTGCTGGGTTTACTGTATTCTATTTGAGGCTTACTGCTTACTCTTTTTGAAGCATATCCCCATTTCTGATCGTTCTTATACGGTTCATTCTTTTTTATCTTTCTGTCTCTTTCTTTTTGGTCCTTGTCTTTTCACATGACCTTCCCCAGCATTGTTAGCCGAGAATTTTGAAGCAGTTGGGTGTTAAATTCAGAGGGGTTTGAACGCCAAGTTGCTGTGAGCATCTCGATTTGTGATGTGTATTCAGCAGACAATGTATATATGTTTAAGATGCTTAAAAAATCATTGAATTCAAGTTTCTCTTTTTACTACCACATGAAATTGGAATGATTTTTAATATAAATGTTTGTTGATTGTTGTTTAAGAGCAAAAATAATCCATATTTTGATTTTTTGCTAGTATATTTAAAAGTAAATTGCAGTAAACAACTACCTGGTTAATTAAGTGCTATGATTTCTCTGGTTTCTCTGAGAACATGTATTTTCATAGTAACTGTCAAAAGTTCATTTCATGCCCTTCTGTAGATGTTCCTATAAAGAAAAATGGTGAAACAAATTTAGATTAAAAATTTTTTTGAGCAAAAATTTATATTGCATTTGAGTTGACAGCTTGTAGAATAAGCTTCAAGACTGATGGGATTCCAAATACGGGGGTTTTCACATCTGTATAATAGTGAATTTGTAGTGGAAACAACCATAGCACCAGAAATACTGCAGTGATGTTGCTGGTAGGACTGTAACTAACGCAGACAGGTAAGACAATGCACTGATACATTATCCTAAAAGTACAGTGAACTTGCGACTAACTTGTGTTTGAAATTCTGTTATTGAAATCAGACCCTATTCAAGATAATAATGGAATGTATGTCGAGATATTTTTTTCTCTTGATCTCCCAGTATTTTGGGATGTGCTTTTGAGCTAGAAATGATTGCCCTAGCTCCCTGAATGTCTACAGAAAGCCAGACAAATGAGTATCCAGTAGCTTTGGACTTGCAGCTTTCTCATAAAAAACCCTGTCGTCTCTGATAGATACAGCCCTACCAAGGCTGACTACAGCAGATTTAATTTGATCTCTCAAGCACGGATTAAAAATATTGTTCTTGTTCCAGTTAGAACATTACCACTTAAGTTTCAATACAAAAGGGCCTTTTTCATCATCCCGAAGCACGCACTCTCAAACATTTTAACTGACAGTGGTTTAGTATTTGCATTATCTTTCCCTGCTTGTGCATTTTTCACCAGAGACAGATGATAAACTTTATATGAGAAAATATCTGCAGTAACATCAAGAAAAGGCTTCATATTCTCTGTTACTGGGGACTGCAGAAGAAATTGGATAGAAATTGCATTAAAAAATTATTGCATTTTCCATAAGTGAGCATTTTTGCATTTTTAGCTGATGCTGCTCTTTTGCAAGGAGGCAGACAACATCAATCTTGTTTTAACATTAGAGCCGAAGTTGTAGAGAGTTGTAAAAGATTCTTCCAGTTTTCATGGACCTAGGAAGATGATTTTTGCAAGGATTAAATGTGGAATTAAAACTTCATCCTACCTGTAAATAGAAGTAAGTACACAGATGTAGTATCAATTATTTGAAAGAAAAAGGTGTCTAAGGCCAAACCCTAAATTTATTTGCACCTCAGATAGATTTGCTAGCATCCACTTTCATATACTTTACATGGTGTTTTTATTTGATTAAAATGGAACAGCCTTCCCAGGTAAGTGCTTGAGTCATCATCCCTGAAGGTATGTAGAAAATATGATTTATTGGTGACCTTGGCAGTGTTAGGTTTGTGGTGGGACTTGGTGATCTCAAGGGTCTTTTCCAACCTAAACAATTCTGTGATTCTGTAGTGTGGAACTCTAACAACGGTATCCAAAGGACACAGCAGCATTCTGCAGTGAGCATGGCGTGGTGCTTGATCTCACATGACAATCCTTGCTGTGACAGTGGGTTCATACTGTACTGGCTGCTTGAGGGGGCCACTCTGTTCTATTGTCATGCATAGTGTAATTTGAACTGGTGGAACTGCATAGATGTTCTGAGTGTTCGTTGGTGTGTTGTAAAACTTGAAGTGTCTTCAGTTATCTCGATTGGTTGGTATTCCACTCCCATTTCTTTGTGATCAGCTGAATGGATGGGAAATATGTGGAAGTGGCCAGCCAGGCATAAATGCATTGGCTATCTAAGGCTTACATGTTGCAGAGAATTACTATATTCACATAATTAGCTAGGCATTAAAATTCCAGTATCTCATACCTGTGGAAAAGATTGTACTGAAAGCTAAAACAGCACTGTATGAGGACTGCTTTGAGAAACTGAAATGTTAGTAATTCACCCATGCCCAATTGTAATAGATCCCTTTATCTGCAAATTTAATGTCTAGTCCCATTAATAAAAGATAGTTTATGGTAGAAGCACAGAGAACTTTCGATGCACAAGCAGATTCACATGAGCTCTTAGCTTTTAAAGCCTAGATCCAAAATAATTTTATTTAATGAAAGAGTCCTTACAGTCTTCTGTGGGAGGTTGAAGGGAATGTTCAGTGTGTTTCTGTTTTGATCTAGGACTCTATAAAATGCAGGAACAGCCACCCAAACATAACAAAATGATCATCAGTTGTTTTGTTAAACATGAAAATTTAATTTACATGAACGTTTTTGTGTTCATCTTTTACCATGAAAAACTAGGAAAAATTAGGAAGCTGAAATCGAGGCTTTATATTATCGAGTACCAGTAGGTTATCTGTTCTCATTGATTTAAATGAAAGCAAGATTGTTGCATTTGACTGTTCTGTAATTTCTTACCTATTTGTTTCTGTAATTCACTTGGGTAAACACACAAGAGAAAGACAACATAGTTCCTGAAGCCACACGACCAGTAATCAGGAGCTGCAGTGATGCTGTAACTGAAATTTGCAACTGCCAAGAGATGCTGGGTGATGCTATTGCCAGCTTGCTGTTTCTTTTACCTCCCCATAGCAGCAATGTTCTTTTGAAAAGAGGTGTTTAATGTCATCAGTGGTCACTTGACAAACTCTGCTCTGCATGAATCTTAGAATCAGTTTTAGAAACAGCAGGTTAAATGTTCGCATTTACACAAGTAAATGGAAAGTGCCAACTTTCCAGAATTCCCACAGTCCAAAGATGTTTACATCCTACCTCAACTCAAGGAACTCCAGCCCCCATAAGTTTTTACATTGATTTCATTGATAAATGTCTTATTTAGACATCCTTATTTAGTTTCCCTGACAATAGTTGGCTGCTTTCCCTTACTCATGAAAATACATATTCGCTGAAAAATTGTGGTACAGAAATAATCATAAGAATGACTTCTGGCTGGAATGACATGGTGTTTACCGCTCATTTTTTTCAGTGTTCTGAAGTGTCAATTTCACACGCTGAAAAGAACATCTCCTGTAATAATGTATTTTCTTACAAGATAGCTTAAAAGTGTCTACCCAGCTGGGGAGAATACATTTGTAACAATGCAAAAATTTGTTCCCAAACATGTACATCACAGATAGGAGCAGATGAAAGGGAATTAACTTACTTGCTTTTAGGCATAGACTCTCAAGATCTTAACTTTCCCACTTATTTATTAGAAGTTACCATCTGTAAGGGAATTAATTTTTATTTTAAGTGTTATGATTTTATAATTTCCCAGCTACCAGATGGCTAGCATTACACTTTGCTTATTTGGCTTTATTTCACTAAAATATGGTTCCTCATTTGGATACTCATATGAAAATTATACCCAGGTCTGAATATATCTATAAATATGAGAAAGTTATAACACTGCCCGATACTTGGAATTGGTATTAGTTTAGATGGGTTTGGACTGCATGTCATAAAACTCTCAGTGATAGTAAGCATCTGGTGGTCCTGATTTTCATGTACCAGGTTTTGTACCAGCTTCTTGACTTGAGTAGAAGACTTTCTGATTTATACCATTATAATACTGGATTTATGGCTTCTGTGGATTACCTTAATTTAGTTAAATTCAAAAGAAATTATTTAAAACCGGTTTTGAAATGTTTTATCACAATACTACATGCTACAATATTTTTTTTTTATTATAGACAGACACTTTTGTGGACATTAGAAATTCCTCTGATACAGTGTGTGTGAATACAAGGATATGCAGCTCAGCTGACAGTCTTCTGTTAGTTGTAGTGAACAAAATTTATCCTGTTATTACCAGTTTTCAAGGTTTTACGTATTCAAGTAATTATTCAGAAGCTAGTGGTGCCATTTTTTTAAGGGTGTATTCTTATTAAGTATCCCATTATAATTTCAGTAGTTGCAGGCAAGAATTGTCATCTTAGAGAATCATTAGGAGAAAATATCATACAGATACTACAATTTTCTGAAAAGCAGAGAAGTCCTTTCTTAGGAGTCCCTTCTTGATTAAGTAATATGAGATGTTGCTAAATGTTCTTATCTATGGACTTAGTATGTTCAAAAGTTAAATATTCTTTAAGGATTGTCCACTCTTTGAAACATCAATCCCATCCATACTTAGGAAAAACCTAAGGGCTGTATGGTGTGCCATAAAGAAGATGTCTCCAAAACTCTGCCTTGGCTGGTTGAACGATGCACTGCACTTGATGTAATGGTGTCTCCCTAGCAAACAACAGAAACATAGTTTATACATAGGATATCACAAAAGAAGGACAAACTAGGTATGATCACTCATTTTTGCTCTCCAGTGACAGTCATGGTGTAGAGTGCTGAATGTTGTACTCCCGAGTGTCTAAAATCCAATTGTTACGTTCTGTAAAATCTTCACTGAAACAGCTCATTATTCTTTAATTGAAGAGGGAGAACCATGGAAAAATATTAGATGCAGAATAACTAAAACTTTACAGAGTTTATAGACTTCTTTGATATACAGGACACTTCTTAGCTGAGAATTATAAAGTATTTTCTTCTTCTAGTTTTAAAAATTCTGGTAGTGCCTATGTAAAGATAATTATTCTCATTTGATGTTTTATTCCATTTAACGGGTTGGAATATACTGGCAGTGGTGGGCCTCTGGTCAAGCCACATGTCTACAGAATGGATATTTCCAGATCTGATGTTGATTCACTGTCTCAGATCTCTCTATGCCTTATTTCTCCTTACATCTATGAAATGAGGATAATAGAATATATTTTTAGAGTTCAGAGAATGCTAAAAAGTGGTACATAGTATATGCAGTAATTACTGCAGTCTTGTGTCAGATTCTGCTGCCCTTACACCTACTGAGTATTCTCCAAGGTTTGGAACAATCATATTCAGATTTTGAGCAATGTAATGAGACTTTTTTTTTTTTTTGCTGTAAAACATGTTTTAGACTAACAAAGTCCCAGAGTGCTCAACATTTGCCCAATTATTTTGTTTAGTTTAAATCAAGGGTTTAAACCAGCAAGACTATTTTGACTGTAAGTTTTATTTAATTTAAATATGTTTTTGAAGTCCACAGAGGTTATTAATTTTGTATGCATGAATAAAAACTTCCAGTCAGCAAAGTATGAGTGACTAAAATCCAAATGCTACAGTCCAAAATCTTCAGTGAAACAATGAGTTATTCATTAGTTGAAGAGGGAGAATGATAGAGATAAGATTTAAACCAGTTAAAACTTGATAGACAGACATCTATGATTTCTAATCTCTTGATATGAATTCAGATACAAGTTTGTTTTTATACCTGCAAGTGTAAATGATAGATAAGCATGTTTTTATCAGTGAATTTTGCTTAATTGATTTCTGATGGTATCAAACACTACAGCTTAAACAAATCTGTTCCTATTAAAAGTTAGTTTGGAATTACATCTCTACTTCCAACTTCCAAAGAAAGACATGAGAGATTTTTTCATTTTAGTCTGTTAAATTTGTGTTGTAGTAAATAAAGTACACAGTCATGCAGCAATTATATTTTGAGGTTCATTTTTTTGAATTTAAGGTGGAAGAGAGCTGTAATCCCTACTGCTATGTATTTATTTAGGAATTTCAATTTTTCTTTAAAAAATATTTACTTGTGCTAATTATCATAGTTATAAACACAAGGAACACAGGTTATGTTACCTTAAGTTCCAGTAGGGGTTGGGAGAACTGAGAAAATATTTTAAGTGTACTATATTCTGAGTGTTGAATTACATCAGATACTTACCATTCCACATGTAATAGAATATTAAATCAATTAAATCAGGTCTGGAATAATGTCAACATCCTGATGACAGTATTAAAATAACAGTTTTCCTTTTTTGATTATTTTTATAGTATCTACCTGCAGTTTTGTTACTTAAAGAAAATCTGATTCTAACCAGATATTTAAATTGGTAGTGGTTTCCATTTAAGATGGGAGAGCTGGTCAAAGATAAAACTGATGCTGGAACAAATGGAAGAGTCTTGCCATACATATGATAATCCAAGAATATAAAATTGCTACTGCAGAGAATGTGACAAAACCAATTTTGAGGTCTCACCTTGTCTAAGCTAGAGCAGCAATGAACCCTGTTCTATTAATTTTGGGTGAATGTCATGACTGTCATGTTTGCATCTATGCTGTCGTCACTGATGTTGTCTGGTGAAAATGCAGATGGTCTGAATTTCATGCAAAAAGAGAATGGGAAAGCCTTTGAGATCTCACAAAGTTACCAGAAGGCTTCCAGGCCTACTGAGTACACAGGGAAGTTCACGTGGTTCAGTAATGAGTGATCAGCCCATGGAGCTCACTCCTTCCATCTTTGCTGCAGTTGTGAAAACTCGGAATTAAAAGGACCAAGAGAGTAAGAAAACTTATGGCACTGTACAATGCTGAAATTCAAAGGGATTGTGAAATAGGTGCTTTTCTCCTACTTTCCTATCTTCTAGAGCAAAAAGACAGAAACCCCCTCTAACTTTATGAAAGGACTTTATTCTAGTCATTTAATAATCAACCAGTGAGGAGATCTTGCCCACTCCTTTGTATTTTCCAGGGTTGAAACATGTCCTGTATATCTAGCAGAAACCAGAAAAGTGGGTTTTAATTAGAGGATTCTGGAATTTTATGGGCAAAGTTAGACCCATTTCTTCTTACTGCTATGATTCAGTTAGAAAAGCTAGGACTGGAAATGATGAGCAAGTAGTTAAAATTTCCAATAACTGCCCACTAAAAAGAAAGATCTGTCTCATTTTTATGTTAGGGAATCATAGGTTATCATAAAGAAAAAAAATGCATTAAAATATCAGTTATTACATTTAGGAAATGATCTTGCAACAAAAGAGAAGGAAACAGTAAAGATTCTGTGAAGTAGGTTCAATTTACTATACAGTTCCTGGAAAACAGATTAGGGTTTTCTTAAATTCATATTAAGTCACTTTTCTTCAACCCCAGCGTATAGTGTATCAAGATTATAATGCTAACTAACATCCTGGGCATTATAAAATTCGGAATCTGTCTGCCACTGCAAAATGTCACACGGCAAAGGGAAATCAGGAGGGATTAATTCAGTCCCTTAAACTTGTTATCAAGGTCCCCTGTCAGCCTTATTTTTTGCCTATGGGAGATATCTGCAAGCAAAACCACCAACCTACGTTCCTTTCACAAGCCTGCAGACTTGACGTGGCACCAGCGTGTCCACATAAAATGGCATGTGGTAAGCAAACGAAGTCTAATGTAACAGGAGCTTCTATCCTTTCTTTTAGGTAATTCATGAGAAATCAGGGTGCAAAAACCCCAGTTAACCAACCCTTCCACTCTTTGAAAGTTTGCTGGTAGCAGGGCTTGGCTTGTTGGGTTTCTAATCTCAACCAGCAATCTTACTGTTATTTCATCTACTTAAAACCAGATTTCTTTAAAAGGAAACTCATCAAAAATTATATACCTGTAAGTATTCATAGTATCTGTCATCCTTTAGACTTTCGTGTCATCATGGTGATATGAAATGGGCAATTGAGAACTCCAGGGCTAGGCATGGACATAGGAGTTTTTCCTACTTATATATTGTCAGAAATGTCAGGTCTATTTTATAAAGAGAAGTGAAGATAATTTCTTCCTTCAGGAGAATAGCCCACAGACTAATATGAGCTTTGGGTAGATAAAAAGTGTCCAGATTGGTGAAAACCTATTTACTCCTAGTTAATTTACTTCCCAGGCAGAATCCTAAGTCACAGAGTGACATGAAAACACTTTTCACTGAAACAGCGCATGTTTTGCTAAAACAAAAGGTCTATAGGTCAAGGTAGCATTATTTTTACTGCTTTGCTGTTAGATCTACACAAGTACTTTTAACACTCTGCAGTTTTGTTTGGCTTTTGGAAATAAGCAATTCTTTAGCCTGCTGTCCTGTCAGATAGCCAATAATATCTATACGAGAGTAGGAAAATGAACTCATTTTGTATGCATATAATATTAAGGGGGTCTAGTTTTACCAAGTAGCTTTATGTAAAATGTCTTTTTTTCCCCAATATCCATGAGATAGTAAAATACTGAATGCTGTTCTTCATCAATATTACAGTAAACTCATTACCATACTATTGACTATGCACTCAGCTAGCTAATCAGTGTATTGGAAAATTAAATCAGGCAGAGCACCAATCCAACAGACCTTTCTTTTTACATATGCATTTGGTCTGATTACTGAATTTGCAGAAACAACTGAGTTACTGTTTACATGTGCATAGTAGGAGTTCACAGAACATGAATATTGAGATATATATATGTATATATATATATATCAATTGCTATATATTGTGTGGTATCGTAATTCTACTTGAAAAATGATGGCATGGTATCAGACAACTTATGCTGTTATGCAGAAAATTGAATTAATAAAGGAGAGTGTTCTGCCTTAGAGCTGCTGTGTTACTTCAGATATTCTCGGTGAGAGCCTTTTTAATTTGGAAACTTCACACGTCTTTTGCACATGATTTTTATATTACTGAAATACAATGACCTGTCAAGCTAAGGTCTGGCCTGGCTGCCATCCGCATAGCAAACATGCTAATATATGTTTTCCTTTACAGAGAACATGGAGTAGTTAAGTATTATCCTCATTATACTGAAGAAAGACTGAGGTGTAGGACTGTCTGATAATTGTTCATGGTTTCACTGGAAATTTGTTACTTAACTGGAAAGGGAATCCGGATTTTCTCAGTCATTGCCCTGAACTGACATAGAATGCCTTTTTTTTTTTTTTTTTTCCCCAGCTCATTCTGGAGTGATGCTCTTCCTGCTTCTGCAGTTCCCTTGTCAGTGTCTCTGGAAATCTCTAGCCTTGATCTCCTGGTTTTACAGCACTGGACCAGATTGAGTGTTTTGTGATAGCAGACTGGGAAGCAGAAGAAAGATGCTCTCTCTGAAGCTAAAGAGGCATATCTTGAGCCATAAGGAACACGTGTGAATGAGTCTACATTGGCTGTTGGTTCTTGTCTTTTATGGACAAGACTGAAGCATTGTCTTTTCTGTTCATTTGCTTGTTTTTCCACTGAACTTACCAGAAGCCGTCCATCTTTCTTTGGTCTTCAACTTTCAAAGAAGGACTTATTCTTTTCACTCATAGTAACAAAAAGCCAGCAGTTTCTCCAAGATTCCTGAAATAGTACGTAATCATTTCCACTGAAAGTAATATTTTATATTTCACTTCAGACAATTTATTGCAACTTTATATTGTTGTGTGAACTCCATTTGTTCTCCAGCATTTCTGGTTCTGTTCTTGTTTGCCTGGATGATGGGACCCCAAAAGCTGTCAGCAGCAGTAGTAGTCCATCTCCAAGGACAGCCTCAGTCAAATAAGTTAATTGCAAGGATATTTGAAGAACTATAACCTGGGGAAAGGATTATACATTTATTGACAACATGATCATTGATCATTTTTATGCAGTTGCCCTTAGTTTGAACTGATACAGAGCTTGACTAAAAGTAGTGCACTACCAAAAAGAGGTCAAAATTACTCCTTCAGGAAAATTGTTTGTTTTTACTCACACATACTTTTTACTGCTAATAGTGTAAATTCATATGTGTTACTTTATGCAGTTGCCAGTTAGACAACTCTAAAGGCTCCAAATTTCAATTTGCTACAGACAGGCTAATGGCCTAAACACCATCTTCAGTGTGATGAAAAATGCATTTTAATTCCTAAAGCAGTTGGATAGAAATAATTGTAAAATATCTTTTTAGCAGGTGGTGGATACAGGCTTATTGAAAATATATTTTTTAAGGGTAGTGGAGTTGTATTTTCTTCTCTGTTCATTAATTTCCTAGTGTGGACTACAGATACTGTTTGCATGATTTCAAATTCCGTATTCCATAAAGTAGCTTTGTTTTGGCTGCACATTGTGGCAGTTCTTTTATGTTGTTTCTTATTATGCCTTTAAGCATTGTCACTTGATTCTTATAATGTTAATTACCTCTACAAGTTCTCTCTAGCCCTTCTTAAGAACATGAGTAATTTTAAATGCATCAAAATTACTTCCATCTTGTGTGCATTTATTAAGAATAAATACACTTCACCCAGGAATTAAACAACAAAGAAGTATGTAACACTGAATTTAAGAAGCCTTTTATTTTTCAAGGTTACATTGTGCAAGTTTTGCTCACAGTGAAACACTTTTTACAGCATTTTTTACCGTGCCATACGTATGGGATTAATGATGTTATCTCTTGAGGAAATGTAGTTTAGACTGAAGGAATTTTTTCCTCCTGAATGTAGTGCTTTGCTTTATGCAGGAATTCAGGTCATCCCTATGATTGTATAGTACAGGAGTGCAGAGGAGGCTATGACGGAGGTGCTGTCTGATTCCCTAAGCTGTATGCCTGTGTAACTGATGGATTTGATGTGTAAAGAATCATATTATGAACTTACTGAAATCAGTGAGTCTACATGTGAAGTCAGTAATTCTCAGTAAGTTGCCAAATGGTCCATGGACATTAGAGCCTATCTTTTGGATATAAATATTGGGAAGGCCCTTCAGTCTTTTCTAAACTTCAAGTCTTTCAAGGCACCCTAAACCATTTCTTCGTATGTAATATAGAAGAAACCACTTTATCTACATGACTGAACTCCTGTCTGGCTCCCGTAAATGCTTCTGTAAACATTTTTCTTTAATGATGTGAGTTCCTGAGAAAAACCCGTTGTCCTTTCTTTCCTGCAGGATCTTCCCTGATTGGTGCTCCTCATTTGGCTGATGGTTTGGTGCCCTCCTTGGCCCTCCCCATTGCCTCTGCCCTCATGCCTTGGAGTCATGCCTTGGAGAGCATCTGATCTGCACTCTCTCTTCTTTCCTTGAGGAAATCTTGTCCTCAGGAGACATTTAAGGATATAAAATAATGACCTGTTCCATTATCATTTAGCTTGTTGTTGTTAATACTGCTTTTATCAAGACTTCTCCCGGAGCAGAAATTCTTTCCTGCTCAGGACTCAACACACTATATAAAGGATGGACATAGTATCCACAAATATCAAGTTTGGTTTGCCATGCTTAGTTTCAGTATTTGATTACTGTTTGTCAAAACAAATATATGTAAATTAAACTTCTGACTTTTAGTTTAAAAATACTATTATCCCTAACAGCAGACTTTCGTGAGACCTCCTACTGGGACCGAAGCAGACATACTCCTACTATAAAAGCCAGGCCTGCAGAATTGAACAGTTTTGGCAAAGATTTTAAGGAGCCATGGTTTCTCTCCATATATACAAGGGGACAGTAAGAAAGAAACTTTCCTTAATCCTGGTAGTAGGAGAAGGGCAAGGTGGAGGAAGCATAAACCTATTCTTCCAGTAGTTTTTTACTTAATATTTATATCATAGAAGCATTTTGAGTTCTACCAGGACAGCTTTCTGCTATGGAAAAATTGTTCTGTTATTTAGACAAAGAAAACTGGTACCCAAGTACCTGCAAACTAGAGGGTCTTGGTACCTTCACTCTGACTTGTGGGAATGCATCTGTAGTAACTTTGTATAAAGAAATTTAGGTCAGGTATTGCTGCTGTATTTTTCTACATGGTCATGTGAGAAGATGATTAGCATGTTGTTGTTCTTGCTTAATGAATTTAGAAGTTTAAATATTACTCCATTAATCGGTTTACTTGTGAGATGTACTAGGTCCCTTTGAAATTTTCCTATGTTATATGCCCCTGAGAAAGCTGGCAAGAGGACTGCACACTCATTTTATTTCCAGGTTCTGATATTAGTGGTGCCTGTTTGAATATGCTCTGGCATGGAAATGTTATGCTTGATAGGGAATTACAGGAAGTAAAATTTAGAACGTTTCCTGAAGCTGCTGTAAGTTGCACTGAGGACAGAGTAGATGGCATATAGAGAGCACACAGCTATTTGAAGTTAAATTTCCCTTGCACTGAACTCCATCCCTTGTGTGCCTCCAATAATGGATTGAAGTGAGAGAGATGTGCATAAATTATGGTTTCCAAAAGACATGAGAGATTTGGACCAACTTTGGGTCAATTTTTTGCCGCTTTTAATGTGTTTCCTTTTAAGCATACAACTAGTCTCAAACATCCTTACCATGGAAGATTGCATGCAGAGTAACTGAAAATCGTCCCATTTATTTCCATTTTCAGGTCTCAGCAACAACATTTCCCCTGATTCTCTCCTGCCCACAAGATACCGCTTTCGTAATAATAATTTTGCAGCTTCCACCAGCAGACACATACACTATTGCTTCCAATCTCTCATATAAAATCACTGACTGACAAGTCTGACAGAAACAAATAGCAGGTGGGTTGATAGATATTGTGTTTGGATTTGCTTTAAAGTACTTTATCCCCCCTTCTCATCCTTTCTTTTTTTCTGGTTCAGCACTTATTTCTATATAATCATTAGGATCACAACTTCCAGTTTGCTTGGTATGTAATCATGGGTCACTATACTAATATTATCACAGCTGTGGATATAATTTCATGTTATTTCCTTTGGAATATCATGTGCTCATGCTTTTTTTTTATTTTTTATTTTTTTTAATATACCTCTGTATCATATTCTTTTAATTTTTTTGCAAAGGAATGTTTTTCTGTTTTGTTTCCTTTAGAGTATTGGAGGATAGACCAAGAGCATGCCAAATGCCTTCTAGATCTCTTGCTATTTAATTCTCTTCCCAATAGGTGCACTTTTGTAGATACCAATAGATCCCATCTGTACCCTGCTTGAAATATTATGAATAGTGCAGATTAAAACTACATGTTAGCAGAAATATCTGAGGAAACTTTGGCAGCTCTCCTTTTATAGTCTGCTGGGTTCTTGTTCCACCCCAAGCTGGGGAGACTACAAAGATCCTTACCTTCAGAGTTTGCCTCCTCTGTGCACTGGCTCAGAGTTCAGACTTGGGGAGTGAGTTCATAGTTGTTCATATCTGTCCATTTTTAAGGCTTTGCTTGTGGTCACAGAAAAGCTTGCTAGAAACTTGATAGTCTTATCTCTAAAATGAACATTTTTTTTCTATGTGTTTGCTGATATCCTTTATTAATGAAGGAATTCTAATTGTATCAGAGATACCTTATGTTGAATTCAGACTCTAGTGGTAGGTAGATATGTGCGGCATAAACAAATTACTCAGGCTGAACTAGGTCAAGGAAAAGACTTTTTTCTTTGTGTATGTACAGTTGCTAAAATCCATTTAAAATTATAAAAATACACATAATATAAAAGAATTAGTAAGAGCTAGTAGTAGCATCAGCTAATTACATTGCAATTTTATTGCAACCACTGGTGAAAGACCTTTCTTGGAATTAAGGATTAGTATCTCCATTTTGTAGAAGGGGGAACTGAGACAGAGAGCATTTAATTGGTTTCTTCAAGATGACAGAATAAATCAATAATAAGAATTGAATGCAGGTGTCATCCAATACAGAGATCTGGTTCTATGTTACTGGACTTGCTAACAGTGGAAATCTACCACAGAATGAAAATGAAATCTTGTCATTTTGTGATGCCTGGATGTAATCATGGGTTTGGCACCTCTGTGAGAGAAAGAAAAAAGGAAATAGAAAATGCACCTTGAGCCAGTTCAAGAAGATTCTCTTTACTTTTACTATGTATTCATGGAAAAATTGCAGTTTTCTGAGTGTCCATTTGTGAATCTGTCTGTGTGTTATGTCATATCTTGTTTCTCCTTGTCATTCCTTCAGCAAAAACCAGGAACTGCATGAGGCTCATGCTTGTGAGTTGCTTCACTTCAAATTACCAGCAATGAGGAAGGTACACTCATGTATTTTTCATTGCTATTACACTGACGGATTACCTTCTGCTCCACATATGTGAAAAGGTTATTTCAGAAAGAGGCCAGGTTTTTTCTACATGTTTAACAGCACCAGGCACATCATATGTAAGAAAATAAGTATTATTCTTCACCATCATCATCAGGATGGATCTGTGGATTCTAGATTTGTGAAAGAAATAGGTTTGAATTGTGTTTTGAAATAGTGCAATCCTTACCTGTGACTGGGGGGAGACTGCTGAGGAAGCTCTTGGAGAGGCTTGGTGGTCTGTATTTTTTTCCTTCCTGCTTTTCTTCTGTTCTTAGGCCTGACATGTCTTTGGTTTTTCAATTTTAAGGATCATTTACTGCTCAAAATGTTAGGAGTTCAGTTTTAAAACCTAGAGGTAAGAGGCTAGGAAGGTGTAGCAGTGGGTTTATGCCATTCTGTCAAAATCAGGTATAGAGGAGATGAAATGGAAGAATAAGCCAACAAAACAATTTCTTAAAGATGGAAAGCCTGCTGAAGTGGGAAAATCTGTCTGCCCCATAGCAGCTTCATTTTTAGCCTTCTGTCTTTAGGGTGGCATATACAGGAGGGAGTTAGACAGGTCAGCATGTGGACAGGTAACAGGAATTTGTAAGTATGAGGAAAGGAAGACTGGAAGTTTGTTGATGGGGTAAGGACAAAAGAAGTCCAAAGTCTAGATAAAGATCAAAATGAATATACTTTTCCAATTCTCTGATTTTGCTGAGAGCTCACTGGCAGTTAATCTGTAGCATCTGCCTTAGTCTCCTTTTAGGAGTTTTTGTTGGTATGGATAGAAGTTATGTTAACAAAGATGGCAATGCTAAGCCCTATGAGTATTCATGAGAAAGCAAATTCACTTTGAGAAGAAGCCTGTGGGAAAGTGTTTGGGGTAATTGGCTCTGCTGGAGACTCAGAGGGGAGAGAATATTGATCTTCCCTCAGTTGCCTTGAGACTTGCAAGAGGAACTGCTACATTATTAGTAACCTATTCACAAAAATCTGACATTAGAAGGATTTTTTTTTATTTAAATAGCAGTGCCATTTAAAAATAACTCTATATAACAGCATCCTGGTGCATGTTTGTGAGTTTAGCTGAGAATATCCTCAGCTAACAATTACTAGACCTTTTAAAAAATATTGGCTAACAGAGACTCCCATTTTAGTGTCCTCTTTTGACACTGAAAATAAACACTGATGCTGATGGGTTCAGAGGATAGGAAGGACTAGATCATAAAGAATCAGATTCAATGCTGAACTAAAACTTTAAACTAGAAACAGCAACACAAAATAGGTAATTATTTTTAAGGTACTTTGGACTCCCGTAAAACTGTATAGAAGTTCCCCAGAACAATACATAATTTTTTCTTCCTTTGTTAACAAAAATAAACATTTATATTTAGTTGCTTTGGCATTTTTACAGGGCAGTTTGAGAGCATCTTATTAACTAAGTTTGCAGTCAATTACCTGCTTTATTGAGTATTTGTTTTCTTTTGAGTGATCTTTGTACTCTTTGATGGTTAATTTTTCTGTGGTGAGGAAACTCATTAGAGCTCTTACTCTATCTGCTTGCTAGTCTTGTCTTAAACTGAAAAATCCAGCTAATGTGATCTGAATTTGATTGGAGCTGTAAACAAGTGCAGCTACCTTTGCTTCATTAAAATATGGAAAATCATGTGCCTGTTTCATTAAAATTACTTCCTTTTTTTTTTTTTTTTTTTCTGCTTGATGCAAAGAGGAACTGGCCTTTTATTCTGACATAGAAGATACAGCATCAAATCAAGAACTTTTTTTTATCGCATGAAACAGATGGTGAAGATCAGAGATTTCCAAGAAAAGACAATGTAATTTCAGTGCTAAATTACCCTTGCTGAAGGGCCTAACCTCCAGGAGTTGATAGGGAATGTGATTTTAGGGTATATTTCTTGTTCGTGTCTAGGCATAACTCAGTAGAGGGTAGGAAAGATTGAATCTTTGCTTCATATTGTTGTTTAAAGAGTCAAAATCAGGCCACAGTGTAATCATTGGTAGTTTCAGAGCTGATTTTAGTGGTTTGTGCAATTTATTGCTATCTATAAAGTGAAGAAATAAACTGATGAGAAGGAAGACTCACAAGCTGTTGAAATCAGTGACAAAGCTTTCCCTGATATGTTGAAGATGATTCAGGCATCTTCCATGGTGTAGTGTGACAAATATTCTGGGTCTTCAAAGGTATTTCTCATTTTAGGAGATAAACAGTAGCTGTTTCTTCTCAGGGACAAACAGGAAAGACGAATGAGTACACCCAAGTTTTAATAATTCCAGAATGTAAGTCTTTCGTTATGTCAAGTGCCTAGAATCCTGAATTCAGAGTAAATGGAGTTTTTATTTAAGCACTTATATTTTGAATGGCTAGGAAGGACACACTCTAATGTAGTCTGGGTATAGGCATATTACTTTGTTCCATAAGTCATCTGAAAAAGTTAAAAAAGGGTAAGTATTTAGACATAAACATCCTGGGA
Source organism: Myiozetetes cayanensis (assembly GCF_022539395.1). Classification (NCBI taxonomy): domain Eukaryota; kingdom Metazoa; phylum Chordata; class Aves; order Passeriformes; family Tyrannidae; genus Myiozetetes; species Myiozetetes cayanensis. The sequence continues at coordinate 27,561,273 of NW_026087964.1, forward strand.
AACTGAGAACTGCAAACTGTACAGATGTTGATAGTAGAAGCATATTCTAGAGCCTCACAGAAAACCATACTGGCCCTGGGAAAAAATACAGTTACTTTTAAGGAATAACTTAAATATTGTAAGTCCTCAACTGCTGCAGAAGGTACACATGCAAATACCATAAACCATAAACTAAACACTGTTAGATTTGTGCTCAGATAATGGACCACTGTGTGCTATAGAAGACTCTGTTCAGAGTTAGGTGGACACATGGTCACAAAATGTTTTCTCTTAGGTGCCCAACAGCCAGCTATGTTTGTCTATAACTGGAGACAAATAGGTAAAAACTATCAAGTGAAGCCAACCTATATGCACCCAGATCAAATACTGTTTGTGGCTGCAAATAATTATACTGAGGAAAGACCAGGTTAATTTAAAAACTCCTCTGATGGATTACTACTTGTGGTTTGTGATGCATCCTGTCTAATTGAAGCAGCATGCCATTTTCAGTAAGGCAGAAGCAATTTTGAGTCACATAAATATAAAATAAGAAAGTACCAGAGAACTTGCCAGTGGTCATTTGTGTGCTGGTGGTTCAATTTTGATGCTGTTCCAGCTGAACTCTTTAATCAGAAACCTGCTGGGGCTCCAGCCATTGCAGCTGCCCAACCTCCTCAGTAAGCTGCCTGTCACCACTTCAGAGCAGAGCATTCCAGGTTTCCAGGTCAGTGGTTCTCAGTGGTTCAGCCATCACTTTTATATTGAGAGGTTGTAATAAATTGCCACAGATTTATAGAGTGGGTTAATCAGGATTTTCTGCTTTATGCATAATTTTTTGAAACAAAGTGGAAGTTACATTTTTTTGTTGCATCTAATCATAGTTAAGATTGGCTTCTAGAAAACTCCTGGAAGTCTTACTACATTTGCTTAAATGCAACATCTTTAAGTGAATTTATTTTTCTGGTTTGGAGAGTGTGTTCAAGACTTTCCAAACTTAGTTTGGATGTATCCAGCTTAAGTTTAGTCATAATTGAGACAGCTAATTAAGGAGCATCTAACTATCTTGTTAAGTTCCCTTTCTGGTTAATATAGACATAGTCCAAATAACATCTGAATTACCTTCTGCACCTGCATTGCTTTCCTTATATCAGAGGAGAAGCCTGGAATGAGATTGTCAGAAGTTAGAAGGCACAGGTCTGTGTCAAAAATAATGTTCTTCTGTTTGAATTTAGATATTTGTTTTTTTAGCTTGATTTTCCAGTCTGCTGAGCGCTCAGTGGTTTGTAGAGGTCATATTTTTCTGTTCTGTAAATTGGACAAATATTTTCATCTAGTTGCTTTAATATTTCTGAAGTAGAGCTGTGAAGAATGAATGGCAGAATCACCACTTTTGAAAGTCAAGCCACTGATCTCTTTTTAAAAGGTTTCAGAACCTTAGCTTTAGTCATTTAGCTTGGAAAATTTCTGATCAAGTATGTGTAAAGAGGATCAAATTTCATACAGGTGTGTATATGATCACATCTACTTGAGCAATAGTTTTTTTAACCATTTCTTTCAGTGGTAAGATTTCTTTAAATGAAGTGTGAAGTTCTTCTTAAAAATTATTTCCACCTTTTGCTTGACTTGAAATGAGTGAAATAAAAAGGTATATTGTGGATATTTCTAATACATGAGTATTTTCTCTAATCTTTGTTCACCTGCAAAGGTGAAAGGGTTGCCAGTTACCTTACAAGTAGCTGGGCCAGTTTCCATATCTGTTAATTTGGAAATGGAACAAAGTCAAAACAGGTCTGCTGTTGGGGCTGCAGACTGTGTATATAATGCTATGTAATATGATTTGCAATGCCCTTAAAGAATATGTAAATTTTAGGAGATATAGAATTGATTTGAAACTCCTAAAGTTTTTCTTTTGACTTAAGTGCACAGAGTTTCAGTGACTGAATGATATTTATTGTCTGAATTAATGAAAGACTATGAAAAAGTCCGTCTTAAAACTAGTCTGAAGTACATGCACAGTTATTATTCTGCTCCCATTTTTCAAGGGCGGTTTGCAGTGAATTTCAGTGGGACTGCTTATGGAATGGGATGTTTAAATGGTAGAAGGATGGCAGCAGTTCTCTATAAGCTGCTACTAGATAACATGGTTGCATAACTTCAAGAGGGTTATTTGAAGGATATTGAGGCTTTGTAGAAACTAAAGGAAAGTTTAATGGTAAATTCAGTGGGTCAGGAGTTTCTACGCCATTCTTTAACTTTTTTAACAGCTATTCAGTTTATCAGTGATTTTGATGAAACTAATGACAGACCAGAATTCTGACAACTGTGTAAGCTATTTATATTAATATTGCTGTTTTCTTTCTTCCTTAGGAAGGAAAATGATTAAGGCAATAATTTTCAAATTAATGGAGTCCCCAGAGATAACTCCGAGGCTGCATGCTTTAAAATTTAAAATTACTTGTTAAAAAAAAAAATCACTACAGCAATCTCTTAAGAGAGGCTAATGCATTAAACTGTAAACAAATCCAAATACAAGTACTTTTATGGGATAATTTCAACAATAGGTACCATCTGCTTAATGTGTTCATAAAACCAAATATTCATTTCCTGGTAAATCCATTTTAAACTAGAAAATATTATTATTATTATTCCAATAATTTTTGCATAAGATAAATGTCTCTGTGGCTCGAAAGGTTAAAGTTTAGAATAAGAGCTGGCATTTACTTTTCTCTTCAATTTGGCTAAAATTAAATTGCTTGATCATGAATCCAAGTCATATTTTATCTTCCATTAAAATAGAAAAGACCTGGAAACAATCTGTAGACCACCAGGATGTCTGAAAGTTATTTTCCAGTTATAAAAATAAACTAGCCTTGAATTTATTCACCATCTGTCAGTCTTCTCTTCCTACCAGTGAGCTGAATTTTCAGACAGGTTACTTGCAGTGGTAAGGAACAGCTGTAGGAAGCCAGGATTTCTCTAATTATATTAGGACACAGAGCAGCTTTTGGAAATTTGCAAGAGTTCAGTTACAGTGTCTAGGGAGAGATTTAACATTTTCAGGATTCTCAAGAATGCACCTATTTCCTACTGTGTCTGAACCTCAAAGGGTTCATTCAAACGGAATGGAAATTAGCAGAGTGACCTTCCCTTGCTTAATTGTCCTCCTCATCAGAATCTGTGTGCAGGGGTGGGGTGAGTATAGGTGAAGCTTGAGACAGTGTTAATCTTATTAAGGTAATGCTAGACATCAGGAAGAAGGTTACCTTGCCATCATAACCTTTGTGGAACTACTGGCTTTGTCTCTCTTCTTGGTGATATGCTTTTCTGTTTGAGAAAGAGAAGCAGAAGGTGATTTTTAGTCCCCGAATGAAGGGATGCTGACTGTTTGCATCTGGGTGAGCTGTGTCACCTGTGTATGAGGATTTACCAGCAAGTTCTCTCTGACTCCCTTCAGGACACGTGTAATGAGGTTAAGGTCACCTCTGCTGCAGAGAGGGATGTAATCAACCTGTTTGTATTCTGAGGGTTTTGTTTTCTCTTATAATCATTGTAAAGATATGTCAGCATTCAATAAACATAGGGGTAACTGCATTTGAAAGAATCCAAATCTTATTTTGACTGATTGGAATTCTAACTGACGCAAAGAGATGGTTCAAAAGTGGTTTCTCCCCTCAAGAACAAAGCAAGCAAAGATAAAGCTGAAAGGCACAACAGAAGCGTCTCTATCTGTATCCCGTAATGGGTTTGGCTTTAACATAATAACAAATTAATGCGTCGAAAGATTTTGAGACCAAAACTATATGACCTTGAACTGTCAGATCTCCTTGGAGGGGAGGTCAGATCTCCTTGGAAACCGTTAGAAGCATAAATGAAAAGCCTATTCCTGTATCACACACTTACGTAACAAACTGAGGAAAATTGCTTTACAGGATGAATGAAGCACAAGAGTAGTTAAGGAATTATTTGAACAGTATTTTCGGCTTGAAGATAAATGATTTCTGACTTTCATCTTGGTTCTTTTATTTGAACAAAAGCAGCTTAAAATTACCATGATATATTCAGGAAACTACTGAGAGACTTCAGGTCTCGCTGCAACCAGAATATGGATAGAAAAAAGGAGGCATGAAGTATGAAACCGTGCTGTCTGTCAGGCTTATGGAAAGATGGCCATGCACCAGATTTATGAAGCAATGCAAATAACTTCCTTAGAATAAAGTGGAAGGATATGTCATGTTTTTCTGAAACTTTGTAAGAATGCTCTTTTCCAAAGCCTTGCAGCACAAGGCTGTCAGTTCCACAGTTTCAGGTACTGTGCAGCTGAAAATATGTCTGAGGAAAGGCTAGATGGCTGGCAAATGATATATTCTCCTAGAGTTCATTTATGCTACTGTTACTCATGGTTCTGCTATAAAAGTTGTCCTCCTCACAGCAGAGGACTGACTCCTGTGAGTACTGGGGCAGAAAGGCTGAAGAACTGAATGCCTGACATTTTATAAAAATCCAAGGAGACAAGTCATTATTAGTACATTAGAACTACATCTCTGTTCTTCAGTCCCCTTGGTATCAGTGCTTGGCATGGAAATTCTGACCCTATTAACACTGTCTGAGTCTGAGGTTTATTTCTGGAAGCTTTTAAAAAACAGCTGGGGAGTACCTTTCACTTTTAGTCATATACTATGGCTTCTTTTTCATGTTCTAAAGTTGAAAAAAATCCCAGGGCTCTCCTTTGGCCTTATGTGACTTCCATATGAAAACATCTATGTTCCTAACCTTATCTAACTATTTGTGGTAGATAAAATTGGCCAAGTGCTACCTCTATTTGATAACTTTCAAAAAGCTTCATTCATGTCACATGTCCTCTTCGACTTACCTTTTTCAATTGGCAATTTTACAGGCTTTGCTGGAAAATTAAAATGTATCCTTAGACTTCATGCTGTGTGCAGTACTTCATCACAAATATGATTCCATGCCTAGATGGTTGCTGAGACTTCAGGTGTTTTTATGGTGAAAGACTTTGGGACAAGGCTACCTGAATTTCTGAGTATTCAACTACAGAAGTCCATCTTGAAATGCAGATGTTCTGTGCGGATACAACAAATCTTTGTTGCTTCCACTTAGGACTTCTTTCAGGAAAGAAATAAATGGGCTATGTGAAAACAGGACCAGAGTCTTATAATTCAGGTTTATCCTTTTAGCTGATCTCAAACCTCATGCATACTTATGACACCTGTATCTTTTTTTTTATTTTTTATGCTCATAGAAAAAAACCAAGTTAGATCCGTTTATATCTTTTGTTTGGCATGGCTATCAGGTTTCTGTATCATCTCAGTTGCCATTCTAGTTCTCTTCTTCTGCAGGGCTGCTTCTAAATTGTTATGTGTGGCAAGAATACTGAACATACAAGTCTTTCTTGAAGTATTAAAAAATAATTTTTTCTCTTTTTAGTAGAAGTGCAAAAATGTTGCTGCAGGAAAGACTAGTCTCAAAATATTATCAGTTGGCTTTTCCTAATCCTAGACTTTTTAATAACCCTTCACTTTATCATTTGATTTTATGAAGCTTACCTATAAATAAATTAATAAATTTTCTTGGATATACTTTTAGGAACATCACTAAATGGAAACTTGCTAAAAAGAAATAAATAGAACACTTTGATCTCAAAGTAGCAAAATGTTCCTGGAGCCAGCTTGCTTAGAAGCAGCTGAGCAGTAGCCAAAATTAATTTGTTCTTTAGATCTTGGAACTCTGAATTTCCCTACTACTCAACATTGCGTTGGTGGTATTTGTTATCTTTTTCAAACCTATAGCAACTTTAGGTGACATTTTCAGAGGTGATAAAAGAAATAAACTGCTCAAACCCCAGTAATTTGGAATAGAAGTTATAGGAATCCAAGTAAAGTTTTTCAGAAAAAAACTTTTAATAAAGAATTAAAACTGTATCGATTGACTCTTGAACAAAATAATAGGGAAAATATATGTGTTTCAGTTCAGTTTTGTCAAAATGAAGCTTATCTACTTTGTTTTCAGAATTCAGCTTAATTTGAAATCTTATAAGTTTATTTTTTATAGCACAGTGGATAATATAATCCAATATCTTCTTTTTCATTTCTAAAACAGTTTCAAAGTACTTTAATGGAATCAACCAGAAAGCTCCCCCAAATAGTTAATCACAAAGCTCAAGCAATTGTACCCAAGTTATTTAGACTCCCTGCAAATGCTCATTGCCAGCAGTAGTTTGTGTAAGAAAACCAAAGATGCTGTATAAGGAATGTTGTTGATTTACTTTAATTTGTTTTTTGTCCTCACTTTACAGAAGGAAATGAAGAGGAAAAAGTCAGTACATGTGCAAAAATCTCTATGACATTTCTGGCAAGATCAAAAGATCAGTGACTGGAAGCCTTTCCTTAGCTAATGAACACATGGATGACAATGAAAAATTTTGTATCAATGTTATCTGCATTAAAATGTATAACAGAAGTTTTGGCAGAGAAGTAGTAGAATTTATGGGATGGAAAGTAAGTGAATCAAGATTGGGCAAAGATTTGCATTTGAGCCAGTAGCTTAAGACTTGGTTTCCTACACTTAGATGTCTAGATTTTGAACTTGAGTCACTCTCAAATATGTAACCTTCTGGAATGCAGAAGACTTGTAAATGCCATTTGAACCATGCTTTGTTAACTTAGGTTGATACTGTAATTGCAATAGTTTGTTATTCCTAATGGTTTACTTTGATATATCATTTGTATATGCTCCATGTGCACATGTTTGAAAGCAACTGTAATGTGTAATAATTACTGAAAAATAGTAAAGGATCAGAATTCTGGTGAAACTGCGAAGATGCTGACCATGTTAATATAAACTCTAGTGGTAGGATATCTGTAATGAAAATCCACACAGAGACTGAATTTTCAGTTGGAAAAGTCCAGACTGAAATGGTAAATCTGTGATATATCAATCTAGAAATTATAAAAATTATTAAGATTAAAAAAAAAAAGGAAATAGATTTGTGAACAGTTTTAAAAATTGTCTTGAGTATTCTTTATTTCTGTTTGTATGATCTTCGTCCCATTAAAGTGGCTCCAATCATTACTAGTTAGATTTAGTAGCCACACAATTAAATTAGATGAGAAATCACAGAATGAATAAAGATTTGGAAAAAGTTGATATCTTAAATTTCAAGAGCACAAGTCTGTACTATTCTACAACAGTAGAATTTGGTATTTGCACATTTCATAATTTTAGATTTTTCTGAAACAGAACTATGCTACTGTTAGGCAAACATTTTTAGAATTCAGATTAATGTTCAACTCGTATGGTTTGTTCATTATTTTAGAGTTTCATGCCACTTTTTAACCTAGTACTCTAATCATGATTAGTAGCAGTAGATGTAGAAGTGGTATTTTAGTGACTATTGCTAACTTCTACTTTCAAATTCCTCAGAATTTGAATCATTCTAGAGAAATCATTTTTACCTGTGCTCTAGAGAGTCCAGTGGAGTTGAAGTAGTGGCTACCTCTTGGTTAATTGTAGATCCCAAGAAGTGAATTAGTGAATGGGCTGTGCTTCAGCAATTATTCACACTTGGTCAAAGGTAGGACTTGATGATCTTGGAGGTCTTTTTCAAACTTGATGATTCTATATGCTCTCTATACATTCTGGTCAGTACAGAACCTAGGTTTTCAGAATCTCAAAACAAAGTCTGGCTGCCAGAAAAACAGAAAGAAATAAAAGAGCAGGGAGAGTGGTATCCACATGAACATTTTGAGTATTTTAATCCTTACATTAAACCCATGGAAGGAGGATGAAGTTCCCAAATGTGAGCAAGAGAGATTGAGTTCTTCTAAAGGACCAATCAACTGCGGACAACTGACACACACATATGGTATAAATTCTAGGGTGCTCCTTCTGTTTTTCGGTTCAGATACCAAGCTCCTAGCCAATTGGTAGTGAAGAATTGTTGGATAAGGCTTGCCTATAAAATTGGTCCTCAGTCAGATGAAAGAAATGCAGATTTTCTTCATGTTCAGAATAGATAACTTGTTAGAAGAGCTTAACCAGCCTTAATTTATGACAACTTTTGATCTGTCAGAGGTTATTGCAGATTCTTTTCTCTACCAGCTACTTAAAAAAAGAGTTTATTGTCTGCATCTTTCTTCCACTTGAGTTTCACAGGCCTCCAGCCAACCTCCAGGTGAAGTAAGACTGAATGATGTTATAATCTACAGTTGAATTTCACCTCAGAAGCCTTTCTGATTTGACAGTGATACTCCTAAATCTCAGAAGTAATATTTTTGATGGAAAACACCATAAAATGGAAGACAGAAAAAAAGGCTAGAGCTTATTTCAGCTTGGTCCCAGATTTATTCTGAGCTGAGCCAGATAGGGTATTATGACTATTTTGTGCCAAGTATAATTTTATATACTTTGTCAAAAAGTGCTTTCATCAGCAAGTGGTAGTAAACTACATATAATGATGCATTTTGGAAGATTCAGCTTCATGGCTAGCCTATAATAATATTTATTTATTTTGTGGAGAAGTCTGATTTAATGGTTCACACTGAACTGTGGGTAAAATTCTTTCTGTAGAGTACTTTATTACTTGCTCAATGCTGAGGTCTTTGATGAGTGTGTTGAGAAGCCTAGTCAGGATGGAAAAACTCTTGAAGGAGTATCATGCTACTGCAGATGAAAAATTTACTCAATCAGAAAAGATGGACCAGCTAAGCCTTTAGAATGATTGCACTCCTATAATTGCCTGGGAGAGGTCTGTTGTTACTTCATGGCTTTTAGTGTTGTAGGACAGTGGCCTAAATAAAGGGCATCATAAACTTTTTACTAAGCTTGTTTGAACAGGACTTTAGAAGTGAAGTACTTATTTTATTGCTCTGGTTACACTTTATTGGATCCTGATCTACTACAAGTAGCAAATTGACAGCTGCTTTTTCAGAGGAAGAAATAGCTAATTTTCTTGTTTGTTTCTTCTCACCATTGTTTTTTCTTTGGCATCCCTGCTCAGTTGCTTGGCCTAAGATCAAGAAATTTATGTGAAAGACATTTTTCAAACTGTGTCTTACTTAAGAATGGCTTAAGGAGGAAATATGGTCTTGGCTCACAACTTCCACTGAATATAATATTTACAATACAAAGGAGAGATTTGCTGATGCCACTAGTTTATTGCAATCCCCATAAAACTTCTTTCTTCTCTGAGACATTTTCAAATGTTTGAAAATCATTATCCCTTGTTTATCTTTCTCTTGACATTCACTTCAGCAAGGAACTGATATTGGTGTGTGGAATTGTTACTTTTTTTGGTCTTTCTTTCCTTTTCTATTTTCTTTTTAATATATTTAATATTTCTGAGGTGGGGAAGAAAGAGTTACGTGCTTTGGAAGTTGTGATTCCACTGTGCAATTTGAAAACAGAAACCAAACAACTCACTTGGACAGGAAGAGAGTGGGAAATTATTGAGACACTGCAGGTGATTTAATTAAAAATAGGATTTTTATGAGCAGTGTTAATGTGTGCTACCTCAGCTAACCTGACAATAAAGGCTTTGCAAGCTACAGTGACATCTGGCACAGGATCGCATGTAGGAATTATGCAGAGGCAATAAAAAGTACTTAATTAGCATTGCAAATAGTATTCCAACATTTAGGAGATGTCTGCAAATTTGCATATAGATACGTAATTACATAATTTGCAGCTGTTTTGTTTGTTCCATAAGACCATGCCACTTTACTAGTAAAATATGTAAATCAGGAATTAATCCTTTTTGTCATCTACTTTCTCAGTAGTTCATAAATATGTGGCAAATCATGGGAACTTGTGGACTTTCTCATCTTGGCTCAGAATTGTGTGGAAATGAAACTGTATCCCCCAGGTTAGTTAACTCTAAAGGTCTTTTAATAGGTTCATAAAATGCAGCTCATTTGTTACCAGTTTTTTGATCCCTGTTCATACCTGATACCTTAGTTTTCAGGGTCATGCTGCAAATCTCTTTTGATAAATTCTCTTCCAGTTTTAAAGAGAATCCAGTTAATACTTATTCTCATTAGTACCTTTCTGATACCGGTAATTACCTGATGTTGTACATAAACAGAGAAGGCTGGGAGGGAAGGATATCTGACCAAACAAGAATGCTATATAGGCTGCTCATTAAATTCAAGGTGAAGCTGGGCATCTCGTTTGCCTAAAAAGCAAAACTGGACCAAATGATTAGCTAATAATTTCTTAATACATGATTTCTTAATATAACTTCTTTAAGTCCCTAGTATATGAGATTACTTTTCATGGATAAGCTTGGACAATTTTTACTTATGTACCAACAGACAAAGACATGAAAATTGTTTATCCAAACCATCTTTCTTAAAATATATTTCAATATTAAATTCTATTTTGTTGCTAATATTTTTGTAGCCCTTTTCTTAAATTTGGCTGAGGGGGGTTTTGCAGAGATACAGTCCATTAACCAAAGGTAGTTCTGGCTATAGAAGTTTGAACATGCTGAAGTAATGCATAGAGAAGTTGTTCTTAGCAGGTTTTCTTGAAACATGTTTTTCCTCATGGTTTTGAAAGAGCTTGCACTATAATCACGTCACTGTCCCTTCCATATGATGGGAACTTCCCCTCATGCGTGAGTTCTGTAAAGGAAAAATGTTCAAAGCAACAAGGAAGTTCAGAGCAGGATGAGTGATAAAGCATCTTAGAAAACAGTGATTTTGCTCTCCCTCAGGAGAACTTTGTTGAATCTAGGTTTAATTTGTGCTAGGAAATTGACTGGATTGTGGTCTGCTAGTTCTTTACCATTCTTCCATTAGATGAAATTGGTTTACAGTAATGTAGCCTAAAGTATATTTTTCTTTATTGACTATGTAATAGTTCCCCATTGTTTTTGTAATCTAAGTGACATGTGTAAAATGAAAATGTGTTTATAGAATAATTATAATTAAAAATTAATATATCTTGAAGAGTTTTGTTGTTTTGTCTGAGTATGAAAATAGGAATTGAAAATGAAATCTTTCTGCCAGAACGACTGATCTGCCTTATAGGCATTGCCAGTAATAGTTTTCATGGAGAGAAGGAAGTTGTAGTAACTGAAAGAATAAAATAATGAACTTGCATAAATGCACTAGAACAAAGACAGGAGCAGCAGATGTTTCTTTTTCTTTAAACTGAGTGGATGAGCACAAGGATGAATGTTGTTCTCTGCAGACTGCTCCAGCAGAATGTTGCTGCTGGTAGTGCCTCTATTGAAAACACAAAAAATGGAAAAAAGGTCTTGCTTCATATTGCTGTGGCTAGACCTGCTTTCCTGCAGTCGATCTTTATTTTTTGGTGGGAAGTTCATTAAGCAGAGGATGAGCTGGGGCCTGGCAGTTCAGATGGTTCTGAGCTTTCTCTGCACCTTTCACTGCAGAATGGGAAGTTGTGGCGGATTCAGCTTCAGAGACAAATATCCCTATGACTCAAGTCTGGTGCAGCCTAAACACTGTAGGCTGGCTTCTAAGACAGATCCATATGGAGGTGGTGTCTTAGTTCAGTATCTGTTTTTGCTTCTGAACACAGGCTTCTGTGGCACTGGGCCCCAAAGGTACTTGTTATGTCTTCAGTGGCTTACACATCTCCAGATGAAGCTGAAACTCAGGCATTGTCACCTCGATTGTCCTACTCCATCTGCTGTCCCTCCTTTCTGTGTGGATTCCAGTTGTTGGGTCTTGAATCATCTGTTGAAGAACTTTTTCCAGAAGAGAGGTAGGGGATGGTGCTTTGTCATGGAGAATGAGTGGCTGCACAGAAGTGACAGAGTTTGGGAATACTGCAGACTACCCAGATGGAGGCTGACTTTGTGTTTGCCTGCTGTGCAGGGCTAGGGACACAGCCCTCAGTCATGGACCAGGGCTCCCAGCTGCTGCCAGACACAATGAAAACGCCAATACTGCTCCTTGATGAATTTGTGTGACTGAGAGCCTTTCCCCTTTGTCATGTGAGGTACGAATCTTCCAGCACTGGATAGATGATGATTAAGGCTAATGGTGCTTCTGCTTTTGTTTTCTGGTTCTTTAAGCTGCAGTTACTAATAGGTACACTCACAGAGGACATTTCCTTGAACTAAAGGTCCATGGCATTTTTTCTGCTAATTAAGCTGTGCAGTTTTGAGATGCACAGCAGAATTCTTTCTTTTTAAAAGGTAGGGGAGTTCCTAGTAGTTTGAGCTGTTTTCTGAACTTTTTTACAGCTTGAAAAAGATTCTTCTGCAGATTATAATTGATTTTTTTTTTTTTTTTTGGTCAGTGCCACGCCACATACCAGATCTAGGCCAAACCAATTAGAAAGACATATCTTTTGTTAGCTGAACAATCTGATGCAATAGAGTGGAAGCCTGGAAACTCAGACTTTTGCAGGCAGCAGGCTATCTGAAGGAACTGGTGATAGAATATCCTCTGCATCGCTAATGCCAGGAAGGAGTTTGCTCACAACTTGCAACCATATGCCTACAATTCTTAGGGCTTATTTGGAAGCTTAAGCTTGACAGAGGCCTATCCTGGTCTAGGATCATGGCTTTTTATCTCCCTGGATGCTACTTTGCTATTAATAGTAGAGGAAATAGTATATACAAAGTCTTTTTTTATTGAGCTGTCGTAAAGGAACTGTAGTTATATAAGTTTCTGCAGCAGCTGGCACAGCCCTGGTCTTGTCTGTCATCTCTATACTCTTGTTTTGTGAAACACTGAACTCATGTTATGTGAACTAAAGAAATAATTTCCTTCCTCTCAGTCCAGAATAGATGGTGGAGAAACTCCACTATCAATTTAATTTATCAGCTTCATTGGCTGTATTTCAAATATAATAGTTTTCAAATATATTTCTAATTTGCTGCTAAGAAAATTAGAATAAAATTCACGAATGCCTTGCTAAAGGCAGCATTCAATATAGACTAATCTGCATCTCAGGAAGGCATTCAATTTTTTTTTGTCCATAACTGCACATAATTAGTGTGTCTGCAATAAGCATGTAATTTTTATTATCTGTGAAGAGTTTGGCAGGGAGAATACATCATTACCTGCACATCTAATAATGTGCAGTGCTACAATTCATTTTCTGAGATACCATGTGGACTGAAGAAAAACATTGACTTTATCTCTCTTTTTGTTTTTTATAGACATAGCAGAAGCCTGGCGGTTTAAAGCAGATAAAAAATAAGGAAGGAAAATATGCTGGAAAGACATTTATATAAACAGAGAACAGTAGTGAACAGCAAAATCAAGTCCCAAAATCCAGTGAATAACAACATATTTCAAAGACTCTGGGAATGTCAAGCAACAAAAAAAGTACATTGTAGTCACTATCCAGTCACCTTGAATACAGATCTGCAAGTGGTTTTATGTATATGCTTTAAAATAGCATAAGACGTGGCAGGAGACTAGGACATGAATAAATATCCCATTGCTTTTTTACTGTTGGCTTTTAGGCCAACAGTGTCCACTCTCTTAAACATACAACTTTAGTATGAAATGGGGTTAATTATCTTACTAAATTATAGACATAACTGTGAACAGAATCATTCAGAAGTAGCACTGAGTACTGCTCAGATTTATGTAGTTATTTGGAAGAAAGAGCTTTGGATAAGGAGTATTTCAAACCCTATTGGTGTGCCAGAAGAAAAATCCACTAATAAGTTCATGTAGTCTAGTTACATGAATTGGCCACTTTCTTCCATGCCTTACAATGGGAACAGCTTGGGGCTTTTCAGATGTGTAAATGGTTCCATCTTCTCTCAGCACTTCAGTCAGAGAATACAGTTATTCTGCTGTATATGATACATATGATAATGACTATTAATATAGGTTGAATATGTATAGTGAAACTTTTGTTCTGGATTGTTTTTGTAAATCTGGTCACATATCAAAAAAAGATCATATACAATAATATAGTAAGATAAATATCCTCTTTAGCAGCTTATGCTGCAAACTCTAAAATAGAAGCATGATGAAAAATTTGAAATAGAAGAACCATTTTTCAGGAAAATATTTTTTATGTTCAGAAGAAAATGTTATCTGTCAAGAATCCTCTGTTTATTTCTGCTGCATGTGTACATTTGTCTTTCTTTTTTAGAGCTTTCCTTTTCTGTTTATATTCAATTTTATTTTGGCTATTATTTGAGACTAATAATACAAAGTAACTTTTTTTCTGCAGTTTTTGGCAATATCACTTGTGATACCTGAGCCACCCGATTTCTACAGAATTCATGTTTTGCACTAGGGATTACAATAGTTTTGGTACTCATTATATGAGTTGCTATGTAAAATCATTGCCTTGATTCCAATTTCTCTTTCTCTTTCAAGTGTTGCTTTTCTTTTTCAGTGACTACAAATGTTTCTCAAGATTTATCAGGAACTGAAATTGTGCTTAGGAAGTAAAGATATAAAAAATGTTATAGCTATATTTATTAAAGCAAACAGACAAAAATCCCAGACAGCTCTGCCATTTCACTCTTTTTTTTTTTTTTTAACTTGCTCAGATGATGCAGAAACACAGAAGACTAGAAAGTTAAACATCTTTAACTAAAGAACACCACTAGATATTGTAGTTTTACTAAGGGAAGTTCCATAACATTACAATGCTAAAAGCTTATCTAGAACTGTTCCCCTCCCCCTTAATTAATGGTTATTAATATCTCTTAATGGTTATTTATAAATCATTAGGTACTAGATATATTTTAAACTGAGCTCTTGGATTTCTTTCTTGAAAGAGGAGCTGTTACTTTGAGGGTTTGCACCAAACATAATGCTTGAAATTAATTGTGTTATTGCAGAAACAGTATCTACTGATAAAAACTCGCAGTCAAAACTGAAATTCATAGAACTATTTAGTGACATAAATACCAATAAACTACAAAATTACAGCCCATTCCTCTGAGACTCTATGCACCAACAGCTAGTCTTAAGTGATTCAATCATGGCTAATTACATATTACCAGTTCTGATCTTTAACACTTCAATCAACCTTTAGTTTTGTTGTTTATACATAATTTGTCTCTGTTTATGGTTTGATGTGATAACTGTGCCAATCTGCATTTCATTAAAATTGACATGGAGATGGTAGAGGCTTTCCCACATAATTTTTTTTATTTATTTTTTTTAATACATTGATCTAGAAATTAACTGTAGACTTGAATGTGGAGAATTGTTGAGAGCTTGACTTCAGGGCTATCCAGGCAGTCTGTTTGAAGGACTTCTGTAGCCAAAGGCCTACAGTGGTCTCATGCTGATGCTGAAAACCATATTTTCTTTAATGACAAAACCTGTTTAAGATATTCCTCTCTCTTTTTTTTGCTTTACCTTCTTGTTTTTGCTTTGCAGCTTCTTTTACTGACTGCCTTTTAGTTCACTGGATTTTGTTGAGTTACTGTAAAGGAGAAAGGGGAAACCAGGCATTTCTGCATTCCAGACGTGGCCAGTTGTGTTGGGCAAATTTGCTTGTGTGAAGTGTTGGTCTACATGACATAGATGTCCCCAACAGTAGGGCAACTGGGCACTGTCCAGCTATGTCAGCCTTATGCTGTATGTGAGCTTGTGATATACACTGAAAGGCAGGGTTTGTTAGCTTGGATGATATTCATTCAGTGTTATTGTGACTGCTTTTTCTGGGAGAAGACTGCATGTGCTTCCCTGCCCTCTGAGACATGCCAGGCTCTTTGGAGATCACTCTGGTATCGGTGGATCATCCTCACTGTGTGGAACAGGTACGCCCTTCGGCCACCAAATCCATGGCTGTGAATTAAACGTGGAGTCCTCACAGGAAGAGCTGGATACCACAGAGTGACACCAATAGAAGGGAGGATTTGCAAAAACCAGTAACTCAAAATGTGTTATTCAGCTGATCCTCTCACTAATTAAGCAGAGTTGGGCACCTTCTTGCAGGTGGAAACCCTGAGACAGAGTTACCCTCTTGGAGTTAACCTTCTAAAACATGTCTGCTTTTTTCCATGGCCTGTAGACCAAAAATTTCTATTTCTTCCTTGGGGGCAGGATCTCTCTTAGTTCACCATTCATTTCCCAAGCTTCTGGCTGTGGTCTGTGCAGGTGGTTATTTTGTGTATTTCAGGCCCTTTGCTTCCTTAACAATATCAAAACTTTACACTTCTTTTGGTGAGGCTGACAGATACCATGTCCTAAATGTGTTTGGAGCATACTGACAAGTTCAGACTTTTTTTTTGATGAGGTAGCTCTTTCTAATCCAATTAAACTTTGTAAAGGGGCCTCTAGGCTGTTAATTTCACACGATCACACACACAGAATATTCAAAGTTGAAAGGGATCCACAAGGACCATCAAATCGAGCTCTTAAGTGAATGTGTTTTTTTGTTTGTTTTGGTTTTGTTTGTTTGTTTGTTTGTTTTTGTTGTTGTTGTTTGTTGTTGTGGTTTTGGTTTTGGTTTTGGGAAGGGATGCTTTAAAAACACCAGACAGTAGCAATAGAATGGTTTAGAAATGTGGAGGTATAACACTAGTAGGAGACACCTGAACTGCAATTTTCTGTTTGACTTCAATAATGTTTTCTTTCATTTATGGGTGCAAAAACTGGCTCTTGTTAATTCTGGATAAAAAAGTGCTGAAGTGGCCTAGTGTTGTGACTCTACTTCTGGCAGCATGCAAAACTAATAATGTTATATAAGCTCATAACTTTGCTGTTTGAGCTACCTCTGTGCTCTCCCCTTCTTCATGGACTGGTGTCT
The DNA here is from genome assembly GCF_022539395.1 of Myiozetetes cayanensis. Taxonomy (NCBI): domain Eukaryota; kingdom Metazoa; phylum Chordata; class Aves; order Passeriformes; family Tyrannidae; genus Myiozetetes; species Myiozetetes cayanensis. The sequence continues at coordinate 27,577,986 of NW_026087964.1, forward strand.
TGAATCTCTGCTTGTTTAGGGATCACTGTGCTGCACACCATTTCGTGATATAGATGTGCTGTCAGGATTGTCTGTCTGTGTAAATCCAATCCAAGATGTCTCTAGAACATTGAGTCCATATGTAGAGCCAAACCTTTTGGTTTAGTCCCCTTTTAGGATCAGAAGCACCAGCTTTGAACATATCAACTGTAAGGTAAACCCTGAAGTAATATGCTGCAAGTTTCAGGCAAAATTCATGTTTAATTGTGGGGAAAAAAACCCCAAGAATTGTTTTCAGTTTTCTGACTGAAAAGATAACCTTCCATTATGATTCAAAGCCATGCTCCTTAATCCATGATTATGTACTTGAGTCATTGGTCTTGATTTTCAAATATCTTCTAAACACTGGCTCCAATGGAAATGGTTGGGTAGTGAGAATTTCCAGATGCACTCTGCAATATAGATTTCTGATGATATGTCAGATATCCCTTAAGAAGAAAATAGCCTATGTTTTTGCCTTTTTTGACTGTGAAATTACAAATTTGTATTTGAACAGCATAAGTGCAGGCATAAAATATGATTATTGATTTAAACATTTCTGTTAATATTTGAGGCAGGATCACAAAATGCCTTCTACTTGGAAGTAACTCAGTTTCCAAGGTTGTTCTAAAACCAGTTTGTTTTGACCTCATGAGCTGATTAAACCCAGTGATTCTCATTTTTGAGTTAGCAATAGATAGGAAATTATTTTCTTGTGCAAAAAAAGATACTGGATCCTGCAAGGGATGCATTTTGAGGTGTTAAAATAACTTCCAAAGAGCAGTATTTTGTGCTTGTGCAGACAAAATCCCTCAACTACTACTTTTGTGTGAAGACAGCTTAGTTTAGTTTGCTTTTCTTTCAGCGTGCTTGGCCAAAGCCCTGTGCCCCACAGAAATGCAGGAAGCATATTGTGGTGCTCAATTTTCCAAAAAACTTCTGGAGCTTTCTACCAGCCTTTCAAATCATAGAACTGCAGCAGGGCAGCCATAATCCATTCTTCAGGATTTTATGTTTGTTAATATGAGATTATACATACATAGTTTTAGAAATAGTATGCACTTGGCTGCTGAAGTAGCCTGTTGTTTTTAGAAATACTGGAGATGAGCACTCAATGCCACATTACAAGGGCTCCTAATATTTTTTTATGGTGCATAACTTATTGGGGAAAGAAATAACTCATAATCTTTGGACTTTAAATTACATTTTTTCCTTTAAAAAAGAGATATTGATGCATTTTGCACACACTGTAAACAGTCTGCATTAAACTTCATCACAGTTAGTCTGCATCAATTGTCTTGGGTGTAAAATGATAGAAAAATGAACTTTGTTTGAACAGATTTTAGTTCCCTTAAGAAATTCCTCCTGGGGCAAGTAAGTGCCCAGAAACTTATGCTTGCACAGTAAGTGGGAATCTGTTAGAAATTACCTCTAGATAGGGTGTATGAGCTGCGTAGTGAAATGCTTTCGATACCGGAGAACATTTGTTTTTAATAGAAAAGTAGTTGGACATGAGGATTGTCTCCCTGAAGTAGTTCTTGGACAGGTGATTTCCTGCCAGTAAAAATGTTTTCTAAATTTTTATTGAATTAGTTTCCAATTCCTGCAAAGTAGTTATTTCGAAGTATGAAAATCAATTCTGACATTTCCATTTTTAACATTTACCTTAACATCTATCTTGTAAAAAGAAAAGTAGCAACTTGTGCATGCACATCTCTAAAAACTCTAAAAACCTACAGTCTTGTCCCTGCATGTGGTGAGTTGTGGATGCTTAGGGAAAAACATGAGGAGAAAGACAAATGTGGATTCACTTTTCCTCTGGTCTAGCAACTTTTGGCAAGTAAAGAGAGATGGCAGCCACACTGTTCTTTTGAATAGCCGCCAACAGACACACTATTTATGAAGTTGTCCTGCCTTTTTTTATAACACATGTCAATATTCATTTTCCACAGAGTTCTATGGCAATGAGTTTCACTATGAAGTGTGGGTGCTGCATGATAAAAACACATTTCCATTTATTTGCTTGTCCTGAAGTGCTCTGTATCTTGTCTTATGCTGAAGAGTGAAAGATTGTTCTCTGTTCACCTTCTCTGCACTATTCATGGGCTTGTAGTTTTCCTTCATATTCACTCTTCATTCATTTTCTATCTAATAAATATAAGAACATTAATCCAAATGGGGAAAGAAAATGGGAAGACCCACAGCATACACTGAGCTGTTGTGTGTTTGGAAAAAAAAGAAATTGAATTTTGTGGAAAGCAGTATAACAAAAAAACTCCACAACTGACCTTAAAATCTATTTATTGAAGTACAAGTCTCTTCTAACATGAAATTTGGCTGCAATTAATCCGTAATTGTATTATCATTGTTTTCTTAGCAGTTTTAATCACATAAAAATGGTTTGAGAGACCGTTAAATACAACATTAGAACTTTGTCTCCTTTCATGTCAGACAGAGAGTTTACAGGGCTGAGGTTGCTTGTTTAGAGTTAATGCATTTAAAAATCTCTAGTAGTTATGTACCCTACTACATTTCACTAGAGAAATATCCTAGGTCAGATCCAAAAATTCCATAGTCTCCCCCAGAAGGACACAGCGTAAATAAAGACCAAACTCAAACACGTTCATTTCTCAGTCCTGCAGGGACTTATCCTGGAAAACTTTCAAAAAGTGTTTCTCACATGTGAACTAACAAACCTTGAAATGTTGCAAAATTTTAGCTATACGGTTAAGGACAATATGTTTAACAAATTTCTCCATTACCTAAATTTGTCTCCTGATAGTTTTGCAAAACTAAAATAAAAGATAAAAAATCCTCACTCATAGAACTTTGAGATTTTGCTTTTAAACTCAAAGCAAAATTTTTCTACCACAATTTATTTATGGCCTTTGTTTTTCATCCAGGAGACCTACGGGACACAAAGGAATATCTTTTCTTCTACTAAACTTTGGTATCTTGTGCTGGTGACCTAAGCTGAGGCTGTGCTAGCATCCTGCGAAGAAATATGTTATGAGTCCATTAGGATTTCTTGACCACCAGTCTCTTTATATAACTCTCTATACAGATACTCAGAATTTTAGACTTTCTTTTAGTATAAGATGCTCTATTTGGATGATATGTCTCAGAATCTGAATCTTATGCCTTCTCTGTCAACCTGGAGAGTCAGAACTGTGGTCTCGGTCACTGGCTTAATATTTCAGAAGTGACAGAGTTTAAACTCTGAAATGAAAGCTTCAAGTGAGACAGAGACCTCTATATACAAATACAAGTTAAAAAAGGTGGGTTAAGTTGGTCACTTAGACATAGCATGCCATGTGTTGTTCTGCCATTGGTTCTCTAGCTAGACGCCTCAGAATTCAAACTGGAGTTCCACACGCTAGGAAACTTTAAGAAAATTACAGGGATATTCACACGTTTAATTAAAGAGTAGCTCTTTCTTAAAAAAACATCTCATAAACAATATTTTCCCTCAAAAAATTTTGAAACATAATATTGTGCCATTTATTTGCGAAGCTGGCTCATGCAAAAGGATCCGTTATCACTGTAGACATAAAATCAAGCCCAAAAAAGAGATAAATGTTTTTTTCCATTTATTTGCCTCCAAAATTCTTGTCAGGAAAACTGAAAAAGATCCCTAACTTCCTGATTCTATCAGACATTCACTATTCTTCTACCAGTTAACCTCAAAGGTTCATTGCTGAGTGTGTCTTGAAATCAACAGAATATTCAATGCTTGCTAGAGAGCTGCTGCTTTATTTTGTCATATAAATTATTGTCTGTGCAAATAGTGACTTTGTGTTTTGAATCCTCATGCAGAAGAACAAAAGACTACCATAGCAGACAGGCTTCTCAGGAGACTCATATGACAGCCTACAGTCATATAATCAATAAAATACAATTCCCTTTATCTATGCAGGTATACAGAAATATAAACCACTGTTCTGCTAATGCCTCTTCCCTCTCCTCAGCTCAGCAGTGCCACATTTCAATCCAGTTTCCAGCCACATAAGCCCGTATGGTGGCAACTTTCAGAGTACAGGTTACCACAGGTTGGCATTTTAGTAGAGTTTTATATTTGAACTTTAATAATATATAATGGCATTGCCAAAGTGATTAGGAACACAGGAATGGTTTGCATTTCTAAGTCATTGAATCCAGTCCTTTACCTCTTCAACAATAATATAATCTAATTGGAGCTGTTTTGAAGACATTTTGTTTAATAATACTTCCTGGCTTAGGAAGATCTCCTGTCAGCTCAGTGCTTAGAGGTAAAAAGCCTCTGTCTTCCCCTGATCTTTCTGCTTCCACTTCCCTGAGTGATTAAGGGGTTTGACCGTGGATGGTAGAGTGTTGCTGATCCTGACACAGTAGTGCAACTCTTCATTTTTTTCCTAGTTCTCTCTTGGAAATGCCTGTCCTACACATTTGACATGTGTCTGCTGTCATGTCCAAATAATGCCACTGTCTCACAGTCCTCCAGTGATTACATATTATACTCAGATCTTTTTCTTTCTTAGGTAGTTTCAAACGTAAGGTTTACTAGCTTTGAATGAATAATGATTCGTACTAGCCCTGAACTGTATAACCTTGTATGTTTTCCTGTTGTATTTAATCCCATATTTCCTGCTCTAGTGTTCAATTCTTCCTTTATGTTTTTCAGTTCTTCCTTTATGCCTTTCTGGTATCTTTTTGCATAGGCAAAGTTCTCCTAACATGTCACCAAATTTCATTGGCACATTTCTGTCTTATCCCTTTTAGTACCAAATACATTAGTGAAATTATGAAATTAGGAGTGACTCATATATATTATTTCACCACTCCTTCTTACCTCAATTGTAATAATTTCAGTTCCTCTGTCTTCTTTACTATTCTATTATTCACACTGTTTTCTTGCTAAGTTAATAATTATGTAATCCAATTAATAATCTCTTCTCTCTGGACTTGGCAGGCATTTGACTTCCTACTTAGTTTTTAATTATTAATTAATTGATAACTTTACACAATTTCTGATGGGGCATAAGTTGACTTATCAAAAAAAGTCAATTTACCACACAAAGTTTTCAAAGGGGAATGATGCTATTCATTTCCAATAGATACTTGCTACTTTCAGTTCTTCTAATGAAGTTGAAGACAACTCCTCAGATCATCACTTCAATCCAGGTTTTCCAGATTATGGACAAACAAGGGGAAATGGAGAGGTGAAAAGACTTGTGAAAACTGAAGAGACATAGAACTGAATTCACCTGTTTTGTGTATTATTTAGGAATTGCAAACATTACATTCCCCTTTCTCTCTTTTTCTTTTTTTTTTAATAGATATTTCATGGGCATTTATAGAGCTATTGTTGTGTTCTTACAGAGTAGAGTCCATTCAAATAAAAATCTTCATACATTTTGTTCATCAAGGTTATAAAGTCAGTGTGTTTTTCTCTTCTATACTTACTTTGATTTTAAGACATATCTGCCCAAGTAGCTGTGAAGTGTGCCAGTCCTGAAGGCCTTAAAGACATAGGGCACACCTCACAAACCTTTCAATATGAATGGCATTCCTTAGTTTTGGCCTTTCCTTTTCCATCTGGTCTACTTTTGACTTCCACACCATTATTAACCTCACATAAAATTATTGGTTTCAGCTGTACTGATCCCTCATCCTATATGAAAAAGCTTTCTGGCTATTGTAAATCTTCATCACCAAGGCTAATTCCCATATAAATATGGAGCTTCTGTTTGGATTAAAGCACTGTGCAATGATTAAACTCACTTATTTATTTATTTACTTATTTGTTCATTGTTTTGAATTCTCTGTTCCAATCGAGGAGGTAGCTTTGGAAGGCTGTGACTATTTTGATAGCCTGTCATTATGTTATTTTGATCCTGCATGTACTTCAGTGCTTAATCTGATTGTTATTTATATCCAAACCAGTAAATGAACAGCTTTTTATTCAAGCTTTTAGCCTTTACAGTCTGATAGCTCACTCAGTATTCATGATTTCATTCTCCAGAACATTTACTCAGGTGTTTATTGAAGGGAAATTCATGGTGACTTAGTCAGGAAAATAAATGTAATGATAATGGAATAATTTCTGCTGAGATAAGAATTCTGAATATGTAGGTTTAATACTTTAAGGTGCTGGATCCTATGACTCCCATAGCTAAGGAGATTTAAGACTAAACTCTCCAAAGTAGAGTCCAACACCTTGCAGAACTGGAATATCAGTGAGCATATTTTGGCTGTGTTAGGCAATTTATTCTCTAATTTTTTGTGGTTTTTATGGTCTTGTCAGGATTACCCCAGATTTCACTCTCATTTGTTTTTTCCCTAGATAAGAGTCTGTGCATCTCAGAATATGACTCCAGTAAATACATCTACTGAAATAACCATGTCAGCTAAGACTCTGAAATTGTGTAATCTCTGAGGTCAAGTGGAACTGTTAGTGTAAATGTTGTTACAAGAACAGAAAGGAGTTATGTGGGACTTACGCTGTGATACAAAGCAGAGCTTTCATGGCATAGTTACAGACTTGCTGGATGTGCTCTGTTGTTATAGAGTATTGTTATATTTCCTCGCCTATAAAATGAAGTGCAGTCATCACTCTGATGGTTCTGCCCAAATCAAATAGATTCTCTCCATAGTCTGTCAATAATTACTCTTTCAGTCAAAACAAACTGTCCAGAGAGTCACACAAACCTGACCCTATGAAATATACCCTTCTTTTGAAGTGTGGAGACTAAACAAAAACTTTACTTCATTCCCTAGCAGAAATGCTAAGTAGAACTCATAAAGTTGTTGATATTGGAGTAAGAGACTACAGTGACTTCCAGCATAGGCTATGTCCAGCACATTTTTAGTACCATGAGATATGGACACATTACGTGAGCTTCACTTGCCCTTCTTCATTGCTGAATCCCTGAAGTCTCTGTGGATAAAAATGTGAATGGTGCTATTCGAGAGGTCTGATGAGTAAATAGAATGGGGCCATGGCACCAGCTCAAGTACTGGTCTATGGCCCTGCTTAGCTGTTAACACAATTCCTGGCATATGTTTTGGCCATGCCATTTAGCATTCTCCTAGATAATGTGTGAATAGAGTATAGGACAGTTGAGATCTTTGAGTAGAACATTTGTGTGCAGCTACTCTATCTTGGAAGAGAAGCATGTGTGTGTGAGCCAGACCACCGTGCTTAGTCTCAGAGAAAATGTTCTTTAGCTGATTTTAGTAATTTGTAAAGATGCAACCCCTAGTTCCAGATCAAAATCAGAGATCTGGTTATTTTTGCAGTGCCTCTTTCTTCTGTTCTTAGTTGCTCTAATCTGTAGACGAATATCTTGTATTTTAAAATTAGTCATAGGAGAAGACAGAGGAAACAAGATTTACAGAAGAAGAGGCAAGTGTCATACACTTTTCCTCTTGCCTGTATTTGTGAAAAGTTTCAGGAAGAAGGCATGAAATAACACAAGGTTTATAAAAGATAATAGGATCATAGAACACTCCAGATTGGAAGAGACTTCAGGTTTCATCCGAACAGGACCACATGTGAGATCAGACCAGCTTGCTTAGTGCTTTATACATTCAGGTGTTGAAAATCTCCTAGGATCTGTTGGACTGAGTCCAAAGGAGGGCCACCAAGTTGATTAGAGGGGTGAAGCACCTATCCTATGAGGAAAGGCTAAGAGAACTGGGTTTGTTCAGCCACGAAAAGAAAAGTTTAGGGGTGACCTAATTGTGTCTTTCCCCTGATGGGAACCTACAAGAAAAATAGAGAGGAACTTCTAAAAGAGTGGTAGTGACAGGACAAGGAGGAATGGCTTCAAACTGAGAGTAGGTTTAGATTAGATATTAGGAAGAAATTCTTTACTGTCAGAGTGGAGAGGCACTGGAACATGTTACCCAGAGAAATTGTGGATGCCCCATCCCTGGAGGTGTTCAAAGCCATGTGGCTGGAGTTCTGAGCAATCTGGTCTGGGGGGGATGTCCCTGCCCATGGCAGAGAGGTTGGAACTAGATGATCCTTAAGGTCCCTTCCAACCCAAACTGTGATTCTGTGTAGACTGCATAGCTTTTTTGGGCAATGTGCTGCACTACTTGATTGTGATTCTGTGAAAATCAGGGCTGCCATTCAGTGAGACACACATAGACTGGAAAAATGAGCTTCAGGGTCTCTTCCAAAAGGAGAGATGCAAAAACCTCCACCAGGAAAGAAACAGCCCTCTTTAAGGCTTCTGAATGGAGAGCAGTGCTTCAGAAATGGCCCTGGGGATTTTGGCACATCGTGTGTTTAACATGAGTCCACAGTGTTCTCCAGCAACAAAATAGGGCAGCAGCATCCTGGGCTGTATTTGCAGAACACAGTGAGTAATCAAGGGTAATATTTATTTCAGGCTACTTGACTCTCATTAGATGGCATTATGTGCTGTGTCCTGTTTTAGGTTCTCCTGTGCAAGAAAGACATTGATAAACTGGGGGTTTAGCACAGGGCCACTCAGCTGGTCAGGAGCTGGAGCACTCACCCTGGGAGAAGAAGATGCAGGACCGGATCTTTTCCAGCCTTGAAGAAGGAGATCTTGTGGACATCTACTTGCAGCCCATCACTACTCACAGGGAGGTATTACGATCTGCTTAAATGTTGCAGGAAGAACTTCATATTTGAATGTTACCCTGAGCAAAATTAAAACTCACACAAGTTATGTGTTGATACCAAAACCCAAAATTTTTATTTTAATAATTGCTAAGAGAGGCAAAGAGAAAGAGGAAAAAAATAAGGTTGGAAAAAGTTAAGATTACTTCTAGAAGCACAGGAAAGATACGATCAAAACTACCTTTCCACTGAGATGGTGGAATGGTGGGTGTGAGAAGAAGCAGTTTCTGCCTTTTTTTCTCTGTCTCTGCCACTTTTCAATGTTATTTTCTTTAGCTTTTGGGGGTCTTAGCAGCTTAGTTCTCTGGAACGCAGCCAGGATGTGTGGCCTTGCTGCTCACGTTGAGCCAGGTCCCAGGCCATGCAGGGTCCTGATTCAGCAGCACCTTTCAGCCCTCAGAAATATGGCAAGGGTAGAAGGATAAGATATAACACACACATGTGGCACGGTGGGTTTCAGTTCTCCTCCAGGCCAGCAGAGTTTCAGTCTTTGGTGGTAGGCTGTGTGGCAGCATGTGGTGGCAAAGAAAAGGCGAGGGGGAGTGAGGCAGAGATGTTCAGCTACTGTAATTGGTTCTCTCTCCCTTTCCTCTCCCTGATTTTCCAAAATTTTTCCTCAGCTTTTATAGTGTTCAAAGGAAGTTGTATGTAGTTTCGTGGCACATATCCCTATTCAGATATGATAAAGAGATATTATTACCATAAACAATAGCAGGATCTTTTGGCAGGAAAACTCCAACAGGAAGCTCAGGTGAGAGCTTCTGGAAGAAAGGAGACAGAGAATTTTTGGTAGGGAGTTTTGTCAGGCAGAAACAATGGCAAAACATTGTTTTTGGCATTTCTATATTATCTGCTTGTTAGAGGAGGTTATCAAGAAGATGGAGCCAGGTTGCTCACAGTCATGCATGGTGGAAGATGAGAGACAGTGATTATAGAATGGAACAAGAGAGGTTCAGACTGGATATAAGAAGAATAATTTTCACCATGAGGACAATCAAGGGGCCCAAGTGGTCATCTGATCCAACCTCCCTGTTCAAGAAGGATCATCCTAGAGCTCATTGCACAGAATTGCATCCAACTGTATTCACTTCCCGTCAGTTCAGTGTCACCTGTAAACTTGATGTCATTATACTCCATCGTCTTCTTCAGCTCACTGATAAAGACACTAAACATGACACATCCGAGACTAGATCCCTGTGGTCCTCTACTTGTCACTGTCCTGCAGTTGGAATATGACCCATTAGTCACTGCCCTATGAGTCCCATCATTACAAATGTACTCCAAAATCCACGTGCAGAAATAACTAACTTTTGTGTTATTGCAGGGTTTCTGGGAGACCTTTTCTGGTTCCATTCCAAGAGTTATCTATTGATTAATGTTAATCCATCCTGTGTTCCCCATGGCAGACAGGAAATGACCAGAATCATACAATTACATAAACCTATCATGAAGCTGTTCTGCTGGAATGGGACTTGATTCTGAATAGTTACTGATTGCCCTGAGTAATCTGTATTAAAAGTCATCTCTTCATAATGTCTTTAACTTTTGCTACTTATCTTAAGGTGGAATGTAGAAAACTATATTACACTCTGTTTTGTAAATAGTGTGTGTTTGTAGCTCAATGATGTTTCAGATAAATGGTTGCATTGTTTAAGTCATTGCTATACATTATGCTGTTCTCTTCAACTTTTCTTTGCCTTTAGGACTTCTGCTTTAGAATTCATATACTTCATAAGTCTTAATTCTAATCTTTATTCCAATACATTTTGTGAAAAAAACAAGAATATTTTTGATTTCAGCAAGAATGATTTTCATTTACTGCAGTAATGGATCCATTCTCCGTTCTAATTGAAGAGTCTGCTAACAAACTCTGTTCTTTCTTAAGATTACTGACTTCATAACAGCAATTCTATTTGAAATTGAGGCTTGTGTACCATATTTACCATTTTAATATTTAGTTCCACTTGCTGATGTAAGTTATGTAACTAAGAAGCAGGTAATCTATGTGTGCTTTGCATAATTTTTTATGAGCCTACTATGATAATCACATATTACATGAACAAAGCCTGAATTTTGATTAAACTGTAGCAATTTGAGACCTGATACTCAACTGACTCTAATTTTTCAGCTATCCATAGTACCAAAACCATAATAGTCTTTTTGAAAAGACATATCTAGACTGCTAATTTTCTACTTTCCAAATATTGTCAAGAGTTTCTACTTTTGATCTATGATTAATAATCCATTCAGCTTCTTGTTGGGAGTTTAAGGAAGTTCATTAGCTGTTCAGAAAGCAGTGCTCAGTATTGAAGGGGGTGACAATATAGTGTTGGTATAACTTTCTAATCCTTTAGTTATCTCTTGACTATCTTTTTGTATGTACATAAACACTACATTCAGGAAGAATAGAAGGGACTTACCTGTGTTCAAGAAAGATGGATTAAGTCTGGTACATAAACATTAAGTAAGGGACACCTACATTAAGTAAGGTGAGAAAAAGACTACTAGGATAAAATGGAGAGCACACCTTAAATAAGGAGGCAGAAGAGTTGTGTTAACCTAAAATGGAGATTAGAAATTATTTGTCTATCCATACACACACATAGAATATATAGGCTTTCAACAACAGAAAATCTGAAGAAAAATTTAAGATAGATGACAGTGTTGACACTTGAACAATTACATTTTTTCCTGGCTAGTAATGCCCATTATTTCTGGAATTTTTAGGTGTTCCAATCAGAGTGCTTGATCAAACTCATATTCGATAAGACAGAACTTCAAAACACAGTTTACCATATTCATATGACATGGTAAACTTATAGGGTTGAACTGTTTGCTCTTTTGCATCCTTATGCTTGAAAGTTATGAAGTCAGGAATGTAAAAGGTAGAAAAGAAACATTTATGATACCACTTAAGGCATAATTCAGCTCCCTGAAGAGGGGAAATGGAAGAAGGTCACCTTATTTTCAAAAATAGTGTAATTGTGTATACAGATGAGATGTCCAGGTTAAGTTTTCTCAGGCAATAATAAACCATCTGGCAGATATAATTTTTCAGTCTAAAACTCTTTTTTTGATGCAAAGTCATCATGCAGTTTTACGTTGCTATTAAAAAGGAAATACCTTCCTTTATAGAACAATAGCTACTTGTCCCATGTTCTTGAACTTCATCTCCAACCATGAGACAATGAAAGGAGAAAACCAAATAGCATATAAGAGGGGAGATGGAGACCAGCCTCTAAGTCTGAGAGTTGTCTGGGGAGGTTGGCATAGCTCAGATTTCCCCACGTTCACTTGCATCTTGCCTTCAGAGGAGGTAGTTCTTGGTGGCAAAACTGGGCAAGTAATGAGGCCACCAAGCACCTCTTTAAAACAGTCGTGTTGTAGACTGTTTTTTTTCTGGTTTTGCATGTAAGGGAACAGAAAATTATCACAGATATACGTATCAGGAATATAACTAGAGAAAAGAATAGTCATTTTCCAAAACCTGGGTAGTTTCTTTCTCTCAGACAATGAAAGGAAATGGACTTTGAAAAAGTGTGCAACAGCATAAAGTGTGCAAAAGCAGGCAACATATGTTTTGGAAATGTGCTAACAGTCCCATTTCTATCACCAAAAAAAAAAAAAATTAATTATGTGCCACTGAATTACAAATTTTATGTCAGTTTTCATTTAAAAATGATAATGGAATATGTCTTATATTTGATGGCAAAGATTTTCAAAGCCTCAAAAGGAATCCACATAATAATTTTCATTTCCTGGCAAGATAGTTTTCTACTCAAATCCCCTGAAGGGAGTTCATTTTGATCTGACCTAAACTGGTACATTTTGGACATTTTGTTACTACATCTCCTTTTGCAAACTACTTAATTTTATGCTTTAATATTGTCAATGTATTGTTGTCCCATTGACTTCCTCCTGTTCTGGCTCTTTCTCTCCTTTTGATTGCATATCCGCTATTACTCAGGGTAAGATACTTTTGTGGGCTGCATTTACTGGGAGATACTATCCACTGTGGGCCTTTTTTCAAATATGCATTACATTCTTGTTGACTTGTGAGCTGATATGTGTTGCTTAAGATCAAAGGTGTTTAATTTAGAAAGAAGCCTTGTAAGAGACACAGTGCCCTTGACTGTGGGTTAATGATACTATCTAATTTTTGTCAGTGAAGATAGTCCTAAGGGTTTGTAAGAGATGCAACTGGCCAAGAATGAAGGCCACAACAAAAAGGTGTGTGGAAATGCTTGAAAGAGAAACTGTGATTTTGTCATGGGAAAAGAAACAAGATGTTTAGGATCAAATTGAATAATTTTTCCTTAGTGTCCTGAGAGAGCTTCTAAAATGTTTTATTTAGAAAAATACAACAGATCTGCTCTTTTTGGTTTTCAAGTGTAAAGAAAATTAATAGCAGGAAGGACCTTCCATTGTTTAAGAATCTGGGTATAGGGTACATAGGGTATATGATCTAATGGAAATGTATTTAGCTGTTTTATTCCCTTAACTGTTGTAGGAACTGTTAAGGTTCAGAGTGGATGCTATGAATCCTGTGGCATAACATTTCTCATTGTTCCTCATGCGGAGTAATTGGACACGTAGTCCATTGCTGCAAACTATGGCTGTGAGTCACCTAACAACGTGGGCCAACTCTGTCCCTGGAGTAACTTCACTGAAACCAATACAATCAGCTGTCTGGTGAGCTTTTTCGTTGTGTGTAGCCCATAAAATTACTTCACTGGGTGATAAGGACTTAATTAACTGTCTTTGACTTTTCAGCTCAGTTTCACTTCCAATAGCTTTTCTGCTGATTGGTAACATGTAAACATTGACCATGTATTGCTAAACTCTTTCTTGCATGGCATTCCATTAAATATCTAAAGCAGAAAATCCTATATCATTGCAACTGACATGACCTCTTTGTCCTTTTGTTCCCTTTCTCACACAACTATTTTGGTACATTCTGTTCTCCAACAGAAAAGAGTGAAGCATGGGCACCTTCTTTAGCCTTGAGAGGAGAATAAGTAATACCCATTAACATTGAAGGGGTTTCAACATATGGCTTGAGGTTTCCCCAGAGATACTATATGAATTTAATTGAGGTCATCATTAGTTATGATCTTTTCCTTCACTTGAAATCTTGAATTAAAACAACAGGACCTTCTCTTTAAATGTCTATTTTCTGCAGATGTATATATTTCAACTGCCTTTGAATTAATTTTCATTTTCTCCCTGATGAAAAAAGTATTCTGTGGAGGGAATGGGACCATTTAATCAGTAAAAATAAATACATATCATACTTCTGAGCTTGTATGAGGCCTGTGTGGCACCCTGGATGGTTAGCAGTGAGACAGGTAGCTGCAGTGATTTGAAACTTTACTGTTCCCAGTTGTCTGCTCTGGCCTTCTGCCAGATACCACTATCCTGGCAGAAGTGGAAGAATTGACTGTGTTTCAACCATTCCAGGCTACAGTTCAGCAGTTCACACTGCTCACGGACACTGTTGGGCTGGGATGTGTTCTGGTGATGCTAAGGTACAGTCACATCTTCTTTTGCCTCTGTCACAGAGAGTTCAGACTAGTGCAGCTGGAAGAAAGAATAGCAAAGAGCTCTCCCAGAGTCCTTTAATGTACATTTCGGATAGTAAGGAAAAAGGAGTGTTCTTGATTTGGGTCAGCCAATCTGAACTAGCTAACTTGAGTGAGAACAGCAGAATGGATGAGAAATTTAAAGGTAGAAGTGTTAAAATTTATAAGGGTGTTCTGCAAAAAAAAAAAAAAAAGAAAAAAAAAGTAGGCTGCCAGCTGAAATTAAAGCCAAGTTGACCTTGTTTTTATTGCTCTTTTAACAATTTCTAGTTTACTTGGGTTAATCAGATATTGAGAACTACTTGGATTAAGATTGAGAAATTTTTGTTTTAGTGTACACAATAATTTGAAGAATTGAATTTGTTTAGGTTATGCTGCTAAATATTTTATGTCTTTTGTATAAGAAAACCTTAGTAACATTATGTAAGTATCTCTTCAGGTAGAAAATGTATGATAGGAAAAAAGTCTTTAATCAGCAGATAAAGAAAAGACTACAGTAGAAAGCTGAAACAAAACAATTCAAATTAAAAGAATAATCTTAAAGGAAGGATGTAACTAACTACTGGAACAAAGTGATGTAAGAATTGATAGATTTTCAGTTTTCATGTCATCAGTCAAAATTGAATGTTATACTTGGAGATAAGTTTTAGCTCAACACAAGTTATATTTTATTCAAGTGTGAGTTACAGACAAGATTTTTCATTAAAATAAGTTAGTTGGGTAAAATTTAAAGGCCTAATACATAGAGAAATTCACATCAGATCATCTAATCATCATCTAATGGGTTATTCTGACATCAGCATCTATATGTGTGTGAAACTACTTAGAAAATGGAGGAAAGCAATGATATAGAATTTACATATATAGTGTTTACACTTTTATGAATAAACACCTCTGTTTTGTTATGATAAGGCTCTCTGACATGTGTAGCTGGTCTCCTTCTAACCTCATTTACACCCATTAAATGGACCTGATTTACCCTCTGGTGAAACCAGCAGAAAACCTGTTATTCCCTGCTGATTTTAATAAGAATCTCCCACCCTATTGATATTGTTGATATAATATCGCATATCAGATAGACAGGGGGCATTTGGTATTAGTGGTTTTCAAGTAACACTTCCAGGAAGGTAATTTCAGTGAAAAGTTGAGAGTTTGTATGCCATGAAGAGAGAGTAATCAATACTTACACTTGCTTGCTGGTACTTTCCTCTCACTGTTCAATATTTCTGAATTTTCATAAGTCTCTGGCTCATCCAGGATTACACTTATCAGTAATGCCACCACCCCAGATAGTGTTTCATTTTCAGCTTTCGGGGTTGTTGGAGTGGAGGTTTTCTATTTCATTTGTACAAAAGGCATGTTCCATCTGATTTCATCCACTGTACTGTACAGAGTGCTGCTACTGCATAGCAAGGCAAACAGTTGGCTCCTAGATGTGCTCTCTCATCTCCTACAGTGACATTCTTGCCATGAAGAAAACATCTCTCAGTTGCCAGATTCTTCTAGTTTCAGTTCCAGAGTGTTACTGGTTGATACATCTCAGTTCTGCCTTGGATCCCAGCTGGTGACAAAGCCGGATACTGAAGCCCTCACTTGACTGAAACCCTTGATGTACACTGTACAGCTGTAGGTACTGTACAGCACAAGCTCAAACATGCAGTATGCTGTTTTTTATTTACAAATAATAACGAGGCTTGGACATTTATTATTTCTAATGGAATAATTTGCTTCATTCTCCTTGCTTCATTTTTAATTGGGTCAAGTGTGGCAATAAATCTGACACTTGTAATGGTTTCTAATTGGTTTGGGTCACGTTTTCTGGGCTAAAGTTCATGTAAACTTCAAGAAAGTTTAAGAAAATAATCTATTCTGACTCTACAAAAATTTCTCAAAATGAATCTCCTATTTTCCAAGATTCTCTCTTGAAAATCTGGTGTTCTAGTTTTTACTGTATGTTGCTTTGTCAACTTATGCTAAAGTTTATGAATTGGGGACATGAAAGACCACAATTACACCCAATTTATCAGACAGCTATATTAAGAGAAGCAAAAGTAAAATACCTATAAGCTCAAAAAGCATGAGCCATGCATCAGGCCAAGATAGGAGAGCAGTATAGATAAACCTTGCTGTGATCACAGATGTTGGGTGAACTCTGGTCAGTGAATCTGTGGAATGAAGCATGCCATGGGGTTTGCACCTGTTTCTGTTTCTATTCAAGCTACAGATAAAATCTTGTCCGACTGAAGTCTACCTTTCTAACTTGGTCCAAAACCTTTTTTCCTTTGCTTAGCTTTGTGTTTGAAAGAAAAAAGGTAAAAGGGTATTCCTAATGTCACATTTTTAAAAGAAGTTAATTAAATTAGGAAGGCATTGTACTGTTATTGAACAAATACATTCTATTTCTGAATCAACAACCCAAGTGGAGAGATATTGGGTAAATATTTCAATCTTCTTTTAATCAGTTTATCTGTAATGTAAAGTATGATAATTCTTTAGAATGAAAGGTTTTTTTAAGGACCCTTTTTGAAAGTACTTTTATATGATAAGGTGTTTTCTTGTCCTTAGTGGACATATTGCAGATAAAAATAGTTGAGTGTGAGTTACCTAATCTAAAAGAGATGGATCTAGATGGGGCCAATGGGTAATGGTAGCTTTCAGTTTTTGTCATAAGTGAATATTCAGAAAGCTCATACAGCCAATGAAAACTGTAGTTTTGCTATGAATTGCCCAACAGGAAGTTTATGAAAATGCTGTGTCCTTTTGTATGGCCACAGTGCAAATTTTAAAAGCAAACCCTTTTTTTCCTCCTTGGATAGTGTCAAGCATGAATTGACTTGTGCATTCACATGTTCATATTACCATATATCATGGTCCACATCACCATGTAATTTAGTAATTAACACCTTTTTTTTTAGACAAAAATAGTGATATGTTTCCTGATCAAAGCTGTTTCTTTTGAGCAGCTTCAAGGATAGTCTTGTACTGGTTTAGCAGGATTTCCCTATGTTTATTTTGTAAAAGCTAATAAACCCTTTTCACAAATGATAGTAGTCTGCAACTCTGATAAGTGAACCCTCCAAAAGAATAAATTGCATCTTTTTAAAGCAGTAAATGCCAGGATGTTATTTCATTTTAGTGGCTACTTCCCAGTATTTTGCTGTTTCTGCACTGAGTCTTAAAACTAAAGATTATTTTTTTCTCAAAGAACCAACAGCCTTTGGAGTGACTGGTTTTGTAACACAACGGTACAAAACATCTTTTAGATCTTGCTAATTTTTCTTTTTTACTGATGTTGTTGAGATCTGCTGCTACTAATTAGTCACTGACTTAACTGCTTTGTCAGCTGATGCGCTCAGTCTTTACCAATTTCACTCAAAATGAGAACTATAATACTGGATAAAATAATTTTCAGGTTATTTTAACAAATGGTTATGGAAGCAAAATGGTTTAAAATGTCTGTTCTTGGTTCCTCATGCACTACAGTCTCACAGTAGGACTTAATGAACTGATGTGAAAACACACTGTACTTGTTGTATGAGTGAGTCTGGACAGGCTGCCAAAAATTTTTGGCAGAAAAACTCTTAGTCTTTCATATAGGTCAAAAGTCAATTCTATTGAACATTGTAACACATTGCAAAAAGCTGCTGTCCTTTAAAATTTCTCTTGAATGGTCTTGTTGCCTTAGACATTTTAATGGTCTGAATAAGTGAGTAATGGCATAATAATTAATTACCTCTTATGTAAGGTATTTCAGCCAGAGATTTCAAAGTCATGGTTATGTCAGAACCCAAGTACATTAAACCCCAGCGTGGATTCTTTCTTTGAGACATTAAGTAGCCTGAAATTACCAAGGCTTAAACTAAGAAGGATTGAACTGTAGAGAATCAAGGCCACTTTATTTCTCTATGAGAGCACTGGGAGAAGGATGTAATGCATTTTAGCTTGTGCTCTTTAACTGCATACCTGCAGTGAACATATTTTAACACTTCTGAATGCCTTGTGGGACAAAGAAGCAGAATAGTATCTCAGAGTAGGGAGCTGCTTTTTTATCTGCAGATAATTCTGTAACAAACTGTTGAACATAAGGCGTTCACATTCAGTTTTAGTAGATTTTCTTTTTTACACTCTGATAAAGAGGTTCTATGATTTAGAAGCCATCAATTTCAATTCTCTAACAACAGTAGGCTCACATGGCTTGCTCGTGATAGATTAACTTAAACAGCTATTAATAGAATCATTAGCAATGTGATATTAATAAGCAAATATCAAAATGTCATGTTAGTGAGTGAGTGAAACAGAATGGGATACGCAGTATATGAAATCAAAAGTTTCTGGTAAAGAAAAAAGGTGGGTTTTTTGTCACTTCAGTGGTGTTTCATTTTGTTCAGATTAATAAGCTAAAAAGAGCTAAGATTTTATGTAATTCCTGCAAAATTTCTCAATTAAAATAAATAAATAAACTACTGGAGAAAGATCCTCTAAACATTAATGGTAACTGCAAACATCAAAGCAATCCTTTAAGCACCATAATGAGAGGATGCATAAATCCATCAAAACTAGGTGAAAATTCATATATCATCTGCATATCTTATTTCTACTTCTATTTTTCCTTCTGAGTGAAGAAATTATTCAAGATGAGTCAAGAAACTGAACAGTGACACATTCTTCACTCTTCTCAGAAGACTGAGTTTACAATCAAGAAATTCCTTTTACAATTGAAAAGTTTTATCATCTCCAGAACACAAAAATCTCTGAATGCCTGGAGTGGGTTGACCCTGACTCAGTGTGAGGTACCCACCAAAGCTGCTCTGTCATCTCCTTCCTTAGCACGACAGAGGAGAGAAAATATAATAAAAGGCATGTGGGTTGGACAAGGAGAGATCACTCACCAATTACTGTCACAGGCAAAACAGATCTAACTCAGGGAAATTAGTTTAATTTATTACCAATCAAACCAGAGTAGGATAATGAGAAATAATCCCAAACCTTGAAAATATCTTCCTCCCACCCCTCTTTTCTTTCTGGGCTTATTTTTTTCTCACGAGTTCTCTACCTGTTCACCCATCCAGCGGCACAGGGGGTCAGGGAATTGGGGTTCTGGTCAGTTCATCACATACTGTCTTTGCTGCTCCTTTCTCCTCAGCAGGAAGATTCTTCCCATTCTTACCCTGCTCAAGGATGGAGTCCCTCCCCTGGGAAACAGTCCTCCATGAATTTCTTTAGTGTGAGTCCTTCCCACAGGCTGCAGTTCTTAATGAACTGCTCCAGTGTAGATCCCTTCCACGGGTTCACAAGTCCTGTCAGCAAACCTGCTCCAGAGTGGGCTCTTCTTTCCGCAGGTCCACAAGTCCTGCTAGGAGCCAGCACAGGCTTTCCATGGGGTCATAGCCTCCTTTGGACATCCACCTGCTCTGGCACTGGGTTCCTCTGTGGACAGCAGGTGGATGTCTACTCCACCATGGACCTTCATAGGCTGCAGGGGCACAGCCTGCCTCACCATGGTCTTCACCATGGGCTGCAGGGGAATCTCTGCTCCAGTGCCTGGAACACCTCTTTCCCATCTGTGAGGCAGTGGATTATTATGTTAATTATTGGCTTGGGCCAACTCAAGTGTGTGTGTGTGGGGAAAAGTGACAGGTTGAATTTCACAAAGGTGAAATTGTGCTCTTCTCCATACCCCAGCCCGTTGGACCCTGCTTGGACAGCCCCAGAGCAGCTGTCAGTCACTAGACACCGGGAGCACTGCCCCACACCACAGCCCCTGGAGCCCCTAACCCAGCTTCAGAACAGCTGGCTGGGAGCCACACCCTGCCCCAGAACCCCAACCCACCTCCAGAGTGGCCAGTGGGCCAGAAGTCCTGCCAGGGAGGTGGAGGCCACAAGGGCCCAGAGCAGATAAAACCAAAGACGTGGTCTCCACCTTGTCGTGGCCCTGCCATTTCCTAGAATCCTGGTGCTCCATCTACGCTGGATCTGGGGTGGAAGCTGTAATTCTCTCTTTTTCTCCCACTTTCTTTACTTCATCTCCTAATCTGCCTTCTTGCTGTTTGAGTAACTTAAAGCCAGATGTGCTGGATTTTGCTAAGTTGTATGGGTTAGCAGGTGCTAAATCAATGCTTTGTAAAGTGTTTTATTTTGATTGAAAGTTTTGCCCAGTTCCCTTATTTCCTAAATTTTGCTGTTAAAATTGTGGGTTTTGACCTCCTGAGAAATGTGTATACAGTCTTCTCTCGAGCTCTCTTTCAAGGTATATAAAGAACTGAAGGCCCTTTTAATAAATTTGGCAGGCAAATTTTTGGAGCTTTGTATATTTTTAATATAAAACCCCTTCAATGAGCTTGTAGGGCAATGCTGGGGTCTTATGCACTCCTTCTGCATTCACCTGGGAATCTGCAGTGTTTCACTCACATATTTGAAATCCTCTCTCCAGCCTCTGTTGCGTAAGTTTTTTTCCCACTCCCTTGTCAACTATGTTATTCCAGAGGTGCTACCACCATTGCTGATGGGCTTGGCCTTGGCCAGCGGTGGGTCTTGGAGCCATCTGGCAATGACTCCATCAGTGGCAGGGGAAGCTTCTGGCAGCTCCTCACAGAATTCAGCCCTGTAGCATTCTCTTTACCAAATCCTTGCCAAGTAAATCCAATGGAATGCCAAATACACCTTCTGTAAGGGAAGCATATTTTTGAAGAAAACACATGTTGTTTGCATGAATATGTGGTTATCCAAGCTTTCCCCACCTACTGCTGCAAGACACAGCTTATTTCAGCTTTCTCTGGGAAAATTGTCTCTAGTTACTGCCAGTTCTCTTGTCAGAATTTATGATACTGTGATGATTTTAAAAGACTGACACTATGTGTAGTATTATGTTTCTCTCTGTCTTACTACAGAGAGACACAATTTTCATACTTGCAGGGAGGCTTTTAATCTTATATGTGAAATATCTGACTTCCTAAAGCAGGTTATTTAGCTTTCTTTCTGGCTAAACCAGCAGAATAACATTAAGTCTTGGAGTTTTCATGAGAGCAAAGCCAAGACATAACTTGAGCATTTTTAAGTACACTGCTAACTAAAACATGATAGTCCCATTTAAGGTTACTGGGCTATATCTTATTTTAAAGGATAAGAAGTCCATCTCCTGATTTTTTTCCACACTAAAATGACTTCATTTCACATGCTAAATATCTGTAGATCCTATTAACCTCAACTATGGATATTGTTTGGAACACCATTTTTGCCCAAACCTCCTCAAGAACTGAAAATCCTATATTTGAAGAGAGTTAAGTATGCTTTTCCCTAGCTGGTAGTGTGTTAAACATGCAGCTTCCAATATGCCTAGAGTGCAGAGCTATGAGAATTTGTGGCAAGTGAATTTGGAAGTGCTTCTAAAAGAATTGCCAAAAAGGGTTTCAGATAGGATAGCCTTTCACTGCCCTATGTGAAGTCTGCTGTACTGAAAAGGTACTGAAGGGATGGGAAAGAAAATCATATTCATTTGTGTAGTCTCAAATGAAAACCTTTCACCTGAAGACTTTGTAGACAACAGTACAGACATTAAAAACCTGCTTACTTTTCCAGTCTTTTCATGACAATATTTGCTGTTTAAGAGCAGAAATCAGTATTATTTGTGAGATGTGTTCACATTCACTCTAATTTGCTAGTTAAGAAAACACCAGCAGCCTCTTGTGAATACTGTATGTTTATGAATACTTGACTCCATCTCTCTCTTTCCTCTTTCTAAGTGCTAGTAAGATCATGGTTGTTCCAGGACTCATCTTTTCTGACTCATACACCAAGAGATAGGAGTGGACAGAGGAGATAGGGGGAAGTTGTGGTAATATCCCTTTTTACTCTGATTATATTCAGAATTGTGTTATAAAACTTATTGCAAGCACAAACTTCAGACTCAAAATAGCCTTTCTTCTGTAGTTACTGCTAAACTATATTTGTGTGAAGCAGAGCAGAAGGCAAAGACAACGCTTTAGCAAAAGGACGTTTAATTAAACATGAGTCTTATTTTGTCTCTGTCAATCTGTGAGTCATGAACAAAACTTTTCCACCACTCAGTGCAAAGTTGTTTTCAGACTTTTTGAGAAACCCAAGATTGATGGTTTTGTTCTTGTCTTAGAACATGAAAACACCAGGATAGATTATTGTTTAGGTTACAATGGAGAAAAAAAACACAAGCTACTCTTAGTTTTAGACTTGTTTTTTCTTTAATTCTTCCTTTTCCAAATGTAATGCTGCAATTAAGTAACAAGTATCTTGCTTGGGAAGTTCTGCTCAATTACTGAAGAAGCATAGCAGGATCATTATCAGCCATTTTCCCCCAATATTCTGATAATCTCAGAAGACTTTGGCAAATAATCTTTGATATGTTATATTGAGTAAAAATTTCGATGTTTACAAAACAATTAGGTTTCTAAAAACTTTTCTGTGGCCGGTACTGACTGCTAGTACCACATCTTACTACTCTTGTGGAAGAGGATCAAGTTCCTTTTGATCCTTATGTTCAAAGCTCTCTGAGCTTTACCTTTATTCTCCAAGTTCTTCATTCTTGAAGACCACATATAACAGGCAAGATCATCAATAAAATAAAGCCTAAACTAATTTTGGCAAATCCAGGATAGAGGGCCTTCTTAGAAGTTGTTTATTATTCAGTCTACTTCCAGTAGATCAACAAGTACACTCCTCATTGTCTTTACAGTGAAAAGGAATACATTTTTTCTCACCTTGGCTTTCCCAAAGTAGCATTGTCAAAGCACAGTAACAAAGAGTAAATAAACAGCTGTTTGGAGAATGACGTGAAAAATGCACGAGCTTCTTTTTGTGTTCACTTTAATTGAAGTGTTGCAACCTTGAACACTGCAATGATGAACATGCTATGAAACACAGATACTAGGGTGCTAGGTTTCCAGTAAATCAGACATCAATTCTAAGCCTTCCTTCTGGGCTGAGTAACAAAAGCAGCTGTTAGTGTGAGTAATAATCCTTTTTGTTTTACCAAGACTAAAGATAGGGGCCTGCTTAGGCTAAATCAGTACCCTAACCAAGTTGTTATGTGCTTGCCACACATTAGTCAAAAGCTTTTTGTGGTTTGTGAAAGAAGTATTTTTTGTTATTCTTGTAAACCAAGTCATTGTTATTCCTCTTCTGTAATTCTTCATTTGTATGGATTTCAGAAATCCCAAAATGATATGTGTAAGGCTGGTCTTGCAATTTTGGTTAGTCTCTGGTAAAAAACTAATGTAGAGGAAGAATTCCATTACTTTGAGTCCGAATTAAAGAACTCTGGTGAAGCATGAACACATCTACTTATGTGAGGTACTTACTAGACACTTCAGTCCATCCTGGTCATTGCAGGCTATCACCTTCAAAAGGAAGCCCAAGGAATGAATACATTTTAGAGGCATGTGTCTGATCATGAAATTATTGGACTAAGAATAAAATAGGAAAATAAAAATGGGAGAGATATTGATTTAGTGAGCAGGGTTTGAGAAAAGTTTTAGATTGTTTAGACACCTCTTCACAGAGTAATTTGAAGGCAAATTAGTCACTGGGTCTCCTCTGGAGGCAGGAAAATAAAAATCTATGAAGGAGATCATCTGAGTGGAGGCATGTGAGGAGTTCTGAAGGCAAGGATAACAAAGCAATTTTTAAAACTCTCAGACACAGGGCAGTATAACTTACCCAGTAAAGCCTCTTGAAAACTTAGGAGAAAACATTTAGTGGACTTATTAAGTTTGTGGACTTGTAGGAGGGGAGTACTAATTTGAGAGGTGAAAGAGATGATTTCTAATTCCCATCAACCTGTGATCAAAGTAAGAACAGATGTGTTTATGACTGCCAAAAAAACCCAACTGGAGATGATGATACCAGGTAATAACATCTGTTTGGACTGTTGTTGTCCTCTTACACTGTTTATTCAGATCAAACTGTATCTGCAGCTGTTTGTACTTAATAGTTAACCTTAGTTGCTATCCTTTTGTGTAGAATTGATCTAAGGTAGCTGGCATACTAAACTCATCAAAGAATGGCACAATGATTTATTTTCTTGAATTCTTCTAGAAATTTCTTTATTTTCTTGAACAACTTTCTTGAACAATAAAACAATAAGTAGGCATCTTGCTTAATCAGAAAAACTTGCATAAAAACTAGTAGAGTAGAGGGGAGCTATTGATATCTGCTACTCAAAGAAGTAATAGGTAAGTTTAGAAATGGTCACACCCAAAACGAGTAAATTCTGATCGCTGTAAGACAATTTTTGTTGGAAAGGTATTGTTTGAAGCTGAAAATGATGAACTGCTCTAGCTAGCCAACTGTACCAGCAGAAATGAAGGCTGAGATATTTCAGAGGTGTCTTGCATTTAAACTTCACCAAAAATAAAAACACCAGGAAGAAAACAGTTGAGCTGTATGACCTGTACATCAGGCATGTCTTGTGAACTCAAGGTTTTTTTCTACAAGACTTACACATAATTTTCTTTTCCTTTGACTTAACTAGTCCATCTCTGTCAAAGATGTCTACCAATTTGACATAACCTTGCCTCTGATGTATTGGAGGAGCAGACAATGCAAGAGATGATGAGAGTTTCAGCATATTCCGTTAATGCATATCACATTAAAACTCAAGGAACTCTTGAGAAACTGCTGAAATACATTCTTGTCCATGCTGGATCAGAGAGCATATGCAGTTTCCTGGCATTGCTCACTCATTCAAAAGAGCAACATCATTTCACTGGCAACAGTACCTTTTGCTACTATATTATTGTTAGTTTATTCATGTGAATTGAATGCTTCAAAGTGAATTAGTAACTGTTATTTTTAGAAAAACTTTTGAGCATGTTATGAAATAGTACCAAGATAAATAAAATAAAATGGTAGTGACTTATGTGAATTTATTTGGACAAAAGAAGTAGTAACATGTACTATTATCCTTTTTTAAAAAGTATTTGAAAAAAATCAACTAATCTTCTGTTCATCATATCCCATTATTTCTCAGTTTTCTGGAGCTTTTACTCTGTGTCTTTAATAAAGAGAATGTCCATAGATGTTATAAAATTTCTAGAGCACTTCTATGTCAGATCAAATATGGGGAAGAATGTGAAATAATTCTTGTGAAATTTCCAGCTCAATTTTTAAGCCTCATTGTTTTCATATATTTAGATGAACACTTGGAATTTTGAGTGCCTAGATTACACTACAGTTCTGAACCTTTCTGCAACTCATTTTCACAGAACCAGTATTTGCCCCATAAACCATTTTTAAACCATATTTCAATCTTATAAAAAATATGGAAAACTATTATATTTTTTCTAGCCTTAGAAAGATAACTTCAACCCCAATAAACAAGTATAAGATTGAAAAGATCTAATGTATCAGGTGGGAGTTATATAAGGAAGAATAAATGTCTTGCAGAGGTGCATTGCATAAAGAATAAATACATGCTTAAGCAAACAAATAAAGCTAACTGTAATGGTTGTGTAGAGCATCCACATAATAATGGAAAAAATGGTATTTTTATAGATGTAAGTTTGCCATTTTATTCACACAACATAACAATTCCATGCCATCAGCTCTTCAGATCTATGAATACTGCACTTAACACTTTATAGATAAAACACTTATGCACCATTCACTAGGGAATTTGTCCTTATTTATGGAAAAACTCTTCATAAAACTACAAAAATTATACATAGAATTTCTTTACTGCCCAGTCTGATTTTAGCAAGGTCTATTGTTAATTTCTGGCATTCCTGCACATTCTGGCAGTGTCTATTATAGTATCCTAATTTTTGAAATTTTCTACCAGATACATATTTCCCATTTAGGTAGAGATGGTGCGAAAATTATATTCTGCCATTCTTTCCTTCATGACCTTATGCATCTTTCTTACCTTTTGTGGGTTTTTTTGGCTTAACCCAGACAGGATTTACTTGCCTACTTCTTATTTGCTCCAGGGTGCCCTAAGTGTCTCAAAATATTTTGGAAATCAGGTCCTAATTGCCTTCACACTAGCACTATGGATTTTGATGAAGGAGCCCTGGATGGAGTCTCAGAGAAGATGACTTCAGTGAATGGAAGGAGGTCCTTGCATCACTTCAGTGCAAATAATAATTGTAACTCAAAAAATGAAATTGGAAGCTGTCTGAGGTTGAAATTACAGTTGTGCCTCCCTCCTATTTACAAGGAATACTTTAATTTCTTATACTTTATGAAATAAGATTTTAGTAATCCACATGTTCTCTATGGAACATTATTATGTAATCCACATTTGTGACCTGTTCTATATTTCATATGTCAAAACCAGCTTTACTATTTCCAATAAATCAGTGAAACTGCAAATAGGGTGGAGGAAAAATGGCTAGCTTTTCTAATTTCAGAACACTAGGAAGATCAGAATAGAGTAGGTCTTTAAATGGAAGGACATAATGTTTAAACCCTGATTGTAGCAGGGTAGCATTTGCCCTTTCCTCATGGCAATCATTGTAAGAGGGATGAGAAATTGCAAAAGCATTATCCATCGTCATTAAAATGTGCAAACTTCTATATACTTCCTGTGAGTGCAGTATTCATGGGTACTTACAATTCATTACAACAGCCATTTTTCAACATTTGAATACCAAGTTGAGGTAAAGAAGAGGTAACTTATTTTAATATGACAAGAAGATGATCATTAAAGAACAACTTTAAGGACATACATTTTCTTATTTTCCCATTTAAAATCTGATTTTCCCAAGAACAGTATAAGAATGATCTGTAGTTTTGTAGACAATTTGCTGTTACAGAACTGTATGGGAAACCATAATACTGTAATGTATAATGCTTAGATTGTGATAAAACAAAGAGAAGCAGTTCAAAATAGGATTATTAACCATGCTTAGGAATTGTTTGTGGATAGAAGTGGCAACCTGAAAAATGGGAAACTGTTCTTGGCAAAATCTCCAGGGTAATCCGCAGGTTAGAGCTTCTGAGGCTTCTTTCCCTCTGGTGCAGCAGAGTTTGTTTTTTCATTGCAGAAAATCAAACGATCACTTGAATTCCATGGGGAGTCTCAACAAAGATTCCAGTTTTTTGTAGTCTCAGGATAGCACTTGCTCAGAATGCTTTTTGGTCTAACCACAAACCTCTGCTCTGTACTTGTGAAAAAAAACCCCAAAACCAACAAACCAAAACAGGTGTGGCTACTCTGGCTGGCTTCTTCTGTGCATGCAACTGTCTAAGAGCAAGGGCTCAGGTGGAAAGGGTGCTGTTTAACTGGGAAGGTGCTTAAGAAATCCTACAATGTGCATGATAAAAAGATATTTCTGGAGACCTATGGTCTAAGCACATGACATATATTAATAAAAATGGGAGAAATAAACAGTGACAGAGGGAACATAAAAGGTGAATCTGCAGTACCATTTTCCTATCTTAGAGGTTAATGGTAATCTTAGGTTCTTGTTTCTGATAAAGGTCTAGTTTATTAGCTCATAGCTGCAACAGAACAAACAGCTTAGACTCTCTCCCTCTGTGGTTCCAGTTCTTCCCATCTGTTAAATTGGCTATTGCTTTTCCTATAATCATTCCTCTGCAGTATTATAGTTCACAGTTATGTAAATCAAATGAAAGACATTATGAAAATGGCAAAGCAATGAACATCTCTCTTGGCTAAACCAGAGTTTTGGTCTTTCCTACATGTTATGAAGAAAACTTGCTTTACTTTGTTCTTCTTTGATGCGTTAAAGCTATGGTATGGTAGTAGGAATTAAAATTTTAAAATAAAGAATAGAAAAACAAAGGATCAGTGCTGCAGTCTGAGTTATGGATGATTTGGTGAAAACTTTTGAAATTTATGGAGTGTTCTTATGACATCTGGATATTTATTTCTGGAAATACCTCCCTCAGAGTATTCTTTCTTCATGTTTTCAGATGACGTTAAAATATTGGGGCTTATAAGGAGTTCCACAGAAATATTTTTTTTTTCTGTGTGAAATGAAATTTCATCATAGTAATTCTATAAGTTTTTAATTGTCTAAAACATGTGTCTCCTTAGGATACATTTTAATCAAGAGTTAAGTGTAGAGAGTCATGTTTCTATGTGATTTATTTTTTGTAGTACAATTTAGCTTATGGTTGTGACACTATGTGTGGGATTGTTAACAGGAAGTGCCTAGTATTTGATCTGTGCTACATGTCCAGAGTTAATCCATTGGTCAGACACTTTCTTTCATGTAGACTACACAAAGTTGAATTATTTCATATTTGCCATAAGCTACAATAAGGCAGCTGAGTTGTGACGGTTCCATAAGTTTGTTTGGTCCTGTGAGACTTCAGGAGATGCTAATGTGATCACTAAGATATATGGCAGTGATTTGTTATGTCAGTGATGTCAGACTCTGTGAGTTCCCAGGTCTCTGAGACAAAGTGATGCAGAAGAAAGAACAGAAAACAGTGCAGAGAAAACTTCTGTGAGATAAGAAGGCAGAATAATAAATCTCGAGATTTATGTCTGGGACAATGTCACCTGGACAGAAGTACCTGACCTTTCTGTAGTGATCCCTTTCTCTTCCTCTTTTATATAAGTATGTTCAGTGAATTCACTAAGTTCATGGTCATGCAAGCTCTCTCCTGTGAGGTAAATTATGCAGCAGTCTATAAAGATGTGCCTTTGCATTTAATGCCTTGCAAGTACTGAGCAGTTGTTGCGATGATTATAACTACTTAGCAGTTTTTCACCACTAGCTATAAATAGATGTCCAGGCAAATGTGAAAAAAAAAAAGTTCATACAAATGTGTTTAATATGATATGATGGCATTTTTTGTTGTTGTTTTCTTTTACCTTTTGTTTGTTTGTTTGTTTTGTTTTTGTTTTGTTTTTTTTTTGTTAGGAATCTTGTATGGGGGAAAAAAAGCACTGCAAAGAACCATAGTACTCAGAGAAGTGAAGTAGAATAAGTATCAAGTTGTAATTGACTAGTATGTTGAAAATATTAACTGAAATGGCAGAAAATCAGCAGTCTGTTGAGGCATAGCTGTATACTCTAGCAAATGAGTTATGCACTTTAATTTGCTCTATGGCAATATATTATTAATTGGTAATTCATAATAAATGCATGCTATCAAATTTATATCAGCTATATAAATGTAATTATGTTTTTATAGTATGCATTGTTATGAGTTTAAGTTGTGTAGTTTTCTCTATGTACTTGTCTCTATTGGATAAACTCTTTGATGTACAGTACCTAGTTTGAGATTTACTCCCCTGATAATAAATTAGTGATTACTTATTTATGATTTGATCACTAAGCATAGAGAATGTCTAAGCTAAAAGTCTTCATGCAGATTCAAATAAGAATCTACACAGAGAATTCCCAGAAATAAATTAACTGAGATAAGGTTCTCTCTTGCTTTCACTCCTGTTGTAATGATTAGGTTTTTTTGAGAGCATTGAAGAAAATTGTCTTAAGAAAAAAGCTGAATGGGGAAAGGGTTGACCCCACTGTTGTCTTCCTCTTTTTTTTTTTTTTTTTTTTTTTTAAGATTTGGACAGATGAAAGTTTGGTAGACTTTCTTGGGCTTGATGGAAAAGCTAAAAAATTTAAATTTAGAAGTTTAAATTACACATGGCAGAAGACATCTTCAGTGTTTGTGTTGAGATGGAAATGAAACTCCAAATAAGTCCAAATAAGTCACTCTCCTTCCCCTAACCCTTCCAGTAAGAGAGGAACAAAAGCAGAAACTGTGGGCTGAGATCCCACTTTATTGAAAGCAAAAAACAACGGAATACGAAATGCACAGTAACAACAGCAATATTAATAACAAAAGTATACAAAACCAGAAGGTGTTTTACCCACAAAAAGGTGTTCACCATCTCAGCTTAGCTCCACGTGGCCACCGGGACAAAGACAAAACGGCAGCTGTTCCTGCAGGCTACATCACATGGCCACCAAGACTTTAAAGGCAAGATGGTGAGGGACTCCCACAGCTAGTGTTTCCCACCCCTTCAAGCCTGGGACAATGAAAAACAGTGACAGACAAGCCCCTTGCAAGCTAGGTTCTCTGAGTCGCACTTTGCCGACACTCTGCTCTGCTCTGCCAGGCTCAGTCTTCCTGAATCCATGTCCTCATCAATGGCATGGCTGGTATAGAATAACAACCTGGCTGCCCCCATGTGGCACTAAGCTCTGCCCCTTCCCAGGAAACAGAACGTTATCCACCGCTTAGTCTATACTATTTATATCATGCCTCGACCTTATACCTTCCAAATATATACATACATATATTTAGATAAATATAACTATACACAAACATAGGTGTTATTTCTGTAGTCAGTGGCTGTCCCCCCCAAGATGTCTGTTGAATTCATTTAGTCCATGTCATTTTCTTATGAAAAAAAGTAAGTTTTGTCTGTGCAGTTTGAGTGCCACAATATAGGAAGGGTGTAAAGCTATTAGAGACCATCCAAAGGAGCACAACGGAGATGGTGAAGGGTGTAGAGGGGAGGCCGTATAAGGAGTAGCTAAGGTCACTTGGTCCGTTCAACCTGGGGAACAGAAGACTGAGAGGAGACCTCATCACAGTCTACAGCTTCCTTGTGAGGGGAAGGGGATTCACAGGCACCAATTTCTACTCTCTGGTGATCAGTGATATGACTCAAGCCCTGAGGCTATGTCAGGGGACATTTAGGTTGGATATTAGGAAAAGTTTCTTAACCCAAAGAGTGGTTGGGTACAGGAACAGGCTCCCTAGGAAATGGTCACAGCCCCAATCCTGACATAGTTCAAGAAATGTTTGGACAATATTCTCAGGCACATGGTATGATACTTGGGGGTGTTCTGAGCAGGGTCAGGAAGTGGACTCAGTGATCCTGTAGGTCCCTTCCAACTCAGGGTATGACACTAGAAAAATAATTTTTGTCTTTGTGTGTATGTGTGCATGCATTCATATAGACACTATTAATCACCACTCTGTACCTACTCTTACTGAAGATTATGCTTTAATCTGGCCTAAAATCATCTGTTTGAAATAGGTGTATCACATCTTTATATGAAATTAATTTTGTCTGTATTCTTTTTATGTAAAGAAATTGTACAGAACTGTTAATTCTCTTACCCTTCATTTCCTCATTCCTATGAATTACAGATTTAGTGCATGTAACATAGGAGTGTCTCTGATATTATTATTTCTTAACTTCTAAAATTACATATTGTAAGCATTGCTGCTTCTATTTAGATTTACAGTTTTCGATAAACTGATATACCCTTGACAGTTCTGAAATCTATCTGACCTTTAAATTTTCAGTAGAGATATTAAATCAGATTTTCAAAAACTATGCCTGACAATGTTCTCCTTCCCTTTTCTTGTCCATTTTCTTGAACTTACCAGGTGTGCTTTGAATATATCTTTAAGGAGTTATGGCAAAAAAGACAAGAGGAAAAAGGGTGTTCTTTAGGAAGCTGAAGACAGCAAAAAGATGGAATATGAGAACCTTGGGGAACATTAGTGAGATTTTGCCAGTCAAGAAGATTGACAGTCACATGAAGGTCAAGAAGATGCATATAGCACTGTCCCAGGCTAAGATGTTCAGTTCTGATGCACTTAGACCGCAATTTTTTTCTACTGCTGCCATTTTTGTATCTTTGTATACTTGGACTGTGGTACTGTGGGAGCTTGGGATGCCTTTGGAATAGAGATATCTGATATTTCCAACCAAATCCCTGATACACAGGGAACTAACTTGCTGCTGGTCTTGTGTCACACAAACCAAAGACATCAAGGTATTTGAGTGCAAGGAAACATTAAAAAAAATGAAAAGAAAAGGGAAGAAAAGGTGAGAGCATGGGTGAACCCCATATCTATCATTCAAACAAGGGAACCAAGAACATTAAAGGGGAATAAACTTAATATTGTTGAAGAATTACAAACCATGTTCGTGCAGTGCTTAGCTGTCTAACATTCCAAATTTCTTTTTGCTGTTGTTGATGTTTTGTTTGTTTTGTGTGTGTGGTATTTCCCATTTTTATGGAAACTATATCATAAATCCACAAAAAAGGTTAGGGAAATTGCTCATTCCCTTGTACACAGATACAGAATTTACAAGGAAGCACACAGGACCAGATTTTTTTTAAGGAGCTGATTGCTGATTGATAGGAGCATGTAAGAGAAGTAGGATTGTTCTGCATTTACTTCATGCTCCTCCCCTGCACGTGTACTGTTGGCTGCTGATAGACAGAAGACTGGGTTGGTTGGGTCTTTCATGTGAAACAGTGGGGCTCTTCTTAAGATATTGAGCAATATATTCCCTGATCTTTCACAAAAGCTGGCATTTTTTTCCAGAATCATTAAATGTGATTTTTAAAGACTGTGAAGAGTAGTTTGTAAAAGGAAGCATTATAAAAATACAAAAATAGCATCTGAAATTATATTATCCTTATTCTAGTCCAAAATATACCCTTTTAGTCTGTGTGGAGGGGGATTAAGTTACTAGGATGTACCTATCAATGACACAAAAAAGAAAAAATTATTGAGAGAGATTTCACACGGAATAGTAGCAGTGCCTGTTTTCATTGGGCTCAGTGAAAGTTTTTTTGGGATCCACTGATGTGGTGAAGTGGAAAACAGATGGGCTCTGTCTGCAAACCATGGAAGACACATCATGAGCTATGGCAAAAAGCTGCATGGTTGCTACAGCTTCTGTATTTGATGAGGATTTCTTTAAATTATAATTTTAAAACTTCATTTGGCCTTGTATACAAAGTGTAAGGCCAAAGTACGACAGACCTACGCATCTACTGTACAGGCGTCAGCCTCTAAAAATTTCAAGGTCTACTTTCCTTATTCCTTTCTCCGTTGCAGAAGTGGAAAGAAAATCATTGATATGAAGTGAAAACTTCTTCCTGCTTTCTCAGTGGCAAAGGCAAGATAAAATACTGTGACTCTGAGCTTCTAACCTGCCTTTGGTCAAGGAAAGTCCTACTGACTTAATTTTACCTGAGTAAAGGCTAGAGCATTGTCTTTGGTTATTATATAGCCTCATTCTCTTGTTTAAAAACATTTGAGCCTGAAATTGGCATTCAAAATAAAGAGCTCAGAAGAACAGAATAAATTACAGGAGAAAAAGAGTTTGGCTGAAAAGAAGCCTATGCCTTTCCCGCTAGAAGGGAAGGCAGCTATCAGCATGCCCTTTATTAAGACTTGAGAGTTTTCTGCTGAGGGAAGATAAGACATGGGGAAGGAGACTAGAAGTTTAAATTAGAATTGATATCAGATGCAACAATTAAGTATTGACAATTTTTCAGACTTTGGAATGGTTCCCATTTGCAGCTGCGAGGCACTGCAGCAGCTTTCATATTTACGAGCACTTGGTGAGTACTCTGACAGGTTTATTATTTGTTGGCTTTCTCCAGCATTGCACAGTAAAAATTGTTTTCAAGGACTGTTCAAAAGTGTAGCTGGCTGCCACTGTATCAAACCCAATCAATCCACCAATGTATTTCACATTCTTGATTGATAACTGGCTCAGCAGTTTGGCATTTCAGGGAAGAAGTGGAAGGAGAGCAGATCTCGACAGTCATTAATCCTTCTTCCCTGAGCCTCCCTTGGGCAACTGCTTGTGCCATTATCCACATTTCTTACTGCTGATTTCCACAATTCCATGGCTGCTTGAACCACCACAAATTCACTGCTGTCCCTTTCACTTACTGTAGACCTTTCATCACATTGGACTCAGCAGCCCTCCTGGGCTGATAGTGGTCAGGGGAACATCTCTCTCTTTTTTAAACCTGGGTCATTAATTTGGTTTCTTACCTCAGTATCCTTTCCTCCCTCTAAATTTATGTTGTTCCTTATTGAACAAGAACATGAGGGTATAAATGTACATCCTTTAAAATACGTTTGTGTGGGTTGGGATGGATGAGAGATATGGTAAATAAAGTAGTGATTCTGTCTTCCTGCTCTTCCACTGCTGGTTGAACTGGTTATTCATGATGTTTTGTGCATTATGGTCTGTGTTACCATGAAGCTGAATAAACTTATGTTAGCTGCTGGGGAGGTAGGCTATTTATTTATTTATTTATTTGTTTGCTCATTTATTTATTTAAATGCTGCAAAATTGTGAGCAAGCTCACAGTGTGCTGACTGAAATGTCAGAAGTAATTAAGCCAAGCTGTTTCCAATGGGGAGAAAAAAAAGTCGTCTGTCATTATGAGGAGCAGATATCTATAATTAATTAGGAGCTAGAACTTTTAGAGAAAAACGAAAGAGAGGCAAAGATTAAAAAACCTGCACATTCCCACATTTTGCACCCTTTTCCTGTGTTGGCTTCATTGCAGCAGGGCTACTGAATACTCCAGATGGGTTTAAAAAATACAGATTTGAGTTCTCCACTGAGGATTCAGGATAAAGTCTATCTGTCATTTGCCAGCAACCTGGTGTAATTGTGTTGCTGTGCTGCTGGCAGAACTGTCTTGTGTATATTTACTATTATATTAAAGCACAAATGTCTCCTCCACCTGTCCTGTAAAGAGTAATGTGTCCTGGACAAATCTGTTCCATATAATATATATTTAACTACCCTAATCTTTGAAGGCAGAATCCATGTTAGGAAGGAGTGAAATATACAAATGAAGGAAATTGATTGTGTGAGGAAAGGGAATTCATGTGATGAAGGCAGTGTAAAGAATTTAAAGGAGAGGAAACAGAGGCAAGGAGACAAAGAACCTCACTGGGAAATTTTGTAAGACAGTCAAATATTATGAAAGAGTTGAGCATGCATAGGAATCCTCCAGTGTCTCTATAAATTGCAAATAAAAATCTGCCCCTGAAAACCTGTCCCCTGAAAGCTTTTACCCATGTCAAAGGCTCCACTGAGCCCACTATAATGGCCATTCCTTAGTCAAATTTATGTTAACAGTTTACAGGGGCCATCTACCTCAGGAGATCTTTTATTTTTTCTGATGAAAATACTGTGTTTTATGAGGGGAAATTAAAAAAGTGCAAATAGATGAACTGTTAATGCATATGGACAAGAAAAAATTTCAGGTGGAGTCTGGGCACTGCATCAGCTTGGGAAAGAAATTAAAAAAAGATTATCAGTATTATAGGGGAGTATTGCAACTAGTGAATAACCTTGATTCTTCGGTAAGATAGGACTTGATTCCCTGTATTAGCAAAACACCAGACTACCTGGGGAAGTGGGCAGGATGTGAACTTACTCTGGAACTGAAATGCCACCCCAAAAATAGGTTTGTGTTGAGGCAGTGCTAGTGTGAGAAGGGTCTGTGCTTTCTTGAGCAGCCTCTGCAGGCAGTATTGCTACAGAGATTCGGGGCAGCTTGAAAGAAGCACAGTAAGCTTAGCAATTTGCAAACCCTTCTCACAATTTCTTTGTAAGTAGTGGCAAGTTTGAAGTTTGACTTCCTATGGGTTTATATCCCAAGATGAACTATTGTGTGTATCCTTTGGTATTCAATAGGGATGAACTAGTTTTGTAGCCTGTCTGCCAGTAGAGGCACGTCATAGTTCCCATTTCTGTAATATACTATTGCATTTTACCAAATTTACAGGAATTTTAACACATTTGAGATCCTCATCTCAACTTAATTTGAATTGGTGAAAGGGTACAGAAACTGTTGGGGAAGAAAGAGTGAGTAAGCTTACAAAACTGGACTAAATTAGTGTTTTTATAATAATATGCGAAAGGATCTTCTAGGGAATATTTCTGTCCTATTGACTGATTTCCCTCTGGTCTTTATCTGGTATGAACCAGCATAGCAGAATGAGACCTTATTTCCTTTTTCCCCTTAGGAAGAAGTAACACAAAAAAGGAACTTGATTTTTCATATTGTCCTACCAAAAAGCCTTTCAGAATTCTGGCCAAGCTACTCTAATACTCAGATTCCCTTGTTAGAGATTCCTTATCCTCCAGAATAACCCTTCCATATGAATTTTGCCTTGCTATTAAATAGGCCATGGAGGGGCAATGATACTGAAGACCTGGCTGGTGTCTGGACTGCTTTGGAAAAAGAGGAACACAACAT
The DNA here is from genome assembly GCF_022539395.1 of Myiozetetes cayanensis. NCBI lineage: Eukaryota > Metazoa > Chordata > Aves > Passeriformes > Tyrannidae > Myiozetetes > Myiozetetes cayanensis. The sequence goes on from NW_026087964.1 coordinate 27,614,237, forward strand.
AGCCATTTGAATACATTACAACATTCTAAAAGTGCTGGTTTTAAATTAATCTGTGTCCTTCAATAATGAGTTATATGAAAATATAGGCTTCTATGTAAACAATATTTCCCAAATATCACAGTTTGAGAATTGGGCTATTTTTGGGCTGCACACTAGCAAACATAATGAGGGAATTAAACATTTGACTTGGCTGCAAGTACCCAATGGAAAATCTCCTAGTTACCGTACATTTATTGCTAAAGCTTGAGCCTTTAGTGGCATGTTCTGAGTATCTGAATGTGTCAGAACATTCACAGTTTATAAGTGCTAATAATACTGACAGGTTCATCAAACTCATCTTCTTAGAGCTAGGACAATTTATTACAACTTTTTAACCTGAAGGAGTTTATATAATTGATGGATTTGGGTTATATTACAGATAGAAAATAATCTTGAGAGAATTGGTGCTCACTGCTGGAGCTGAATTTGATAGAGCTGAAGTGCCATTCACCCGAGGCTTCAACAAAACTGATAACCTCAAGTTCTATATGAACAATTTAAATTGTTTGACAAAAATTACATTTTCTGTCTTAAATATAGGACATGCTGATTAGGTCTGAGGGAGAGGGAGTAGAGAACATGTAACTTAAATAAAACCTCCTAAACCACTAGAGATTCTTCCCTGAGGAATTTTTTCCTTTTTACTTTTATTTTGAATATTAAGTGATAGTGCTTCTAACACTCAAGTAGGATCATCAGAAACCAAACTCAAAATTTCCACAGTAGAGAGCCCTTTATTCTCTGTGATGACTGGAGTCTATGCTGTCATCCATTTATAGAAGCCTTTAAGAGACCTTTGTGTTAAAATAAAGTCTGGAAATTATCTTGCACGTGAAACAGCTTTTGTTTTAGGCTAAAATAATGCTTTTCAAAGGACAGCTGAGGAACTGAGAGATGGAGTGACTTGACTGAGGTCACACAGTCAGTCAGTGGCAAGGCTGTGCCTAGGCTGTAGACTGCTGGGTATCTGGCATATGGAGTTGGTGCTGTTTACAAAACCCATTTCCTTCTTTGCACCTCTGATTGGTTCTTCTGTGCTAACTATGCCTTATTACACTGCAGTGTGTGACAGAAACTAAATCAGGAAGAAAATAAAAAAGAAAAAAAGGAAATTTGAAAGCAAAGTGTATAAACACTAGAAAGATAAAGTAATATTTTTTTTGTTTACTATTTCAGTGGAGTAAAGTAATTATGGTAATGTTCCTGGTATAAAAACAGGTTTCAAAACAATCTGTATGGGCCTGGTTTTTTTTATTATTATTTATTTTTATTTTAAATTAATGCCTGATTTAAAGTTCAGTAAGGGACTGGAGGTGAAGAGTGGGACAAGAGTTAGATTGAGGAGGTGGGAAGGTGATTTTGAATGTCCTTTGGTTCTGAGGGAAGTTTAAGCAGACAAAGGATTCCAGCAGAATAGAGATTGCAAAGTAAATGAAAATTGAGGCAGGCATAATCTTACATGGAAGGGAATTCCCTGCTCAACCATGTTAAAGATTGGTGGAAGAAAGATGTTATTGAATGATTCTTTGTTTCACTAAATTATGTTCAAGCAAGCATTTTCACATCTACTTGTTACTCTCCATTTAGAGAAAAAAACACCACAAATGAGACTCCTAGACCACGGTACAGAAGCTATCCACAATGAGTAGTATTTTCCTTAATTGTGAACTCAGGTTCTAGGCTTCTTTAAATCTTTTATTGAAATGTTTTATCCTTTTCCCCAACCTTATAATCTAAGACATATTGAACACGTTTTGGAAATGGCTTAAAAAAATAAAAAAATGAACTGCATGTTCCGAGTTCCTCTAGCCATTCCATAAAATATACATAAAGAATTGAGAAGTGGAACTCTTTGCAACACTGTAAAAGGGATCCAGATGGCCAGTACAGCACTCTGAATAAAATGTGTCTTGCTCCATTGTAGGGAATGACTGATGAACTCTCAGCTATTCTTATTTTCTTTTTTGGATTTCCCAGTCAGTTTTTTAGGAGACTCTGTTATGTAGAAAATTTAAAAATAGTAATAATAATAATAATAATAATACCATTTTCACTGTGGCACTAACTCAAACTTATATACACAAACATGGGCAGATGTTATGGGAAAAAATCTTAACATGACCTTTGAAATGGTCTTGAATGTGGTTTTTTGGAGATAGCATTAGATAACTCTCATCCATTAGGTTGGAAAAATGGGCTTCTCCGCTGAAACATCCTCTCTGATGGAGCCAGTGTGAATATGAACCTGAAGGTAAGAAAGGATATTGTCTTGTTCAGTGATGTTACCTACTGGGATTTACTCTCTACATGTCTGAAACGGAGAGGTAACAAGTATAATACATCAACTTTTTATTTTATGAATTCCATATTCATGTCACCCAGCTGGTATATACACACGCAATTTTTATTCAAATAAGTCATGAGTCTTGCTCTGATACTTGTTAATGATACTGTAGCTTTATTACAATACTAGAGACACTTATTTGTCTATCTGAGTAGTCTAAGTACAGATCTATTAAACATAAGACATGTTATTATAAAGCTGTATTTTCTGGTAAAGTATAGCACTCATCTACAGGAACATAACTGTAAATACATGTATATTTTTATATATAGACATGTTAATACTCAGTGTGAATGATAATTTGTTTTCAAAACTCCCTGATTTACTATAATTGTTATATTATTATATTCTTGAGACTATGCTTCTAGTATCTGATGATCTTCCACCCTCCTAACATCTGTCATATTTTTTGCTCTGCTATCTTATGCATATCTTATACATATCTTATGCATCTTGCCTCTATCTTATGCATAAAGTAAATATTTCATACCACATCTTTCACATCTATTATAGGGAGTCTGCTACATTAGTGGCCAGAAACCACAGATGAGGGTGCTTTTCTTGCATTTGCTCTTTGAGATAGAAGCAGTCCATAAGGGTGCTTTGCATCCTGCGTTGCTACCTTGGAACAGTCACCTGTACTGCTACTCCTGCCACGGCTTGCTGCTCTCACATTGATAGAGTTACAAAGCTCTTTTCTTCTATGTTCTTTACTCCCCTGGGTGCAGTCTGGCCTATTGTGTGACTTTTTTTCCAAAGCCACAGAATCACAGATCATGTGGAGCTGGAAGGGACCCACAAGGATCATCGAGTCCAGCTCTCAGCCCTGCACAGGGTGATCCCCAAGAATCACACCATGTGCCTGAGAGTATCAACCAAATGCTTCTTGAACTCTGTCAGGATTGGTGCTGTGGCCTCTTGCCTGGGGAGCCTGTTCCAGTGCCCAACCACCCCCTGGGTGAGGAACCTTTTCCTAATGTCCAACCTAAGCTGCCCCTGACACAACTTCAGGCCATTCCCTCGGGTTCTGTCACCACAGAGAAGAGATCAGTGCCTGACCTTCTGCTTCCCCTCATGAGGAAGTTGTAGACTTGTACACAGATCTCTGCTCAGTCTCCTGTAGGCTGAACAGACCAAGTGACCTCATCCGCTCCTCTTATGACTTCCCCTCAAGGCCCTTCACCATCTTCACTGATATCCTTTGGACACTCTCTACTATCTTAATATCTTTCTTATGTTGTGGTGCCCAAAACTGCACACAATATTCAAGGTGAGGCTGCCCCAGTGCAGAGCAGAGCAGAAAAATCACTTCCCTCAAGCAGCTGGTGACACTTTGCCTGATGCCCCCAGGACATGGTTGGCCCTCCTGGCTGCCAGGGCACTGCTGACTCAGATTCAACTTGCCATGGACCAGGACCCCCAGGTCCCTTTCTGTGGCACTGCTTTCCAGCATCTCGTTCCCAAGTCTGTACGAACATCTGGGGTTGCAACATCTCAGGTGCAGAATTTGGCACTTCCCTTGTTTGAACTTCATTGGCTGGTGATTACCCAGCCCTCTAATTTGTTGAGGTCTCTCTGCAGGGCCTCTCTGCCTTCAAAGGAGTTGACAGCTTCTCCCAGTTTTGTGTCATCTGCAAACTTGCTTAGTATCCCTTCCAGTCCTGTGTTCAAGTCCTATATGAAGAGCACAGGGCCTAAGATGGATCCCTGTGGAACCCCACTAGTGACAGGTCACCAGTCTGATGTTACCCCATTCACTATTGCCCTCTGTGCTCAACCTGTGAGCCAACTGCTCACCCACCACAAGATGTCTTTATCTAGCTGTATGCTGGACAGAAAGGTACTGTGAGAGGCAGTATTGAAAGATTTACTGAAGTCCAAAAATATTTCTTCAACAGTTTTTCCTTGATCAGTTGGGTGGGTTACACTGTCATAAAAGGAAGTCAGATTTGACAAGCAGGATTTTCCTCTTGTGAAGCCGTGCTGGCTGTGACCAATGACTGCATTGTCTTTGAAGTGTTTTTCAATACCTCCCCTCCATAACTTTACCAGGCACTGAAATGAGTCTGATAGGCCTGTAGTTCCTGGGGTCCTTATTTTTACAAATCGGGACAATGTTTACCAGCTTCCAGTCAGCTGGGACCTCTCTGGATTCCCAAGACTGCTCAAAAATCATCAGGAGAGGTTTTGCAATGACATCAGCCAGCTCTTTAAGGATTCTTGGATGAATCCCATCAGGCCCCATAGATTTGTAGGGATCCAGCTGGAGCAGCAGATCCTGCACAATTTCAGCATAGAGTGGGAGTTGATCATTCTCGTAGTCATGGTCCTCCAGCTCAGGGCACTGAGACCCCCTTGGTCCATCATCTGTGTTGAATACAGATGCCAAAAAAAGCGTTAAACACCCCTGCCTTGTCTCTGTCCTTGTTTGTGAGGTGACCATCCCCATCCTGATATAATGTATTGGGCCGATGATATTTCTATACTGCCTATTGTCATTAATGTATTTGTAAAAGCTCTTTTTATTGCCCCCCGCATTTCTGGACACAAGTAATATAAGGAGAACCATTTTTCAATCAAAACAGAATTTTGTGAAACTTAGTACAGATTCTGTGAGATGGAGGCTGTCTGACTGACTGATACGCATACTGGAAAAGTTGGAGATTTTGTTTTTGTTCTCACCACCTTTTTTTTTTTTTTTTTTCACTATTACCTTTCACAGCTGAGTTAGGCTTATGCCGGTTTGTTTAGCGATTTTTTAAATTTGTGTTAGCACAGATGTATGTATAGGAAATAGCCTTCAGACATTTGTGACAAAACCTGTAATTGAATTTAAGGTTATGGAAATTGCTATGGTTTATAGTGTTTTGTTTTGTTACCTTTATTTAGAACAAAATCTAGGAATCTTCCAAAGTAAAAAGACATAGATGCTGCATATTGTAAAATTCTGAAGGCTGTAATTGCCATACAAATAAACAACTGACTGCAGCATACTTCTAGCTTTTAACTGCACCAAACAAGTTTTTCAAGTGATGGAATCATCTTGATGTTCTGGCCATATTAGATCTAAGAGTGCTAAGTTTTGCCTGTCAGTGCTCTCCTGCGGCTTAAATTCAATATGCTATTTTCTGACAGTTCCAAGCAAGTTCAATGGCTTTTGACCTTCTCATGCCAATTGGATTTTTTTTTTATTGAATTAACTGTTCCTGAATCATAGCTGCTTTTAACAGTATTGCTTCCCAATATTCCTGAATGATACTGCTGTGAAGTAAAAATTATTTCTTTCTTAGCTCCTTCTTATTTCTATATGTAAATGTACAAATACTAAGAGATGGATAGTATGATTTCAGTCTACTTTAAGACAAGGTAATATGTTTATTAAAGGTAACGTGTTCCATACAGATTAGATGAACCACACTTTTTTTTTGCATTTTTTGATATTACCTGATATATAAAGATCTTGTGCAGCTTCATGGCTCACAGGGCAAGATAAATAGCACTTCTTCTTGTATAACACACAAATGTACACCCTTTCATACACTCTGCATCACGTCTATCATGCTTGCTGCTGTGGAAGGCATTTAGCTATCCAGAAAATATCTTTCTTAACCTAGGACAAAAGCCATAGAGCACTATAACTGAAGAAAAAAATTCCTACTGACTTAAGTGAGCTTCGGACTGAGCCTGTAAATGCAAGCCTTAATCATATCTCTAAACTAGGAAAATAAACACTAGGAAAATACTACCAATGGATGCTGTGTACAGAGCTACAAAAATTAACATAAGTATTCTTTTATACATTTCTATGTTTGGTTTTGTTGATATTTCTTTGTCCTCTGCTATTTCCATTTGTAGATGAACTTTGAGAACAATGCAAATTATTTGATTAGCATCTTGTGACTTACCATCCATTTTGTGGGTAGCATTTTTATTTCCTGGCCTCAAAATGCTATTATTTCTGGTTCTATCTATTACAACCAGAGCCATATGATCCTAGGAGAGGTCAAACCCACATTTCAATATTTTTCCTCCTTCAGTTCTTTTATTCAAGTTTCTGGTACTGATATGTTCATTGTCTTCAGATAATGTACAGTCCTGTGGACAGAACAATGCACAGTGAATGTGTTGTTTAATGCATCATTGAGCTTTTTAGTTCTCTGGCTACAGAGTTGAATGTTAGACTTTTAAAAAGTAACTCTATTTCAAAGTCAGTAATTTAGTGAAGTCTTTAGGTAGTTACTAGTGTGAGTGTTATAAATACGGAGGAATTTTCTTTAGCTATTAGAAAGATAACAATACTACCCTGATTATTACGGTATAATTCAGTCTGTTGCCAAGCCCATATAACTGAGATTCTGATAGAGTATGCTGATTTTTCTGTCTGGATACTTCTGTGACTTTAATAATAGTTTTGGCACGTAAAAGACAAAAAAACACTTGAATGACTTATGTATATAAGGTTAAAATTGCTGTTGTAACATAAAGTATATGATGCTGCAGGTACTATAACAGTGTTATTGTACCTATGGAAGCAAAGACAGTGAAAAAAGTAATCTACTTTCTAAGCTACTGAATGTTTATATTTATGTTTAAATGTATGTAATATGGTTGATGATGTACCCTCATATGATTAGTGAAAAAAAATATGGGTGCAAGTTGCCATTGCAGCTAGAATTGTTGCAGAACAGGGAGTTGGAACCAAACTGTCAATTTCTCCCTGTCTTTTCTGTTCTATTTTCTAATTCACTGTTCACTGTTTTCTAATAAATGGAGTATAATGAGGGAATTTTGGTTCATTGTGAAAATTTTAAATGTCAAATTATTCTTAAGTATGGTAAAACAAAGAAACGGTATTTGTCAGTGTTAAACAATTATTTTTGTCTCTTTTGAGATACCATATATTTTATTTGTAAACTACCAGTATGTATCTATAGTGCAGAGCTGCACTCTCATCTATGATATGACTTTAGTTTTCACATGCACACCGTGTTTTTATTCTAGCTGTATATTTGTCTCAGTTCCCTCTCCATCATGAACAATGTAAGAAATTTGTATCAGAAGATACCAGAATATAGTAAAATCGAGAACACAGAAAAGGTTCTGATCATCTTAGACTCAGAGGGTATCTTTCCTATATGTTCTGCAGTTGGCCCAGTTCATCCATAGTGTACATTGTGAAAAACAAATGTTTGTGCTGGTTTCTAGTTTGAGAAAGCCATTGACTGAATGGACTTGAAAAGGGACAAAGAAAGCTCAGGTGACAATATGTGAAAAACATTTTTAGCATGTTTTAAGCACTGGAGAAGTAGCAGTCTAAACAATAGTGCTCCATCTCAAAATGTCTGCTAAAATGTCAGGAGAAAAAAAACCAGACTGAAAGAGGAATAGGATGTTGAGCACTAGATAGAGGTGTGGAGAAGAGATAAAGCAAGTATGACAATGATCTCTAAACAACTGATTTACAGTAGGACCTATCTATTTTTGGATTACAGGAAGACATCATTCTTGAGCATTGTGCATCATCTGCTGTACTTTAAATCAAATAAATCCCACCCACTACAACCTTTTGAGAGAGAATTTGAGTAATGAGCAGTAAATGAGAGTTGACCTCTGGTTAGTTAATGCAGAGAGAGATGAAAAAGATAATTTATACCAACTTAGGAGAATGAAGAGGAATATTCAGCAGCTCTCAAGAGACCCTTCCATAGAAGCAGCTTGAAATTTGGGGGCACATGCAGCCTTGGTGTTCTTATAGAGCAGCTTGCCACTGTAACTCCAGCTAATGAACTTGGCAGTCTGTCTCCAGGGTAGTATTGGACAGTTCAGCCTGAGAGCTAGAGCAGTGCAGTAGAAAATAATACAGGAGCCTGAGTTATATGCAAAAAAACATTTAAAGCATTGATCTCTAATTATTGGAGTGCATAAACAATGACTCTCTGCAGCTAACATATTTCAGATAGCTTCATACCTTGTTCCTGACAGCCTGATTTTTAACATCTAAATTCACATTGCAATTTATATCTGGCAGACTATGTGTTATTGGTGGATAATAAATGGGAAACACTCGGTTAGGACAGTTTAAAGAAAGGACATCAGGGACTACAGGTAGACTCCAGGTAGTAGTTCTAGCACAGCAGTAGTAGGGCAGTCAAGAAATCTGAAATAGAGCTTGATCAATCCTTGAAAATAGTTATGGTCAGAATGTTAATGTGTAAAGCTTGATATTGATATGGAAAGAATATTTTGCATACTGTTTTCTAGTCTTATTAACTGACTTAGAGGGTCTTGTTCAACAGTGAAGGTGACTGACATGAATATTAGTCCTCATCTGAGGACATGAATGCATTTTCACATTATGTTACTGAAAGTGGTCATGCTGTTGGACAAAAGGAAATGATCTGTAATGGCAAAGAACTTTAGGCTATTCCACATTTGTTTCCAGTGCAGTAACAGGTATACCAGCTACTGCTGCTGGAGACCAAGTAAAAAGTCCAAAGAATGGAGATTCTGAGGATATACGAGAAGCTGTCCAAGGGGTCGGTTTTCTGATTTCTTGAAAGGGAAGAGAGAACTGATCATTTGCAGTTTGTGGAATCTAATGGTTTTCTTAGGATTATACTCCTAAAATAATACTGTAATAGACTTAAGAGATGCAATTATATCCCTTTGGATTCATTTCAGGTTCCTGCCAAATGTTGACCTAAAGGCAAAACAATCACTTGCATAATCTTTTATAAATACTTATAAAACCTTGGTCTTGCTAGAACTACTTCCAGCTATGGGTTAACACAAGCCAGTCATTCAAAAGAGTCACTTGATGGGATTGAGCATAACCTGGCATGGCTCCCGTATTTTGACTTTCAGAAAGCCTTTTTAGTGAATTCTGTGGTGGATTCATCGCTAATGTCCTATTTGTAGAAAAGAAAGTAGGAAAAAAGTCATGCATTAAGATCCATTTATATTCATACTGTAAGCACATGCAGAAACTTTGAATAGTACAATGTGCTTTATGAGTAGTGTCTAAGTGTCTGAAGGAGTAATGAAATGATCTGTTATTCTAGTTTTAAAAAAGACTAATATTCTGTTCATGCGCCTGACACAGTGTAGGCGTAAATAAAGTAGGTTTTCAACATTGTTCTCTCAAATTAAGGAGGTGGTAAAGATAAATTAATCTCTGTGTTCTGTCAGGAAGCTCATGCTTACTCTTTTCATGCCTGTTTTGTGTGAGGACTAGGACACAGGCTGACAAGGCTGCACGTCTTTGCAGCTATAAAAATGGTATCATTTGGCTGTATTCTATGAGAAAGTAGAGAAAATATATTAGAGAGTTAGGCAGTCAGACTAACCATTTTAAAACTGAACATAGTTCAAGTTTTGGGTTTCACATATGCCAGTCATTCTACTGAGAGTCTACTGGGACTTTCACAGGCTGGCTCCAGTTTACACCAATATTAATCTGATGGGAAGCCAAGCCATGATATCAAAACATACAGCAAAGGACAAATAATACCAGTTTCAGGCCAGCATTGTAACTGTAGCTATTCTGGTTCATGTACATGTGCTCCCCTGAGCATCCACTGCTCATTTGTTTGGACCGAGACATTTCCAGTCAAGAACAGGACCTCTTTCACTTCTGTGCATGGGGACTGGGAATGAGCACAGTCACTCTCTCAGGGAGCAATTACAGATGCCAGATTATTGCAGTAGGTGGATTGCAGCCCACTGCAGTAAAAAGTCTATTTTGTAAGGTGGACCAATGCAGTCTTTTGAATGAGCTGCCCCAACAGACACCTTTCAGAGTTGTGGCAAAAGTAAACCTTTATGGCTTTGACATCTCTATGGAAACTGTAAGAACCTTAAACAGAATATTACAAATGTAGGATGCTGTAGGTCACTTTATAAACCAAGACTGACAGGTCTTAGCAGAATGGAGAATAAGAAAGAAAATTAATAGAGCATAACAGTGTTTATGCATTATCTTTGATATAGAAGGGTAGGACTCCAGGGCTGGATTGAATATGTGTCAATAGTTTAGAAAGTCCTGTTAGAGAATTTGAAACACAAGATATGAAAAAGCCTCTGGGTGCTGACAAGGCCAATAACAACTTCATCAATAAATGGTAAATTATTTGGATTATTGAGATGAACCAGTGCAAATGTTTGGCTCATGAAATGATGGATGAATCATTCATCATCAGCAAGAAAAGCATTAGAGGGAAATTCACAGCATTGATTATATCTTCTTAAATTTTCTTTCACTGCACAGTACAATGGTGCCTAAATTTTGCCAGATGATGTCTAAAAAAATGAAAGTCTGACTAATAAATAAGGTTTCAAAGCTACTACAGAAATATATTTAGCCTTTGTATGGAGCTAATCTGTAGCAACTAAAGTGTAAGAAATATTTTGTCCTGGTAACAAAGACTGAATTTTAAATACTTTATGAAAGATGTGTGGGGAGAGCTTAGCTACCCTTTTCATTTTCAGAGAAAGTGAAATATAGACAATATATTTATATCCTATGTCCTCTTAGATAAATGTTTTTTGTTAACTGTCCTGGAATGCTAGTTGACAGCAATATTTATATTAGCTCTCTATTGTCTCTAAATTTAGAGTTAACTATTGCAATCATACCTTTGTCTAAAAAAGTAATTCAGAAGTATTTTTCATCAGTTGATGAATCAGAATGTAGTTTAGGATGCTTTGGGATTTTCCTAGGGAAATTAAGTATGCACGTTAAATAGATACTAATAAAAATTATCAAGACGTTTCCACCTAAAATAAACCTGCTCATACTACTGGTATACATGTCTGTGGGCATGATCTATCAGCAGCTTTAAATCCTTACAAGTTATCTTTGATTGAACTAGTGGAGAATGGAAATTTGAGGTATTTAGGCTTCAGCTTCTGTAAGGTAATGAGTCAATTTGGGTAAAGAAAGTGCCAGTGAATTTTTAATTAATTTTTATTTAATTTCTCTTAAGAGGAAAAAACAAATGTTGGTTTTGGATTTGCTTAATAATTCATGTGAAAGATAAAACATAGAAACTTGAATATATCTTTTACAAGAGAAACCTTTAAGGAGCTCTATGTTATTAAAAATGAGCTTCTCTGTGAAGCTGCAGAGATTTTTAATGACATTCAGTGAAAAAGCATCAAGATAAGGATCTTTTCTGATTCTTACAAAACTGATGTCAGCAGCATGAAAAAAGAAAATTAATTACAACACTGTTAATTTCATTCGGTGAAAACAACAGGTCTACTTAATTAAAATACAGTTTTTAAATTACAAATATTATGAGGATACCATATATAAATCAACTGGTTTTGTCCGCAGTATTGTTATACTGCTTGTCAAATATGCTGCATATTATTAATAATTACATTATTAAAGCAATACAGTACAAACCAGTCAATAATAAAGTACTAACAGAAGTGTCATGTCAGACACCCCTTTGTGGTCAAGATTCTGAAGGGAGATTGTCACAGGTGTTACACAAATAGTAGATAACTGGAAATTTTTAATGATACTTGCATTTAGTGTTTTAAATGTTGTCAGATTTGCCAGTGTAATGGCTACCGATTTCAGAGCAAATCAATCTTTTTCAATGCAATGAATCAGTGCCTGTCACTAGCTGAATTCCTGTTTTGCATCCTGTAACTTTTCCTATCTCTGTTTTTCAACTCATCTCCATTGCTGCCTTTATGGTATCCCTTGTCCTTGAAAGAATTTCCTATTTACACTTATTTTTTTTTTTTAGTTCCTTTATTCTTGTCTTTAAAAGCCTGCTTGTCTGTATTCTGTCATTTATAGCAGATCAGTCACAACAAATGATTGGCACCAGAGCTGAGTTTTGCACGGACAGAGATTTTTAAGCTAGCATCATGACTCTCAGCTGCAATGCTGTTTAAAATAAATTTGGTAACAGACAGCAGATGGGTTTGCTGTCAGGGAGCTAGATCTAACTGATAGGTTTTTCGAGTTTTTCAGTACGGAGAGTTCACTGGAGGACGTGACGGTTTTCTAAGGCACATTTGTGACTTGTACTCTTGTGGAGCTATGGGGGTAATTACACCTTAGGCTTGATGAATTACTGAGTAAGAGTAAAAGAAAGGGAGAATATCTGAAAATCAGAGGAAGTTGCAGTTGGTGCAGCTCAGGATTAGTTAATTATTTCCAGGATGTGTAACAGATATTAGAGGCACAGAAAAACCAGTTCCATAGCTGTCTTGCTACAGTGCTGAATTGAAAATTTTTAAGCATTTTTAAGCTCTTGTGGGATGTTTTTTTCCACAATGGCCAACGTTCTTCATAGATTAAAGTCTCAGGGCTAACAACACTCCACAAGCAATGAATGGTAGATGTCATCATACTCTGTGGTCAAACAACTTGATATTGTTATTGGTCTTATCAACTTCTAATAGAAGGGAATGCTATCACAGAATTTTGTACATGACTGAATACAGGCCAAACATGGCTTCTAATAAAAAAGTTGTCAAGATCAAATTTAAATATTTAGACAATAGATGCTATCATTTGTTTTAAGCAAACCACCTAGGGAATTTGGCTCCAAACTTGTCTGACATTTCTTTGGTCAGAGGATGCTGTTTCACATTTGATCTTTTTCTCTAAATTCATTGAGCAAAGATGCTCAACTGTACCACTGATGTAAGTCAGCCTTGATATGAAAGTTAAATAAAAAGCCTCTGGTAATGTTTCCTGCCTTTTAATTTCCACTATTAACGAATTTCCACTTTTTTATGTTATGGGACAGATCCTGTTGTTGTCACAAGGTTTTATAGTGGGTATCACCAGGATGCTGCGAATGCTGCTGGCTCTGTGGGAGCTCATGCCCTTCCTGCTGTCCCCGGTGCAGGAACAGCTGGGGAGTGGAGGGGGACATCCATGGCAGCCTCAGACACTGTGCCAAGACAAGGCCATGGTGAAGAGGCCAGACACAGGCCAGGCACAGGCCTTCCAGTGACACACTGGGGATTTTAGGTGCTTAAAGTGGAAAAAACCCATCCCCTGATTTATATATACATGTTCAGAAATATATTTTGCATTTGCTGGTTTGCATACAGCATGACCTCAAGTTTGCAATCATATAATACAGATTTTTTTAATGAGTGATTATTTTTATATGTTGTATATATATTACTTAATTGTATTTTCATGTTGGTAGTCAGATGGATTATAAAGTGTTGCCAGTAGAAGAAATTTTGTTATTCCTCTATGTATTTCCATTTTCTTTTTAAAAAAAGGAGTGAATATTTTCACAAGTCTTGAGTAAGAAAATAGTATTTTTTACACTAATAAGAGAGGTTAGTGCTTGGGGATCTTTACCTGGCATAATGCATAGCCACAGTGCACATGTATGCACCTCTTATGGGGTACTCAGTTCACTCCTTGAAGCAAACCCATGGCAGCGCTTTTCGGGAATTGTAGCTGTAGGGCCTGGTTTAATTTTTTTCATCACTCAGAGATATCAGCGTGTTGCTCAGCCCCAGAAAAGTCTGTGCATCATGGGAAAGTGAACTAAAGTGAGACGAGAAAGAATCACAGGGAGAATCACTGCTTCCTTAGGAGAACATGGGATATATTCCAAAGTGAAATGTTTAGATTTAAGATCGGTCAATATATGTGGCTGATATGACAGAGTTTGTTTCAATTTTTCAAAATTTTCTTTATTTCATTTAAAATATAAATGCCACCATAGTTTTAATTGAAAAATATTTGCTTTTATGTTTTAACTAGTCCTAACAAAATTATTGCCCTTAAACAGCTAAATTTCTGACATGTTAATATGATAATAAAAAAATAATTATTTCCAAAAAAACTACTTAATAGTTTTAATAAAAAATTGTGAAAAACCAGAAATACTGCAAAAAGTAAACCTGACATACAGGTTATTTTTTGGTGCTCTTTTAACAAAACCCCTAAGTGTGGAAACCTCTACATTTATTTTGAAAATAACAATGCATATCAATTTTTCACAGCCACAGCCACAGCCATTTTTGAAGAAAGAAAGCCAGTGTAGGTGAGAGCAAACAAATTTACCTCTCCAGAAGTATGATGTGGTAACTTGCAGGAGTTCTTCGTTTAACATTTAACTACTGCAGAAGAATAGATACCATGTATACAGAGATCAAAACTATTTGCAGTGGCTATATGGAGACATAGGCTAGATGGAGTTCACCTCACCATTTTGTGGAAAATATTATGTACTGGAAAAATTCTGTAAACCAGTATTAATCCTGTCCTTTAATACTGGTAAGGCTTGAGCTTTTTAGGCTCTAATCTGTTTTCTTGATGTTTCCCTTTAAGAATAACATTACCATTCGAAGTGGGCTAACATCCATCACAACAACTCCTGTTGTCAATGTCATACCGTTTTTAATTTCAAATGGCTGAAATCCTGGTCCCCTAATAGAATACTTATCACATGAATGAGCAGATGCTGACATGGGGAGCATCTGACACTATACATGAATGCCATCCAAGCAAAACATCAGCAGGATTGGATATGTTTAGGTAGTTAAACATCTGCAGAGGTGACTTGTTTGCAAATCATTAAGAATAAAAGCTTAATAGTTGTCAGAGAACCTTGGCATACACATGACAACTCTGGGTCTAGACCTCCTTCGCATTGTGTGTTAGCATCAGAGATGTATTCCCAAACACTTTTGGCAAGGTGAACTCCCTGAAATTTAGACTAACACAATGGATCTTGGCACAACTCCAGTATCAAAACACATGTTGTGGAAATTTCAGCCTAAACACCTCTAATTGCCCAGAGGTAGTTTGAATAGGTTGAAGCCTCCATGTTTGTACCACCTTGTTCTTGTTAAAATGAAGGGAAACTGGAAGGACCCACTGCAATAAGCCTTCCTGACAAATAGGAAATATTTGTTATAAAACAAAACAAACTTTATGTTATGGAAGTAAACATTTGGAAAATTTGTATGTAGGTTATGCTTCTTAATTACATTATTCTGTCTCTCTCTCTCCCCGGACCAACACAATTATTTTTAAGCTGTTACAGACATCTGGAGACCCCTCACACCTCTTCTTGAGTGAGCTGTGACAGACCCCACATAATATATTCTTGTCCAGGGTAGGGAAAATAATAGCTATGGGCAAAAAACAGATCTGAGGCTTTCAGAAGAGAGCTCTGGCACTGAGGTTAAACAGAAGGCACTTCAGATTTCTGTTTCTAATAACTACTGAGTAAAAGTTGAAAGTGGAAGACAAACCAAACTTGAACTGGAATAATTAACCTGGGAAATTCTCAGTGGGAAGATGGTATACTGACTAATGTGTGAGCAATCCTCGTAAATGAAAGGTTTTAAAACTGCCTGAGGTTGACTATAAAGAATGAAGCATTGTTTTTTTCCAAAGGAGACCAATTTGCTGAGGGTTGCTTCTTGGGGTTGAAGGGGTGCTTCTTTTAGTTTACACATCACAAATTAGAGTTGCCATTTGAGAAATAGAAGGTGTATTGATAGTAAACAGGTGGTTTCTGTTCCAAGGAGATTTGTTTAGTACCATTTTATGATTGAGCTGATGCTGTGGCACATTAAGTGGAGCTTGTCACTCTCCCATCTGGTCTACACAACTGCTAGAGGCGGAACCCATTTAGGAAGTTGTACATTTCTTGCAGCTGTTCCTCAATGTTTCATAAATAACTAACAGAAAGCACTGATTCATTTGGCTTTATTAAACCTATCTTAGGGGAATCATGTCATTGTTCATGGAGAAAACTGTACACATTGCATGGCATTTAAGGGACTTGTTATCAAATTACAGTGCTTTACAGCCTTGCTTAGTGCTAATGGGAAAATAGTGAAATACAGATCAAGACTTCTCTTGGCCTGATTATAATTTACATGCCTTGTATATGACTGCATTTGATAAAGAGTCCTTC
The DNA here is from genome assembly GCF_022539395.1 of Myiozetetes cayanensis. Taxonomy (NCBI): domain Eukaryota; kingdom Metazoa; phylum Chordata; class Aves; order Passeriformes; family Tyrannidae; genus Myiozetetes; species Myiozetetes cayanensis. The sequence goes on from NW_026087964.1 coordinate 27,630,548, forward strand.
ATGCTAAGTAAAATGCTTTTGGCTGTGGAACCCAATGGTGTCTTGCTTTCATCCCCCTGTGGATGCAGTTTATCCTTGGGTCTTATCTGGAAGAAGCAGTTGTTGCAGAATGCTGTGTTCACTTCATACATCATTTAAACTGGTTTTGTTATTGATGAATTGCTTTTTTAATTCACAGATGAAAGTGAACATTATAAACAAGGCATTCCCATATTAGCTTTTCAGTGCTTTGCCCAGTGGGCAATTTAATGCGACATCAAATGCGATAATAGCTGAATGACAAAAAGAACCTTTCCCATGCTTGTTGGCTTCTAATAGCTTGATTTCATTTTTAATAGGCTGTTAATCTTCAGCTAGTGTTTTGCTCTGTATCAAACATTTCACTGCAGTAAGCTCGGTTGTTTGTCTGCTCTAGGTTTGTGTTGTGCTCAGTTAACACTCCCTTTGGAAGGCATTTGGTGCACATAAGATTCCTGAGATTGACTTTGTGGTAGGAAATTGTGACTTCCCCTGGCAAAACTTTCCTATCTGTCATGAGGTGGCAGGCTAATAAAACTATTCATGTGCTAAGTTATAACGATATCTAATATGTTGATAATAAAAGACTACCACATATTGAATTCAAAGTAAGCAGTGCACTGCATAGAAAAAGAGAGACACAGTTAGGTATAAAGGAGGTCTTAAAATGTATTGCTTTCTAGCATGGAGAAAAAATTAAATACACTGAGGTGTCTGACCTGAAGGAGACACACTTATTTTGGGTACTGTTACTGTCCGAGTAGCCTGTTACATCCACAGTGAATAAAGAAGGGTTATAAAAACTGCTGAGAGCTTTATGCAGTTTATGCAGATTTTTTTTTTTTTCTTCCAGATAAAGGAAGACTGTCAGTGATAGGTTTGTGTTATTTTTAAAGATTTTTATTTTTTACTGATCTGTAGTCTGGTTTATTTTGGATGCTCACTTGATATCTTTATGGAGTAAAATCAGTGTCTTCTCAGAACTGTCACTAGCCAGAGATATCTACGAGTTTGAATAAGCTTACATTCTGTGTTGTTAGTACTTTCTTGACTGACAAATGGCTGTCAAAGAGATAGGGGAAGTTCTCCAGTGCCTCCCATGCTTCTCAGTGAGAAACATCCAAGTACCTGGAAATCTTTGATGAAAATTGGCTGAGTGCCAGTGGTAACATTCTATTACTTCTTCATCATCAAGTGCTGCTCTTAATTCTTTCAAGGATTATGTCAGTTTTGCAAAGTTCCTGCTGACTACAGAGAGAGAGTTTCTTACTCACTGGGTTTAGTACCGTCTCAACTGCATAAGTGACAATCATAAACTGATGAATTCCCTTATGAAATGCACATAGTTGGGCAAAAGGAAATCAGGTACTGTCAGAAAACTGCTCCGGAGCATATCTGACCCAGTCTTCCTCGATGGCTGATTTTAAGCCCACAGTTAATAGCTTATACCTGTTTGTGTCCTTGGATGAAATAGTTCTTCCTCTTGCCTGGTGCTTGCCTAGTTAGAGTTGAGACAATTCATTTGTCTCCTCTCAGGCTTTCATTGTGAAATGTTTATAGTGGTCCTCAGACTGGTGGTCAGCTGAAATGGGAAGGTCAGATTTGTTTTACAGTTCAGAGCTGAAAGCATGAACTAAAGATACAAGTGTTTCTCCAGTATGTATCTGTATGGCTGATGTCTTCCATAACCATACGGTTCCTAGAAGTATATCTTTAATACTGTTACAACAGTATCTGCTTCTGGATGACTGTAGGATTCTATTAGCTCTGCTGTAATGCACTATATCTTATTATGCCTCTTAAAGTTATTTTAAAACAAATCAATTCATCTTTATGCATGCTAACTCTATTTCTTGCCATTTGAAACAGTCCAGTCAGTGTTTCCTGTACCTATACTTCCTAAATAATATACTTCCTTTCCAGCCCTCTTGTGTTTTTGCTGTCTCTTCATAGTTAGCTTTCTGTTGGGCATCAGTAACATTTCCATTTTTTTATTATCCTTGCATTATATAGAAAGACTTCACATTTCTTTCAAAACCATGACATATTCCTGACCCAGATTAGTTACAATACTTTTTTCAGCTCACTTGCCTTGTATTAGTGTATTTTTTATCCCCTGTTTTTTACCTCTAACATTTCTTCATTCAGTGTTGAACATCTGTTTACCCTAGGTTCTTCTTCTACTATATTTAAAACAGGACTTAAGATTATCTGAGTTATTTCCACCTTTTCTCTTATTTTCTTAATATAAGAAACTCTTATCTCATTATATTCCTGTCTTTCGGCATGTCTCAACATGGAAGAAAATTTACAATATCTTCCTTCGGGTCTCATTAATTAGTGTTCCCCTCTAAAAGTATTTATACAGAAGATGAGATTTTCCTTGTCTTTCTGTTGTCTGGTGGGAGTATTGATAAGAGAAACCTACTTTTCTAGATATGAAGATTATTTTTACACTTCCACTTTGCAAAGAGGCTACATAAAAGAAGCTACTAATTTTCCTGATGAAGTCTTAAGGGACCTTAAACCTTGTCTTCTTACACAGTTAATCTAATGAAAATAATAACTCTTACATAAAAAATGGAGCACATCAAACACCTCAATTTCTGTACAAGCAATCAATTTGAACAGGTTGTCATCAGTGTCAGAAATAGCATCTGTTTTTTCCTACTTCTTAGTTCAAAACCTGGTATAATTTGATAGGTCTCAAAGTTTTGTGATGAATGGACAGAGTGAAATGATGAAAATGTAGGTATTTATTCTTCCCTTGGCACTGTGTTAATTCCAGAATCCATGTGTCAAACTGCAAGATTTTACTTTACTTAGGGCCATTTTAGACTTCACTTTAAATCATGTATGGCATTTCAATGGGTCATAAAGAGTAATAGTTTTCCTTGTCAAAGCATCTTTCAAACAAATCTGAAAAAGATAGAGGGCTTTGAAATGGAAAAATGCAGACCTGATTTACAGATACTTGAAAAAACACTTATCATAGGACAAATGAAAACTGCAGTGCAGAGAAATATATGTTCTCCAGAATATATTAATCACTGATAATTTCTGCTTTATCATTTCAGGATATTTGTTTTCAAAAGTGCAACTCAATCAATTTCTGTTTCTGTTTCAGGCCTTGGTTAAATATGGTTTTTACATATGCCCTGACCAAACGTGTCAAGAAGGATTATGATTAGTTTTGCCTATGGTTCCCATAATGTTGCCTGTGCAAGGTATCAGAGCTTAGCAAACAGCGTTCCATAACATCTTCTAAAAAAGGAATTGAACCTGAGCATATTTCCTTACAATTCTTCTTTCATTAGATAGTCTGTGGATAATTAAAAAAAATATTGTTTTCTTTGTTTGTATTTCACATGGAGTTGTCCGTTTTGATTTCATTGATTTCTGCTGTATTTTGTCTTCATTCTGCTGTTTAATTGTTGTCCTAGTGAATGTTCTCTTTCTCTTTTCTCACTCATTTTCTGTTTCTGATTATTTTGATGGGCAATAAATGAAATGTCAAATTTTAATTCAGTTACTGAGTTTGTATACAAAAGAGATCGATAATCACACCACATCTATAAATACAGATTTATTTTAATTCCCATTTGATTGATTGGCAATTCTATGTCACTTATGGTTTGCTTAACCAATTTTATGTTTGTCCTCATTTTCAGTATTTTACAATTTGCCAGAATACACAGTATGATGAAAAATTTACTATGTGCAAACAAAAATGGAAAAAAGAAACATGTTCTTTCATGTACTCTCAAATAAAATGCTATTTAAAAAACCACTTTGTTTTCCAGTGGAAAACAATGCCATTATATATGATTTCACTTCCTTCCAAAATGTAACATACCAAAAGCTGCAGCAGATTTCAAGAACTAATATTCTTTCAATTAAAAAACTTTTGCTTGGCACTGGTTACTTGAAAAAAATTTGGATTTATTAGTAGAAGAGTGGCATCCCAAGTAATACTTGACTTAAACATTGAATACTGACAAAAAGGTTAAAACTTCTTTGGTTTACTTCTCAGAGTAGAAGACTCTCAAGGAGATGTTTTAAAATATTTTTCTGCAAACATAACAAGTTGAAACTTTTAATTAATAAGACAATCGCTACATTATCACTTTATCCACATGCCAAGATTCTAGAAATGATTCTGTAAGACTTTTTAAGAAAATTGCTAAAATTTATCTTATGTTCAACAAAACTTGACTGTGCAAATTTTATCCAATTTTGGTGTGGAAAAAAATCACCACTAATATTTTTTTTTCAAAAGAGCAAGGTAATTATCTTTGAAGTGACATAGGATTATTTCAGCCAAATTTTCATTTGGACACACATTTTTCCTGACTATTCATTTTCATTCTTCGTTACCTGTCTGATGGATGAAAACGTTGCTAATAAGAAGTCCACGGGTCCAAAATAAATATAACTCAGATGAGGAAGCAATGTTGATTTGTTGTTCCATTTACTCCCATATTTTGATCGCTGTCTTGGACTATTCCTGTCTTTGTCAACAGCTCTCTGGGGCTGTTGCGTGTCTACTTTTACAGGACCAAGTGCTAGGTAAATATAACTGATAATAAAAATATAATTGTGTAACATTTGATCCCAACTATATAAAGTTATAAAAGTGTAATTTTAGCACAGTTGTCACATCTCTCACTGCTGAGGCTCATGCCCTAAGGTGTAAATACCTTTGTGTTGAAATTCATGGGGTCACCTGAGCTTTCAGGTGCTGTGCAGAAAAAGACACCCTGGATTCCAGGGTGCAGCCATGCTCTCACAGACTTTTCTAACATTTCACCAAAGTCTGTACATCCAAAACCTGTTGAACTACTGTAAATTTGTCACAAAAACTGACATACTGCCATACAAGAAGGAAATACTGTGTACTCAAGAGTTCAGAAAAGAAACGTAGATAGTAGTTACACACTAGCTTTCTCTTAGACTTGGTGCCTTGCTGTCACTGCTGGCTTAAGTGTCAAGGTAGAAAGCACAATTTCATTTTTGTGATGAAGCCTGTAATATCAGGAAAAAAAATCAAATCAGGTTGCTTGCTGTGTAATCCTAAAGGAAAAGCTTTCTAGGTTATAACACAGTTTCAGTTAAAGCAGCGTTTCTTATCAGTGGCTCAGCTGTTGGCAAAATGCTCAACCTTGCATTAAAGACATTTCAGAAACAGAATCAAGTTAGTTCAGCTGTTTTCCCTCAAGCTATGTGGATGAATACTGTGAACTAGCTTCTGATCTTTCTTGTACTGATGCAGCTCTGAGTAACTTGTCAGTTTTTCAGGAAAGCTATCTTGACTTGACTGCAATCGCATGCTGATGTCCTGGGACAAATCCCTGGCTGCTCAGTTTCAGGAAATCCCTTCTTCAAGTGTATTGCAAAAGTGTATATTGACGATTTTCTCCTACTCCTAATTTAGTTCCTAGATCTCTTTCTAAAAATCTTATATCCTTTCTGATTATACTTCTTTGAAGACAACACTAAGTTGAGTGGGAGTGTTGATCTGCTGGACGGTAGGAAGGCTCTGCGGAGGGGTCTGGACTGGCTGCATTCATGAACCAAGACCAATGGTGTGAGGTTCAATAAGGTGAAGTGTCAAGTCCTGCACTTGGTTCACAACAACTCCAGGCAGTGCTACAGGCCTGGGGAAGATTGGTTGGAAAGCTGCCCAGAGGCAAAGGACTTGGAGGTGCTGGTCAACAGCCAGCTGAACATGAGCCAACAGTGTGCCCAGGTGGCCAAGAAGACCAATGACATCCTAGTTTGTATCAAAAATAGTGTGGCCAACAGGACCAGGGAAGTGATTGTTGCCCTTTATTTGACCCTGGTGAGGCTGTGTCCAGTTCTGGGCCCCTCACTTCAAGTAAGACATTGAGGTGCTGTAGTGTGTCCAGAGAAGAGCAATAGAACTGGTGAAGGGTCTAGAGAGTAAGTCATATGAGGAGCAGCTGAAGGATATGGGGATTTTTAGTCTGGGAAATAGAAGGCTCAGGGGAGACCTTTTTGCTCTCTACCTACCTGAAAGGAGGTTGTAGTAAGGTGGGGTTTGGTCCATCTTGCTACAGCATTCCCAGGCAGTCACTGAAGGGACAAGAGGAAATGGCCTAAAGCTGCACCAGGGGAGGTTCAGGTTGGACACCAGGAAGAATTTCTTCACTGAAAGGGTGGCTAAGCATTGGAATAGTCTGCCCAGGGAATTTGTGCAGTCACCATCCCTGGAAGTGTTCAAGAAAAAACTGTGCGTGGCATTTAGTGCTATGATTTAGTTGACAAGGTGGTATTTGGTCAAAGGCTGGACTTTACATCTTGGAGGTCTTTTCCAACCTAAATGATTCTATGATACTTTCTGTATAAAACTGCCCATTTGTTTAACATGCTGCAGGCTAACAGTGCTGGGTTTTAGTTATTAATCAATATGGTCTACATCTCATAAAAGCCTTGCATGTGCCCAAGGGTTGAGCAGTTGTTGTGCTGTGATGCTTTTAGCAGAGAAATAAATGTTTTTTACTCCTCTGTTTACCATTCCTTTTTTTTTAAGATGAAATTGCTTCTGGAAGTTATACAGTCTTTTTGGCTCTTGAATCCAAGAAATATGAACATTAGTCTGTCTACATAGTATCTTGTGGTAGGCTGACTCTTACTGGGTGCCAGGTAGCCACCAAAGCTGCTCTCTCACTCCTACCCTCAATTGGGCAAAGGAGAAAAAATATAATGAAAGGGTGGGGAAAGACCACTTAGGGATTACTGTCATGGGCTAAACAGAGTCAACATGGGAAAATTAACTGAATTTATTACCAATCAAAATCAGAGCAGGACAATGAGAAGTAAAACAATTCTTAAAGACACCTTCCCTTCACCCCTCTCACCTTCCTGGGCTCTTCCTCCTCCCCTTCAGTGGTGCAGGGAGATGGGGAATGTGTGTTATGGTCAGTTCATCACAGGTTGTTTCTGCCACTGCTTCCTCCTCAGTGAGCAGAGTCCTTCCCCTGCTCCAGCATGGGGTCCCTCTCATGGGAGACAGTCCTTCATGAACTTCTTCAATGTGAGTCGTTCCCATGGGCTGCAGTTTCTTCATGAACTTCTCCAGTGTGGGTCCCTTTCCACAGGGTGAAGTCCTTCGAGAACAGACTGCTCCAGTGTGTGTCTCCCATGATGTCACAAGTCCTACCAGGACTGCAGCATGGGCTTCCCAAGACATTATTACTGTCTCTGACTGACAGCCTTGGCCAGTGTCAGGTCCATTTTGGAGCCAGCTGGCATTGGCTCTGTCAGACATGGGGGAGCTTCTGGCATCTTCTTGCAGAAGCCACCCCTGTAGCTCCCCCTCTGCTACCAAAACCTGGCCATGCAAGCCCAATACACTTGTCTTTTCATGTGATGAGTTGTTTTAGGAGTGTGATCTTTGGTACATAGATCCTGGCATGTTTAATTTTCACAATAGATTTATAGCTGTAGAGGTGGTGATGTTATGATCTACAAGTAGATGTTGATATGAAATATTGTCTTTTTGCCACTGTCCGTCACTTCAGATCATTAAACCCTGGAGTTTTCAGTTTGTAATTTAAAAATTTTCAATTTTTAAAGGCTCCTTGATTACAGAGTCAGAAACAAACTGTTGTCATTGTGCTTGAATATATCACTAGAGTACTAATGGTTATTGAAATCATTTGAGCAATTAAAGTCCACAGACAGTGTTGTCGGTCATTATGGATTACTGAAGGAACAATAGGGTACATCGATCTTTGGCCTATGGCATCTGCTAATGTCTCTTTTAGAGACCTTTATAGCTGTCATAGTTCCAAGGAATGTTTTATGACACTTTTTTGTAAGATGTCATATATATGATTTAAGCAGTGCTAATTGTGGTGTTCTTGGTTTCCTTTCAGTTACAACCAACACTGTTTCTTCCCGGTTGCTATATCCCATATGGCTTTTATCTTCTTGATTATGCATGTTAATATCTTCTGCCGTGTTCTTCAAATGTCGTTAATCACACCAAGCAATCAGATTAACTTCATGCAAATGAATTAATTTCTAATAACCTTCAGTCTGGCCACAGATGATTCAAACCATGAAGTGAAGTTTTTACAGTTCTGACTCTTGGCTGTTCCTTCTGGTGCCTGTGTCTTGCAAAACCTACTGTGTTAGCCAGCATCTGGGGAATATTGGTTCTGTTAACACTTTGGCCCTTATTTGAGGGTATAACTACTCACTATTGCATGAGGATATGTTCTCAGTCTCAGGTCTTGAAGGGACAACTTGATCAGCCCTACCACACGGTTTGACCTGATGCTGTATTTATTGTGCACATTTAAGAGAGTAGTAAACCTGATGCTTTGTATTCGTGATCTGGCAACACTTGGTGGAGTCCAACTATTCAATAATCAGGATCCAAAGCTATTAGTCTACCATATGCTTTGTATTTCATCTTTATCTTCTAATTGATTTTCCTGTGTTTGTAATTCATTTTCACTTAATTACTTTGTCCATATTTTAAGCATGTTCTCAGATTCTTGTCATTAGCAGCACCATATGTTCAGTTCCTGCTATACAACTTTAGGCTGTGTTTGGCCATTTTCGGGTCTACATATCCATTGTATAATACCACAGCTGTAATCTGCAGGCATTTTTTTAGTCCTTCAATGGATTATAGACACCTCATTAGCCTTGTACCTAGCTGCTGACCAGTCATGCTACTGAGTCAGTTCAGCTGGACAGCTACAGAATTTAATTTAATCCTGTGAGTTTCTAATACCCTCAGCAGTGTCACACTGTAAAAAGGAGGACTAGGTTTTACAGAACAAGGTCCACTTTATTAAGTACCAAAAAAAAAAAAGGGAAAAAAAAAAAAAAAGGCTTGTATATGACAAAAGAATATTATAAGATAGAAAGAAACAGTGCTCATAAAATCGAGCAGAAATTCTGAAGAGGGAAAGAGATTCTCCAGATCTTCCGAGAAGTGCTTTGGGAATACATTTGTCAATGATTAAAGGTTTCAGATTAATAACAGAATGCAATGCATGTGTCACTTCATGAATGCAAACAGCTTTACGTTCTACGATGTCTCAAACTTCACTTCTCCTTCATGCATCTGCCTCAGCTTCATGATTTTCTGTTAATTCTACAGTGGTTGATGAGTTGTCCTTTAGACCAGTAGCAGGTGAGTATTTGCTTGAATGAGGTTTAAGACCGTTAACGACCATGCAGCAGATGGAGAAAGCACTAAACCTTTCCACCCATCTTTGGTTACATTAATTAGACATTTTATGCACTTTAGGGGTTGCTAGAATTTGTGCAGTGGACTGCAATGCAGTGGGGAGAGAAATGCAAGAGCAACTGTATATGAGGATATTCCAATGAGCTGAAGGAGTAGGTTCAGCGTTTGCTGACAGAGACCTGTCCTGGTTTCAACTGGGATAGAATCAGCTTTCTTCTTAGTAGCTGGTGCAGTTCTGTGTTTTGAATATAGGATGAGAATAATGTTGATAATGCACTGATATTTTAGTTGTTGCTAAGTAGTGCTTGGCCTCACTCAAGGACTTTTCAGTGTCCCATGCTCTGCCTGCAAGGAAGTGCACAAGAAGCTAGGAGAGAGAATAGCTGGAACAGCTGACCCAAACTGGCCAAAGGGATGTTCCATGCCTCCATGGCCTGCTCAGTCAGCATGACGGGGGTTGACTGGGAATCAGTAATCGTTGCTTGGGGGCAGGCTGGTCAGTGGTCAGCAGGTGGTGAGCAATTGCAGTTTGTGTCTCTTGTTCCTCTCAGGTTGTATTCCAGTATCAATCTCTCTCTCCCCCTCCCCCATAGTTTAACCCCAGTCAGTAAACAAGCCCCATGCAGCTGCTCGCTCAATCTCCCATCAGCAGGATCAGGGAGAGAATTGAAAGCTTAAAAGCCAGAAAACTTGTCTGTTGAGATAAAGACAGTTTCATAGGACAAGCAAAAGTCACACACACAAGCAAAGCAAAACAAGGAATGAATTCACCACTTCCCATGGGCAGGCAGGTGTACAGCCATCTCCAGGAAAGCAGAGCTCCATCATGTGTAATGGTGACTTGGAAAGACTAACACTATCATTCCAAATGTCTCCCCATTCCTCCTACTTTCCTTCAGCTTATACGCTGAGCGTGACACCCTGATGTAAGCAATATACCTTGGGTCAATTGGGGTCAGCTCTCCTAGCTGTGTCCCTTCCCAACTCCTTGTGCATCCCCAGCCTCCTTGATGGTGGGGAGGGGTGAGGAGCTGAATAGTCCTTGACACTGGGCAAGCACTGATCAGCAATAACAAAAACATCTCTATATTATCAATTCTGTTTTCAGTACAAATCCAAAATATAGCCCCATGACAGCTACTGTGAAGAAAATTAACTCTACTCCAGCCCAAACCAGCACAGTCCTTTTCATTGCATTTTTTTTTTATTATCATCATTAGTGTCATTAGTACACTAATTTGTTTCAGTTGTTAAAGTGTTGTTATCTCAACTCATGAGTTTTACTTTTCTTCTGATTCTACTCCCTGTCCCACCAACAGGGAGGGGTGAGACAGCAAGCAGCTGTGCAGTACTTTGGTGATGGCTGGAGTAAACCATGACAAGTCCTTAATTCAGAACCTTAACTCAGAGTAAGAAGGGTCACTAAGTTCTGTTCTGTCATAAGCATATTGCAGCTGTATTGCAGCTTTGAGCTGCCCGTAAGTTGTAAGAGTGAATTCTTACCTAAATATCTCATTTATTTCTCCTGTAAGGTACCATTAGATCCTTGAAGAATAAAGTTTGTCCTTAGGAATTTGCTGTTGAAAAATGTCTTGTTATGTTTTTCTTTGAAGATCCTATGCAATAATGAGACAATAGTTATACCTCTTCATCTAGCTTTAACTACACTGCATTTCATGCTCTGAATGCCTACAACAGCAGAAACAGCACTGGAGTTTTGAGACCCTTTTGCGTGCTTTTGTGATGTGTAAGGAGTCATGACGCATTTTCAGGTTATTTTCATGGGACCTGAGACTGGTTGATATGAACTGGAAACAAGACAAATATCTATATCAAGGTTTCATGACCACTGAGTGAAAACTTGCCGTTACCGGCCAGCTTATTTACTGAGTAGGAGGTTCTGATGTACAAACACTAAAATACTCATCTGAAAGTTTTTCTTGATCTGCTCCCAAGGAGTATTGAAAAGAAGAATAAATACATGCAGCAGAGCAATCTGCTTTGTTCTTTTCTAATTATGGAACCTAATCAGTCAAAGCAATGATTGTCTCAACCTAAACAAAGTTATTTTATCCCCATGTACAGTTTATGCAAATACAGTGTTTCTTAAATAAGCTAGCACTATATTCATTTGGAGAACATCAGTTTTATGTCAGGAACTAAACTGAAGGGAATTACATGATAAAATATGTGACAGAAGGCTTCTCACAGCTGAATTTCATATGATTATGTGGTTCTGTGGTTGCATAATCATGTTTCTAGTATATGAGAAACATATATATTTCCCATACATATAAAAGTCTTAGCTGGAAAATTGATTGCAACTTAAATTACATTTCCTACTGCGTTTCAGAAGGCCACAGGTTTAAGTACATTATTCTGCCACAGGCTTGATTTAAGCTAGTGCAATACCTTTTTCAATTTTCATTATGCTCTTTGCCATGAGAAAAAGATTAGTCAAGAGAACAGACTCATGTCATGTCAGTTTGTGTCCCTACTACAAACTGTCATAGGAATGAATGACCAGATTTTAACTACCCAATATGTTATGTGTTGTGTGCCAAATTGGTATGCCATTTTAGCTTCTATCATGGCTTTTCATTGGATAGACATTTTACTGTCACATACCTATCAATTACAGCTTGAATGAGGATTAATGGAGCAGTTATCAAATCAGAAGGAAGCACATTGAAAAGGTTGTGCCATAGAACACAAAATTTTAATTTGGAGAATAGGACTGTATTATCTTTTAACAGAGGAAATGACATGATCGATCCATTTCTCAAAATTAAGCATTTGAAAATGGTGCTGAATGACAATTCATAAAAGGGAAGACTAGGTGATGGCAGACTCCCCCAAAACTCTTAGCTACTCCTATCTAAATACCTCGGAATGACTGGGATAAGCAAATTGCTATGCTATGAATATTCAGCATTAACATGGTATAATCAAGGAGGTAGTCAGAGCGGCTGAACAGTATCCAGAGGTAAAAAGTAAGATGAGACAAATTAGACACCTAAATAACCAAATGTATAGGCAAAAGTGGACACTGGACACTCTACTTGAGGTCTGGAGCAGAAGAAGGAAGGCAACTGGAGGCCATTTGCTGACTGGGAACAAAAATGGGGTTTGAAATCTGTTTTTGTAGAATATGTGTATGTGTTATGTTAGTATTTAATATCTGTCCAGATAAGTATTTAACCTTAGACTGGAGCCTTCTGTCCACTTAAAAAATGCCTGAAGTGTTGGTGGTTGCAAAATGGTTCAACTTTAACCAAAATTATGAAACACATTGTCCTTCAGGCTATGTCATGACACAGTAGTTATGATACTCTGGTTTATGTATAATGTAGCTTCATGAGTCCAGGTATGAAGAGACCCTTCAGTAGGAGATGTTGTGTGGTAGATTTCTGTGATGTTGTGTGGCAGATTTAGACTTAGACTCAAATGAACTGATTTCTCTAACTTACACTGAATTGCTTAAGGGACCTTAAACTCTGACAAGGAAATGAATTTCGAGGGCAGTGGTCTAATAGCTTGAGCAATCAGAGAAGGTCCTATTTAAGGAATCCATACTGACTCTAAAGTTTTAGATAGGAAAAAAAAGTAGAAATAACAAGCTTTGCTAGGCCAGGTGCTGGTGAGGAGGTGAATTAGGTGTTCTCCATCTTACTGACTCATGTCAGTCACTTGTCTTCATCGTAAACATTTTTTTCTCTGTAACTATGCCATTGAGCGAAATCAACCTTTAGGGAAGATTGAAATAGCAAGTTATTCTGACAAATAATTCTTATTCTTAAATAGCATAAATCAAATGAATTACTATTATGCATGTAATTTAAGGTCTTCATTGACATGAGTACATTGATAAAGGTAGTTTGGCTATGTTTTTCCACATTTCTAGTAGTTATGGTGACAAAACTTTTAGGTATAGAACCAGTGTAAATCAGCAAAGAGCTAATCCTCAAATAATTTATTTACTAAAGTGCTAGTTTAACCTGCTTTTTAGCTTCATGGTATGTAAGTGTAGGAAAAAGTGAACAAATATAGCGTATATTCATATATATAAATAAATAGACAGATGTATACATACTCCTTGACTACTTCCTCTCTGTGGGATTATTGTATGGAATTTTTCAGGAGCCCACTTACAGAACTGAAGTAGCAACGAACAGCTATGCTCGAGTTTCAATGGCCTAGTTTTTAAAAGATATACATAAACATTTGGCTGACTTCTTCACCCACCTACTTACTTTTTCCCAAAGGATAAACTCCTGCAAAGTTTTTTTTCTACCTATTTCCCATTTGAAACTGATAGGATGTGCTGCCAGTCTCCCTGATTCTGTATTACCTGAGATCTGTAGACAGGATTTGGCAACTGAGATTTGACAGATGAGCTCTTTAGACTCGTATAGATTAATGATGCATGGTATAGGTTATAATTACTGCCACCTTACATATTTCTTCTGAAATTGATCCTTCCTGTCTGGCACAGTTCTTGCTCCAAAAGTTTCACCCAAAAAACCATCTGTGATAAGGTACCACTAAATGGATAACTAGGAGCTCACTTGCAGCCCTAGCCAAAAAACCATCTGCTTCTCAGGAAGCAGTCAACATCCTTTAGGATTTTTTAGGTGTGTATGTCCAACTATTGCCAAGTCAGATAGAGAAAAAGTTAGTGAAGCAGAGTTATGGTAGTTTTTTAGTTTTAGACTTAGTATGAAAGCCTGATGTTTGAGTCCAAATGAAAGGATATGGTCACATTAGTATCTAATGAGTAGTAATTGCAGGAGTTAATCATTATAATCCAAATGGAAATATTGCACACAGACATTAGTAATTAACACAATTGAAACAAAATAGAAGATGTACAACTATTTGGCCTGCAAATGTATTTTTGGATTATCCTTATTATCCAATGTCATTAAGAGATTATGAAAATATGTAAGTAAGCCAGAGAATCCTGATATAGTAAGCATAGTCAGACATGTAATAGAAAATTGAACTGTGACATAAGTCTCTGAAAAATGTAAATGTAAGTAGTTAAAAAAATGTATTAATTTCACAATTTTTAAACTGTACTGTAGAAGTCATATAAATCATTGCTGAAAAATGCACAAGGAAGATTTGATAATTACATAAAATATAAAATATATATTCCTAACTGAATCAGTGTATATCTTGGAAAGTGGGAAGACCCTACCAGAGGTAACACCATATAGATATTAATTGCAGTTAAAATTTTTAGGTATTTCCTTTTAATGAAAGGTTTGTTAAAGCTGCTAATATCTACATTCATCTGAGGCAAACCCGTATATTACCTGAAAGTGGAACAGTCTGAAATGCAGTCAAAAATATGATCAGGAATGTAGAACCAGTAACAACAGCATATCCTGGAAAGGAAGCAGTGGGAATTTAAACGCAAGTTCAATGTTTGTCTCATTGTAATTTATATCTGCAAGATGAATGTGAAACATTCCTTTCAATTTCTACCTATCACACTTCAATTTATAAATATGGAGGAGAAACCCAGCTACTTTAACTGTTCTTATACGTACATAGAATCTTTTAAACCTGAACATCAGAAAGAAGTATACCCAGATAATCTTCCTATTGATGGCTGAATGCATGTCTTAGATCAGAACCTTAACTTATGAGCTAAATAAATCCCTTCATTAAAGAAATAGAATTCCATAGGGGTGAATTTTGCTCTGTGCTTTTTGCTCTGTGCACAATGTTCAGGTCTATTTTAGATGAAGTGTGAATTCTGTGGATATGAATACAGTCTTAAAACTTCTCATAATAAGACATATGAGACAGAAAGCAGATGCAGATGGTTAGATGATGTTCAAAAGTGATTCAGCTGGCAGCACCTTCACTGCACCTGGACTGGGCTGTAGTCACCTGTGGTCTTGTCAGCTGGCCTCATAATGGACTCAGATACTCTGCCTTCTCCTTAAGCTGAATGTTGTAAACATTCTTGCGTTGCAGGATTTACCTTCTTTCCACCCAGTTAATATGTAGTTCATCATAATAACTGCTTAGTAATATCCCTGATATTAAAAAAAAAAAGCCATGTTGATCTAAACACAGTTTATAGATCAAGTTCTGCTTGCTATATAAGAATATTTATCATGGGAAACTGCCATTCTTTTTATCTACTTTTAAAATAGTAGATCAAGGTCAACTTTTTAAGATAATCCCAGTGTGAGTGACAAAGGAGGCTGCCTTCTGTCTCCTTTGGTAAAAACCTGCTTTCAGATCCTGGAAAGCAATCACTGTGAACTGAAGTCTTCAGTGTGTCAAAGTTGAGGATGACCTATCTCAACATACCATAGACTTTACCCATTAGTTTCATGTCTGGAGAAGGAAGAGGAGAGAAATACCTCAGAATTTTTAAGGAAGTTGCTTGCCAATTCTTGGGATATTTCGACTTATTCCTTAGTATTCTCATTTAACTGGCTAAATCTTGTTTTGAATATGTGCTTTTATGTTTATTTTTTTGCTCACTGTGTAGCCTTTCAATTAATTTTAATCGAAGTCAGATATGCACTGTCAAAAGAAAATTGCAATACCAATCTGAAAGCACCTAAAGACAAGGAAGCTGTTAGCAGCCTTTTCAGCACCAAACACATCTTGACATTGATAAATTGGCTACAAGATGAGATCCCATTTCAAGTGAATCACACTGTCAAACAATTAAATCACCACACAACATATTAAAGCTGATTCACAATGTGGTAAAACTGCTATCAGTTCGTCTAGCAACTTTGGTAGTACAAAAGGAATAAGTAAAGGAATATTTCACTCTGTGTCATTTCCTGTTGGTGATCAAGTCCAGAGTGTTCAAACAGAAGGCCTGATACACCTTTACAGTAGTAAAGTTGAATGATGGGAGGTTTTCTACTTTTGAAAAAAGAGCAAATATGACTATTTCAAGATTAAAGAGAAAAATCTCTATAAAGATGTACTCAATCAAAGGAAATGACACTGACTTGTAGTGATACTGATACTTTGAAAGAATAATGGCCATGTAATGTGATCTTCAGTGTGCAAAGTTCAAAGAAAGATGAAGGTGAAACAACCAAAAACACTTGGAAATGAAAATCGAAAAAATTTTTGCTTTTGAAGCAATTCTACTGGTAGAAATTTTTTATTAGTCATAATAAGGTTCAATTAAACACTTGTACTCTAGAATGTCTACAAAATTTGCACACATTTTGCACAGATTTTACAGAAAGATTTTGAAAATCATATTGCACACAGCATGCAGAGATTTACCTGTATCTTATCCCTTCTGTATCTACTTGAAAAAGGACAAATATGTCTGGACCCATCAGGAAGGGTGATGGAGATTATGGCTTTCTGATTTTGTTTCTTGATTCCCTAGAACCCTGTTGCAATTTAGAATACCTAGAAACACCAGTCAGTATGGAACCTAAGGAACTGATTCTGCAACATATCACACCTTTTCCCCTCCTCTAGGTGTGCTTTTAATTCCAGCAACTCATTCTTCTGTGGAGAGAGAATGATTTTAGAAATAGAAGCAGGGCAAAATATTTTGCTGAGAGCTCTGTTCTGCTGCAGGTGGAGAGAGAAGGGATTGTCTAATTTAAAGAAAGTAACATTGTCTCATACATCGTATTTGTATAGTATGACTTTTTAATTTTAAAAAAATCAAAAGATTGTACAACTATACTGAAAACCTCTTAGTTTTCAAAATTGTGGGTATTCTTCACCATTTGTTAACTATGATGATCTTAAAACATTGATATATAATTATTTCAATGTTTGGTTGCTGAAAATATAGACCCTAATGATACATTATCCCAGGAGATTGCCAGGAGATGCCAGTTCTCTGTACTAACACAAGGGAGTATTCCCTTTTCAAAAAAGGTTGCATGCATGCATTATGCATGAAATGTTTTGTGAAACACAACTAAACCTGGGTTAAGCTGTTGGCTCAAGATACAGCATAAATACATAAAAATGTCAAAGTCCTGGAAAATTTGATTTATGTTATGCACCTCAGGCAAATAAATACCAGCTAGACATATAGTTTTCAAATTTCTGTCATTTTCTGCAGGGAATATTATTTTAGTTTCTAAGGAACTACTAGCTGAGCATATACAGCAACAAGGAAGACTTAGCTATTTCTTATTATCCCATAAAAGCAATCATGTTATTTTGGTCATTGTCCTGCAATGGGAATCTTGAAAACCAGTTAATTTTATTTAAGTAATTACACTGACATTTCTATGAAATCTGCACATATTTTTGCAAGCAGAAGGATCATGACTTCTTATATTTACAGAAGCCTTTAAACAGGTGAAAGTTTACATTTACAGAAAAGTGTTATAAAAAAGGAAGTTGATTTTTAATGCTCTACTCAGCACAATTCTTCCTCCAATAAATAGGTTAAGTGCATTTGCTGCATTTTCTCTGTCCAAAAACCTCTGTTTCTTGAGACAGGGCTATGAGAGACTCCACTGGGGCTTCACTGTGCCCCACAGACTCCGTGTTGTGGGGCCATGGCCAGTGGCCTTCCTCTGCTCACCCCTGCTGGTGTGCACAGCCCTGCACCCAGGCTTGCCTGTCACCTCTTTTTTGGGGAGATAAACAAGGAATATGAATGAGGGGTGGGTAGTAGAAATGTGTGAACCTATGAATGCGCTAGGTAGGTCAATTTAAAATTACTTTTTCTATAATACACCAACTGAAGGCACAAATATGGTTAGATGGAAAAGAAATGTTTTACTTACACTATGTATATAAATCCTGAGACTCACTGTCCTAGGTTAATGGCTTGAAATATAATCCAGAAAATGTTGTTAAACAAAAAGGCAGATATAGTTCTGGACACTGCATGATTGTAGATAGTTTTCTGGAGTCTGAGGGAGTGATATTAACAGAAATATAATTTCTGCTTGCTTTATTATTTTCCTAAGCAGCTGCAGTTGGCCACTTGTCACGTAAATTCTATGGTTTGCCCAGTATGCTGTCCCTTATGTTCCTCCTGTGAGATGATGCAAAAAGCTAAATATTTAAATGTTTTCCTATAATTTTCTACGAAAAAAATCAACTATAGTCAAATGGCTTGTGCCATTAGTAAAAAGTGAGGACAGGGAAAATGTCATTCCCTTGAATGCAGAAGTGATGAAGTATTTAGGTAATTTGCATATCAGCTGTATTAAGACAGACCCCAAATGACAAATAAATAAACTGACAGATAAATAGAAGATATCTGGATTTCAGCGAGCAGGATTCAAGTTAGATGTTGGAACAAAACTCTCAACATTTAGAAGAATAAACCAATGGATTAGAATCCCTGGTGACAATAAGGGCATTGTGCCTGGAGGACTTTTCTAAAAGCACAGAGAAACATGACCCTGAGATAGCTCAGTTAGTCAGAGCATGGTGCTGATAACACCAAGGTCATGGGTTTGATCCCTGTATGGGCCATTCACTTAAGAGCTGGACTCGAGGATCCTTGTGGGTCCCTTCCAGCTCAGAATATCCTGTGATTTGGTGCTCTACCTGTGCTGACACTGGTATAGTTGTTTGTTCATTAGGGAAAGAAACTCTGTTGATCAATATCTTGTAGTCTTTAAAATATGAAAAACTGGTAGGCGAAATGTTTGTAATAAAACAGTAAACCCAATGCAAATCCATCCTATTGAACATGAGTAAACTTTGAAAAAAATCACAATATGAATAGCAGTAAAAAGTTTTGCGTTTTCCCCCTGTAAATTAAAAAATACAAGATGTTCCATAGACTTATTTTCTTCTCCAAAATGTTTCAACCAAAAGTGTAATAAGGTAAGCTGAATAATCTCTGAAGTCCTTTACATATGAGTGGTTGTGTAACCTATGCCTCCAAGTGTCTATACATAGTGGAGACATAGGGTCAAAGCTAGTAGGGGATATACAACCTACCTCTCACCCTTCTGTAAGTGACTGTCATTCTCCTTTAACTATAAAATGAGATAAAAATAATGATATTCTCAGCTTTGGCATGCAGGTACATCTAAGGTTTGCACAGGAGGACCTGTGAGGAATGCTGCGAGTTGATCTACAGTTTTTTGATGGATAGTAAGAGAGGAGGTCTGTGATTTGGGTACATTAGATAGCTTGAACAGAATAATTATTTTCCAAAGGGAAGAAAATCTATGAGCATACTATTTATGTTGTACTATGAGCATTTTATTATTATTTTAAAGCACACAACATTTGCATGGAGGTCTGATGAAATGGAAGGAAAAACTTAGTCAAGGTAATGAAGTAAGCACACCCACTGAAAAGCTACATACGCAGTAGAACAGCAATGTGCAGGGTTTGCCTGTCAAGCAAAAAGAAAAACCAAACTGGCAGAATCGAAAACAAAAGGTAGATTTTGCTGCAAAATAAAAATTAAAAATGTGAATTCTTAATAAAATATTAATGGGAACAAAATTTCTTTCCACCACCAATTCCAGTCTTGTTTATGTGAGAGAAAAACCAAAAATTCCAACTGGGAATATGAAGAAAAGCTCCAGGAAAATAAGGAAGTTACTCTTTTCGTTGTTATTGAAACTATACGTTCTTTCAAGCAATCTATATGTGTTGTTACCAGGTTCAATTCATACACTGACAATGGTAATAGACATCAACTTTATGAATGGCAGTTGTGAGTATGTGATTTTACTGAGAGTTTATCCCACATCTTCACTCACTGCTGGAATTATTGATATGCTGTTCCCATCAAAGTCAGTTTAATTCACAGTCCCCTATAAAGAAGATTTGCAGAGGTAAAGGTAGAAGAGTATGTAAAATTTCTAGAAGAAGAGTTTTGCAAAGGCTTTTGGAAAATTTTACTGTGTGGCAATGTGGCCTCAAAAGGCCTGTCCAACCTTACCTCTCAATAAACTAGATATTTTTCCCAAGCTTCACACTCTCCTGCACCCATCTGGGCTCCCTCAGGCCAGTGAGGTGGCAGAGGCATGTGACATGGGCTGTACTGATTGGTTACATACCCATGCTTGGAAAATTCTCCTGTAAACCAGATTGAGCTTTTTTTTTTTACAACACAGTACTCAAAAAAACCCAGATAATGGGAAAACTGACAGTTCGACAGTTATGTTTTTATTATGGATTCAGATCCCTTAAGCTACATTTGGGACTATTAAGTAAAATTTTCATATTCAACTCAAAGACTAAATCAGTAGGCATTCTGGAACATAGAGTAAGTAGTATACTCCATAACAAAAATAAGTGTGTTCATAATGATTTACATGTTTACAGCAATAACAGTGGATAATGTGCGGTAAAGTAAAATTTGAGTTAATTAATTAATTACCATTTTATGCTAAGAAAAACAAATAAGCATGATGCATGGTTAATATAAATATTAATTGCCTGCAAGATGACATATAAAAGCATAATACTCTGTTATAATAACAAAACAAGCTCTAAAATAACAAACTATTGTTCATCACTGCTTGTTGCAGTGTCTATACATTGTCAGTGCATGGGAGAAAGCTGCAGATCTTGTAAATAAGGTCTTATTAACTGGGGAAAAAACCCTTTTCTATTTCACAATTCTAAAATGCATTACAGAACTGCAAATGCCTTTGTAGTCTACTCCATGTGTATGCACATGTGTAATGAAAGAAAACAATTTCTCAGCATCTGTATCAAACCACAAACTTATGATCAGTTTTTTTGATAGAAGAGATAAAATGGCCCTCAATAAAAAAGATAAGAGAAAATAATAAGCACTAAATAATTTTTTGTTCCTTTCTATCAGACAAATCTTTCTGTGACATAACCTCGAAGTGAGGACACATTCTGTGCATTTGTCCTCTTCTTGCAGTTTCATTAATCTTTCTTTTTATTCAGAAGGCAAAAATCAATACTTTTGGAATGTTACTGGAAGACACAAAAATTAGAAAGTTATCTTCAGAGTTTCACTGCTTATCTTCATCTAACACAAGTTGATATTAGCCACTGGAAAATCACAACATTTCTTTGGACTTGGACTGGTGCAGTGGCCTGCTTAAATACCTAATGGAATAGGATGCTAGGTTAAATGCAAACCACATGCTCTCCCTGTAAGAGATAGGGAAAGGCTTCTTCTTCTATTGTTCTATACACTTAGCTAAATACTCTTGCTCTGCTTCTCAAATGACATAAGTTGACGTTCTGTTGAAATCAACTGAATTAGTGAAGCTCTGCCAACTCATACCTGCCCACGATTTTGTTCCTCAAATATTTACCAATGTGTTAGGAAAGCCATACATCAAATGTAATATAGACACTTACTCTCAGAGTGGTTGTACTGATTTCTGAGGGTCTGCTTGAAAAGTGAGATATTACTCCAATAAATAAGTCCTAATTCAACCCTTAAACTACTAAGAAAAACAAAAGTGCATGTCTACAACAAAAAAACATATAAATTCTTGACAAGTGAAAATCCTTTACTGATTGACTCTGCTGCATACCTCTAGTGGATTCCCATGTGCAAATGAAAATATCAGGTTGGTGATTAAACAGACTTTATTATGGTGTAACTACACAAAACAAACCATGCTTCTGCAACTCTGGTCCTCAGAGGGTGATTCTGATCCTGCTGAAAGTGTTAGCTGTGCCTTTGATATACTAATTTCTTCTGCAAACATGCCCAAGTTATTGTTTCATAATGGATTCTCTGTATAGTATAGTTTTAATCACTTGCCTGTCCACTGAATATAAACTATAAAATTGATATATATAAATCAATATATAAAAAGATCATAAAAAGACATTGATAACATTTATTTATATATTTACAGTTAAAATATATTTCTATTTATCAATAAAATCTTTAAAAAATCACACTATTTATAAAATCTGATAAAAGATAAAAAAGCTACTTGACTGTTTTAGAATGGCAAGTTGATTCTAGTAATCAACTACCTTCAGCTAGGTCTTTCCTAACAAACCAATCTAATACATACACACTCTCAGCCTCATTTTTCTTTAGATATTCTCTGGTTCCTTGCTTTTAAGATCATTCCATCTCTGAGGTTTTTTGGCAGGGCTTGGTATCCAGATAGAAGTTGCTTAGGCTTTTTGATGATCTAGGGATGAGTGCAGTACAGCTTTGCTGCTTTTGAGTTCTCTGCCAGAAAACACTCTTTTTTTCTCCTGGGTGCTTCATTAGACCGTGACTTTTGCAGATTTACAAAGGTGTATCTGGGATTTTCATCAGCAGAGCACACACACACCAAGTCTGTAACATTGATGAGACTGGAATGATTAAATAAGTACAGAGAAGAGAAGTACAGCCGATGGCTCCCACATTAGATATCTGAATAACAACAAATACATGGTGACAGCAGTAGGAATAGGGAGTGGAGCGTGGGCGAGAAAAATCTGGAGGTAAATAATTAAGTTTAAATGCACCAGTCTGTCAGATCTTGTGTCTTCTGCAATATTTTTTCCTCTTCTCTTGCTAACCATGTGACAAAGATAGAGAAACAGAAAGATGCATTCATCTAATATTGAAATTTGTTAAGACAAAGGTGTAAGTACTATCTCTAAACGCCCCCCTTCCCCTCCCCTCCCCCTTCCCTCCATTTTAAAGCTTGATTCATTGTATGACTATCACCTGGCACCTTTTCCAACTATGTCTGGCTTCTGGAGGCAGATGAAAAGCAGCAACACAAATGCTAGCAAGTTTAGAGGGTTTGCCAAAAAGTTTGTTGAAAATAAACTTTGAAGTCAAAGGCACTAGCACTGGTGTGATTTTGCAGCTCAGGCTCACAGCTAGCCTTCCCTCTTCGTGCATTTGAAAGCTGCTAATGAGACAGAAAAGGTTTCTGTGAAAAGTAAACAGTGCAAGTATACTGTCTAATTGACCTGTGGCCAAAGACTGTTTTGAAAATCAATGTGTGGTTTTCTTTCTTGCTTTCAATTTCTTTCTTTTCTAATAGCAGCAAAAGGCCTTTTCTGATAGACTCAAAAGATACTTAATAATGAAATAATAATAAAAACGTTTACCCTGTGGTCTGTTTCAAATCTTAAATAAGAACATACTGCTCTGAATGAATAAGAAACAAGGGATTAAGTTGGAGTTCTTTGGACTAAGGGATCCTGGAAAATGATGACCTTGGTTATTTCAGTTTTCACATTGAATAGAAAGTCTAACTTTGCTTGCTTGAAGCATTTAATCTCCAGAATTTGTAAGAGAGACAAATCGTTAGAGCCTTTTTTAAGCATCACCCTCACTTCCAAGGAGACGCTGGGAACGTGTGTTGTGTACCCTGGCACAGTGTCCCTCTCCTGCAGCTGGAGTGACAGCAGTATCCTGCCTCTCCTCTTCTTCACTAGTTTGGGAAAAAAAATCTGAGCAAAAACTGACAATGCAGTTAATATAAAATTCATTATTTTTATTATTTAAGTTAGCTGAAGTCACATTTTTGGGTACCATGGCATTCAGCAAAAATGCTGTATTTGGCTCTATCGTGCAGCTGTCACAACTATCAGTAACATTTCCCTGTAGAGGCAAAGGATCATTCACATGCTTGTTGCTGTGATGCCCACTTATAATGACCACAAAAATCAGCCAAGGACAGACCAAGTGTTTAGGTACCAGCAGCATGTTCCTCTGGAGGCTTCAGTGGGACAGAGAAAGACAACCATATTCCACAATATAGGGGACGAACAGTCGTCTCCACTGACTTGTGTTGGGTTTATTCCAGCCCCTGCACTGGTGACCAGCTTATGGAAAGAGGGGAAAAAACTCAATGGTACCTGATCTACTCAGCTTCTATCCAGGCTGGTCAAATAGGGGTGGAGTAATTTTTGTTCTCTCCTTCCCTCCAATGCTGCACCTGCAAAACAGCTAATCATAATCTTAGGGCATGTTATTGAGCCAGGAGGAGAACAAATTAGAATGTTGACTTTAGGATCCTAAAGCTGAATTTTGTGCAATATTTTCCTGTATATGCAATTAATATGCCTCCTGGGGAAATGCAGCTGGGAATTTCTACATGGAAAACTCTCTTCAAGGCACACAGAGCTGAGATACGCTAGTCTAATTCAGAATTTAAGACTGAAATATAGATAAATTGATAATTATAACTGTATAAATAACACAGCTCTAATCGGGTGTGAATGTCCTAACTGGCATGTGAGATGCAGAGTACTGCCAACTTTTAATTTCCAGTAGAATCAGCTACAGCCATGATTCCCACTGTGAAAATTTGTGTGTTACTGAATATGTGTTTTTAATGAACCCAGTAGTCATCCAATCAACAAAAATTCATAAAATTAATCCTGCTTTTTGGAGTCTGTGAAGAACTGAGTTTGGCATTCTGCTTGCTGTAATTAAAGAAACAATGGAGAGTTTGGAAACATTTGTCTGTTTGCCATATCAGAGTTTGGTGGAGTCTGCCTTTGTAGACAGATGATGTGGCAAAAGCCCAAATTCTGGTACCTACCTGATTTTAGTGTTGCCTAAAATCAAAGAAAAATTCTCTGGACAATTTTAGTATAGTAACATAGAGAGCAGGTCTTTAACTATAGCGCTTTAATGGACATAAAATACATTTAGCACACGCATACAGGATAGCTTTTACAATTTTATAATACTAGCTAATTATCATATCTAATGGGATACACCCACCCATCTCAAAAATTGTCTGTCCCCAGGACTTGCCTCAGGCATGCCCTGAGGCTCAACTCCCCGAATTGGGTGGGTGTTCTCCCATGACCACTGTTTCCTCCCATTCTTTGTCTTCCTCAGGTCTTCTGTCCTGCTTGGAACAAATTCAAGGATTCTGGGCCTTCTGAATAGCTTTGACTAAAGCTATATCAAGGAATGTGCTGGATACATCTTCTTGTGGTACACTCTCTACAGACTAGGAATCTTTTAGCTTGATAAAAAAATCTATCTATTGGAATCCTTGACAAGAAACATAAAACAATCTTTTGGAATTTGATACAAAAGTATTTAGTTAAAAGCTCTATCCTAAAATTACTAAAGTCCTAAAAGCTGCATTAAACTCTAAACACTTATGAACCTTAAGGCATCACCAGACTAATCTGCCTGATTGTGCATTGTCAAGTAGACCTGGAAGTGCTCAGTGTACCTCTGACTAATGCTCAAAGTTACTGATAAAAAGTACAGCACAAAGTTACTGATAAATGATATCTCTTTGACTTGTTTTCAGACTTCTAGTAGTATATTTTGATATGAAGCAGTTAGTAAAAGGTCTTTAAACAAAATTGTTGGTAAACATAGTGCCACACGCAAATTAGGTGCCTCTTTGGGAGGCACATGTATGGGAGTGCAATGTCTAATTAGACAGTTTTGGAAATCCCAATAACTGTCTGTATCCTTATTTGTGTATCTGATTCTGCATATATCACCCAAAAATTAAGGAAGAACAATCATACATAAATACTGGGAAATAATTTTTTTTTTAGCAGAGGTCCCTTGAAATAAGTTCTGTTTTTAGTAGACTGCATGGATTTGCATCCCTCTTAGGGAAGTCTACCACATATGGTTGTTGTCAACTAGCTCCAAAGTGGTCATTCATCCTGTTTCTCTGAGGCACACACACCAGTATTCTTGAGGCTGGGATGCCCAAGGTGTGTATAATATCTTTTGATTAGCTGAGGATAAAGGAGTTCTGGGACTGGTGCACAGGCAGGGAAGGACAATGTCATCTCAGAGTGACATTTTGACACGTTGGTGGTTGTGAACTAGTTTCTGCAACATTCAGCCTCTGTTCAGAACTATCTTGCTTCTTGCCATGTGTAACAGCCTTGGACTGCTTACCCATGGACAATTACATCTCCTTTGCTGCTTGCTTGATGTAGTTTTTTCACAGGGAGTGCACTTGAACTGCCTTGCTGTGGCTCCATTTCTTTGAGGTTTAATTTACCCTCAAGACTATATGCTCCAGGAACTCAAAGAATGTGTTCCATTCGTTTTCTGCTTCTGTTTTTCCTGCCCTTTTCACTTGTATTAGTGTTATTTTGCCTTCTAATTGAAAATGAAATTTTTAGATTTTTTTTTTCCTCTTTGGAGGTTAATTAGATTTAGAGAGAGAAATGTTAAGATGAGTGCATTTGTTATTGAGCTACCTAGTAATGTGGTTTCTTTGCTGAGTTAGTTACAGAATTTTTTATAAATAATATAAACTGATTTGTCACAACGGAACAAAGTAGGATTATTAATGAATGACATTCTTCCTGAATGAAGATAAGGATCCTGTCTTCCTTAAAAGACCAAAGAATCTGCAGCTGTCTCAGGTGTTGGAAGACTATCCTAATACCCTAAAATACCACATAGGTAGCAAATGAGTTCAGATATTCCCTGTGTGATGGAGTTTAAAGCCAGAATGAAGTCATAAATTTGTTTAACTCTCAACTTGCTTTGAAACTTGGAATTTTCCATCTTATTCTTAAACTTTCTTCAGTAGATCTTCAAATTAGTGAAGAACTTGCCTGTGGCACAGGAGATTATGCTGTTTTCCAGACACATTCAGTGCTCCTTGTAGCACAAATCATTACTGTTGAGATAAACATTGACCCTCTCTCATTCTTTGCATCCTTCATGGATTTTCATACTTCATAACTGTATTTGAATTCCTGAGTTTTAAAGACACTGCACATTCTATACTTAGCTACAATCAGCCAGGAGAGGAAGTACAAAAGTAAAGTGTTAGCGGGGAGGCTCTGAGACATACATACACGACCTATGAGATCTAAAATATGTCCGATTTATTAGGATAGCTCAGGGGTTTTATAGCATCTGTATACAAGGTCTTGTGACAAGAAGCACATAATTGGTTACAGGTCACTGTCCAGATGTAAACATGCATTACAAATACCTTTATAATTGGTTATTAACAGGTAACAAGGCAATTATTTACTTTATCGAACTCCACCTTCTTCTTGGCACTGATTTCCTTTTGTTCTAGCAAAGAGACCTGCGACCATCTTGACACCTATAACTTATAGTACCTATAAAACTATATATAAAAGTTTATAAAAGTACAACACACAATATAAATTGCTCACACATACATCATGTTCCTCCCACAGTAAAGTGTTAAGTAAGAAGACACTGACGAAAATGACATTGAAAAGAAATTAAGTAATATAAACTGCATATATATATATATTCACACATATTATATATAGATATGTATTAGAAAGCAAAAGCCCAGACTACAGCAGGAGAATGGAACAGCAGCACGAGTGATGTACACATGGGAATAAAGTGTCAGTGCCCCATAAAAAAGAAATATCTCCTGGAAACTAGAAAGGAAATCATGAAGCTTCAGAGTAAAGGAAATTGTACCAGATTTCCTGAAACATGGCATTTTGTCTCTACTGCAGGAAGACATGAAGTACTTTTTGACCTTAAAGTCTGCTTCTGAAGTGACTATAAAACAATGTCATTGTAAAGGGCCCTCTTCATTCACTGCTAATGACTTTCTTATCAAAATTGGGCAGTTTACAAGCCAGAGTATGATTGGTTTTTTTTTTTTTTTTGGTTGTTTGCACTCTAATAGCTCTTGGGATCAAGGAATTGAGCTGCTTTTTCTGCCTTTTACATTACCACTGGTAATAAAAACCTGCAATTCGACACAGCAGAATTCATTCTACTCTGGGATCTCTTCGCAGTGCTAACTGAGGCAAAAATCTTGGTTTTATCAGTAAGTTGATAGGACTCTAAGGCTTAGAGGGTACTGGTGTGTAAGAATGTGATACTTAGGAACTTGCTTGTTTTAAAATATTTACCTTTCTTTTCTTTCTGTTTATAATTTCTCAGTGGCTTATTTAAGATAACTGCCTTCCTTGGAAAGGAAAATCTTAATATTATCCTAACCAATAATCCTGCAGCCTCTGGATGCAGGAGGTTTTATAGTAGAATGACGAACATTGAGGGTGGATAGGGAGTGGAACTCCAGGCTAGAGGTCTTCCTTTACCCCTAGTCCTGGAGGGGAGCGTGCTCCCTCCCCCTTCCCCTCCCCACGAGGTGTCCCATGGCTCTCACAGAGACCACAGGACAGGAGCAGCAGGGAGCAAGGCAGACAGAGAGTTTATTGATCTGAGTAGCGACTTAAATACCTCCTGGGGGGATTACAAAGTGACCAGTGGGGGTTCAGGAGGTCTTACAACTAGCCAATGACAATAAGGTGTTAACAACCAATAGATGAGCTCTCAGTTATCTCTTAGACATTCCAAAGGTATAGGTAACACTGAGGAACCTTGGGAAGAAGAAGGGTGGGTTTATACAAAGAGTTACAAAGCCATTTTGGAAGCATGTTCACTTTAACAACATTAAAACTTCTGCATCCTTTTATACACCGCAACAGTAGAAGACTTCACTGTATGTTGTTTATTTTGTACCAGCTGTTTCCCTACACTTAAAAACTGTTGCATTTTCATGCATGAACCCACATCCTTGATTCAGGGCATGTACTTGTGTTTCAGTTTCTGAAAGGAACTTGGGAGGCAGTTGTCATTTAAAAGAAAGATTCTGTGAATAGACATCAAATGGATTTATTCAAATATACATGTAAGAGTTGCCTTTGGTAGTAAAATCACTTAGCTTCATACGGAAACTACTTTCAGCATAAGACTTCTGATGTTCCCTTGTTTGACTACATGTTCTAAGGACTTTAAAGTTATATGGGAGATGTATGATTGGGGGTACACATCACAGCTGGGCTCCAGGGAGTAAGGAGACATCCAACCTGGCCTGTATATTTCAGTACTCTACCTATATCTTGAGAACATTTGTTATGACAGAATGGAAGGACAAACAATTCCCACTGCAAGAGTGTAGCAGAGTTACCCATGAAACACTGACTGCAACACTGTTGGGTAGTATTACTATGTAAGACTTTTCTTTTGTTTTGTTTAGGGATCTTCACAGGTGATCTCCCAGCAACCTATAATTCTATGCATCATCTTTATGATTCATGTGCTCTGTCAATGTGACCACCTCCTGGAGACACTGTAGTCTTTCAACAATGGTAAGCTTTGCTCTCTCCTTGCATCCCCACTAAGTGATACCTGTAATAAAATACCATCAGGATGTCTGCAGAGAGACCTGCCTTAAAAAACAGATAAAACATATTTTGCAAACAAGGTTAATGATTTCAACAGTTGAAGACTAAATTACTCCTAGCTTTCCTGGAAGTTGTCTGATAAACAAAAGTAGACAAAATGCTTTTTAAATTACCCAAGGCATCCAAAGGAATACATTATCTAATAACATCCTCATATGCCACATGCATTTATTGGAAGAGCTTTGTCTGATTGCTTTCATAATCTTTTCATTTCCTGATATAGAAATTGATATTAAGACATAAATGTTTGTGTTGTTTGTATAGTTATTTCCTTCCCTATAAATTTCAGCTAGATAAAAATTCTTATATGTTATCACTGAAACTTAATTCTCTTTTGCATATCATGAACTTTTTGTGAAGCCTGAATGTAACGGAAGACGATAATCTACTTATTCTTGTTGTTCACTGACCTTGCTCAAAATATCTTTTTTGCTTTACAGTACATTAGGAAGATAAAGGCTATGTATTTTCTCACTAAGTGTTTTATACATAGTCATTGTGAAGTGTGTCCAGTAGTAACTTGTAAAATTTGTTATCTACTGCTCAGTACCTATTTTGAATGTCAAAATAACCAGTAAATACTTCATTTTCTTACCTAAAGGAAGCTAATATTTGGTGTGTGTATGATGAAAAATAATCTGAACTTCAGATAAAATTTCTTTTTCATCTTCCAGTATTAAAGTTTTTCTCTGTCACTGAAAGAAAATTCACTTTTTTTTTCTTTTTTTTTTTTTTTTTTTAAGGATTTAACTGTGAGAGAGACCGTTATTTCTAGTTAAAGTGAGTACCTCAGAAATTTAATTCAGTTTTGAAAGATAAGAATTTTTTCTAAAGTCTCTTCCTCTGGTATGCTTCTGATGCTGGCAGGATTTCTCTGTTCAATTTCTGTTGATGTTTCCTGCCAATAGATGTATCTCCTATGGTAGGTTTATATTATCTATTCTGATGGTTGGTGAAGTTTGTGCTTACTTTTACATACTCGGGAGGTGATAGCCTGAAATGATGCCTAGGTGTGACGGGTTCCTTACATTAGAGTCAAACACCAGAGGCATTTTTAAGTGTCTGAACCATAAATACCTTATTCTTCTGAATACTTGAGTTGGAAAAGATAATGTGATGCATATATATAATGCCTGTCATTTTGAGGAATGTGAAAGTGTTTTATAAACTGTAGTACAGGTTTAGAGTTTGCTTTACCCACTATAAAATGCAGTTTTCTCAGGCCAAGGATGTGGAGAGAAAAAAATAAACATTTAACAATGTTGGTACACAATATTTTAAGAAATAATTAAGATGCACACAATTATACATGAGTGCTGTGATGGCTCAAATCAATATGAACAAGACCATTTTCAACCAGTTTTTTTCTGACTGGTTGAGCTTTTTATTGCTTGATTTTGTTTCTGCAAATACTGCAAAAGGGAGGATTAACCAAACTTCTAATTACTGAAATGAGATATAAAGAACCTACTCAATATTTTGGGCCTGTCTGAATACTATAATGCTTTGAAATACCCTGAGACTTCTTGCCACAGTTGCACATTTCTCAGTAAGGTTCAAGGAAGGTGGCTTCATCCCCTGTGCCATACACATATGAGTTTTGATTATGCTGTAGATGCTTCAGTCTCCTCATCTGTGCTGCTCATCTTCCTGACGTCAGTGCACAAAAACTCACATGCTTTTGTGCCACTAGTTGTTATGATTTGTTGGAGCTAAGCTAAGCCATTCATCCAGACTGTGACCTTGAGTATACAAGGTTTTCTAACCCCTCTTAGACACTACTGTTTACTTATCCTGTTTATGATAACCAGGTAGAAAATTGCTCCATTGTACTGCTGAAGAGTGAATTGGTTTCAAATGACTCTGAAAGGCAGCCAACAGAACAGCTAACACCATGGGGCCAAGTTTTTAAATGGCCTTCAGTCTGGTTTTCAAGTCTGTGTACCCAGGTTTGCACTCTCAGTCAATTGTAGAAAAAAGTAATTTCAGGCCCAATTAGCTGTGAACCTCCATCTACCAGGTTTAGAGAAAACTGAATAAATTTATGATTGAAAGGACAGTGGAAAAATGAGACAGCACTTGAACTTCCCCTAGTGCAATCAGTTTTACTGTTTTTTCCTTTTAATCAGATCGTGTGGCCTTTTCTTTCTAAGTTACAATAGCATTGTATGATGCCAGTGGTAGCACTCATTACTGCCTCTTTAGGGATGGAAAACATCAATATAGTATGTAGTAATAAAGCAAACTCTGTCAGAGACTGAGTATTAAGTAAACTTCCCTGTCTGACCTTGCAAGAGCCACTCTGGAAGTCACTTGCACCATCTGAGCTGGGACCAAAGCCCCTTGGCAGCTACACACCCCACACAGTGAGACCAGGTTTCCTTACCTGCTCAACACCAGATTTTCCATAGTAGAGGCTCAATCATCTTGATCCTTAAAATAATTTAATCATGGTCCAACAAGAAAATAACCACTCAAGCTGAGTGCCTCCAAGAAGGGACCCCAAACAAAAGAATCCCTGGGCTTTTATACCTGCATAGATTAAGTATGGGAAAATCTTGGGGTCTTTGGCTCCTGCTGAGTCTCTGAGTGTCCAGTCCCCTGGCTGCGCCACAGGTCCCTGTGCCCTTAGTTGTGCAAAAGGTCAGTTCCAACTCGTGGCCTCTTGCCTTGTGTTTCCCCCACCCAGAGCTCAACCTGCAGCTTGCACTGCAGCTGCACACCGAGCTGCTTGCATGGAATGTATGCCTCAACATGAGCATGTTTCTCCCTTTATCTGAGTCTGTGGTAATATCCTGGATTGAAAACCAGGAGTCAATGTCTTCAGGTAATCTGCCTCATTTGAGCCAAGATTTCAACACCTATACAGTGTAGGTAGGGGAAAATGTTGGGTGGGTCACAAAAAATTCAATATCAATTGTCATGACAACTGTTAGAATCCAGTTTTGTTCTGCAGGATGCTTCAGGAGTAGGATCAGAGAACAACGACATGCCAACAAGAGAGACAATCTGGTCCAGAGTGTGAAAAGTTTAGTTTCCGGGGTTTTGTGATACCCTGAGAGTGGCAAGGTTAATTTTCTTGCCCTTTTCTATGCATTTCAAGATCTTGCAGTCTCTTCCACTAGAAGAAGAGGAAAAGACTGAGTACAGGATGAATTGAGAACAGCATGACTTCCAATACAGTCTGTGACCTAAAATAATTTTCCTTCTGGGGATCAATACAGTCCTAAACAAGTTCATCGTAAGGACTGATATTTTTGACAAATTTCCTTTAACAGAGACAACTTTCTTAAATGAACTTTTTCATGGATCTGTTTTGTCATGACTACCAGAACTGAATTTCTTACTTTCGGCATTGGAAACTCATAATTTCTCATGGAATAAGTTTACCAGTGAAACTAGTGTACTATACAAGTCATCAAGCTGAACCTCTTATACAGCAAAAAGTTGGTGGGATGTGCTGTTTGTATCTTTGTTCTTTTCTTACCTTGACAGACCATTGCTTATAGTGAACAAATACCTTGTGTGAGGAAACAGTATTTGTGCAACATCATGAAAAGAAAGTTGCAGTCTGATATTTTGCTGCTCCCCAGAAAATCGTGTGAAAGTTGTCCAGAAAAGCTTTCACTGCGTTGCACAAGAGTTGTTAAATTCTCTTTGAAACAGGTTGGCTTCAAGACTGTGTAGTCTTGGTAGTTGCTGTGAAAAGAAGGACATGTCTGAAATCTTGAAAGTAGAAATCACATGCTTGGCATTGTATTTCTACCCCTCATCTCTGGAAAGGAATTAATATATTTTCCATATAGAAGGTATTTGGTCTCAGGGTAGTTGCTGCCTTTTTATACTGCCACATTTCAAAATGAGTTGACCCTAGTGGAGGACGCTGCTGTACCCTATCTTTCATACAAAACTGAAGACGGAGGCTGCCCTCAGGGAAGCTGTCTGCTATTTTCTTAAAATACACCTGAATCTTTAATTATGCATGAGCATTTTAATTCATGAGAAATGTTCTTTGATTTGTTTTTTTTTTTTTCTTTAACTGTCAGTTTCTTAGGATTTATAACAAATCAACAAGCAAACAAAAGCAACCCCTTTGTCAGAGAAACTTTTTTTCCATTGCAGAAATATATCACCAACTTACGGTGAAACAAGAAAAAAGGATATAGAGAGCAAAGTTTAACACTGACACCTGAGTCTTTATGCTGGTCATTCATAAGGGTGTGATTTATATTTAATGCATCCTTAAAATATATAATGAGAGGCGCTTATGTCTCCTAATGTTCTACAAGGAA
The DNA here is from genome assembly GCF_022539395.1 of Myiozetetes cayanensis. Classification (NCBI taxonomy): domain Eukaryota; kingdom Metazoa; phylum Chordata; class Aves; order Passeriformes; family Tyrannidae; genus Myiozetetes; species Myiozetetes cayanensis. Next base: position 27,664,205 of record NW_026087964.1, read on the forward strand.
GGTCTTTCAGTCTCTCACAGTCATGATCCTAAAACATACGAATCAAATGGTCTTCGTCTGTCATAGAGGTGTGAGACTTTTGCACAAGACAATGATTGCCCTCACATTCCCAGAGCAAAGTCTTAATTACAGCATCAGGGAACACTAGCAAGTAGCTTATAAACATTTCTGCATCCTGAGTTTGGCAGGAACTTTTTTGTCAGAGGTTGCCAGTGGCCTTACATTGGTCACTTCAGTCCTGAACTGCTATCTGACAGATGTGCTGGAAAGAACAGCATCAGGCTGTTAGTGCTCCTGGTCTCTGTGGTAGGTTTTCAGCCACCAGATGTCTGATGGAACTCACAATCTCTTTAAATCAGAAGAGCCTAATAAATAAAGATGAAGTTCTGATTAGTTTATTATATCAGGGGAAGAAAAAAGCAAGCATTTTTGTAGTGATATTTAAGGTATGAAAGAGCAGTTCAAAGCAGACTAACATAAACACTAAGCAGATAAAAAAGTTTATGCTCCTTGGAATTCTCACGAAAAGGCAAAGAAATGCCCTTCCTTTTGAATACAGCAATTTTAGGCTGCTTTTGGTCAGTCCTGCTCTGCAGCTGTAAAACATTCCAGATTCCCAGCTCCAAGACACAATTACAGCACAGCTTAAGAGCCACATAGCATGTAGGACTGATCCATGTCCCCATATCTGGGACACATTATGGGAACACAGTTAACTCTCCTTCCCTAAACAAGTTAGAAACAACCCTATAACTGCATCTGGGGACAGGCAGGTTGGACTGGAGTCCCCTGACCCAGTTATAATTGTAGCTCTGACAAAGCTGAGCTCTCAAAGCAGGTCAAAAAGCTAAAGGGACAGACTCATGTTACATGCTGAGCATGAAAGTTTCTTTGAAGCAGATCCACAGTGCTCTAACCCAAAGTTCAATAGGCACTCCGCCAGTCCCTCTGCTATATCCCACGTGAACTTTACATTGCTTTGCTTATTAGTGGCATTCAGAATGCCTGATGTATTTTTCATCATTCTGACAGTCCTGTGGTACAATGTAAGTCACACAGTCCCTTTCTTTAGCGGAGGGGCTGCTTTTTCCGTCTTTAAAAAACCATCTGAAATATACTTTACCAGTTGAGACTAAGCTTTCTTTTGTAACAATTAAGTTTTGTTTTTCCTGTTTACTTATATGTCTATTGCTCATTGCATTTAAATGAGGAATTAACTTGCTTGACTCAAAGCCAAATCTTTTTAAGCTATGCCTTGTTGAATGAGAGTATCTAAGACTAAAATGTGGAATAGATCTGCAAGCAAAAGACTCAGTTACCACTATCATAAGAAAACAGTTGGCATGTGCTTCAGGGACATTTCTGTAAGTAGGTACCTGTAACTTAATATTTTGCAGTTGAGGGGAGTAGGTGTTGCATTTTCAACTTACTGGGCTCCAATGGTTCCTTAAAAGTCTTACACTTCGTTTTACTTCATCATGTTAAAAGTCTAACTAGCCCTAGAATGACACCTTATGTTTCCTTAGGTAGAATTTGGGCTCCATTGGTGCTAATCATTTTTGCCATTGTCTTCAGTGTAACAATTATACACCTGCTGCTCAATAGTCTGATTTTAATATCCCATATTTTCATGCAAAGCTTTGTGGAGATTTTAAGCTCACTAAAGTGAAAAGCTTTTGATTTTCAATTTTTAAAAATTCTTTAATAATAAGTATTCATTTAATGTACTCAATAATACGTACTCATACAGTTAAAAGATGTGAAAAGTGGGAAGACTGGAGACCATAAGGACAAGTACTGGAGGGGTACTCCTCAGTGAAAAGGCTATTACTTGCACTAAGGATCTCCTAAGAAAACGCTTAATTCTAGATACTGTCTTTGATCCCACACACTGCTAGTGTAACATGAGGCTAAAAGGGCCAAAACAAAAAGATCAGCATGGTAAGAGCACCTTAAGACATGTTTGGAATGAAAATTTTTGACACTACAGTCATGAATATGCTTAGAGCTGATCTAACTTATGGACTGTATTCAAACTGATACAGCTATCTCATGTATCAATAACAATGAAAATACGGGCTTTACAGGCCTGCTAAACCTCTTGATAGATGGCTGCTCATCTGGTGTTTGGGCTAAGGCCCTGTGATTGATACCTGAGCTGAGCAGGTTAAAGACAGATAGCATCTGTATAAGAGACTGTATTGTTGTGTACAGATAGCTAAACCATCGTAAAATAAGTTCACATGAGTACTGGCAATAGCCCTGGAATGTTATGTAGAGCTCAGGTTTGCCTAATTTACAAGACTAGGGAAAAAGTACATGTCATTTGAGGAAAAAAAAAAAAAAGGGGGGAAAAAACCAACAACCTAGTACATAGCTGAAATCTTGCAGAAATCAGGGGTGCTAATGTAAGGGACTAGGAAAAATCACATGTTGGTTGAGAAAGTAGAAAACAGTGGGGAAACAAAGGGTTTAACTGGCACAGGACTGAAATCTTAGAAAAGGAATGAGGAAAAAGGAAAAAAAAGGAACAAAAGAAGAACACATTAAAAGGAAGAATTGTGTCTACGAGAAATAACGACTGGAAACTAAAAAACTCTGAAGTTGTCAGAAAGGTGCTATAGGATTCCCATTAAAATGGAGGAAAGGGAATAGATGTCAGAAAGTGAGGAATATGGAGAGTCCACACAGAATAAAGAAAGTAAACAAGGAGAATTCCAGAACCTTGTGAATAGCATTTTCTTGTGAATGTGCTTTTCTGCAGGACCTCAATTTTGTAATGTGTTTTCTGCCTCTGTTGCTAGAGTCAAAACTTAAGGGCAGGAAAACAGGAAAGCATTCCATTGAAATCAAATTTAAGTCCAGAAATGAGCCTGGTTTTCAACTTACAGCCCAGCTCTAAATCCCTTTAAAGTTTTCTTGTCACTTAATTGCACTACAAAACCTTGGCAGCTTCCTCACATCACAATTCTAAGCTGTCAAAGTAACTAAAAGTAGATATAAAGCCCCTCTAACTTCTGTCAACTTTTAGAAATAATTTTCTAGCTGCAATTATGTACCAAGCAGTAAGTTCATTGTGTCAGGTTATGAGATCCAACCTACAAATTAAGGGACATCAAACTTATTTCAGCCTTGCTTTATTAGGTGGCCTTTCTAGGACAATAAAATCCACCTTTATCCTATCCAGAACTAGAGTCTTTGATCTCAAGTTTCACCTAATGCATGTTTGTTTAAACTGACATACAAAGAAAAAGGTAATTAAAACAACTAAATATGCTCTCAGTTCACTCTTAAGTAGTAGAAATGCTCTTAATTACATGCATATGCAGTGGAAAATGTTGCAGCTGGGGTATTTCCTTGGGATGTAAGGTATGTATAGCAACATGTAGCACTACTATAGTCTCACATCATCTTTCTGACAAGCTACTGTATCCAATGGGCCTCATGAAGAAATAATAATGTCTTCTATGACAGTTCATGGGACATTGTGGCCTATGTTACCTTGTGGATGTTGTGCATCAGTCTGTAATAATTACACAAAAACTTAAAGTTATTTTACCATTGCATTGAAATTTTGTAGCTTAGATACAATGCTTAGATACTTTACTGTTGACTAAATGGGGAAGGAAGTATGGGAGCAGGGGGTTAAAAGAGGGAAAGTTTTCTGTAGTTTTGTTAAAAGTGCAATTGAGATTCAGGTTGGTGATTACTATGCCACATATCAAAATATTGTGGTTCCAAATAAAAGTATTTCATCAGCCATCACTGTCGTTAGGGAACAACAGAGTGGACTGATTCAGCTTTCACATACTTGCACTGTGCCAACAGAACTCAACTTTCTAATGATTTTAATGACATAACTGTGTTTGGAGTGCTGCTTATGGGACTTACACTGTTTACTACTGTTTGGTACATACAGGTATATTTACAAATGTAAGGTATATTTACAAATGTTAGGTATATTTACAAAAACCTAATATTTAGTACACTTGCACCACAAAACATTCAGTAGTCTTAAAATCAGTTTGCTGAGAATGGACATGCTGAGTATGTCTGCTCATAAAGAGCAGAGGCCTGATCTTTATAGTAAGAGGAGAGCACAGTTCAGTTGGATTTTGTTTTTCAAGCTCAGTTATTTTTAAAGGGTAGTTGTTTGAACCTGGAGAAATGCAGTGCTGGAAATAAGGATATATATATATATATATATATATTATAAATCTTACTGTTTTCATAGAAATAGTAATTTTCTTCCCTATGTGCTTTTTGAAAGAAATATTTACAGGTACTTATATGGGTTGTGTGTTGCTATGGAAATGTCACGGAGGAGTAGGCAAAGAAGAAGGACAATTCTGTTTATAAAGAAAACAAAAAGCAGGTGAAAGGGGGAAAAAATAATTCTCCCCATTTTACAGCTGAGAAATTCAACACAAAAAGATAAAAAGCCCAACTCTTTTGAAAATCTATCAAATTTTTTAGGTTGACTTGTCGTTTAGGCATCCTTTTGCCTGTAGGTATTCCCAGAACACCTACAAATCATTAACCTTCCCTCACCCTCTACCTTTCACCTGCTTCTGCCTTCAGATCCACTCCATCATAGCTGTCAAAACTGTCTTTTGTAAAAAGACCCCAGAGTCAACCCACCACTGTCACTTCTAAAGAGATATTGCAAGGCCCAGGGATCAACAGGATTGCTCAGAACGAAAAGAAAAGAATTGGCACTACCAGCAACAAGATGTTCCTTTCTGTCCCATTGCATGTCACAGTGTGGGTGTGAGCCCTCTATTCATAACACATCACACTAACCATGCAGTCTGATCTTTTCTGTTGTTTCAGAACTGATGTTGGAAGAAATGGGTAGGTCGTCCCCTACTGTGTTCATAAGTTCTTATGAACTGTGTTCATAAGTTCTTATCTCATAAGCACTCTCTGACTGTGAATGCTGAGGGTCAGAAACATATCCAAGTCACCAAGAAGAGGTTAGAACTGAAAACAAATTCAAATTTAAATACAAAAACAATCTTAGTGAGTGACTACAGCTTTCCCACTCCTGGCTTCTGTCAGGCATTCCTGATCCTTGAATTCTGCAACTGATCAGTGCCTGAGCCTGGATTCAAGCTGATGTTCAGGGTCAGGAGAAACTGATTCAGAGACATCAATTAAGAAATGCACTAGGGGAGGAGAGTGGAGGAGATACAGCAGAAGGTGACCAGCCCCATTACATGTGCAAGAAATCAAGTACTCACATGGTTTGGTACTGCAGTAGAGCAAGGAGCCTGAAAAATAAAATCCCACAAAAAGCCATCTCTGTGTTACAATCCAGTCCCGGTAGGTAAACAAGAAAACTTTTCCTCAAGAACAGAGTAGAAGGAACAGAAACTGTTCCTCCAGAACAGAATACAAGAGCACCTACAGCACCTGCTTTTTGCAGTTGCTTTGCCAGACAGCCTGTATTTAGCTACCCACAGAGAACATGCCAGAGAACTCATGCTCTGATCCAGGACTTCGTGACTACAAGTATGGTCATAAAAGCTGGAACCAAGCCATACCATAACTGTACCTGTACATCCTCCTCTGAACTTTTAATGTATTGGTGTGAAAAATTGGTAGAAAAAACCCACCGACTTCCACCACACTGCCACACACCAACAAGATAGTCAATCAGCATCCTGATATCCTTAGATCTCAACCGTTCACTCCATCATTCTCTGCATGTTGCATATTTCTTTTATAATAAATCCTTTTTTTGTCTGGAATTTCATTTTGTCTTCATATGTCTTTCTGACTAGAGTTGTGTTTATCTTATCTCTTCGGCGAAAGAGGGTGGAATAGCCATCTAGTGAGAGTGACTGAACAGGAGATGAAGCCATATATCATCTAAATCACCCAGACCAAGTCACAGACTCATCCTGGACTCAGACCAAAGGAATACTTAGAGCCTTTTTTGCCTAAAACTTGAAGCATGTGAGACCCTTTACATATCCAGCAAGGAGTGCATCACAGAAAAGATGTCAGAGTGTTCATAGGTGAAGTCTAGGAAGCTGGAGCTGGTAGAAGGTTTTTGTATTTCTCCCAGAACTTCTAAACTGACATATTTCAGTAGTGTATTGATTGGCCTCAGAGGCATCTCTCTCATCTTTTACTACACTCGTGGATAGAAATCCACAGTATTGTCATATTCCCTGTTCCAGTCCTGCTCCCACTGAAATTTGAAATCACTATTGCTTCTTTTCTAAGCCCCAAAACTATCTATAACCTTGCT